>NC_068397.1:24332021-25532021 GCF_023724105.1 Carassius gibelio
TCAATAAAGCGCTTTATCCTCCTCTGTGGAAAATGCTACCTGAAATAGATTCAGAATATATGTTTGGAGCAGTTAATGTGTCAAATTCAATGCCTATGGCAGTGTGGGTACATGATCTGTGTGGATGTGCACAGCACCAACGGTTGTACTTTCTGCCATAATAAATCTGTGGTGAGTGAGTGATGGACATTCATTCCTGTATCAACCTCAGTTGAGAAAGCAATATAGGTGCAACACCTGTGTCCTCAAAACTATAAACGTCAAATGCTTTGGTCTGAAAGACCTCAAAACAATATGAATCTGACTTTGTTCACTGTCTTCATCAAGACTGCAAAAATAAATAAATAAATATTATTATTATTATTATTATTATTATTATTATTATTATTATTATTATTATTATTATTATTATTATTATTATTATGTTTTATGTATATATATATATATATATATATATATATATATATATATATATATATATATATATATAATGTAGTCCGTTTTTTTTTCTTTTTTTTATAATTATACAGTTAGTTTTCAGAGAGCATCTTAAATTCCTCAAAACAAAATATACCTACTTCAAAAGTTAAAATAAATGTAATAGTAATAATAATAATATATAAAATAATTATTATGTTATACACCAGTGGCAATTTGGGTCTCATTTTAATCATAAACTTAAATACATTTTGTAAAGACAATTATTTGAAAAAAATAAAATAAAAAAGAGAAAGAGATAGAGATTCTCAACATATTTTATAAAAGCTGGTCTTAAAGGCAAAGTTCGAAAATGAAATCCATAGCAAAATTCTGTCATAAATTTTCTCACCCATTTGTTGCTCAAAACCTGTTCAACCTTTGCCTGTAGAACATAAAAAGTGAAATTTCGAAAAATTATGGTTATTTTAAGAAATTACAGTATGGTAAAGAACATGATAAAAGGTATAGTATTTTGTTTTAATAATGCTCACAATTTATAATTATACTGAAAATACGTAGCACAAATGTACAGATCCTATTTTTTCTTTCATTCAATTTGACCTTGCCCCTAAAAATGCATGCACGAACAGGATATGTGAGAGATAATAAGTAACGTTTCTAGCAGTTGTTTTTCAAGCTGAAACAAGCACTGTTATTTTTGGACATTGAAACTCCTGCCACTTTAAAAAACTGTCATCACTTGTGGTGCCCAGGAAGAACAATGAGGCATGAAAAAAGACCCCACATTGTATGACAGACAGTTTCCTTACAATTTCCCTCCATAAAATCACCCTGTCATGTGGCTTGTTCCTCTTGTGAGGGCAGTGACAGAACATTTCTGCTAAAGATGGAGGGGTTAAAGGAGCTGACAGCAGGGAGGAACATCAGTGAGGCCGTTGTAGATGGAAAAAGAGAGAGAGGAGGAGAGAGACAAATAGTGTGATTGACAGCTTCAAGTATCTGCCTGTCAAGGCCTTCTGGAAGTGTCATATGAAGAAACCCCTTAATCCCTACCTAAAATTGCTTAGTGCCAGACAGATGTCCCAGGCACATGGACACTAAGTATATAATTTATTATGAAGCAGAAAAAATGTCTATACAATATTGTATTCTTTCGGTTCCAAAAGACAATAAACTTTGGAATGATACTGCTTTCAGAGCATTCAATATTCTTCAAAAGCTTCCAAGAAGCCTAAACTTACCTTCATTACTTCTAAAATATGTAAAAATTGGAAAAAATAAAATAAAAACTGCATCTAAAAGAAGATGTGAAGAAAAATATATGTTTGTCCATACAGATTGAACAACACTGAACCTCAGTGGACACTGTGTTCTACATGTTTGGAATGATACAATTAAATAACGATACAGTTATTTATTTATTTTCCCCATTATACTTTATAACTTAGAAGTAAAATAGTTCCTGTTCGGTAAAACTAAATCTAATTATCCTTAACCTTCACAGTCTATGCTGAAAGAACCCTTCAAAGTTTATAAATAATACAGAAATACTGTTTGTGAAAATAACCCTGAAAATTCCTGTAACAATGAATATTGATGCCACCTACACTATATGCACTCAATGCCTTTACAAAGCTATGAATAAGAAATAAAATGTGATGCCTCCCAACAAATTATAGTAAGATCTCCAATAGATATTATACCAATTGACATTTTATGTCCAATACTTTATAACAATATTTGTCCATTTGTTTCTGACTGTTTTCAAAGTGTGTATTGGCACTGGTGAAGTGCAGGCTAGTTTGTTGTACAGGTTATTGATTGTCATCTCAATAACTGAGCCGAAGGCAGAGTAAAACATTATGTTATAGAAAAAGTTTTCATATAAAACATGCAGTTCTCTCAGGGCTTTGAGAGAATATGTATTTTATGAAATGCGACTTGGATATGGCTTTTCACACTGCTAACCCCAGGTTATCATCATTCTAAACCCCAGGTAAAAGAACGTGTCACCACTTTTTATTCTGGGTTCTTAAACATGTACTGTTTACAGCAATGCGTGTTTCAACAGCAGACACCAATCGTGTGCTTTAGACATCACGTAAACATGCCGCGTTGCATAAACTGTTCAGCATTTGAGTGGAAATGTAAAATGGTGATGGAAGGCATAATAATTGGAGTGAGGAAGAGATTATTTTTACCTTTACAGTCCAAAAAGTCAGGAAAAATTGATAGTACAGCTTACCAAGGATGCGCAAAGAGCCATTCATCCAATCACACTTCAAATATGCAAATTAATTAAGAACCTTTATTTAACCAGAAAAGACTCTCTGAAATTAAAATTCTCTTTCACAGGAGTGACCTGGCCAAGATGAGCAGCAATACAATAAGTTTCATCACAGACACAATACAAACAAACTAAAAAGACTTAAAACAATTACATTTCACTGAATTATCTTCCATTTGCCGAATGACTTCTTTAAATTGATCCAAAGACAGCAAATTTTGTGTTGCGTGAAACATTATGAATATTGGTGATTAACCATGGGTCTAGAATGCTCCAGTGTTAACTATTTCAAGTGTGAAAAGCCTATGAGGAGAATCAAAAATGTAACATGCTTCCCCACATTCTTGCTTTACTGCCGCCACCATGAAGCAAACCTTAATTTTATAAAAGGACACAGACTTAATTACGAATTTTATGTCGGTATATGAAAAGATATTAACATGAAGCTAATCATTTAACTCACTTAACCTTGGTTTGATTGCTTCAATTCCACCATACTTACTCTGCCTCCGCACAATGCATTATTTAAAGCCGAAACACAGTAGATCTGCATCATGAATATAGTACACTAGCAGCATCTGTTTAGCACTCGATCATCTACATAACGACTTAGAGAAGACGTCTTCACTTTCATTGAGTTATCAAAGTATTTGTCCCTTGAGATCTACCTCTACAACTTCTAATGCACATGATTTGTCTTTCACATAAAAAAAAGTAAAGTGCTGCTCTTCAGATGCAATTTATTTTAAAAATGTAGTCTGTAGATTGTCAAACTTTATTTGACTTATTAGTTGCTTGAAACAATTCTGGTTCGGCTGGTAAATTGAGGCAAATCTCATTTAGAGTTTAATACAAACTGGAGTGATCAAAGGGGGGAAACAGCCATAAAATAATTTATGTATTGCCCTCCAAGCAGCTGAATGTTTCTAATTACGCTGACAAAAATATCAATCATATAAAACATTCAAATGTATTGTATAAGCCCTCTCACTTCAAAAATTCTTTGGAATTCGCAATTTGGTGGCAGGTGATGACCTGCTTAGCCGTTCACACCTCACCGTCTGGGTTTCGGTAGGTGGCTAGACAAGGCTGTTGTAGCTAAATAATTTACTATAGAGGTAATAGCATGGTCACAGGCTGTCCCTGCAGAGCCGGTGTGCCATGTCTGCCAAATACAAAAACCAAGGTCAAAACCTACAGCAGGAAAGAACAGTAGAGCCAAGATATGTGTCTTTTCTTATTAAAATCAAAGGTAAATCTCAGCCTAAAAGTCGATGTTAAAACAATAAACCTAATGTCACTGAGAGCAATCAAATGCAAATTAAGTCCAAATGAAATATTCAGTCATTTGAATAAGTCATGCTTGGTTTCTACATGAATGCCTGACTTCACATTCCCCATTGTTGCATATTCTCTGTGGTTTCATATCACTTTTTGCCAATAGCCGAACTAAAAGAGACCTCTTTAAAGAGGCATTACAGAATATTTACTATGTCCTTCAGTGGTTAATTGACTCCAGTGAGTAGTGCCATCCTGGGGCCGTCACATTATGTAATATTGAGGAGCCGCACACAGGAGGGTTATAGCCCTGCAGGCTTAGTGCTGGTGATGAGACAAAGTGCCACTGAACTTCCAGTGAACCTGGGGTGAATCTGAGGTCAGACACGGCGTCACTTCACCCCCACTTACGAACCAGACAGAAGCATTTGGTAAAACTACCAGCACACTGCAGATGGAGTGACTTCCTGTGACAAACAAAGCTTTGTGTTGACATTTTCTGATGAATTATTGATAAATTTAACTATATTTTAATCATTTATAGTGCCTTAAAAACTGAATGTAGTTGCATGAGCCAATCCACTGAACACAGCTGATCTCAGGGGAGTCAATTAAAGAAGTAGGTCATGATGAGGTTTATCCGAGAGATTATTTGGTATTTGTTTATTGGGATATGTTAGATTACTGTGCAGCAATTTTTTACCCTGACCTTACTGTGAAAGTGAACACCGGCTCTGATACCTTTAAATAATGCATTTGAGCACATTGGAATACTGTAAAGTTTTAAATTGAAGGAGGATCAGAAATCAAACGTTAAACATTCAAAGTAACTTAACACATCAAACCAGATAAATGACTTCCAGTCATCATTTGAATACCAGAGTAAAGCTCAAACAAATGTTCTATGACAGATCAGAACCTGCATAAACATTCTTCAGAAATAACTTGCTTACATTTTAGGATTAGATTAAAAAAGAAAAAAAGAAACAAAAAACATAAAAAAATATTCCTAGAAAATGTTTAATTTGATTATATTCCGCATGCCAAAGAACAGAGCTCAAATGTAAAAATAAAAATGAAATAAGCTCTCTTTTTTGAAGGCTCAGAGTATCAAGTCTCTCCACAGCATCAATAAACAGACAGAGAAATGCTTTTAAGGAGAGACAAAACACTTTCTCTATTACAGTTCACTTTTTTGGTTCAGGAATAGTATTTACAGAGCAGGTACAAGAATTAAAAATGGAATGCCCAGAATGTCTTTCAGGAAAGAAAAAGCTTCAATACATTCATCCGGTATCGATTCACAAGACACAAGTGAAATATACTTGTACAGCTTTGGATCTGCCTTAATCTGTATGTGTGAATGAGGATGTTGATGAATTTGTACTTTTTATACTTTGAGAAAGACCCAGAGGGTACTGCAGAAACATTAGCTCTTCAGAAACACTAATGACGCATTCACACAAGTAAAGTTTTTTTTTTTTTTTGGTTTGGTGTGGTTCGCTTTCATACTGCCCTTTTTGCAAGTGAACCAAAAATTGTAAACAAAACCACACGTGTGCTAAGTTCATCCATTCATTGGACAGAAATTCTCAAGCAGAGAAAATCAGCAAGTTTGAAAACAGGCTAATCATGGAGATTTTTCGTAATGCAATTATTATTTTACTGATTTTCTGTTATTAGCTACAAACGCAATATGAAGACACTTATGAACATCAGATGAGACAGTGTCGTCTATACGATGTTGTAACAAGGATTTTGCGAAGAAGTGCTGCAAGATGGTTCCGGCAGAGAGAGCATGCTCTTATGTGCGCCTACCATGGCATACTGACAATGACACTGTACAGAAGACGGATTAGGTATATATATATATACGAACCGTACCAGAGTTCGTTTGGAACCAAACCGAGACCACCTCTTCAGCTAGGTCTTGGTTTGGTTGTTTGGTGCACACCAGAGTGTGATTGCTGTATTCACACCTTACAAAAAAGATCCGTTCCAAAGGGGGAAACGAACCAGAATTTGTTTCAATCGAACCAAACAAGACAGGTGTGAATACACCCTACGACTAGGGGTGTGTAACAAATAGTCACTAAAAGCTACAGTCTTCATATATCTGTACTATACCATTCAGGAATTTGGGGGTTTTATTTTTAATGTTTTTGAAAGAAGTACTTTATGCTCATCAAGGCTGCATTTATTTGATCAAACTTACACTAAAACAGTAGTACTGTAAAAATGACTTTTCTATTTCAATATGTTCTAAAATATAATTTATTCCTGCAATGGTAAAGTTTAACTTTCAGCAGCCAATAGTCCAGACTTCAGTGTCACATGATTCTTCAGAAATCTTTAGAATATGCTGAATTTCTGTTGTGCAGCTGTACAAACTATGACAAGTTGGATCAATTAAATGCATTCTTTCTTAATAAAAGTGTTGATTTCTTTATTTCACAAATAAAGAAATAAAGAAATACATTACACTGTCCCCAAATGCTAATGTACATTAAGCAATGTATAAATGAATATTTGAAGGATTATATACACTGGAGGGAGGACATACATTGAGGACATACACTGTATGCAAATCTGTTTTGTATGTGGCAAGTGACAAGTACATGTTTTTAACATGTTTAATTTGCAGGGTACTAAATCAAGCAGCTAAATTATCCATGTAAACATGTCAGTGATACAAGTGTATTCCCTCTAAATCAGAACATGGCCACTCTCTTTACTGCTGCATTAGTAGTCCAAGCCATAAGAGACAAAAACCCAATCTTTTGCACCAATTTACTCATGAACCCTCTTTAAGGCATTAGCAGAAAAGTGGTAGAGTGGTGAATTCAGTGGGAAAATCAATGATGCAGGACAACACTAAAATTATTTCATTTTCTGCATTCTTTATTAACATTAAACAGTCACTCAAGGGAGAAAAGCAATACACTGGCACGCTTTAGTTGCCGAGGCATGAGTTCAGCTCATCACAATGGCCCTTCAGTGTGTCCAACACCTCAGAGGCAGAGTTTGCAATCTGTCTTCAGCTACCCCTGCAACATCCACTCTGATTCCCTGACTGCTTCCTATATCACCTATAGCACAATGGGAGCCAGTGAGGAGCTGTCGGGCAGCATATCAATCCCTCCCATCCTCTGCAGAGAAGCTCGGGCTCCATTAAGATGCAGTAAGGGACTCCATTCCTGAGCCGGGGCGGGGGCCTTCTCTGTTTGGTATTCATCTACCTGCAGAGCTATCAATTCAGGTCTTTCAGCGCAGGGCTCAGACGTGTCATCAGGGGATGTTGTTCTCGCCTATTGGTTGCCGCAGGTTCGCAGGGCCCTGGTTAATGCCGCTAAAAGGATTAACTCTAATAGATTCCAGCGATAAAGGCAAGAGGGCGGTTTGATGATGATTGACTTCTTCTGTAATGAAAATCTGCCGCTACAGAGAATGGAGTGGCCCTATGGAAGAGGTTTAAGAATTGTGGCTGATGCCACAAAAGTAAACGAGAGAGAGAAAAAAAATAAAGAGAGGGATGGGATTAGAAATAGTTTACAGTACGTGAATGGTGTGCAGGGATGCTTTGTTTGATCAAAAACAATATGATTTTACAATGGCTAACAAGAGCTAAATGACTTCAGTGTCACAGGAGACATTTGATGAGTGGGCCAGTGGTATTTCTCACTACAAGGCAAACTTTTAATGAGATAGCTCATGGGTAAACAGAAATGTACCCAAAGTTCACCCAAAAATGAAAATTCAGTCACCATTTTGCCATTTCATCCCAAAAGTTTTTGAGTTTTGTTTTCTGTGGAATACAAAATAAGTTAGAAGAATGTTTTGTCCAAACAATGAAAATCAGTGGGGACCAAAACAACACTGGACTTTTAAAATAAAATAAAATAAAATAAAGCTGAAAAATCAATTTAAGGTGATGCTGCATGTTACCAAAAACAAGACATTTCATTTATGTGTATGATAGTCCAAAACTATCCAGCTGTCTTGTCAAGAATTTATTGTAAAAAGTGAAAATCTACTTCTAATGGGCAAATAATTATCTATTTTTACAATGGAAATCAACTGGTATTAAAATGCCTTTGCATAAGATATAATATATTATATAATTACAAAACAGTAAGCATTACTAACTGTTAACATTGCTACAAATATAACCTTAGGTACTGTACCTTACATAAAAAGATAGTAACCACAGATTTTTTTAATTAGTAAACTGGAGACCACGAAAATTTGCACAAGCTGGCTTTGTTATAACAGTAAAGCTGCAGTCTTTCTTTTGGTTAAAAAATGATCCAAAATCAGTATTTGAGCGAGTACTTAACCAGCCAGTGTTAAAAACCATTGCCTTACTTTAGCAAATTCACAAAGATTAGCTTTTATTAATGTTTTTCAAATTTGAGTTGTACTGGTTGGTTTTCACTGGAAATACATGTAGAGCATGCTGCTCCGTCATTACGCCATGTCTGTAAACATAATGAATAGGTCCCGGCTACTAGGCTATCGCATTAGTGGATCCTGCAGGTGGTGGACCGTTTTTAGCCTTTTCTCACAGCAGCTAGAATAATTAAATGTATAATTTGGAGGTCAGATTAATCCAGAAAGGATTATGTGTCTCTGAAACATGTGAATTAAATTTAATTATATTACAATTTTAAATGTGCTTCTGATTACAGATAGCCTGGGTTTACACAATATTTGCATTTTAAAGACAACCAGTTCGAAGGGAGCATAGTTTACTTTTTGGGTTGAAAGAATTTCTTAATATGAAATTCAAATGGTATGACAATTAGAGATTAGACTGTACGGAAATTGAAATCTACATGCTAATACACACTATAGGCAACGTTAATGTTGTTAACATTAATAATTTGAGAATAAAGTATAACAATAATAATCATTTGCATGGTTTCATGTAGGGATGTCAATTTTTTATCATTTCCATTCCATCTAGAATATGTGGGGTGTGTGTGTGCAAGGAGCCAGCGCGATCGAGAGAAGAAACAAAAAAAAACAAAAAAACAATTGGAGTAAGATATAATCTGCAAAAGTGTTTACTTTTATTTGTGCACACTCACAATAAAAATAAAGCAAACAAAAACAAAGTGTGTTGTCATCTTCTCCTTTCTGTGAACTTGTTTATGGAGCCCCGCGACACACTTCTGTTTTAAATCTGTTATCTTAATTATTTAAGTCAGATATATTTTGCATATTAGTGAAAACAAATTGTTATTTTTATTTTAGGCCTATTAGGATACTTGCAAAGGCTATTCATTTTCCTTAAATCATCCCATTTTTTTTCATGAATTAAGAATTTTTTGATTTATTAATTTGTTCCCTCAAGTCAGTTAAATCATGGGTTATTTGAGGAACAAAATTAATGAAAAATGAACAGTTGCCACACATTAATAAGTTGTTGGAAAAAATTAACAAATTGTAGGAACGAATAGCCTGTCTGTCCTGTGTCCCACAGCCCTGCAAAGCGCAGAGCCCAATATGAAACAATTATCTGGGGAAATTACTTAGTTACTACATTTATGTTGCTTTCCATGTTGAATAACTTTGTGTTGTTTCTATTTTAATTTACTTTTAAAGTTTATATCACATTTAACTGTAAATTTGTACATTAATGAATGATGATTCATTTATATACCTTCACTGTCACTCACAGCCACTCACACGTGTTTTGCGGCAACATTAAATATATTAATCGATCATTGATAGCTTCTCTTATCGACAATTAATCGATCACCGATTAATTGTTGACATCGCTAGTTGATGTTATATGAGCTAACTGATCTTTAGATTAAATCACCATTGGTAGTGCAATTTTTTGTAATGCTTTTGTCCTTAGTTGGTCAGAACAAGCTTGGCAGACTTGTTACTTGTTCAGATGACAATATACAGTGAAAATTCCTATTTGGGTCATAAATTATAACACATAGGCTAGAATCTGTGATTGCAAATATCCACACCGGTGCAGTGACTGACTGCCACACATACTCAAAACATTAGATTCAACTGCGCAAGCAAGATAACTATTATTAATAATTTCTTACATTTATATAGCGCTTTTTCTAAGCACTCAAAGTGCTTTACATTGTCAGGGGGTATCTCCTCATCCACCACCAGCCCTGCAAAGTGCAGAGCCTGGGGAAATTACTTAGTTACTACATTTATGTTGCTTTCCATGTTGAAGAACTTTGTGTTGTTTCTAGTTTAATGTACTTTTAAAGTTTAAATCACATTAAACTGTAAATTTGTACATTAATGAATGATGATGCATTTGTATACCACCACCGTCACTCACAGCCACATTTATATACCACAACCGATGCATGAACAAACTTGGCAGACTTGTTACTTGTTCAGATGACAATATACAGTGAAAATTCTTATTTGGGACATAAATTCCAAGACGTAGGCTAGAATCTGTGATTGCAAATATCCACACCAGTGCAGTGACTGACATACTCAAAACCTACTTAAAACATTACCTTCGCTAGGACCTACATGGACCACAAGGTGAAAACCCCCTAATGGTCTCATACAGCACCTCTTCCTCCAGCAACCTAGTTTTCCCAGGAGATCTCCTATCCAGGTTCTGACCAGGCTCAACCCTGCTTAGCTTCAGTGGGCGACCGATCTTGGGCTACAGGGTGACATGGCTGCTGGTTAAGAGAATTCAATTAAAAACATATATATTCATAATTATATACATTTTTGAAAAATGATTCACAGTCTGGATGGAAGAAACCCAGACCCTGTAGACACTGTAGACCGCAGACTGTGCTCATGTGAAATGATGTTCATGTTGAGCACTAATTCAAGTCATTCATGTTCTGTAGCTTGTCAGAAACTTAATGAGACAAATTACAGATATATGTAAACAGTGTGGGCTTACAGTTATTCTAACCTAATAATAATAGAGATATGATGAATGCCTTGGACTTCAGTATTTAATAGCACTGCAGTTATTTTCATATGTGTTTGTCATTTCAATACAAGCAAAACTCTAATGGTACCATCAACTCAGAACACACCACTTCAAATAAAACCAATTAGATCAGAAGCAGAGACTGGCATGCAGTGTACAGTTATAAAGCTATTAATCAAACTAAATGCATTAAAAGAGGTGGTCAGCCTTGTGCAGAGTTTAACCATTAGTCTTATACACATATTACATTCAATTCTCTGTCTGAACGCTGCCTAGCTGAGTAATCTATGGCCAAATGGAGGATGATTTAAAAGTGTCTTTTTCTTTGATCACTAAATGACACACAACCAATCATCTCAGGTTTCCCAGACCAGAGGACTCCCATTGGGCATAAGCCACTGCTTTGTGTCAGACTGGATAAATGAAGAGCTCTGTCACAATAGATACCACGTCTAGCCACTGCAAAACAGAGTAATGTTTTCAAAGACAGGGATATCTTTCAAAGGGAAGTGGATGACTGTTTGACAACACAGAATCTAAATCTTTTTTGACACTTGAGACCACAACTAACTCAAATGCAATTGACTTCAACCCCTCATGATTTAGTTTTTCTCAAAATATTGCTGTAGGAGTTTCACATCTCACCTCCTGTCCACTTAGGCCACAGTTTGTATCCCAGCAAATGCTTTATTAATGACTTACCCTATAAGGAACCATGTGCACACTACATAGATTGGACACAAACTGGGTTGATTAACGATTGTGCTACTGTCATGTTAATAAGGTTAATTATATGAACGTGCTCCTCTGGAACTTTGCTATAAACGGATATATATATATATATATATATATATATATATATATATATATATATATTTTTTTTTTTTTTTTTTTTTTTTTTCACATACAGACATACTGATTTGTGAAAATGACTATAAATGCTGTATTACACATTTCAGGCCAGTATTTGGCGATGTCACTTGAAACACCTACACACATAACTATGGACTGAACCGATAATATGCGTGCATGATGTCACTGATTTCACTAATTCATGTTTTCAAAGTCTACACAGATACAATAACTGTATCATTTTTAAAAACTTAAAATGCTTATGTTATGCAAATGAATGACCAAAAATCATGAAAACTTTTCTGCTTTTAATTAAAAATTGTGTGTAAACACCCCCTATGTAGTATATGTGCATCTAACCAAATGTTTCCAATGTTGCAACTCTGTGGACTGGTTAAAAAGATGTTAAAAGAATCACACTTATTTATTTAGTTTATGTGTTCTTTGCAAATCAGTGTAAAATTTACTGGAAGTTCATCCTTTATGTTGTTTGTTAACGTGTTGCCAACAAACAACATGCAGGCATGTGCACAAATTTGTGGGAGAAGCGAAGTTTTGGGATTTTAACTACATGCAAAGTGTGTTATTAGCTGTGCAAAGTGTGCACCAAAATGACAGAAATTGCTTATTGCGAGTTAGCTTAGTCATCTGTTTTCCACAACGTTCTCTAAATTTTGCAAAAAGTCAAAGTCTCCTGTTGAGAAAATTTGTTTTCCTTCATCGCTGCGAACACAGAATGACATCTAGCGAGGGAACTGGTCTCCAGCTTACTGAATTTTTAAAGCCATTTCTAACTCTTCCAGAATAACAAAAAGGCATGTCTCTTGGTTTGTGCAAGAATTGATTTCATCAGCGGCCTGCCTTATGTTAAATAGAGATCTGATAAACCACTGGTGGTGGATTTCTTCCACATCCTCCATTTCAGGATGCAAAAACTAGCAGATGTCAGCTTTGCTGGAGGTTGAGGATATGCTATAGTGTTTCCGTGCACATGGAAGGCATTTTGTATTGCTGTCAATATTTCCTCATTCACAGCAAGGCGATAGCATCGGTGACACCCATTCCAAATGTGGCCTATCATAGATATCGGGATTTCACGAGCGTCGGCAGGTATAAACCGCAGTTAGCCTTGGTATCGTGCCGCAGACACAATTTCCATCCCTCATCTTTTATTCAATTCACTCCTCTGGTGGAAAGGCGGTGTGAGGGTGAGAATGCAAAGCCAGAAAATATAATTTATCTCTTATGCAACTTGATGAATCTTCACTAGGTTGGTAAACTATTTATGAGTTGCACAGCTAAATTCTTTCATGCATTTCTTCCTTCTTTGCCTCTGATCCCAAATCTAATTCGGCCACCAAAAGTTATTAGCATTTTTCCTCCCTGTACAGAAATACATATTTTATGAAGCAAGCAGAGTCATTTAGTGATGCAGGTTTGCTATTGTGGAAAACAGATTCTAAGAAGATGTGAAGACGTGGCCTGGTTGGCCTGGTGTAGTTTACTTTCCACCCTTGAGAAAATAATAATAATAGCCTAATCATCTCATAATTAGTCTTAGGTCAACCATTTTTGTGACAAGATTTTATATAAAGTGAAAATGAGCACACAGGTCAAAGCATATTAAACACACAAAATGATGGACACTTCTTTTTAAATAATATAAGTTTAGCTGTTTTACCAGAGTCCAATTCAGTTCTAAATGGGAAAACTGCAGTATTTACAGGTACTAGCAGTAAAAACGGGGTATACTCTTCCTCTGTGGTTTCTTGTCTTTTTTTATTCTAATGGCAGTTTGGAAACTAAACTTAAAGGTCTATTCCCACCACCTATTGGACTGGAGTCTAGTAGCTCTAATATAGCAAGAAAATTTACTATAATGGACATTAAAAAAAAAAAAAAAAGTGGTATAAGTACCTCATTCACATGTTCACATCATTGGCAACAGTTTTTAATGATACATTTGTGTATTTGTCTAGTTATAAATGTGCATGTTGGTGTAAATAAAGATTGCATGAACATTACTGTATATTGTTAGCTTACCTCCCTTTGGTGTTTTGCTTGAGTCAGGTCCAGGGGGGCAAGGTTTCATATTTTATTGAAGCATTGGCTAGCGGACCCCCACCTGCTGTTAGCATTCCATTGACTCCCATTCATTTTGGCGTCACTTTGACAGTGAATAACTTTACATCTGAGGCGTTAAAAGTCTTCATTTGTCCATTAATTATTTCTAAATTTGGAACTTTATAAAAGGCTCCATTACATTGAATCTTACGTTATGGTACCGTAGAAGCAGTTTTTGTAAAAAAATAGGCTAACGATTGCGTCATAACCAGCGACTCTCTGTCGCACAGTAGAAAAATTACCATATGGACAAGAGGAGAAGCTCGCAGGCAATCTTTTACTGTCTATGAGGCTATCGGGGGGGGACGCGGAGGGATAAAGTCAAGGGAGAAGAATACTTACCAAAATTTGCTCCTGTTTACGCTCGCCTTCTCTGCAAGATTCGGTGGGCGATTCAGATTTCTCTTGACACAGCTATTAGAAGACTTACAATTGTCAGACAGGTTGCTCACATGACATCTACGTCATCAAGCTCAGTTTGAGTCTGTGCAGTACGCTCGACCCCAAGGAAGTGCGTGGTTCTAATTGACTTCACTTGTCTCCGTTGAATCCAATGGGGTCGCTGTGTCCATTTCTTTTACTGTCCATGGTCACGTCTGTCTGTATCATAGACTGTATAAAAGCATGAAGGTGATGTCACCCATAAGTTACCGAAGCCAAAAGTTGGCGGAGGCTGCCATTGCCATCTTGGCTGCCCGTCACCGCACATCACTCCCGATGGGCAAAGAGGTGGGAGCTGGTTGCTGAAACCACACCTACCTAGCTCGACGGCGGTGACAGCAGCGGCAATCCACCCGTCACTGAAGTGGCTGTGCCCTTAATTATGCAGAACTTTAAAGCTTAATAGAATTTAAATTGATGAGTTATATAAAAAAATGTTTAAAAAAAGTTCAGCACCTTCACAGTTGTCATGAAGGGCAAAATTAGCTATGTAAACCAAATCATTTTTTGAACCGGGATGTTTTTTTGTTTTTTTCTGCTGTAACATTAGGGTAACATTTAAAAACGGGAGTCTCTTTTGCAGCCAGCCTCTAGGGGCCAGCTGACGAATTACAGTTTAAGTCACTTCCAGATATGGGCTTCACAAGGGAGAGCAGGAGGTTGATGCTTGGTCTGTATATTTATGAGACAGTTGTTTTGGTTTTTGTCAGGCTTAAAATAATCTATTTTTTTTTTTACAATATATTACAGGGTTTCCATTACATACATCTATATATAAAGAGGGATTAAAGAGTCTAAAACCCATAGTTTGAAAAGATAATTTCTTTGTACCCAGTTGTTCATTGCTTCAGAACTGTTGTTTTGTTCATCTATATTTTCATTACTTTTTTCATATTACTTCCCGTTTGTTTGTTTTTTAAGAGATGAAAATTCCCTTATTTTGCAATCTATCACATGACTAGCTCCATTACAGTTTTAAACAAATGCAAGCTTCTACTTTAAATGTCATTACCACTGCGCAGCCTATATGCTTGGATGCTGAGGTTTACGACCTGAAACAGGCATCCGAGTTCCCAGACTGGAAAAAGATTGTTTGCCTTGCATATCAGTCCAAGTCTTATAAAAAGCTATCACAGAGAGTGCTGTTATTTCTTTCCATATAAGACTATGAAAAATGATGGAAATCAGAGGACAGATAATAAAATACTAAAACAATCATTTAAAAAATGATACAATAATCTCAAGTCAATGTGGATTGGGGGCACTTAGCGGGAGGTAGAGTTGTGTCAGGTCGGTCACTGTCCTCTCCTCCATCACGTCTGGCTGACGCCGCACTCCAGCGCTGCCATTGGGAGCTCTAATGGCATTTATGTAATCAGCACCGAGCACGGCATAAATCAGCCATCAGATCAGCCCGCAGACATCCAACATCTATCAATCACTGTCACCCCAGCCCAGATGCTAAAGATCCGTCATGCTGTCACTGGCTCATTAAGTTTGCTAATTTACAGACACTACCCTACAGGAGATTGCTTTGCTTTGTTGTTGTTTTTCTTTTCTCTTCTTGTTTAGTTTTTTTTTTCTGCTTCATTCCAAAGCTCACCTAATTTCTGGGTGCTATCATTTTTACAGTTGGGGCTGTAGGTGGACCAAATCTGGAAATTACTTCTTCAGTATTTCCACTGATAGATTGGCTTGAGTTTTGTGAAATGCTATTTTTGTGATGCTTAAATGAAGCAAGATCAGCAAATATGGGACAAAAATCTAGTTTTTTTTTTGTTTTTGTTTTTTTGCATTTTCTTGCCAGTCATAAGCTAAATGGGCCATGAAATGTAATCTATCAGAGCAGCGTTTAACACTGTAATCTAAATGGACACTGTTGTGATTACCACCTGCTCAAGTGCTGTCTGAGCACAAGTGACTGTATGATGCAAGTCTCATATGCACACATGTAACAAGTTTCACTAATTCAGAGCATAACACCAAAATGCAAGCAAAAAGAGACTGCAATGAAAAATCATTTTGCATTTTTTATATATAAACAATTTCAATACCTTCCAAACCAAGTAAATGTGAAAAAGATAATAAGTATATAAATATACTGAAAAGGCTACACCCATTCACTGCTTGGAAATATTCTGAGTCAAAGAAAATGTATTACCCTATAAATTCCCTAGACTTTGTGTCTCTAAAAGCCAAAGTAGTTTGTTAACTCTTTGACTACTTTTTCATAAAATATCAAATTCCGGAGCTTTGTTGTACAGCACTGAATGAAGATGTAATTTAAACAACAGGCAAGAGTAATTCCCACAATGATAAAATCCTTATTATGGCATTAACAATTTATCCCGCTTTTAATGACTCACTTCTTGGACACATACTGAACAACAGACCCAGTGGTAATTCAACCACCAAATGTGCAGCAGAAGTGCACCAAAAACTTCATTCTAGACTGCCCAACCCTCATTTATCAGAATCACATATGGATGATTCATACGAATGAAAAGAATGAAAAAAGAGAAGCTTTGGAGACAGATTGCTATATGAATCTAGTGCATCACCAGCAAATTGACTTTAAAAAAGTAAGGTTTTACCATTTGGTGGGTTCAAAGGTCTTTTTATTTAATAATCTTGATAGACAAGATGAGACATGGGTGTTAACAGAGGATTCACTGTCACTATTTCCAATATGTAGATTCGCTAAAGGTGCCAGAAGGTAATTAATACTGCCTGCCAGTGAAAAGAAGGAAATGTCATCATGCAATGATGTGTCTCTAATGAATGGAAGCTTCAGTCTTCACTGTGAAGTCATAAAGTCATAAAGTAATACAGGAATTCTAGGAACAGCAGCCTTTATGTCTTTTACTAGTGCACTCATTTTGTTACTTTATTAGACACGAGGTATACACATCAACACTAGATTCAATGTTAATTATCATTTAAGTATCTGCAATAAAAAGTCAAGGTAAAGATTATTTCAAATCCTTTCATTAATGACTCAAGTTAAGGTCTTTGCTATCAGTCATTCAACCAACATGTACTCTTATAGGTTGTTCTAATTGGTTGGCTAAATTATTGGAAGTGAAATACAAAGCTCTCAGAAAATCAATCACAGAGGCACACCTGTGTGAGCAAAGACAAGTGGACATGAACACAATTAATCGGAGTATTTAAACAGGTCTCAGACAAGGGCTGAATATCAAATAGGCTCACAATGAGAAGCAAACAGCACTCAATGTCATCCTGGAATAGGCTTTCTTGTTCAGCGGTGTGGGTAATGAGTTTAAGGTTGAGTCTTTAATTGTTTTGTTTGAGGAGGCTCTAGTTATCGGTTCGGAGGAATGAGGGGGAAGGAGCAGGGGTTTGCGGGATATTGATTTCCTGTGGCAGTTGACGCTGAGGCTCCATCATTTGCATTAGTTCTTAATCAACAAAGTCTGATAGAAGGAGGGAGAAAAATAGAGAAAAGAACAACAGGAAAATGAGAGGATCCAGGGGAAATGTATGTGCTCAGAGGCTGTTCTTTCATAGCTCAGGAGATTTAATGGAATCTCAGTTATGTTCCAATTTCTTCTCAGATGTTTTTGGGAATAAAAATGTAATACGTGTTGTCTATGAAATATCACAGAGACCTTTGCGATGACTGTGTTTTTAGGATAACCTATAAGCAACCTATGAAATCAATGTGAAATAGCACAGCTTACAATTTTATCCTTGAGCAACTAATGAGAAATATTGGAGTTTCTACTGTTTTTGACTTCATTTTTATTTTTATTTTTTTGCCATTTGAACAAATAGTCATGTATAACATTATTTCGAAAGATGTTTCGAAAGAGAGAAAAATTGACAAACTGGAGACTTACAAATGTCTCCATTCAATCTTATTGTTGTCCAAGGGAGAGATTTGTCTCATTTGTGTTTGTCATTGTTTCCTATAAGCTATCAATCAATCAATTTATTGATAGGGAAGATTTCCTCTATAGGTAACATACAACAACACTTGCAATGAACTAATAAACTACTCATAGGGCATAAAGAGGTGAACTTATAAAAGTAAGGAAAATTTGAATATTGGTTTTCTTATTTTTTTTATTTATTATTATTAATAGCATTTGGTTTTCATGCCGGTGATCAAGCGTCTTGTACTTAGTGCTGAAAAGGCCTTGGGGCAGCGTGTTCTTGTTTCAACCTCCCTCCTCGTCTTTCTCTTCCTCTCTCCTCCCTCTGGAATATTTGTTTGTTTGCATCTCAGAATTGATAAACGAAAGGGGGGTGGGGGTTACGGAGGGGTGCAGTGACATGAAGAATACCAGGCAGGCGACATGGTGCGTGGCAGAGGTAATGAATTCTTCAGCAAGGCAGAAACGCAAGGCGACACAGCTTGAGGATCAATTTTTAATAAGGAGCCTGGCTCTCCCAGGCAGTGCTAAAAAACAATATTTTAATCAGAGACCTCCTGCCAGTTCTCTTTTCACCACCTGATTAAATCAGAGTTGGCGGATATGGTTTCTCGTATTGCGAACGGGAAGGGCCCTCTATCTGTGGCTCAATTAGAGAGCCAGGCCGTGGTCCCAGGTCCTGGTTATCAGCACAGGCTCATATGTTACAACACAAGAGGCCGAAAGCATGCACAATAATCCTGTTTTCTACAGGCAGAGCTGAATTTTAGTACTGGAGTGTGGTGAGTTAGTGTCAGTGGGAGCAACTAAACAAATGCGCGCTTTACTCATTCACATATGCTAGGACCAAAAATGTGTCACTGTGAAATGTGTTTGTGGATTGCTAGTATAATGGAACTGAACTTCTGGTTCTAAAACATCACAGTAAGCACACACTGTAGGTGGTGTAATGTATCTTATTTAGTCAGAATTTACCAGTTACATAGTGTCTATTTACACTAAGTGAAAATAGCCCACCTTGTTGGCTGAGGCTATTTACACTAACTCCGCACACCAATCTGTGATTGGGGTAGGCAACACTACAAAAGACATTTGATACATCAGTTCCAGAGGCGTAGATAGTAAGGAGTGTGCTTTTTGACATGATCGACCGGAGTACGAGTTCAACATTTGCCAAACTTTTTTTTTCTCCCTTTTCAAATATTTTATCACATCGAAAAGGAATTTATTTTCAATAAAAATTAAGGAAATGATCAAAAAGTTGAACATAAAGTATTGGGTAGGGTTAGGGTGTAGGGAGGGCTTTATTGTCCCAATAAGGTGAGATCCATTTAATACTTTGAATTAAAATTATAATTTACACTCAATACGCTATTATTGCATACTATTTTATAATGTAGGCCTACTACAATACTGATGTGCAGATAATTGCCACAATTTGCAATAAGTAGTTTAAGACCGGTGGCAGCCGTATCACCCTGGAGCCCAAGACCGGTTGCCCACTGAAGCTAAGCAGGGTTGAGCCTGGTCAGTACCTGGATAGGAGACCTCCTGGGAAAACTAGGTTGCTGCTGGAAGAGGTGCTAGTGAGGCCAGTAGGGGGTGCTCACCCTGTGGTCTGTGTGGGTCCTAGCACCCCATTGTAGTGATGGGGACACTATACTGTCACTGTCCTTCGGATGAGACGTTAAACCGAGGTCCTGACTCTGTGGTCAGTAAAAATCCCAGGATGTCTTTCAAAAAGAGTAGAGGTGTGACCTCGGCATCCTGGCTAAATTCACTCATTGGTCTCTGACCATCATGGCCTCCTAACAATCCCCATATCTGCTGATTGGCTTCATCACTCTGTCTCCTCTCCACCAATAAGCTGGTGTGTGGTGGGCGTTCTGGCGCAATATGGCTGCCGTCGCATCATTTAGGTGGATGCTGCACACTGGTGCTGGATGAGGAGATACCCCCTGACTATGTAAAGCACTTTGAGTGCCTAGAAAAGCGCTATATAAATGTAATTAATTATTATTACTATTATTATTATTATTATTATTATTATTATTATTATTATTATTCAACTTCAAATTACATTTTAAAAATTTATGTCGATTTTATTAGGACACTCAAATAATAAATACCTTTTTGACGATTTTTAACGTGGTTGTGACAAATCAATCTAGCTGCCTTAGTTCAAATGGCAGCACGGAGCACGCATGAATATAAATAAATAAAATATGTCTATTGTCTGGACATTTCCTAGGAAGGATTTTTATTATTATTATTATGATTATTTATTTGACAGCCACTATTTGTAATAATAATATTATTACAAAGAATAAACTTTCATTTTTCATTCAGTACAACTCAGAATGTGTTTCTGAATCAAAAAGACTCAAAATGATGCAGCAGGCCATATAGTTTTTTTTTTTTTTCTTCTTCTGCTTGTTCCCAAAAATACTTTGGTTGTTATTATCAACCTGTACAAACCAGAAGTTACAGAATCTCTGGATACAATAAAAAAAAAAAAAAAATTCTAATCATTTAATACTTATACACCAGCAAGTGTGGTTTTAAAGACTGCGGGTAGAGATTATGGCACAGTGTGGAGTATAAATGCTGTGTAAAGAACTCAATGGCCAAAGGAAGGGGATTATTTTTGGGATTCATTTCAGCCCTGTGTATTATTAATTTATGTAAATCCATTTATTGCAGTTTGGATCCTCTCTTGAAATGCTCAAGGTTATATAAGTATGTTTTAATAGAAAATTGACCAGATGAATATAATTCCAATGCATAGAGGTATAATAAAACATTGAATAAGAATTCCAGTAAGTTTTCCCTTAAAGAAAGAAAAGTAAGAAAATCATTTTGTCATGACCTGGTTTGATCTATCACTACCGCCCAATTCAATCTGTGTGGAGTTAAAACAACAAGGGTCCGGATGTGAGAACACAAGATATTAAATCACGGCAAAACAGCCCCATAGCCAAAATCAAAAGGCCTATATAAAATTTGGCCTCGAAAAGGAAAAAGATCTTCAGTTTCTCTGAGCTTTATTGATTGTTGTCATCGTGATATGAAGGATGATCCACATTCGAGTGAGAGTTTCCACTGTGCCCAGCTGGACCATAAAGTCCCATCACACTTGACTGGAAAATGAACAAATGGATGTCAGTCAACTTTCTGCAGAGACAGTCAATAAAGAGCATGCTTTTAATTAAGTGAAGACACAATATAAAAGTTTACGAGTCTCTTTGAGAAGTGGGCGTTCTGCTTTAAACATCCAGTGAGTGCAGAAAGTAAATAATAGAGAGAGTAGAGAGAGAGGAATAAACGAATTGCTTAACCTTGTGAGATAATTTGCTAAACATTTAATCTGCTCAAATAACAATACCCAAAAGTACTCTGCATGTGCACTGCTTGAACACTGCTGTCTTTATCTATTAGACAATCAGTTTGCATTGTTTGCTTGGCCTGAGCTAAATACAGTATAATCATGACTCAGAGGATGCATTGCTTGCTCCGATTCTCTCCTCTCCATTCCTTGCCTAATCCTCCCCTGCTGTAAAAGAGACACACATCTTCTTTTGTAAATGCAACAATTCACTCTCATGTTTTCCGTAAAGCAAGGACATTGAAAAGATGCCTTGTGAATGTTATTGTAACCATGGAAATGCGAAGAATTGTGGTTTATAATAACAGCTTTATAACAAAAAGCACATGAAAACAGAAGCTGTGAGTGTTTATCCTTGAGAGACCTCATTCTAAATTCATCTGGCATGTTGTCCAAGACCTGGAAGCAAATGAGAAAAAAAAAAATATCCGAAAGGGCTTGGGTGACATTATGAAAACAATGTTACAATATGATTTACATCATTTAATAAATTACCAAAGACTGTGCTGGAAATGCATACAGTTCGGGAATGACTGTGTGGACCATAATTGTAAAACTCCAGACTTCTATGGATTGTACTATGGTTATAAAGAATGAATGAAGATTGAATCAGGCCCAAAAGTGTCGTGTGGTCAATTTACACATTCCTATCAATTGAGGTCATTTACTTTTTTTATTGAAACAGGTAAAAAAAACACAGTCTGTGTGATGACGATACTAAATTCTGGCTGTAAAATATCATAGCTTTCAGATTCTTCCCACTTTTATTAAGAATCATCCCACAATGTGATGAATTTAATTTACCATTGGCCACAGATCCAATCTCAGGAGATTACAATAAAGGAGTCATTATGCAAATCTTTTAATTTGCATGTGAACTACCCATGAACCTTTTCAATTCAGGTAGAAGGGTTATATGTTGCTATTTAATCACACATTTCTGGCATTTCTCCAAATGAATGAGCATCTTGATCCCGTTTTCTACCATTGATGTCAATTTTGTGATTATAGGAGGGCAAAATAATTCTTACATGCTTCAGTATGAATAAGCTGTTCAAGCCAGGTCTGATTAAATGACATGAAAGTATCACCACACACAAAACTATTCACATCCCGTCAGATGCCATTTTTTTGTCATTCTCTGTGAAAGGATTATAAGAACAAACATCTCAGCATAAAAAAAAAGAAAAAAAAAAGATTTAGCTTCAGAAAAAAACACAGTGTTAACATTTCCTTTTGAAAGTGTCAGGCACGTTTTCTGTGCAATCTACGAATCACAGACTATAATGAAATTGATTAAGCAATAACTAAAGCTTGTGTATAAATGTCATGCAAAATGCATTGTGATATTGCAGCATGCTGTCACTGAAGCAGAGGAAAAGCTAAGTTAAATGACCCAGGCTAAACAGCACACTTCCTTGATCTTTTACTCTGTATTGGATTCCCTCCCAGTAGGCTGGTTAACACAGCTGCTAGGTGACTTTTTGTGGGGACACAAGCCTTAACAAAGTGTAACGCTGCAAAATTGCCCTACATTTGTCAGCGCTATGACAGATCTTGGCCATTTCCTACCGCAGTAAAGATCACCTTTAGCTCATGGAGGGGAAAAAGTGCTTTGGCTTGGCTTCTATAAGTGGATATGGTAAACAGCAGTGTGATCATATGTCTCTATGGACGTGCACAAGGTCACCTGTGTGGAAAAACAAGACCGGTACAGAAACAGTACACAAGTAGGTACACAACTGGTAAAACATGTCAACACAGTAAAAATCACACTAGCATAGAGCAGTGGTCGCTTGTCAGGGGAGGCAGAGCTTAACCAAAATTTTAAGGTGAAGATGAGGACGATTTAATGCTAATAAAATTCACAATTCATTTTAGTTCATGTCTCAGAATGTGTACTTTTTGTGTTAATTTCACGGCTGTAATGCCATAACATGTTACTGAAGTTGGAAATCGCAACTTTTGTATTGCGAATGTGCTGAATCTGCAGATGTACAGTAATTACAACCACTAAGTGATAGAGAAGGGGAGGCAGGGGGAGCACTGATCTGCCGTGCCTTCAATGGTTAAAAAATAAATAAATAAATAAACCAATCAACACTGAGTGTTCACTTTTCACGATGAGGAGTGTTGAGAAAATAAACATCGTAGTGGCAACTAGCCTCCCTTCTGTATCAACATGATACAGATATTATATGATATTAGTTTTAACATCTCCCGCTGTGCTGATAATGTAACAAGTACTTAAATTAATAAGAAATCAACCATAAAAAATAACGTGTAAATAACAGGTAGGCCTAACATGTACGTAGCAAGGTTATATATATATTCAACTCTTTAAGGTGTGTGCTTATACAGAAACTGGCATTAAAAAATAAATCTACCCTGAGTTGAATCTAACATTCAATGGAGAACTGCCCTCAGCCTCTCCTACACAATATTTGTGCCTAAAAATTGAAAACAATCTAATTAGCTGCTAAATTAAGGTGGCACACGTCTCCTGTGCTTGTCACATAGCTGAAAACCTATTTTATTCCACTTCATTTGTCACTGTATGTCACATCCACTCGAGGAAAGACTGCAGTGTTGAGCATTGATGGAACAAGGGCTTTACCTTTCAGTTTGAGGAAGGAAACAAATGCGTCTCCCTCATCTTTCCGCTCATGAATATACTGTTCCTCTGCGACCTCCTTGGCAAACAACGGAGAGTGATTACTCAGACAAGCAGCCTTTGTTACACACCTTCCCTTACAAGCTCCGGAGCCACTGCCTATTCTGTTCCACCACACAAACTCGTCGCGGGATGTCAAAAGATCTCATTTGCATTAACTAGGACATGAGCTAAGGTGTAGCAATTAACCTTGCAACGAATGACACGGATGCGGGGGCCGAGGCATCACTGGACAGACCTCTCAGAGAGGGTCTCACACACAACCCAGAGTAATGTGGGCTGCTCAATAAGCCATGCAGCCCCTAACAGTTTAGTCTAGTTAATGGAAAATAGCTCTTGTTCCTGTACTATAATGTAGTAGTACCTCTTTGTATGTTGGTATCTCAAAAGTGAATTATTTTCAGTGTATAAGGGGTTAAGACCCCTTCCTATACAAGTTCATGTATTTGAGTGAAGCAGCTGATATGATAGTAACTGATGTTTACCCACTGATCTTGAAGTAGCTTTGCTAAGAAAAATATGAAAAAATACCAATTAGATAACTTAGCTTTTGTCAGCACATTTAACAGAGTTATGCAAGCCTAGATCACTCGTATTGAAGCTATACAAGCTAACCATGATGTTTGCAGTGCCCTTGGTTTTTACTGACCAAGCACATATTATGTTAGTCTATATGGTTTATTGCCATTATAGAAAAGTTTTTCTTTCTGCAGTCATCTATTGTATATTCAAATGTATGCTCTTGTCTCGAGCTCACCAGCAGGTTCAAAATATAATTACATGGTGTGTGACCCTGCAAACAATGCACAATCCAAAGATTTCCCATCTCAGCATATTACTGACTCAAAGCAAGGCCATGGCTAAGTAGTCAGCTTTAATACATGAGCTAAGCGGTATTCCCTGGCACTGGGTGTATGATATTATGGAGACACTTTATTCAATTTGCACCTATAAATGAAAATTTGATGAATACTATTTGCATCAAAAATAGACAAAAGAATGCGTATGCAAAATAACTTTCTGTCAAACATGTAATGAGATCTTTTTATAGTTACTGTACAGTAGCCTATGTGACAGTTGAACTTCAAAGTAATGGCATATATTTTCTAAGTGTTCAGCATCATAATATTGCGCTTCTAAAATGAAATCTTAGGCCCAAACAAAATAAACCAAGTGTAACGTCTCCAGAGTTAGCCATTGATTTTCCCGTAATGAAAAACACAATTAGCATTTCTTAATTATGATTCACAAGCGCTGATGTGTTTTCCTGCTTTTTCATCATTCTTCCATGACTGCAACATATGGGGTGAGTTAATCAAGCTAATGATCTAATTCAGTGACTTCATTATTTCATGTAATTCATTTTCCAGGAGGGACTCCTGTTTTCTGCCGGAAAAAGATGCAAAAAATATATATATATAAATAAACACAAATACAAGCAATCAACCATCTTTGACTCACAAAAGTATATACAGGCTTAACCAGGCAGACTATCGTCTCTCAATCCCTCACAGTCACACATACAGCACAATAACATAATGTCAGGGAATGTCTTTAAATTACAATCAATGACAAATTATACCTTTTCAACTTCAAAAGTTGCACTTGAACCATTTTGCTGGGGATGCCATCCCACCGCAATCCCCCCTCAATTCGAGGCCTGGATATTATCATTGTCCTGTGGGCAACTCTGGTGACATTGTAAAAAAATAGTCAAATCACACTATTTATACAGCGTTTTATACAATACAGATTGTTTTAAGGAAATAGTGATTTAATAATGGAAACAAAATTCAATTCTGCTGTGAAGCGTCTGTAAAAAGACAATAGTAAACAAATAGAATGTGCTACTTATTCAGTTTAGTCCATAACACTACCTGCTTGTTTTCGAATGACAGAAAGGGATTTGATGTTTGGATTTTCTTCACTAGGACAGTTTTACAGTCCCTGATAGAAGCACAGTAAACACACTCTCCAGCCATCATACTTCAGTTGTACACGGGTGGGCACAGATTTCAATGATGTAGCAACCTGCAATTTGTATAAAGGCTAGAAAATGTCTTTTGGGCATACTTGAATTCTACATGCACCTGGAGAGCATCTGAACATTCAGGGGATGAGAAAGAAATGCATTTGTCAGGGGACTTCGGTGCTGTTTAAAGTAAACATGCACTTAAAGGAAGTGAAATTAATTTAGCAAAAAGAGGACTCTCAGAAGAAGAGACATTAGCCACGGCAGAGAAATGATCCCCTTCATGTTCAATCTCACACCGCGTGTCTGAGAAATGGGATTTTTCACTTCGGCATTCAGTGATGTTTTATCCGTCGCTGCTCTGAATATCTGAGAGCAAGTTTCATAAATACACTGCTAAATTTCATTCTTACCTCCCATTGTATCTCTCTCCTTAAGCTTGCTTCATAGTTAACTGCTTATAAGGTTCACTAGGTAATAGTTAGCAATGCTTTCTTAAAGGAACAGTTGTCCAAAAAAAATGTTCAAATTTTTTACTAATATGGAATCAACCTGTGCACCAAAAACACAGCAAATGAGCAAGTGTGAAAAGTCAGATCATTTGTTTTGATTATAAATATATGGATACAGTGTAGCAGCCCAGCAGCTCTTCAAACTTTAAGCTTGGCTTGATGAAGTGACTAAGCTTTCGAAACTTTTCAGGCTGACCAAGTAAGCCACAGTGAATGAACCTGACCTGGGACACACTCTGCAGTCCCCTGCATTGATTAGTTCAGTAATAATAAAACATGCTAAACAAGCTGTTACCTCATTATGAGTGTAAACAAAGTATTGAATGGGGAGCAGATGTTTGAATCGTTTCATGACCACAGCTGTTGTTATTATCACCACCACCACATTGCACTAGTCTCTGACTTTTTACAATGACTCATCATGATTCATCATCAATGTCATCATCATCATTCTTGAATTCCTCTTCATCAGCACATACCGAATCCCATTCTTTCCATCCCCGTTTCTGTGCCGGTCTCCTGAAAGTTGCATAAATCATGAAAAGGGAATCGTACGTTGTTTTACAAACCATTTGGAAGCGGCATGAGGCAGTTTAATGTTCCATTGCTAATGTCCCTACCCAGTCATATTCAGTAATGATATAAAATTACTGCCGTCAGCCTGATGATGTTTGCTTTAGGCGCACTTAGAAGGCACTGCTTACACTGTAATTATGGGAACAGCACCTCCACCAGGAGGATGAGATGAGAGGAGGGGAGCTCTTGACCTTTTCTGTCCGCGCTGGACTCTAGTGGTCAATTTTCTTCCTTCCAACTCCAATGTTCAAAACACTGTATTGCGCTACAGAACCTCAGCAAACTGTAGACCTTCCCCATTGAAATGGTAGCTTGTAGCTCCTGTGACGGCTTCTGTAGTGAGCACCTGGAAGGCTGAGTCTGCTATAGGCCCCAGAAGTTAGATTTGGATACAAATGTGTTTAAAATTTACTCATCCACCCTCAAGCCATCAGAGATGTGTATGAGTTTAATTCTTCACCAGAACAGATTTGGAGAAATTTAGCATTCTGCAGTGAATGGGTGCCGTCAGAATGAGAGTCCAAAAAGCTAATAAAAACATCACAATAATTTACATGTAATGTAAGTCATTCACAAGCTTAATAAACAAATCCATCATCAAACATTTTAACAGTTGTTTCATCAAACTTAATACGGTTGCTTTCGTCTAAAATATGACTCTCTCCATAATATTGCTTTCTCCAAAAAAAAAAAAAAAAAAAAAAAAAAAAATTTAAATCAGATACACAGATAAAGATCCAACTGAAAACAGTTCTAAACAAATATGTTGGTGGATTAAGATGTGAGAGGACAACAGGGGATGGCATTTCACTGGGGAAAGTGTTATTATAGATTATGAACTTGTACCGTTTTTAATTTAAAATGCAATAACTATGCATTTGTAACTCACAAACACGCAGCTTTTCATTTCATAAGATGTTAACTGATGGACTGGAGTTGTGTGGATTGCTTGTGGATTATTGTGATGTTTTTATTAGCTATTTGAACACTCATTCAGCACCCATTCACTGCAGAGGAACCACTGGTGTGCAAATTATGTTATGCTAAATTCCCCAAAAACTTTTCCGATGAAGAAACAATTTCATCTACATCAAAATCTTGGATGGTCTGAGGATGAGCTATTACTTTGAGTGTCCAAATACTTTCTGGGGCCAATATTATGTGTGTTAGTATGTGTATACACTACACACATCTCAAGGAACTGTGCACTCATTTTAAATAGGCCTAATTACATCATCTTCAGATTATTATTATACTCAATTAATTTCTCATACTTTTTTTGAGCTATTTTCTCAATTATTCTGTTGTCATGTGTTCAAGTCGTTGGTCTTCTCCAAGCAACTTTCCAGTTCCATTCACTACACTGTTTCCAGATTAGGTGGTTTCTATATTTGATAGCTTCCTGCCAACTCAAAAAAGGAAAAAAAAATCATTAAAGTAGCACAATACCCCAAAGAGAGCCGCAGTGCTTTGATGTGACAATAGTCTGAAAAGTGCCCTTTAAAGTCTATCTTTCATGACAGCTGCAGTGGAACGCTTTCATTCTGCAGCCCGAGTTTCCCATAAACTTCAGGATAAAACTTTGACTCTGTTTCCAAAGAGTGTTTTACTCTTTTAAAGCCTTCCCTTTTTAAAGTTTTCTTACAACATGGAATACATATCACATGACCGTGTGATTTCTAAAGTGACCAACATACTCGTTTGATTTGTATAAAACTGTTCTCATTCAAAATGCAACCCTTTTTTTATACAGGGAACATTAACGTGGGGAAAGTTAAATCAGTACCATACATACTGTGGCCCTTTTTTCCCTTAAAAGCAATTTAAGATCTCTTCCTGAGTGAGATAGCTAGCATTTCATGGAGAAACATATTTTTTATTGTTTGGTTTATTGTAGCTTGTAAAGAAGGTCCTATTTTTGTTTGAACATTTCAGGGTTTTTATCCTTTGGTAAGGAAAAGGCAATTACCATTTAAAGGTCAAGTTGGCAATAATATAACTTCCTCTGCCTCCAATGTTTTAATGATACAGAAAATTTTGAAATGTCCAAAGAGGGAAAGCTTCATGAGACTGAGCACTGACAATATATATATAATATAAAAAATATTAATAAATACTAACACGTTTTCCAGCATAATGGTCATGTGGCAATATGTTTTGCAAAAGCTCATGGTTTCTTACTGTGGCACAGTGCCCATAAAGATTCGTGGAGACTGTCAGGACTGTTAACTTGTGTGAAACAGGTTTGGATTGAATTTTCATGCATATTTGCATTATGATGATTGCTGCTGTCTACACTCATTGAAGTTGCATAAACATCGGACTATTAGATAACATCAAACATCTGTTGTTCTATTCCAGACGACTTTCATCTGGAATAGAACAAAAGACGTTTGATGCTATAATACCAAATACTGCTGCATGTTTATAGGCAGTTCACAAGCTACTTTGCAGTACACAGTGAACAACCTGTTAGTATTCCATTGCAAGAATAGTCAAAACTATCACAGAAATACATTCAAGGACACTGAATATATATCCTCTCTATAAGTTATGATGGATTGCAATCTGTCTTGTTGTTTTTGAATGCAGTGAGATCACCTCTGTTTCTCTGTGAGGGTGAAGGGCCAGCCTGGTTTTGGGATGAGAGACAGAACTCGCCACTTCAGCGCAACACCTGCTAAGAGCACAATTAGAGGCAATTAGCCGGGTATGAAAAGGCCATAGCTGGATTTCCAGGCTCAGCTCTAAAATTAATGACTCCTGGCAAAGTGTTTATGCGCGTGTATGTGTGTGTTTCCGTTAAATGTGACATTGAGTGCGGCTGGAGGCGTGCCGCTAATTTCAGGCCTTTGTGATCCTCATTCACGGCACTGAGATTAATGCCATCCTCACACAAGAGCGTGGGATCACCATGACAGCAGGGGCCAGACAGCACAACGTCCAGCTACATCTGTTCAAACGACACATTAGGAATTGAGAGGTTGTTTATACCGAAAGGCTGCTAGTATTGTGATTCCATAGATACGTGTTATGTTCAGTCATTTAGGGCAACAACGTACAGTTTTAAATAACTAATTAAAAGTTGAGGAACATCTTTTCAAGCAGCTGTTCTGAAGACATTTGAAACGCTTTTATAACAAATCAAGTTGGATATCTTTCCTACATTAAAATAGCTCTAAGAGTCAATACAACTTACAGGATTGGTGATTGGGATTAAGCTTTAGAAGCACAGTCTTGAAGAAAAAAGCATACTGATCATAATAAGATGAATCAATGGATGTTACCAAAATCTAAATTGACTTATGTACTTAATGCATTTTCCTGGTCTTATTCTTTAGAATTCAACTGCAAAGAAATGTAAATTTCCAAAGAAACTGACTTTATTTAAAAAAAAAAAAAAGAAATCTGCCAACTGAATAATGATGAACGAATGTAGGCATTGCTTTAGCAAACATGCATTTGACTACATTCTGATATATATAACAGCCATTTTTCACAATCCAATCAATTCCCAATTGCTAAAATCAAACCATGATGTGCATTATTTTCTGTTTGGATATTCTGTTTTATTTAGAAATATTACTAATTAGTAGCCTGGTAATACCAAACTCTGCTACTTTGCTTTGCTTCGTAGATAGTCTGGATGGCCACAATTGACAAGCGTTTACTTTCTCGTGGGGTGGGGGGTGGGGGGTGGGGGCGTGTCTGAAGTTTAAAATCATTGGTTACCCGTAAGCTAATCACATAACGTTTGGTTATGTCGTGTGTTATTCGCGGGCTCTGCCACTTCAAACTTCCACTGTAAACACAGGAATGCTGTGAAAACAAACCATTGGCGAAATACCGGAGTGAACATGGCAGTTCACAATCGCAATTATCGCCTTGCCTGACTTTGGCCTCCCCAGTTTCTTGCTGACGATCGGTAACAGTCGATAAATTTAACTTTTTCCAAAACCTGTCGGGACTTGGGAATAGGGCCACAACATCACCTCCATTCAAAATGTGAAACAAACAATCTTCCTGTTCGGGCTTCATTTGGCAAATGCCAGGAATATTCTTCAAAACAGAGCGATTGGCATCCCGTGTCTCCATGTCCGCTGTCGTATTTAATTTCCCTAACCTACACTACAATCTTTAATTCAGCACTTCACTTCTGTTCTTTGATTGGCTGGCTGTTTTGGAGCCGGAGGAAAACTGGGAGATAGTTTGCTATCTCAGACTGTGTACAAACTAATTAGGACTGTTGGGTATTTTAATCATTATTTTGCAAGTTCATGTCACACTTCTATACGGTCAACAACTTAATCTGAATCAAATAATTTTTTTTTTTTTTTCATTTTTTTACAACTGTAAGTAACCATGTCCACATACACTGCAGTTCAAAAGTTTGGGGTCTGTATGATGTCGTAGGATTTTGAAAGAATACTCTTATGCTCACAGAGGCAATTATTATCGTAAAAATATTGATTAAAATATATTCTAATATATTTTACATTTTATTCATGTGATGGCAAAGCTGAATATTTAGCATCCATAACTCCAATCTTCATTGTCACATGATCCTTCAGAAATTATTCTAATATGCACATTTGGTGCCCAAGAAACGTATTATTATCATGACCCTTACTGACCATAAAATTATGAACAGTATTGTGCATTTGCACACACGCGTGTCAAGTGTTTTAAGCATGAAAAGTACTTTGTAAAGTGACTTAAATCTCATTGGTTCTAAAATATATTATATGGCTAAAGAGACTAAATCATTTGGGTTAAAAAGAAATGATAGAGCCACCTGTCTGTCATCATTAGTTGTCACGTCTGATTCATGAGGCTGAAGAGGTTGCGGAGCTGTAATCAGAGGGTCCTCTCCTACTCGATGCCTGCGGAGAGCATGTGAGACTGTGAGGGGGGGTCTGCTGTCAGCTCTGCAGGCCCAACACAAGACACCCAAACCTCCAGCCCTGATGAGGGGAAAGAATGTCAAAGCATTCTGATTACCAGAGCTCTTCAATCAAAGCTCTATATCCGTCTCTGAACCAGAGAAGTGATTGGAGAGTTCTGGCTTGCCAGAGATTCTCTCTGATTGTGGAATGAAGTGAGCCTTGTGTGGCATGGCTGCAGCTGCAAAATTTGAAACGTGTGGCCAAAAGGCCATTTGGGAAAATATTGGTTGTGAGTTTGTGACTCGAGTTAGCAAAACAAGCATTTTCAATTGAAAGAGGTGTGATGGATTGAGAATTGGGATTGGTGTCAGGTGGTGCAGTGATCTAACAAGCCTTTGATGACATTGCAGCAAAATCCAGCTGAAGAGTGGGTTTTACATGGTTTTTATCAACCAAAGGCAGTCTGGATGAGGGATCTTCAGCCTTTCAATGGCAATCATCACTTAGTGGGTTAAAAAAAGTTATCAGGGATGGTCTGCTAATGGTCTAGATGGTTGACAACCAGTCAATGTGACCGAGGTAGACCTAAGAGATCATTTGGTTAAGCTTTTTATGGTTGGTAGACCACCTTAGACTTTGAAATAACCACATGGCCTGTTTTTTTTTTTCCAATGGGGTAGACCACAAATGCTAAGCACATCGGTACAAAGCTGGTGATCACCAACCAGAAATCCATTTAGCTGCAGGTAATCGGCTTATACTTGCAGTGACTCCCATGACAATGAGTTGTGTATGAGTTGAAAGAGAAAGACACTGAGTTCTGACATTAATTGTCCCAGTGATACCTGTAAATAACAGATGAAAAAAAAAAAAAAAAAAAAAAACATTCCGCTCCCAGACCACCAACATTTGTTGCAGAGTGTGAACTTCCTGCTAAACGGTTGGATGTAAATTGTAAAAAGAGCCAGGGTAAACTTTTAGAACATGAAAAAGCACTCTTACAGACACACATGCAGTTAGCCCATTATATGATTTTGAATAGAATATGTAATCTCTGCTCATTTCATGTGGAATAAATGGCAGTATAAATCAACAGCCAGGTTGTCCGCAGCATGATGAATGCATGGGTAGGAAATACTGGCTATACTTAATGGGGCGACTCAATAATATAGGCTACATTAAAGTTTGTTAGGTCATTAGAGCCCATTCTTTAAAATAATTTACGGCTTAGATGCCTTTCTTGCTAGTTCTTCAAGCAAAATAAGACATGCAAGCATGAAAAGAATATATTCTCGGCTCCAAGCCGGAGGAACTAAATCAAAGAGACAAAAAAACCTTCCTATTCATTGTGCATGGCACACGGTTTCTGAAAAGAAGGTGTTTTAAACACACATTCTGATAATGGAGTTCCATTTGGTCTTCCTCATGTCCAAAGGAGATACGCATAACAGAATGATAGAATGGATCCTCTCAGCTCATATAAAGGGATAATGATCAATTGATTAGATTTGTCATTACTCACCTTCAGAGCTCGAGGAGAATATCGCAAACTTTCCAAAAGCACGTTACCGTCCTCTACCTCTCGGCAGCTGACTCATAACCATTTCTTTCTGGCCAGCTGAGCCTTTCCATTAATACTGAAGGGAAAATTGCCAGAATGTGACATCTGCTTAAGGGCTCTGGAGAGGAAACATGAAATTTCAGCCTTGTTCATCAGTCACTCTGAGACTGTGACTTCGGCAATCAGAGCTCCTCAGCTCGGTTCTTCATGCCAAGAATCAAGCATGATTATACAGAAACGCATTCAACGATGTGAGAGCGTGTTTGAAGGAACGGATTTAATCTTATAATTGAGACAAGTTTGTTTGTGAGACTGCAAAATGATGTAATTCCTTCAAGTATGAGGCGTTTTGTATCATTTGTTTTGGTCTTTGGGTAGTTTGAATTGCAGGTGAGTAAAAGGGCAGTTTGTTTTTCTGTCCTCAACCTAAGTTGGATTGCTTAGTTGGTTTCCCAGCCTGTTTTAAAAGTGTTTTTGGCACATGTGAGTTGCGAACCTAGCTTGCTAACCTGCTAAACTAGCTCAGCACCAGGCTGGAATGCCAACTAAACCAGCTAAAACCAGCAAACCAATAAACTGGATTAAACGTTTATTTTTCATCAGGAATTAGACTTGTATTTAATTGTTGTACTTCCTTATTTTTATCAGCAAATATGGTGGAAAAAGTTTAGGAATACAAGAAACATTGCAGGCTGGATTCAGTCCTAGTGTACCTGCATGGGTTGACCATTGTTCCATAGCTCCAAAAACTTTCTTGTGACCTTTGTAGGAGGACAAGAGCACACACACACATTTGACAAGGTGATGACCACAATTACACAAAATGGATAGCGAGATGCTTCAGTGGCCACCTGCCTCTATAGCATTACCTCTCATTTCCTGACATGCAGCACACACACACACACACAGCAGGTCAAGGCCCCGACATGTGCATCCACACTTGCCGTGGAAGGTGTACAGGGTGCAGGATGTTTTAGAGCTCGGTAATTGATAGTGACTGGACAGATAGTGGTGAAGCGGCCGGGGGGAGGATGCTGTCAGACCCGGAGACAAGAACTCTGCTGAGGAGAGCAATACTTCACTAGACTCACCCTCCCACTCTCATCTCATTCATTAGCAGCCACCTGATGGAAGGCCACTGATCGATCCACAGGGCTTCCTCTGCTGCACAGAACCAGAGATAAACCACACTTTCATTTCAGGGAAGCCACGGAGAGGAGACCTTTGGAGAGAAAATTGTACTGTGGGGTTCAAATCTGAAAATCAAATTGACTTTTTAAAATGTAAATTTTTTAATTTAAAGTTTTATTAGGCGTTTGAACTATTTTGAAATTAATTTATGAAAGAAAAGCGCTGATAATTTTTGTACATTTTCAAATCTTGCTGTTGAACATGATCATCTGGTATTGCAAACTTGTGGAGTTCATGGAGCTCCATTGCCACTGTCAAAAAACAAAAAGAGGACAAACCAATTTCATATTAATTTTTTATTTTATTTAACTTTTCACTCAAATGGTTATGCTGACAATATAATTAGTAATTAAAATGATTTCAATAAGGAAAAAAAAATCCATAGTAGTCTCAGCATGATTATTATCATAACTTAACCTAAAACTAAAACTAACTAAAGCTATTAAAAACATTTTTGTTAATTGAAATAAAGCTGAAATAATATAGAATATTTATTACTTTTTGAAATAAGGAATATGTTTAGACCGAAGCATGAAAATTATTAACTGGAAACAAATAACTAAAACAAACTAAAACTGAATAAAGGAACCCACATAATGAAGAATATTATGTTTTCATTTAGTAATATAAAAAAGTCTGTAAATATGTCAAAACAAAATAATTACTTATATTTAAACTTTAACAAATTAAACTAAAATGTTACTTAACAGTGAAATAAAAATAAATGCAAACTCACATTATTATATATTAAATATATATAATACTACATAGAATGACAAGTATTTGGAAAATAATAATAATAATAATAATAATATTTATATACTCACTAGTGCATTTTGTTGAAAGGAAAATAAAGGTCCATTTCAGTCCTCCATGCATTAAAAAATGGTCCTATCTTGTCCAGAAATGTGCATTACTATATTTGTATGGGTAGTGGACGAGAGAGAGGCACATGAGGAGTTTCGATCAGGGGGAAATTACACTGATAGAACACGGGACACAGAACAGAGAGAAACAGGTCACAGTGCCTGGGGTCATAATGGAAAGCAGAACAGGCTAGAGGAACATTAGTAACCTCAAACCTAATGGTCTGTGCACAGCCTGCTGCAGGCGAGAGAGAGATAAAGAGACAGAGAGAAGGTGAAAAACAGAGGGCACTGTGGGGACAGTCTGTTTCTGCTGCAGGCCTTAACAAGTGCTGTGAAAGGTCTAAGCCTTGGTGGTTTGCTGTGATGCATGTGAGGTGTTTAAACATTGAGAGTTTGCTAGAAATTAGAAAGCAGAGTTGACAGGAGCAGAGCTCATTCGGTTTGTTCTACCTGATTGGGTCTGGTTCAGCAATCACAGAGGGGAGACAACAGAGCGATGCTGGAGGCAACGTACAGTGCACTTCACCAGAGGTGGTGGACGGAGCTACATCTCCAATTGCAACCAGATGATGGAGAGATCAGGATGATGTGTGATGCCCAATACTGCATGGTCAAGCGGCCATTTGGTGTCCAGCGTCAGTGCTTCATCATACAGTATTTGTGCCAAGTACCTTAAAATGTAAACAAGAGTCAGTACTTTCATCCAGTCATGAGTTAGTTTAGTGGAGTAGGTAGTTTTGAAAAAATGTGAATGAATGTCAGTATAAGTAGGTTAATTTTAAACAGTTTGTTATTTAGTTGTTCTGAGTGTCTTAGGCCTTGTATAATCAAGTGCATTTTCGATTTAAAATGGGGTTTTACAATGATATGATCCTCGTCTACACTGGCGTTTTCACTGAATTTCAGAAACGATCTTCGTCAACACTACACATCCAAAAAAAAATATAAATGCATGTCACATGACCATTCATGCAGGTACATCGAGTGAGGTGTTATTGTTTACATGGCCATCAAGGATATGCAGAGCAAATCTGGGCATCCACACCATCATTTAAAAAAAGTCTCAGTCGAGGCCCTGTCCACATTTTTAAAACCACTTTTTCTACGCGGTTTGGCTATTCGTCCACATGCAGAAGCAGCACCAGGTCAATGAAATGGAACGTTTTTGAAAACGCCTGTCAGGGTGAAGATTTAGAAAAAAAACTTATGTTTAAACATAAACTTGTTATCGTGTAGACAGCAAAATTTGAATTTTTTTGGCTTGTGACGTCGGAGGCTACACTGTTTTCTCCACCTACTGGAAACTTTTTAGGCTTCTGATTGGCCAACATGGCTTTACGGTTGAGATTATATAGCCACCTGTTGGTTTGGCATGCTCTTGACAGTGCATCCTAGCATGTGTTTGCATTTTCATGTGGATAGAGATTTGGAGATTTTTTTTTAAAAGGGAATAAGTAAAAACTCTGTTTCAAAAAATACCCATGTACGTGTGGACGTGGCCTGAAACTCAACCTCAGGGTCGAAAACACCAGACTAATGTAAACAACAGGAGTAACCGTAGTAAAAGTTATGTGTTTTAAAATGAAAACACACTAGTGTTAACATAGCCTTAGAATGTAAACAAGCCCCAGTATCAGTTAGTTGGCTAACAATCAAACAGATACTTACACTTTTATACATTCAAAGAAAACTTTTTAACAACTGTAACTGGCACTGAGTAACTTGAAATTCATTTATATTCAATACACGTGGCACAACCAATGTAACTATCTAATTTTTTACTTAACTTTTCAAATTCTAATTCTAATTCTAATTATCTGTTTAACTAAATTACTGGATATCAATGCTTATTTAAATTTTAAGACACTTGGTACATCTAAATGACTGTCTTACTAGCTAGTTTATTAATTAGTTTGTCATTAATACTGTTCTCACTTTAGGGTCCACGTCTCATTAACAAACTATAAATTACATGATCCTCAATAATCTCCTATTTACTGCATATTAGTATTTAGTAAGGTAGTTGTTAGGTTTAGGCATTGCAGGGTTAGGAGGCTAAAATATGGTCATGCAGAATATGTGTTTTATAGAAACAGTCAATAATATAATAGGCATGCTAATAGTTAACAGTGAGAATTGGTCCCTATGCTAAAGTGTTTCCATAATTATTAACTGATACTAACACTCATGCTTAGAATAACAAAATCTGAAGTTCATTGACATTTTAAGAAATTTAACATAATGACTACTTAGTGGCACTGGATAACGGGGCGTGTCAACCTAACTGATGATATTCAGAGAGTTAAACAACTTGGCACAACCTGATTGGTTAATGAGCTTACTGCCTTGTATTTAAATGGTTGGCTAGTATTTACTCGAGATTCCTGCAGCGCACTTTCAGAGATCTCCAAAACCCTCCACCTTCCCTAGCTCCACCTGTAAAGATCTTCTACGAGTTATTTTATGTTATTTGTGCAGCAGTAGTATTTCTTAAATATGGCACCGTATCGCCATATACATTGGCAGTAGCAAGTTCCTTTACCTACTTGCAACAGCAATAATCTACAACTACAGCAATAACCAAAAGCAGCAGCAAATTTAGCAGCATTGTAGCAGATCTGTTCCACCAAGACCAAATACATTAACATTGTCATAGATGTCTTCAGCGCGTTCCTGTGCTCACTGATGGTGCGTCATTATTCACTCATTATTCTCATTATAAACACGGTCAAAACTTTCCCACACCTCAGACTTTGCTTTAGTTGCTGGTGCAACCTAAATGCGTAATCACCAGAGGCAAGCCTCTGTTACACCTACTCAGCATCCATTTTCGCATCTTTCTCGTGCTAATCGAAACACATTACATGACTGCTCGTTTACCTCGCAAACCGGAGCGCAAGCCCGAGCCTGGTCCGAGCCCTCGTAAGATGATATATATTAAGTTTGGGCAAAGATCTTCAGCTCTAAAAAGTAAAGTAAACGTAAAAGACAATTAAGACCAACTGAGCCTGAAAATAATTGAAATTTGAATTAAACAGTAGTTATTCAATTTACTAACTGATACTAACACATACTTACAGTCTAACTTATGCTGAATTCATTCTTCAACATTTAGAATAATTAATTAATTAACTGATATTAACAGTTATTTACAGTCTAAATAACTATTGCTAAAATTCATCAACATTCAAAGACATTTAGCATAATTATTTAGTTAACTGATACTAACATGCATTCACATTTAAAGAAACCTGTCACAACTAACTGTTTACCAACTAACTTATAATGAAATTAATTTATATTCTATAACATTTATTTATCTATAACATAATCTTTAATAAAATTAATTTGCATTCTACTTTATCTAATCCACTAACTGATACCAACACTAATTTACAAGACACTCATATTCAAAGACAATTGGCACGACCAACTAACTGTTTAACTGACTTACTGAAGTGCATATGCATTCTAAAACACTTGGCTCTATATTCTAATTAAACAACTTCTACTGATGCTCATTTACATTCTAAGACACGTGGCACAAATCAATAACTAACTGTCTAACAAAAAATGTAAAACTCTCATCCTGCACATTCCAAATGCCTACATCATTGTCTGAAGATGTTAAAGGTCCGTTCACGAGTTCACATCTTACGTATATTAATACCGTAAGTTTATGCATATTTGGCGTGCTGTCCGGGTGGAGGGCTCCGAGCTCGGGATGTGGCCCGAACCCAGAGTACTCCCCCAGGTTGTGGTAAGAGTAGATGGATCTATAAGTGAGAAGAAATGGGGTGGAGGAGGGATGCTGAAAACTGTCAATGAACAGAGGTAGGTTCTGCTGTTATTTATACCTTGTCATGGGTTGATTACTGATTGGTCTCCACTTGTGTTAATCAGGTTAATGAACTGCGACTGTTCCTCCCGAACTTTGTTATAAAACAGCATTTAGTGGTACACTGAAACATTTGGTGCATTTTACTGCAGACTGAACTCCTAAACATGTCCTTTATTGGGCTCTGTACTAATCTGTGAATTCAGTCAACACAGATCCACACCAAACTTTATCTGCCTCACTATTTCCCTCTGCACCTCTCCATCTGTCTTTCCAGCCTCATTCTGTCACGTGAAGTGACCCGTTCTCCACTAGTCCATTCAATCATGCTGAGCCCACACAACAATAACTGCAATATTGGATTTTCACAAGCTCTATCCCTCAGGACAGAAGATTCGCATGAGTATAACACAAACCAGACCAGGTGGGAGGGCAACTGGCCACACACTAGCAAAAGTTATTGACTTGGGGAGGAGACTTCAGGGGGACGGTGACATTCACAGAAAAATATAAACCACAGGACCTGAACAGACAGAATGAAGGTGTGATAGATGTATTTAGGGCTCCATCAATGTCACTGATTTGATTTCGAGATAACAGCTTTACCGATTAGCCGTTATCATCCCAACATTTTGTGCCGGAGATCCTGATGTTGCTGCATTGTCATTGTGCCATTCGCTGAATGAGAACAACAAAGACATTTTATGACATCAATACAGGAAATAGGATAGAATCTACACATAATCTTGTAATCATAGCACAATCTGCATTCTCAGCAACATCCCTGATCAGATGAAGCATGTCAAGGTGAATGCTTTTTTTTTTTCTCATGTGCATGCATGCATGAGAGATTATCCACTTCAGATAATGATTCTGTTGCGAGCTGCTTCAAAAGATTGCTTTGAATTACAGCAAACACCAGTTTCTAGGCAACAAGAAACACATATAAACATATTCTGTCATCCAACAAGCTATCGTTTATGACACCCAGACTTATGATACTCATAACTCACACTTTGTGAACAAAGCTCCACAACTTAAATAATAGATTTTATTTACAGAGGAAAAATGCCTGCTGAGAAACACTGCAATGGTGAGTTGTAGAACACAGAAATGAGGAGGTGGGGAAAAAATAGGAGCTTTTTGTCAAGGCTTTGACTGATCCTGGGGCATTATAGTCCCAGTGAAACTAAGATGATTCAATAAGTTGTAAATCAGTGATGGCAATTGTTGTGAAGTTGGATAGATGTTTTATTTTTGGCTGGTTTAGCTGACTGGAAAAGCCAGAGAAGGAAATTCACGAGGCATCTCAGTATTTAAAATGAATCTTACAAAATAAAACATGCCTCCTGCCCAAAATGCATGAAATGTTCCATAATATATTTTTTTTCTTTTGATAATAATTATACAAGTGATGATCAAATGATGAAGATAAGAAATCTAATATGATGTTTATATGTAACTACAGTTTTGTATGTTTGGATATCTTTTAAAACATTTAAAAGAACAACATTTATTCTTTATTTATGTATATACTCTAATATTCTGATTTGGTGCTTTCTAACAATTATCAATGTTGATAAAGGTTGTGAGGTCAATATTTCTTGTGACAACCATGTATATATATATTTTTTTTAATATATTTTTTTCAGGATTCTTTGATGAATAGACAGTCCAAAAGAACAGTATTAATTTGAAATAAAAAAGTTATGTAACGTTTAGCCAAGTCTTTACTATCACTTTAAATAGAATTAAAGGCATAGTTAACCTAAAAACGAAAATTCTGTCAATAATTACTCACCCTCGTGTTATTCCAAACACATACGATCTTTGTTCGTCTTCAAAACACAAATTAAGATATTTTTTTATGAAATCTGAGAAAATTTGACCCTGAACAGACAGCAATGCAACTGACACATTCAGAGCCCAGAAAGGTATTAAGGACATAAAATTGCCCATAAAAATATTTAACCCCAAAAGTTAAAACTTATTTAATTCAATTAGATGTCAATTTTCCATCCAATGTAATCACATAAATCCAACGCAAAAGTTAATATTTGTTTAAGCTTCACCTTTTCATGTTCAGTTAACGTAAATGAATTAAATACATTTTATGAAAACTGATGAACTGTGATTTAAGCTTGTATAATACATAAACTTTACTCATTTTCAATAACTTATTGTTACTTGCTTTATATAAGCACCTTACATTTTCTTAATTCTATTGAATAAATGGACAAAACATGTTACATTTTCAAACCTTTATTGTTGTAATTGAAAGTGACAAAAGTGAAGTGACATTCACTCAAGTATGGTGACCCATACTCAGAATTTGTGCTCTGCATTTAACCCATCCGAAGTGCACACACACAGAGCAGTGAACACACACACACACACTGTGAGCACACACACACACACACACTGTGAACACACACTCGGAGCAGTGGGCAGCCATTTATGCTGCGGTACCCGGGGTGGCAGTTGGGGGTTCGATGCCTTGCTCAAGGGCACCTAAGTCGTGGTATTGAAGGTGGAGAGAGCACTGTACATGCACTCCCCCCACCCACAATTCCTGCAGACCCGGGACTCGAACTCACAACTTTTCAATTGCCAGTTCAACTCGAACCATTGGGCCGTAACTTCCCTATTTTTATAATTTTAGCTAACTTGGCAGGTCCTCAACCCAACCACAAGCTCCACACTTCACCACAACGGTAACTCGCACAAAATACACCAATATAAAGTCTTTTAAAATGCCCATATAATAGAGCATTAGACATGAAAAAGTCTCCTTATTATCACATTTTACTAAAAACTGCATAAAATAACACTTTATTTCAACATTTTCTCTCCCCATATCCAGTCCTGTGCAAAGCATGATGGGAAGTGTAAAACTTATTTTGAGGTACTTGATTGAAACATGTTCTTTCAAAATGAAAACTTTATGTTAAACCAACGAGTCACAGTTTTAAGTCAGTTTAACATGACACAATCATGTTGAACTGAAAAATAGCCAAAATGGCATTAATTCAACATGAATTGTTCAGGTAAAGTGAACAAATGTAAAAAATCATTTTTTTGAGTGCATTTGACATCAGTGGCTCAACCTTAATTTAATGAAGCTATGAAAATTTAATTTGTGTAGGAATAAAGGAAAAATAATGACTTTATTAAACAATTTCTTATCTTCTGGTCAGTCTTCAAGAGAGTACATTTGCATTGTTGTCTATGGCGGCTCAGAAAACTGTCGGATTTCATCAAAAATATCTTAATTTGTGTTCCGAAGATGAACAAAGGTCTTAAGGGTTTGGAACAGCATAAAAGAGTGAGTAAGTGAGTAGTTAATGACAGAATTTAAATTTTTGGGTGAATTACCCCTTTAATTACTAATAAAAACTAATTTAAATGACTTTGTTTGTAAACATAGTTTGTACATAAAATGACTGCAATGGCTGTGCAAAAACAGCATAGTTTTCACTGCAAGGTGAGTTATCTAAAGGTGTGTGTGTGTGTGTGTGTGTGTGTGTGTGTGTGTGTGTGTGTGTGTGCGTGTGTGTGTGTGTGTGTGTGTGTGTGTGTGTGTGTGTGTGTCATAGGATGTGAAGTCCAGGCTGGTAAGAGGCCCTGTGGAGAGGACGGCAGTCAGGTTATGCTATTCCCCTCTGATGTGATGAAAAGGTCAGTACGCCCTTCCTTTGAAGCCAAGCCCACACACACTCTCAGTAGGGTACAGTTCTGTCCACACATCCTCTGTCCTATCTGATACCTTCAAAGACACGCAAGTCCTGCCCTTTAATGCCCTACATGGGCCGTGAAAGGACTTCTGCTTTAGACAGACAGGTACACGATAAGAACAAATAAAAAGCAGCATGAGACCGTAGACTGGCATGCTTTCCCACTGGAGAACACCTGTAGAGTGGTTATTTTGTCAAATCGCTGTTAATGCCAACACGAGAGGGAATAATGAATAAACATAGCATGTTATAAGAAATTCAATTAGCCTTGAAACCTAAGTGAAGAATTTAAAGCATATAATAGTTCACCAAAAAACTAAAAAAGTCTATAAAAGTAGCCCATGTCTTACACTGCAGTATTTGCAGTATATTATCTCATCTTAAACTTTTTTTTTTTTTTTTTGGAAAAAAGAAAATAAATAATAAATATGTGACAGTCCATCCAAAAATTCAAATTCTTTCATTATTTAATTTAGTCATTCCAAACTCGTATGCATTTTTTTCCTCTGCAGAATACAGTACCAACAATATTTTGAAGAATATTGGTAACCAAACTGTTCCTATTGATTTCCTTTGGATTTCTTTGTTTATATAATGGATGCCAATGGCAACCAAAACTGTTTGGCTTTAAAGTTACTCAAACGACAAAGAACGACCGTGAAAGTAACCCATGTGCAGCATGAGTTGCAGTATAATAACTTATCTCCAACTATTTTTCGAATCGAAAATCTATTATACAAAAATGCATTAAAAAAAAAATCCACACAAAATTGTAAATTTCTTGTCATTATTCACTTAAATCGTTGCAAACATACATGCAATCCTTTCCTCTGCAGAACACTAAAAGACTTTTAGAAGAATGCTGGTAACCAACAAATTTTAGCTCTTATTGATTTTCTTTGTATTTATTTTATTTTATTTTTATTTATTTTTTCATATAATGAAATGCAACCTAAATAGTTTGGATACCAACACTCTCAAAAACATAATCTTTTATATATATAAAAAAAACAGTCACACAGTCAACAACATAAGGGTGAGTAAATGCAGACTGACATGCTCTTGAACCAAAGTTAAGGGTAATGTAAGTTCAGCTAAATGTGTCATTGTTCTTCATACATTAAAATGGATTAAGTAAAATTAAAATTTTTCTCCTTTCGCTACACCATAATGATTATTTTGATGATTTTGCAATTATTACCAAGTAAGGAACACTATGAGGAACAGACAGCTACAGAGCTGACCTTTCATTTTTTAGGAGAACTATCCCTTTAAATTCCAGCCATCAAGGCAGGTCATTCTCAAATAATGTACTTATTGATGAAAAGCAACTCATTACTCTTTAAAGACATTCTAAGAACTTCAATTACCTTCATCCACAATTGAGTACGAACTGAAGGACAATTGAATGTCAACCGTCTAGAGCCCTAAGTGCTTTTCTTTCACCTTTGTGCAGTGGCATAATCCTCACCAGCCTCTCTATAAAAGAGCAATCCTCGTAAAGAGACACTGAGCTGTATATAAAAGCCCACCCTTATCCTGCTTTAGTAAACACTCGGCATAAATAATCATCAGGCACAGAGAATATACCTTGCTAATGATAGAGAATAAATAAATGCAAAAGCAACTGCATCTAGGCCCTCTCCATAATATTGTGATATATTAAAAATATTGTCCATTTGTTGTGCTGAGTAGTCTTATAATTGCTGAAAATCTTTTTGAGTGAGGAATGACGGCTTTCAAATGTCTTTTCTTGCTCATCAGATTAACAGATTCCTCTTACAGTAAGTAATCTTAAAATGAGTTTTACAGCAATACAGTGGACGTCTGCCAAGTATGAGAGTTACATTTTAAAGTTGCTTATGTCACGCTGGTCTTATTGAGCATGCTAAACAAAAGCTTTTCTCTGGTTCACTTAACTTTTGACAAGCACATAAATGGGAGAGCAAACACATTAGATGCGTACATAAGCAATAACTCAGACTCTCTTGATAGATCTGAAGAAAAATCAATATGCGAAGAAAATGATGCAGAGTTTCTGCAGTGATGGAAAGAAACTTTAATGGGAAACCTTTCTGAGACAGAACTCTTGTGGCTTCTGCAATCTCTGAATGCAAATCTCTCACATTTTGGACTCATCTAAGTTGATTTTAGGAGGCTGCTGGGGAGGATTCAAGGAGCAGTTTAAGAAAATACGATGTTACAGCTGTTCCATTTCTCCTGATTAGGAAGAAGTTGTGATCGCTTACCCGGCTCGGCTTTGATCTGTCTCAGCGAGTCAATGCCCTCCTCCAGGAATCTTTTCTCTCCCTCACCAAGCCGCTGATGCACAGATCAATTGTTGTTTTTTCTTCAAAGTCAAAGTGAGTTAGTGCTAATTCAATGGAGAAGGCGAGTAAGAAGGCCTCTGTGCTCCTCTGGGATGTTCCATCCACCTTGCTGCATGCTGCAATCACGGCTCCGGAATAGCAATGCAAGAATACTGTATAAGCTATTTCTCATGTGGGAAGATTTTAATGCCGTAGTCCACACCAAAAATGAAACCTTCAAGTTGTTTCCAAACCTACATGACTTTTTTTCTTATGTTTAGAAAAATTTTCTAACTGTTTTAGCAGAAAATTAAAGTAAAAGTTGGTAAGATGCCTTTGTATCATAAAAGTGGTTCATACTCATGCGCTATAACGCGGAGAAAGTACGGAAATTTAAACTGTCAAATTTCATTTACAGTATTGTTCAAAATAATAGCAGTACAATGTGACTAACCAGAATAATCAAGGTTTTTCGTATATTTTTTTATTGCTACGTGGCAAACAAGTTACCAGTAGGTTCAGTAGATTCTCAGAAAACAAATGAGACCCAGCATTCATGATATGCACGCTCTTAAGGCTGTGCAATTGGGCAATTAGTTGAATTAGTTGAAAGGGGTGTGTTCAAAAAAATAGCAGTGTGGCATTCAATCACTGAGGTCATCAATTTTGTGAAGAAACAGGTGTGAATCAGGTGGCCCCTATTTAAGGATGAAGCCAACACTTGTTGAACATGCATTTGAAAGCTGAGGAAAATGGGTAGTTCAAGACATTGTTCAGAAGAACAGCGTACTTTGATTAAAAAGTTGATTAGAGAGGGGAAAACCTATAAAGAGGTGCAAAAAATGATAGGCTGTTCAACTAAAATGATCTCCAATGCCTTAAAATGGAGAGCAAAACCAGAGAGACGTGGAAGAAAACGGAAGACAACCATCAAAATGGATAGAAGAATAACCAGAATGGCAAAGGCTCAGCCAATGATCAGCTCCAGGATGATCAAAGACAGTCTGGAGTTACCTGTAAGTACTGTGACAGTTAGAAGACGTCTGTGTGAAGCTAATCTATTTTCAAGAATCCCCCGCAAAGTCCCTCTGTTAAAAAAAAGGCATGTGCAGAAGAGGTTACAATTTGCCAAAGAACACATCAACTGGCCTAAAGAGAAATGGAGGAACATTTTGTGGACTGATGAGAGTAAAATTGAGACGACCCCCAAACTCTGAATTCAAGCCACAGTACACAGTGAAGACAGTGAAGCATGGAGGTGCAAGCATCATGATATGGGCATGTTTCTCCTACTATGGTGTTGGGCCTATTTATCGCATACCAGGGATCATGGATCAGTTTGCATATGTTAAAATACTTGAAGAGGTCATGTTGCCCTATGCTGAAGAGGACATGCCCTTGAAATGGTTGTTTCAACAAGACAATGACCCAAAACACACTAGTAAACGGGCAAAGTCTTGGTTCCAAACCAACAAAATTAATGTTATGGAGTGGCCAGCCCAATCTCCAGACCTTAATCCAATTGAGAACTTGTGGGGTGATATCAAAAATGCTGTTTCTGAAGCAAAACCAAGAAATGTGAATGAATTGTGGAATGTTGTTAAAGAATCATGGAGTGGAATAACAGCTGAGAGGTGCCACACGTTGGTTGACTCCATGCCACACAGATGTCAAGCAGTTTTAAAAAACTGTGGTCATACAACTAAATATTAGTTTAGTGATTCACAGGATTGCTAAATCCCAGAAAAAAAAAATGTTTCTACAAAATAGTTTTGAGTTTGTACAGTCAAAGGTAGACACTGCTATTTTTTTGAACACACCCCTTTCAACTAATTGCCCAATTGCACAGCCTTAAGAGCGTGCATATCATGAATGCTGGGTCTTGTTTGTTTTCTGACAATCTACTGAACCTACTGGTACTTGTTTGCCACGTAGCAATAAAAAATATACTAAAAACCTTGATTATTCTGGTTAGTCACATTGTACTGCTATTATTTTGAACAATACTGTATGTTGTGTACATTAAACATGGCATGTTTAGACATGTCAGTCAAGAATGTGCAAATATTAAAAGGGTAATTCACAGCTAACAAGATGACGATTTAATAAAAGTCGTCTGTCTATGTAATAGAAAAAATGAGATTAAACAGAGACTAAAGGCTGCGGTAAAGAAAAGTGAAAATTATAAAGCCCATAATGCACTGGACTTATCCAGATTATCCATGAGTGTTTAGTTTTAATTTCAAAACCTGGGATATCTTGATGCAGGTAATAGAAAAATAATATATTGTGCATTTACTTGAACTATCGACATTATAACAATAAAAACTGGGTGAAAATCAGTGAACTTGCCCTTTAAGACAAAATACATAGAGTATACACATTATATACAGATTGTAGTTTTACGGTATGTAAAACAGCAGCACGAACATCCAGCTCAACATCTTTTCTATAGAGAAAATCAATGGGTTTGACGTAAAATGGAGCGCGAAAACGATGACAGAAACTATCCATTTCAGATTATTTGATAAGAAAGGAAGAAAAAAAGATGAGCTGATTCATATCCTGAAAACACAGAAAATCGGACGTACGCCAAAATGAGAACTAACAAATCTGATAGCTAAGACGGCGGCATAGACATCTTTACAAAGAGGGTCTCTCAAAGCTATTTTTCAAACCGTTTCAATCCACTGAGTGGAAGGAGAAAGAAATCTGTGCTTGTCACTGCCAAGCTGATTTCTTTATAAACAGGCTTCCCTCAGTATTTTTTCAATGAGGCAGACTACTTTACTACACTAATACTATTATAATAGATTCCTTCATGACAGACAGAATGTGAGTGCAATCTGCAACTAATATAGTAACATTAGCCATTCAGAATGTCAATTATATTGTTCAGAGACAAACAGCCATTGACTTGTATATATAACGGCCTCATAGAATTCAAAACGGTCTGGTAACAAGCACGTTTTAAAAGGCAACACATCACTCTCTAGCCACTTTCACAGTCTCTTTCGTTCATCTAAGAGGCTCTCCATGAAACAGTCTTTCAAGACTAGACTCAGGGAGCTAAAAATATGTTTAATAAAGAATCAACACAACTTCATACATGTTCAAACCAGCTATTTTCAGCATAGGATGGCTCCGGTGGTCTCTCATATGATAACACGTGGTCAAAGTGCTAGACTGTCAGCTCTGTTCTGAACTAATGAGCATAAATGAAAGTTAATGTACAGCGAGAGAATGCCAGGGTTCAGCTGAGGTCATACATGTGTCAGTATTTTATGTAAAACACATGGAAGTAGGAGGATATAGACATGCAACAAGCTTTCCACAGTGATGCAACAGCCAAAATGAAGGGCTCCAGGGAAAATCTCGAAGTGATGAAGCACAAGCACTAACAAGAATGTGCAAATAAACGATACCTCAAAGGTATCATTGTGGTATTTTTCAGAAATGGCCTATTTTGTTCCTATCAGCAAAATAATTACGACTAGATTAAACAATTTATTTGACTATAAAGCAGAATGTGACTGCTATTATGTTTGCACTATATTTCATTCCATTATGAGTACATTTGTATAAATTGCAGGAACTTTAGATTCAGTGGTATATTATGTGAACAGAAATATTTAATTTCTTGTTAAAGTGAGTTTCCTTTTTCTTTTTCTAAAATAAATTGTTTTGCTAACCTGTTTGACCAATTCAGTGAAAGTAACACAATAAAAAGAGTTATTCTTTCACATACACCACATCACAGTTTTAATTTCAAACACGGACAGAAAATGCCAGACACACAACTTCTAAATATCTACTTTATCAATAAAACAACTTTGGAATATGCAATAGTTTTACTATTTATAATGAGACAATTGTGAAAACTGATTGACAGTGCTGCACTGTAAAAATGACTGTGATTGTAAATGTAAAAAAGTGTAAAAATGCTACAGTAGAAACCTATTCATTGGTTAACGGCAAGTTCCCGTACTATATATGGTGAAAAACTGTATTGGACATTACATGCAATTTTACGGTAGTATACCGTTTTTGGAAGAGGAAAAAGAATGTATAATTTATAGTGAATAACTGTAAATTGAATTCCAAGAATTCCTTGCATTACGTTTCACATTTGATGTTTTTTTCCTTGGAGTGTCTTGTTCTTTTTAGCTTATCAGATGACTTAATTGCGATTCAAAAATTAAAAAAGAATATTGCAACTTGCAGCCCTAGACTGAACTGTGTGAGTGTGTGTCATTGAAATGCAAATTGTATCTGTATCAATAATGACACTTTTTGCTTCACTATACTGAAAAATATTTGTTATATCACCTATATGATGTATTCAAATCCCATTTCCTGAACTACTACTTTCATTACTTCAACAGATTAACAAATAATGTTCTCATTAAAAACCTCAGAAATTTTGCTCAACAAATGCCTTAGGATTGTCCTCTCAAGACCCAGAGAATTTAATAAAACTTTCTTATAAAGGCAAAACATTTGAAAGTGTAGGGTTTAAAGAGCACAACTCTACTCTTCAGACAGCTACGCACTTATTTTGTGAGAGCATTGTGTAACTAACATCTCTGTTGTGTAAATGAGCCTGTTTTGACCATGTGGCTCCAACAGTTGTTGAATGCAGTCATTACAATGCATCATATTATCGCTTTTATTCTACAATGTAATTGGACTGACCTTAAAAAACAACTGTATACTTATATAATCACATAATAATGTCACCCTGAAAGCAGAAAAAGTGTTATTTCACTCAAAGCAGTAGAGGGAACTTGACTATGTTTGCATTTCCTCAGCAGCTGGCCAAAGGTAACTAATTGAATTAACTAATAGTCTAGTCAGTGCCAGGTATAAACATTTTACAAACATTTTATCCAAGTTGGAGAAGGCACATGAGAAGAGCCCTGTATTTCTCTCAGCCTGGGAAAAATCTGTGAAAAATCCTGGTTCATTTCATTTAGATTAGCCTGTCCCACTCTTTACGGTCCCCCGAATCAAATATTACAGCCTGACCATTCACTGCTCTGACAGCCAAGGTCAAGAGACATGCTGCTGGACTTGATATAGTAGCTCTCACAGAGAGAAAAACTGACAGTGAGAGAGGTGAATCTGATATGTTCAAAATGAATCCACTTTATAACATCAAACAATGCACCTTTTCTACTAATAGAACACTTGTGCATTTATCTTTAAGTGAAATCGAAAAATGTCTTCCTGTTTTTCAGATGCAAATAGCATATAACATCATAAGTATTAGGTAAGAAATATGCTCTAAGAAATCTGCTTCATAGCCAGATTTGCCCCCTCTAACAAGTGTTAGCTGCATGACTGGAATCTATAATGGGCCCCATTTGTGTGCTAAATCCATGCTGGATTCGATCATTATTCATTTGTCCATAGAATATTGCAGAAATGTAAGACCACATAGCAAGCTCCAGCGGGAAGCAGGTAACTCATGAATATCTACATGCAATCAATAGGATCCCTACAATATCCCAGCATCCATACATAGTGGGTATACGGTAAAGCTTTGTCCACAGTCCCATTGGAGCACAGAAAATTGCTTTACAGGACACACAGAATGCTTTCTGATGAGAGATGTGGAGGTCAACATATCAAACTCAAACATGCCATTCTGAAGCTGAGGTACCGTAACCTTGAAAGGAAGGGGGGGGGGGGGGTGAAGATGGAGCGGTTGGTTCATATTGAGGTAATTTCCAACGTCTGCATCTGTCATTGAGTCTGGACTCTTGGCTGGCTCTCGTCACCTCATCATTCACGCAAACGTTCAGACTGTCATTTACCGGCCAAATGTGATCTAGCATGACCTCGTTCAGTCATTTCTTTTCTTTCACTCTCTAATTCTCAGATCTGAAGGTAAAGGGTAGGGAGACGGAGGCAATCATCCCCATTTCCAGCTCGCCTAATTGGAAATATAAGAAGAAGAAAATTAACAGCTTGCTGAGTAGCAGAGCTGTAAATTTAGCCATGAACACTAATATGGACCTTGGCTCTGAGTCTGGTGTACGAATCCAAAAATGACCTCAGAGAATTGCCTTCACCATTTAGGGACTTCTTTAACAAATGATTTTCTCTGAAATAATGCACACTCAATCATTTCAAATGACTCGCCTTTTCTCTATTGTTATAAACTAAAGTTGCACCAGCACATTCTGACTGCAATGAATGTGATGTTTAGTGTTCACAAGCATTTTTCATAATCTTTTATAGCAGCATTACAGTAGTTCAGCAGTTTCCAAAAACTTAGCTTTTCCAACAAGCTGCTTTTTCCAATGTGCTGCCATTTTGGGCACTTTGTACTACAACTGTAGCTTTACAGAGCTGATCTGTATGGTTGTCATTCCAGATACATTTATTTAACCATTTATATAATGTAAAAGTAACACTTTAGAGTAGTTAGCTACTTTTTCTTACAGTGTTGTGAGCCACTGAGAATAAAATTACCTTTTAAATTTCCAACTAGATAAAAAAAAAGTTTGTCAAGACAAACTTTGAAGTTAGCTTGAGAAAGCCAGACCAGAAAGTTTTAAAGAATTTTAAAAAGTTTTAAATGTTTCAATGCTTTAAGTTTGAAACAGTTTGATTTTTTTTTTATAGTTTTAAAGATAAAACTTAGAATGTTTTGAAGGTAATACAGTCTATTAGAAAAACACACGGATCATAAGTCAAAGTTTCCCCAACACTGGTGATCTCACTCGATAAGAAATATTAAAAAGTGCTAATTAACATAACATATTAAATTAAAATGAAAAAAAAAGATGAAAAAGCAGTCTACGTACTTAGCACATTATGTTGTGTCTCAGTCAAACTTTTAATTTGAATTCAACTATAATTTGTCCTCGTATCAAACGTAACTCGTGTGATTTCAGCAATTAAGAGCATTTTCAAAACACTGTTAATTCACTCATCTAGTTTGTAAACTGTAAAAACCAGATGCTCATTTGGAAGTTTACCAACTGTCTTTTCATTAAGCGTTTTTACAGAGACACACAGTCTAATTTAAACTAATTAACACATACTGACAGTAAAACCATGGAGAAGGTATCTATTCTGTTCCGAACAGAAGACAAAACTGTTTAAGCAAGGTAAACAAGCGCTCTCAGGTCAATGCTGCCCATCTGGTTTTGAATAGGCTATAGACTGAATGACATGTTTTGCATGTAAACCACGCATGGCCTTATTTTTTGTAGGCGGGCTGCACAATGCAGAAAGAATAGGAACAGAGGGAGAGCATTGATTGCACAGTTCCTGTGAGATTCAGATAACGGTTTCCTGAATTTCCTGAGTAAAACAGTGCAGGCACACGGCACAACGGAGAATGACTCTGACTGCAAATGGAAAAAAATACTAGTCTCATATATTTAATTTATGACTGGCTGACGCACACACATACAAGTGAGCCCAAATTATTTACTGGGGGAAAAGACACATTTAGATTTTTTTTTTCTCCACCACTAAACTCTTCAACAAGTGTCCACACTGCACTGCATAAGTTACGTAAAACATCTGTTTATTATGTTCAATGCAACTAAACTAGAATCCAAAAAGATTATCACAGTTTGCATTTGGTGTGACTTGGTTAGTCACATTTTCCCATGTGGTCTTTACACCATGACTTCTTTTTTTAGATTCCACCAAAAATATATTTTGTCTATGCTGATAAGCACATTTCTACAACACAGAGCTCTGACTAAAATGTGAGCTCTCACTCTCCATTTTCTACCAAAAATGTCCTGGAAGCAGAGCCCGTTCTTGTCCAGTTCTTGGACATGCCAACTGGAATATTTTGCAAACCAGCTGCGTTTACACAGACGTGAGAAACGAGCAGAACAGTTCCCCAGAACTGGATCACATAAAAACTCAGGGAATCATTCATGCATTCAAAGTTGGCACTAAACATTCAAGTCAGAAAGAGAAGCAAAAAGTAACTTCATGACACCCTTAAGAAATAACAGAGTTTCTTTTGGTATTTGTTTTGAAAGCGAGCATGAATTAAGCTCTCGACTTCAGCAGCAAATAAAGTCTCATCTCCATTCCTCACAGCAGGACTGTTTGGAGCTCCCAGTTGGTTTGTCCCTGCTTGAATGAGTTCTCAGCTCATCTGCATAGTCGTCCTGAAGGGAACTTCATGCGCTTTTTTGCAAAACCAGCCACGTCAAACTTCTCCTCACCTTCAAAATGAGATCCATCCGCTTATGAAACATTCATTAATGTAATTCCAACTAATGAATCCGAGTCAACAATGAATTATGTATTGTTTTCTAATTATTTACTGTTTCCATAATTACAGAATCACACATTGAGACAAATCATCAGATTACAAGTGTGTTTTTCTCTTGCGGTTTATGAAGACCCTGATAAAAAAAAATAACAAACAACAATGAATATTGGACCTGAATCACAGCCTGGATGAGATCTTTCATTAGAGCTGTAGTTTGATGCAATCACACAGACAATAACAGGATGACTGGCCTGAAATCTTTCTCAGATAAAAGAGAAGAATCGTCCAACCCCAATTTTCCATTTGTTCCCATTGCTTTCTATAGGAGAAATAACTGAGATATTACAGAGATCTCGTTATTTTACTTCCCAGTGTAAATTTAAGTATAGAAAGGAAATACTGTAGGATGTTTTTCTTAATATTACCTGACAATTTGATATTTTTAAATGTTGAGGAGAATGTTCCTCCATCACCTTTGGGATCTATGCACCTGATGAGAAATCATATTGATCTTGCAGGCTCTTAAAATCCTATTCTGTGGGATTTAAAATAATATAATTCTACTATATGGAAAACTAAATATCAATGCCTTTGAGTATATTCCAGATACAATATTTCACCTGTTTTGTGCTTCTGTTAGTCAAGCCTAAGGAAACCCATTTCACCATAAAAGGCTCGATAAAGTGAATAAAATGAAATATAAAGTTACAGTTGTGAGACATAAAGTTGCAACTGTAGCATCTCAATTATATGAAAATATGCAATTACAAGAAATAAAGTTATAAGACATAAAGTGTAATTGTAAGATATGAAGTCTATGAATTATGAGCAGACAGAATCACAAGTCCAATTTGATTTAAAAAAAAAGTGAGATACTGTGAGATACAGTTAAACCAAAAATTATTCAGACACCATATATATATATATATATATATATATATATATATATATATATATATATATATATATATATATATATATATATATATGGTGTCTGAATAATTTTTGACTTCAAAAATTTCATAATAGACTTCATAATTCATAGACTTATATATACTTATATATATATATATATATATATATATATATTACTAATGGGTGCAGGACACTATAGTTCATTTATAAGTGAGGATAGCAAAATAATGTAAACTGTGACATATTATACCCAAAAATTCTTCATTCAGTGGACTACCGGTAAAATTTATAAAACATTTGGGACCAAATAGTATGTACACACTTTGACCTGCTTAAGGTGTTGGGTTTTTTTTTGTTTGTTTGTTTTGTTTTCTGATAATGCGACCCTTTTTACACCACATACTGAACTAAATTAAGCATAACTTGGTAATTGGTTGACCTAAATTGGTATTATCTAATTGTGTACTTATATTTAACACCTACAAACTATTCAACCTAATTCATTACATACCTTTCTATCAAAGTGATCAAGATGAATTTGTTCTAAAACAGTTTAAATCTGAGTTCTTGTCATATTTTATTGCGATTTTCTAAACTGTGATAATGTGAGAAATGTTGAAGGTGTCTGAATGCAGTCGCAACCACAAGAGACAAACTCACAATTAGGAGACATAAAGTAACAATGAGCTTTTGATTTTGTCACTCTAAGACACGACTGATTTGTAGAAAGCCCTGTGTGGGACTGAATCTCTGTGCAGTTTTTGTCTATGTGAGTAATCTGTAACAGCATTGATTGGTTGGCTCTTGTGAACATCTCTTAGCATGATTAAGAGTGAGGTGTTACAGCTAGGGAACACTTCTCTAATCACATTTTCATTTTGTTTTACTTAATGGATATTACTTGCTTCTGCTTTTTTTTGGTGCGGCATTACAATGATTTAAGCATTTCCACTCACTTTCAAAGTGTCTGCTTAGCATTTGCTTTCATGACGGACTTTATTTATCTCCCTGTTTTCAAAAGTAATTTCAAGTCTTAATGAAATGCATTGGGCTGTCTAAATCCCTTTTTAAAGGAGAGAGATGGATGGATTGATGGACGCTTGAAAGAGTGTGGCCATACGGAGGGGTGTCAGTAACTCTATTAGCCTGATCACGTCGCACTGGCCAGCGCTCGCACACATACAGTCGTAAATCTTTCTCTAATGCATAAAAGCAACTTTAAAGTGCCAATGATTCTTTAAAAGGCATTGCGAAAGGCGTCTCCACCTTGACAAGAGCCATGACGAAATATCCATATGCTCATTTCCATTTCAAAACGATTCTTTGCGCTGGCAAGGACAGAGTGTTAGTCCTCTTAACGGGTATTTTAGATTTATGTTTTGTGCAAAAACACTGGTATTATTATTGTCATCACTGCTACATAAATCATAAACGAACCAGCACTGAACTCGAGGAGTTTTGTAGACCAAATCCTATAAAAATGGCTTTTAATCCATCAAGCTTGGGAAGTTATTAGCGGTACAACCTGTGATGGAATGAAATGAGAGATTTCAGGAGGAAGACACTGTTGGCTTCACAGACTAGATGGAAGGGTCCCGTCTTCACAGCCTCCCACAATTTCCAGCTTCACCTCCACCTTCTGATTCTGTGGCTCCTCCTAATGATTTCAGAAGATTTTCTCAAAGCTTTGACAGACATTAAAGCAGGATGTGAGTCCGTGGCAGTATTGCCCCCCTCTGATAGCCGGTACATTGATGTCTGGTTGATCTGAGGGACGGGCCGAGGTCTTCTGTCATGGCTGTCCTCAGTGAGAAAGACCAGGGTTTTCACCTGAATTCAACCTGGCATATGATACTGAGCCATTTTAGTACCTGATGTTCCAGACATATTTACTTAAGTCTTTGTTTCACATAAATAACTGGGAGGCAATATCAGTAGTTGCGCACGGCAGCAACGGTTCTCTCTAAGCTTCCACAGACCAATCAAAGTCAATCTGACTATTTTTAAAATGCCACTTGGACATATTTATGACTGTAGCACACAGAGTCTCATGTCTCAAGTGACAGATGGATACAAACCAACGCAGAGAAAAACCTGTGAAATAGGCCATTAGCACTGATTTTCCATCTTTTTATGAGTTGTGTGCTTTCATTTAGCATCTAAGGGTGGGTAAGAAATGCATGTTTCATGCCCCCTTACACTTCCTCTTCTGTCTGCCAGCACATCTGATTCCATTTTCCCTTTTATGTCTTGCCAAATTTCACTTTTTCCCTCCACACACTTGTTAACCTGCATCTCTTCAGCTGAAGGAAACATTTTATGGCGTTTTAAGGACACAACCATGATTCTAAAATGAGTTAAGAAGACACAAATGAACACTGAAGTGTTAATGGCTATGGGGCTAGAGCAGTGGCAGTACAAATCAACAATTTAGAAATCTCACATTTTCTCTCTTACAGAGTTTCAGTACTTGAATACCTTCAAAATGCCAACTTATTAAAAAGAGCCTGTGTACATCCTAAACTATGCACGATACACACACAAAAAGACCCACTTAAAATAACCCACATAATGCTTTGAATGCCACCACAAAATATCAACCACAGCTCATAAAACAAACATCCAAATAGCTCACTCTCAGATATTATTTATTTGGCTGGCAATGAGAAAGAGAAAACATTTCCCTGCAAGCATGAAATAACACCTATAATGAGTGAAACCCATCATCAATATATATTCATAGAAATATAAATGTTTATTTATTAATTTAATTTAGATTTACAGTAAAACGAACCCTACCCTAAAACTGTATTTTCAGTCTTATCAGTATGATAATAACATTAAAGTTAATTTTTAAAAATGATGTTCTTTGTTTTAGTTCTCATCCATAATGGTTAATTTGTACATATACATACATATATATATATATATATATATATATATATATATATATATATATATATATATATATATATATATATATATATATATATATATATATATATATATATATTTAGAAATAACATTTTATATTGTATTATTACAAAACATTGTAATTAATGGATAGAAGACTCATATAATAGCCAGAATGGAATAGTTCAAATGTCTTATTGATGGATTTGTTTCTTATAAACATGCAGGTTTTCGCTTCACAAGACAGTAATTGATAGACTGGATTTGTGTCGTTTGAACTCTCATTCTGATGGCACCCATTCACTGCATGTAATTCCAAATGCATCCAAATCTGTTCTGATGTAACAACCTCATCTACATCTTGAATGCCGTGAATACATTTCTCTTTTCTCTCTTTACTTTTGGATAAGATATTATTTTAACCAAAATTAATAAATGCTGAAAATGCCAAGATAACTAATGTTCTAACTAATGTGAACAGCTAAAACCTATTTTATGATACCCACATACATTTTAAAGCTCTGTATATCTATCCATATATCAATAACTCTTAAACAGTTACTTTCTGTTTTCGTCTCTCCTTCAGAGTTTTAGGAGGAAAAACTGTATGAAACTCACACTTAAATACAAGTGAGAACTCTATTAAATTTCCTAAGCTTTGAGAGATCAACCTCAGAGTAATCAAATTTTCATCTGGGTTGAAAATAGATCTAAACTTAACATCCACCACATTAACACTTAACACTCTTAACATCCTTCTCTTAGCCTAATTCGGTTCCTTTTTTTTCCCCAACATTGCACTGACCAGAAGCAACCTTCCATGAATAAGTAGAGGTTCACTGATAATATGATTTTCACCACAGATGTGATTAATTCATCTAAACCTCTTGTTTAACCCTCGCTTCACAGTGGTGGGGAAATAAAAGATGTTTCAATTCAACTCTCCTGAGTTGGGATGTAGTCCAACATGAAAAAAAAAAAAAAAATCCATATTTCATTTGAGTACTTAAAACGCTGTTGTGCCAACAAGGCTGGATGGAGTCATTAGGCTGAGGCCCTTGGTTCCTCCGTTCTAAAGAGAGAACAGGACAGCTACACACACTAGGGAGGACACAGGGGATCAAGGGCAGGGAAAGCGTGCAAACACAAGCTCAGGGCTGAGTTATCAGTATTGACTGTGCTTCAGGCAGGACACCGGAGGATAGAGGGGGCTGTGTGTGCGTGTGTGTGGTAGACGTGTTAGTGCAAACCTCTTTATTCTTTCAACACCTGCTGAAGGTCAGTCAGATGCAGTGTTGCCATTCACCTGCTGGGCATGAGGTTGCAAAACACATCCCACACCACAGCATCCCTACCCACTGTTAATTGACGGTTGTCACTTCTTAGAGAATGTCAATCAATGTTAATCAGATTTACTCTCTTATTTAAATCGGGTTTTCACGCCAGATGCATTTACAATGTCCTGTTGTGCACCTTCGTAGCAGATTGACTATAGGAACCATGCTGAGGAACCCCGCCGTGCCTTTGATTTTTTTGGGAATACTGTGAACACACACAAAATAAATTTACACATAATTTGAAATCTTGAAGGGATAGTTCACAATATATATAAATGTAAACATTTTTAACGAAGACCGGAGAGATTTCTGTCACTGTCATCAAAAGCTTTGATGCTTCTGAAAGTTAATTAAGACATCATAAAAGAAATCCATATGAATTGAGCAGTTTAATTCAAGTCTTCTGACGAAACAGGGTAGTGTTATAAGATGAACAGATTTAATTTAGGCTTTTATTTACATATTAACATTGATCAAAGCATATACACAGAGCATAGAAAGTAACTGATGACAGCATTTTCATTTTGGGAGAACTAAGGCTTTAAGGCACACTTCAAAGGTATGATTTTATTTGTATTTATAGTAATACATTTTTTAATCGAGCTGCAAACAAATGATACAAGGCTTTTCCTCAAAACCAACTTTCTCAGCCATTTGTCAACCTAACAAACTTTATTCGTGAAACGTTTTCCTTGAAAATTGCATATGCGCTATCTTTCTATAAATAAAATGCATGCCATTTGGTTTGACATAAATAAAATAAATGCCATTTGGTTTGACATTTTGCTATCTAATGCAAAGACATTCGAACATTGCATGTGTTGTAAGTGTCCACATGCTTTTTATGCCACTCAATTCCTAAATACTGAGAGGTCATGTAATCATATTCTGGTCAATCTGATTTAACAGGGACAAAACAGAGGGACACTACCTTAGTCTGCGGAACCGAGTCTTGTGTATCTTGTTGAAACATCACGTAGTTTCTGAAAATAAATAAATAAAATTTAAAAAAAAGAAAGATTTAGAAAACCTACATTGCAGGAGAAATGTGAATATGGTTATTGGCAAATACAATGTGTAAGCACACAATCATCTTTTTAACCACGCTGGTTTTGGTTTATCAGTAAGGAGGATCTAGATTTCCGGAAGGGTTCACAGACCTGGTTAATTAGCAGTGAGATCCTGAAGCCATCAGTCAACATGCTGTGTTCTAACTTCTGACGGAAAATGCTTCATGTAGATCATAATGGGAGCTCTGGCACCAAAACCTATTAGTCTTGGCTAATCAAGTGAAAACTCACAGACTATATGGCCTGTCTAATCAACTGTGAGCACATATATTCACTGGCTGACATACGCATCACTAACTAAATGTGAGAACCATGGAAACAACTGTTTTGGCTGCAGCTCTTACCAGCCTGGGCTAACAGGGTCACGCTAACCATGGTTAGCGTGACCCTGTTAGCCCAGGCTGGTAAAAGCCTACTATGTGGTTATGAAAAGCATATTTTCTAACTGATGGACATTCTGAAGAAAGCAACACACAATTGCTAACAGATTAGTATAGCTGGACAAGTTAACAGATAGCTTTATAGACTATTTATAGACTTTCTTGGTGTGAAGACACTTTCGCTGACTTCAGGCTAATGATCTAAATATAGAGCGGAGTCTGTGTCGTGGTTAATATTAGACAGAGGCTAATTTAGACTGCTACAATGAATACCAACTTATTAGCTTTTGTCTGACCATTGTGGTAATCCTGTTTGTTCAAGTGGTGTAAAAATTACATGTCATTCACAAACCAATAAGAGACAACAGACATCTTTCACCCTGTCTAGGATGTCAATGTATAGCAGTACGCTATATGATTTGAAATTGTAGTTGTACTCCTAAAAGCCATTGACTGGATGTTCTCAAAAGATAAGTGCCCTCTGCCATCATCTTTGTATCTGAGAGTCACTTTGAAAAACAAGACCATTTAACTATTAAATACCTTTTGTTCTTCATGTTTACATGCTACTGAACGGTTTGCTGTAAGTGGCTCATAGAGTAACAGCGCCACCCAATGGTTTGCCACATTACTGCATCATGAGCTATGACTGCATGCTAAAATAAACCTCCAACACTCATCCATTACATGTCATTAATGTGTTTTGATACAGATATATATATATATTGTCACGGGAGGAGCACAAGACAGACACAGTGGGCGTGGCGTCAGGCCTCGGAGAGGCTTTTATTAACAGAAATCATAAAACAAAGGGAATAAAAGTGGCCAAAGGGGGAAAGTGTCCAAAATAACAGGGAATCTGGTGTCCTCGTCGTGCTGCGGGATTTGTGTAGGTCGGGCAGTGTTCATCAAGGAAGGGTCCAGGCAAGGGGCGGAGTCCGGCGGCCGCACGCGCTCCCCTCCTTGGTCCGGGGCGCGAGGGGCGGCGGCTTCTCCTAGCGGCCGCGTCTCTCTCGTTGGCCGCGGCGCTGGTAGGGGATGGACGGCCCGGCATCCTGGCCCGTCGGCCGTGTATACGGGTGCGGTTCCCATCCGGATCGCGGGTCCGGCAGCTCACGTCTTGGTGGCGCGGGAGTCCCTCAACGCACCCTTCCTGGACCCACGAGGACACCAGTGTGCATGCACGGGGAAGAGACCGGTCTCCTGAGGAGAGGCGCGTTGGGCTTTTAAACAGCGGCGGTAATGAGGCTCCACTTCCTTCAGGTGTGCCCCATCACACGCCGCCAGCCCTGACTCATCCAGCGCCCCTCCTCTCACACACCCACTCCAGTCGGGAGCCTGGTGAAGGGCGGCGATTTAGGACGGGGTGCCGGTGATAATCAGGGAGGAGGCAGCTGACTCGTCACATTCCCCCTCCCAAGCGACATCCCCGTCATCAGGGCGCCGCCCACACGGGAGTGCTACCATCCTCAACCAGGCTCCAAACGGTCGGAGTGGGCGGGGCTTCCTCTCCGGGCGGTCCTCCCTCTCGCAGCGCACCAGAACAGGGACAGAGAAACCGGGTTTTAGTGACAGCCTCAACCAACCACAGGGTAAAATGACAATGGAAAAGTCACTTACCCCTTGTGTGGTTGGGAGGCTGTCCCCAGTTTTCCTCCGTCCCAGTCTGGGTTCTCACGAACGTTTGCAAGCGAGAGGGAGTGACGTCACCAGACGTTTCCCAACTGCGCTGTCTAGGCTCCGCCTTGCCCGCATTCTCCACCAGTGTCACGGGAGGAGCACAAGACAGACACAGTGGGCGTGGCGTCAGGCCTCGGAGAGGCTTTTATTAACAGAAATCATAAAACACAGGGAATAAAAGTGGCCAAAAGGGGAAAGTGTCCAAAATAACAGGGAATCTGGTGTCCTCGTTGTGCTGCGGGGTTCGTGTGGGTCGGGCAGTGTTCATGGAGGAAGGGTCCAGGTAAGGGGCGGAGTCCGGCGGCCGCACGCGCTCCCCTCCTTGGTCCGGGGCGCGAGGGGCGGCGGCTTCCTCTAGCGGCCGCATCTCTCTCGTCGGCCGCGGCGCTGGTAGGGGATGGACGGCCCGGCATCCTGGCCCGTCGGCCGTGTAAACGGGTGCGGTTCTCCTCCGGATCGCGGGTCCGGCTGCTCACGTCTCTTGTGGCGCGGGAGTCCCTCAACGCACCCTTCCTGGACCCACGAGGACACCAGTGTGCATGCACGGGGAAGAGACCGGTCTCCCGAGGAGAGGCGCGTTGGGCTTTTAAACAGCGGCGGGGATGAGGCTCCATTCACATCAGGTGTGCCCCATCACACGCCGCCAGCCCTGACTCGTCCAGCGCCCCTCCTCTCACACACCCACTCCAGTCGGGAGCCTGGTGAAGGGCGGCGATTTAGGACGGGGTGCCGGTGACAATCAGGGAGGAGGCAGCTGACTCGTCACAATATATATATATATTTGATATAACAGCCCACTTTTAAAATGAAGAAATAAAACACGTTATGCAAGTGTCTTTCATCCTTCTGAGACATTTAACCACCAGAAAAAGTCCATTGAAAAATTAAAACGATGGAACCACAGAGCAAGACTGTGGATTGAGAATGACACCAAGGTTATGAAGGAGAGCCGCAAGTTTGTATCATCACCTGCTGACCCAACCGGCTTTAAGATGAAGGCTGCTAGAAACAGAGGTCAAGGGACCTGTATGGTTGAGGGACTAAACAGCAGGACTGCAGAACAGTCATGGCCTGAAAGGCAATCAATGCTATAAAAAAAAAAAAAAAAAGATTTACAATAAGGTGCAGTCATCAGCTCAGAATAGTTCTTGCAGCAGAATGACAATTCACCACCTTCTCAGGAAAAGCATTTAAAAATTGCTTTTGTTAACTGAGATAAAATACAAATATTAGATTAAAAATTAAATAAAAAAATTACAAATAGTGTCTTTATAGGTTTAAGGTGAAGTATTAAAGTAAAAAATAAAAAAAAAAATAATAATAATAATAGAAAAGCAGCTAGGATAGCTACTTCAGGTTTACTGACAGCCAAGAATATATCTGATGTGAAGTGAAACATATTTCAAAGAATACACTAATTAAAACACTATATTAAATACAGCAAACTTAAAAATGTATATAATAAAAAATAAAAACTCTTATTAGCTACATAAAGATTTATCATATCAAGTAGGTTAAAGCCCATAGGGTAAATGCAAACATGTGATTAATTTGTTTTTCAAACTATTGTGTACTATTATTGTATTTAACAATATTTATTATTATTATTATTATTTGTATTTCTTTGTAAAAAAAAAAAAAATCATTTAATTAAGTTTGTCATTTTGTTATTAGCTTTTGTAATTTTTTATTTCTATGCTTTTTTATATTTATATTTATTTTATTATTATTATTTTAGTTTAGTAAGGCTGCTTCAACTTTTTATTTTAGTTAGTTGCCACAACATTTCTAATTTTGAATTAGATGTTTTTTGTTTGTTTTTTAACATTTTAACTAATTTAATATTTTGATTCACAGTTTTATTTCAATTAAAGAAAACTATTTTAATAGTTTTGGCTCACAATAACAACACTGAACCAGTCCTCAGTTTTGTCTTGACATATAACCTGAACAATCTGACCACAGAGATAGCATAAAACAGGAGAAATCTTTTGTCATTTGTGTTTACCACACGCTTCAGATGCTCTGTGAACGGCTGTGCTGATCTCAGACATTTCTCATTAAACTCTGCAAATTCACTGCACCAAACGAGCTTAAAGCCCGGTCCCAGCTGGCAACAGGCTACTAAGGCTCTTCTCCTGCTGGGCCGAGGATGACATGGGTACAGGCGGCACACGGACAGCCTCCTGGCCCAGACCGACAGACGTTAGCGAGATCAAAGTAAGGGCAGAAGGCATCGGGATGCCCGTATATACCCAGACAAGGGACGTGGCTTAACAGATGTGGGTGTTGGTCATTACTATCAGTGATCCGTTTTAATGTGCCCGCTGAGTAAGGGACGGCTGACCAGTGCCATCTGGATAGAGACACAGAGACATGGACACTCTCCCTCAGTTCCAGCTCCGGAGCCACAGAGTCTCCCCCAGCAACAGGAGGGCTGCCCATTTTCTGTCCGCCTTGGTCTCTCTCGTCCAATATGACGCCGCTACATCACTTCTCTCCCTCATAAGGCCTCAGCGGACCGAGATCACCATGACCGGCGAGCGCCGAGGAACGAGACAGCAGTGAGAGACAGATGAGATGGAGAATAAACCGGCGGATTAAAGGTCACAAAAGGCGGGAAGAAAGACAGGAAAGATAAAACCATGGGAAGAGAGGGAGAGGGAGAGAGACGGGGAGTGGGGTAAAGACAGACAGCACAAACTCATCTACATGCAAATTCATCCTCCTAAAAAGAGGTCTGGAGAAAAAAAGCGGCCAAAGCAGCAGAGGACGAGCAGTCTGCGCCTAATGTACAGAAATAAATGGCATGCACGTTGTCATGGTAACTGTGAACTGAGAGAGAGAAAGGGAGAAAGAATGGATCCAGGCTAAAACTATCATCTTCATGTAAATGATCCTCTTTCTGGCTCCACTGCTCTGCTCTCAATTGATATTGACAAACTTTTTGTTTTTTCTTTCTCTGTAAATAGCAGCATTGACTCTTTATGCTCCAGGAGATTTCAACGCTGAAACTACACTGTAAACTTCTCACAAAGGGAAAGAGCGATTATAATAAAGGAGCCACTCTTTTCCCTTATAAAATAAAGTACACTGTACAGCAGGGGCGAGTCTAGAAAATAATTATTAGGGTGGCAAAGAGGCGGCATGGGGTCTATGAGGGGTGGCAACATCAAAGCAAACCCCCATGCATAGTTTTTGGGGGGATTCATGGTCTGACATACACAATGTTGTTTTAAATTTAGGTATTCATCTAAACTGTTTAAAATGAAAAAAAAAAAAATATTACTACTTCTACTAGGCTACTACAGCTCATTGTTTATTACATTAAATGATTCACTTTAATCAGACTGAATAAGCTCTTCTGTCTGCACTGTTTACTTCACTGGTTTGCTGTGTGCTGCTTTACTTATCTTTCTTTTTACATGACCTGTTTGTATAGTTGTACTTTATATCTGTATTTAATGTTCTGTTAGTGTATGCACCAGGGGTCTGAGAGTAACGCAGTTTAAATTCTCTGTATGTATGTACTGTACATGTGGAAGAATTGACAATAAAGCAGACTTGACTTGACTTACAGATACAGATGTATAATTCAGCATTGAACTTTTGGGGGAAAAAAATATATTTTCATTTAATTATAATAATCTTGCAGTAGATGAAAAGCGCTACAAAAGTTCAAATACCAAAGAATTGAATGTACTTGGCATGCACCACAATACAGTACACTAAAAAAAAGATTTAAAAAAGAAGTACATTTTGCATCCTTTGAACATTTGGCCAAATTTCATTACAGTATACAGTCCTATATCCGTTTCTAGGCTGTCATTTCGCAGTTCTTCAAAAAAAAAAAAAAAAAAAAAAAAAAAAAAATCCAGTAGGCTACACATAAAAAAATGGATTACAAATAAATATTGACAGTCATATGCTTGAAGGTGTGCAACATGTGCTACAGTTTACTGTACTTGTATATAATAGTGACTTTCCATTATCGAATGTACTGGTGCTGTACTGTAATTATACTGTAAGTATAAAACCCCTGTAGATCATGATTGGCTCAGCTCTCTCCGTCGTTAGGATGCAGAGATTCTGATTGGTGTGCCATCAGTTTTTCTAAATAATATTTAACTTACTCCTTTTTAAACTTTTTGGAAAATGTGTCTTTGTTTTGATAACTGAATGACAATGTTCTTTTTTGGTGGGGGGAGGGGGGTGCCAGCTAAAATCAGTTATATTAACAAGAAAAAGAGAAAACTTCAGTACGATTGGATTCATACATAACTCAGCTATTAGTTTCGGTGAACTGCATCTTCTTTTTGATGTCATGTCATTGTTACTCTTATGGAGAATCGGATCACCTATGGAGTTTCTTTTGTGTCACGATGAATCTCAGACATATCCGGAAGGGATTAGACTTCTGAGTTATCTGAAAAGCAGTAATTATCTGATTCACGAACAAATATAAAACAATTTGTTGGTGAACTCGGCCGCGTTTTGTGGTTTTTATAAAAAAAAAAGAACCGGTTCAAGAGCATAGACAGTAAAAGAAATGGACACAGCGACCCCATTGCAACTCAATTGAGACAAATGAAGCCCAGTTTTAGCGTTTTTTAGCACTTCCGTTTCTGACGCGCAGACTCAAACGAAGCCTGATGACGTCAGCAACCTGTCTGACAGATGTAAATCTTCTAGTAGCTGTGAGTGCAAACTGTCATCGTTAATCTTGCAGAGACGGCGAGCTTGAGCAGGGATTTCTTTGGCGTGAGTGAGCAGGAGTAAGTATTCTGATTAATTATTTTGTATAGTATTTTAAAATGTAACGGCAGTACGCCATATTAAGTTAATTGCCTGCGAGCTTCTCCACCTGTCTGTACGGTAATGCGACAGAGAGCCGAGTGGTTATGACGCAATCGTTAGCCTATTTTTTACAAAAACTGTTTATACGGGGCCATAATGTAACATAGAAGGTAATGGAGCCCTTTATACATTTTCGTGTATCTTTAGAAATAAATAATGGACAAAGAGAGTCTTTAAACGCCTCAGATGTAAAGTTATTCGCTGTCAAAGTGACGCCAAAATGAATGGGAGTCAATGGGAATGCTAACGCAAGTGAAGTTCTGCTAAAAGATGGCAGCCCCCACCCGACTTCAACTTCCGGTCGAGTTCCTTGCCCCTTGTTCAAGAGTCGTTTGTTAATGAAGCCGACTATAGCGCATGCGCGTGCGGTGCAACCATCGTGCCCAGTTTATTAAAATACGTGTTTTTAACATTATTTTGGGTTACGCTGTCATCGCCGAGGAAAAGAAGCACATAAAGGTTGTTATGCTCATTAAAGCTTATTTGATCTAAGTAAAAAGAGTTCTGCTGTGAAATATTATTTCAATTTAAAATAACTGTCTTCCATTCTAACATGGCGATTTGGTGATCAAAAATATTTATCTATTTGTGAGATTTAATAATTTGGTGAAACGTGTTTTTTTTTTTTTTTTTTTTTCAGAATTCCTTGCTGAATAGATGCATTTTTGCTGAAGTATTGGATTTCTCTCTCTAAAATAAATAAATAAATAAATCTTACTTACCCCAAACTTTGAGTGGTATAGTATAATAGTACTGGTGATAACACTTGATTGTACGCTGTACATTCATGTACAGTACATGTATTCCGAAAATTTTTTATGATGCATATCCAAAAACTATGGTATTGCCATGTTACTGAGTCCAAATAATAGTAGTACCATGGAACTTTGTTGTTTGTGTCAAATCTAAAAATCTAACCATCTGCACCCTTCACAATTCATTAAACCTTTGATCAGAGTCAAGGACACTCTTATTGTGTAATAACCAGAGTTTGAGGTCTTTAATTGACTTCACTGAGGCAAAATGAGCTCTAATTTGTGTGCTAAATGCAATATTCAAGATCATTTGGGAGCCTAATATTATAATGACAAAACTGAAAAGAAACTAATGATGAAAACACATTAGCGATGCAGGACAGATTACAGTCATGTCGTCTTAATGCAGATGTGAGATATAATGTCCAAAATAACAAGAAATTGCATCATAAATTTGAGAGAGCTGCAACAAGATCTTAAGTTTCAAATATAAGCAAACTTTATATGTGCTTAAAAAAAATTCAGCGCAGCTTACAATGACATATGACAATTTACAACACTAAATCTGCAACAATGTCTTGAGAAGGCACAGTAAGTGCTGGAAAAACCAAACATTTCTCATATATTCCTTTTTATTCACATCTGCTCATGCAAAGACTGAAGAAATGTTTGGTTTTACTTGTGCTTAAAAGTTTTCTTCCAGTTTTATGATAATCAATGGGACGTTTGAGTGCCAGAGACAGAGCATTTAAAATAAAAGTAATAATAATCATCATTCTCTCCCTCTCTACATTATGGTCTTAGTTTCACTACTGGATTGTGCTGCCATCATTTGGTAGAATAATGCATTGCATTAAGTGGACCTTTTCTCTTTTTAAAAGTAGTGGAAAGAAAAATATTTTTAATGAATAGTAATAATAATAATAATAATAATATAATTATTAGCTGCAGATTGTAAAAAATAGACACTTCCATTTGGTACATCTTTTATTACAAAATACTGTCATCCCACAATTAATCTTACAGTAATTCCAAAGCATCATAGTACTGATTGATTGACTTCATTTTCCCCATATTAATTGTACTCAGTAAAAGAACAGTAGATAAACCACAAGACACTGCAGTGTACCCCTCAAACAGAACGAAGCACAAGGCACTGTACAAGCCTCGCTTTTCTTTTCACTGTAAAACCGGACATTATACAGACTCTGTTGGCGATTTCCAGGTAATAACCAGGAATGAAAAGTGTGCACACATCTATATTGCTTAAAGGCAAAAAAAAAAAAAAAGCCCCGGCCCATGGTTTATGATCAAATGTTTAAAATAAGTGGTCATTCTCAAACCTATAAAAGCATTACCACAGAAATGGACATGACCAAAAATAAAAAAAAATTAAACTTGGCCAAAGCAACCACATCAATGACTTAGTGAAATCCAGTGATATTAAAAGAAAACAAACAAAAAGTACATTTCAACAACCTGCAATTATCTGCTAGCAGCTTCTCTGAAGGAAGTTGGCGTTTCCCTCCATCGTCATCTTCTGAAGACATCTCTCTTATCTTGTAGGCCTAAAAGAACCATTGACTGAGTTTCATTAACTGACAACCATTATCAATCACTTTAATGTGGAGTAACCAAGAACCAATATTAGGCTGTGACAACACCACTGGAGCTTTTCAATGCCCACAAACATTTTTCAGTAAACTAAAATTTCCTTCTGCGGAACAGAAAAAAAAAAGATTTAGCTGTGACTAAATTGACAAAATAGATTTTTCCTGAGTTAAAAAGGTCTTTTAATGCGTTTCTTTGAAGAGGGATGTGATTTTGACATTTTCATAAAACTGCTCCGCGTTCATAATCACAAAAACAGACTAGCGCTGGCTGGTTTACCAAAAGATGAATCTGAATTTTTAAATGAAGCCTCCATCTGAACTGTGATGTGTCACAGGAAATGATCTGTACTTTAAAGTCGAACTATTATGACATCACTTTGCTGCCATGGCATTTCAACCCCATGGGTGGCTTTTAAAAGAACAGTCTGCATCTCATGTTTCATGATTTAATAATCATTTTCATGAGAGCCAGTTACAGCTAAGAGGGACATTAAATCTGCTTTAATGTTAAAATTGCGCACATGCAGTTTCTCGTTCAGTTATGTTATTCCCAATAGTACTACCTCTCAACCAGTCGAAACTGCGCCAGTTTTTATTTTATTTGTATTTTTTTGCTCTAGTGGAACTGGTATTGTTTATGGCATATGTAATATGTGTTGTAGGGGGTTAAATATCAGAAGTGCCTGGATGTAGAAGATGTCCTCTGCTTGTGTCGTTTACCCAGAACCCCAATACGTCCACAAGCATTCAAATACCAAAGAAGGAATCCTGCATTAATTCTGTTCAAGTCAAGTCAAGCACGAATGTCATCCCATTCCTGGAGGATAGGCTTGGTTTAAAAAGGGTGAAGAAAAGATGACTCTTTGAACAGAGTCCCCTGTTCTTCAGTCGCAGAGCCTCAGCTCAAAGCTCAGAGTGTGTGGCACCACCTGACAGAGAGAAAGAGACTCCGATTAAGCAAATCATTATAGAAAGCTACTCAGCACTTTGAACGATTAAGCTAAACTTTGGAGTTCTAAGGAGATTTTTTTTGTTGTTTAACTAGATATTAGATAAGAATAGATAAACTGTGAATTAATTAACTATACAGGCTTGTCCCAGCTCAAAACCATGCACTATTGTTTAAAAGTTAGTAATATATATGTAGTATTATATTTGTAGCATTATTAGACAATTAAAATGTTACAAATGATGTCTATTTCTAAAAATGCTGTTCTCTGGAACTTTCTATTCATGAAATAATCATGAATAATAATAATAATAATAATAATAATGGTTTCCACTGAAATATTTCCAGCATTGATAATAATATGGAGTGCTTCTTGATCACCAAATCAGCATATTAGAAAGATTACTAGAATACTGGCTGCTGAAAACTCTGCCATCAGAGGAATAAATGACATTTTACAATAGTTTAAAACTGAAAGCAGGTATTTCAAATTCCAGTATTTCATAATATTACTCATTTTACTTTTTAGATGAAATGAATGCATTTGCATAATGCTTTTCGATATAAAATTAATCACAGACACCAAGCTTTCAAATGGTAGTGAACAAAAATGTCATATTTTGGATATGCGGAATAGATTTTTTATTCATTATTCAAGGAAAAACTGTTAAATTAACTAATTCCAGTTACCAAACAGGTTAATTATTGCATGAATTTCCCTCTATTGAAATAAAGCTACATTGTGAAGTTTTATATATGTTTTTGTTTTATACATTTTATTTGTTTTTGTTTGTCATGGTTATCGTAAAAACACACCAATCAAATCATACATTGCAGAGTTTTCAATCGTTTTAAGACATTGTACGGTATAATTACTTTCCTTTCATGAAGTGGATGAACAACATATCTTTAAAGTCCTATTTAGTATTTATAATAATTATTTCCACCATAATTGTGGAAAGTGCCCTTCATCACAGTGACATTCACGGACATAAACAGGAAAAGGACAGATTGGTCTCACCTGGGTGTTTTCTGTTGGTTTGCTGATAGCTGTCTGTGGTGCCTCTCTCTTTCTCCTCCAGGAAATTGTTGTAGATTCTCTTTAGCTCCTGGTCATAGTTGCTCCACTCAGCTACTATACGCACCGCAGCCTGCAGCTTGGGCTCTTTTGTCTGTGGATTATTGCACTAAGACCGACAAACACACAGTGTTAATTACTGACAACAAACAAAAAAGAAAATCAAACCAATTTTTTGACAAATTCACAACCGTTGTGTGCAGAGAGCAACTAACTTACCAGATCTATAGTCTTGGCTTTCTTTTTAGATGCATCATCACACCAGGTCTCGCACCAAAGCCACTCCTGAGGAAGTGACTTTATTGGCACCTGGTGGATCATGTTGTTGGGCAGATCCTGAGAGGGGAAAACACATAATCAATGATGAGTCCAAATGATGAGCCCAGCGATAAACCCTTTCTGTGAAGGAAAGAACATCCCACCTGGTCCAGGTTGGACAGGCTGTTGGGGTCCTGACTCAGACCCTGGTACTGGCCTCTCAGTCTGTCTCCAGCAGCGATCTTCCTGAACTTCTTCAAATCGACCACATATAGAGCACTGGGGAGCACACAAAATCAAATCAAGTCACGTTGATCTATATGGAGCTTTATACAAATAGTTTCAAAGCAGCTTCACAGCAATAAACAGGAAAATAACATTTTTCAGTTACGAAACAAATTCAATTTCAGCTGCAAAGCAGTTTTACACTGGACAAATCATTTGATGTACTGGATCTTATGACTTTACTGCGGCATTTTAAACAGAAAAAATTGTGTAGTTTGGTATGAATCATCATCATTAAAAATGAGGTAGACAAAATGGCCAGACAACAACATTAGCAAACCAATCTTACCTGATGTGGTATTTACGTCCTGCCAAGTGACTGGCCCAGTAGCCAGACTTCCAGAAACGGTATCCGTCCATCTCTCTTCGGCTCTCACAGAAAGGCGTGTAACCGTACGGCGCTCCCTCCAGATCAAAGTCCCGCAGCTCCTTCAGGTCTGTGCGAACTATCTGTTGGAAAAAGCACAGCAACAATATTTGACAATCCTACACTGCTGTGTCTTTAATTCAAAGACAAAAGAAAGCAGCTGCTGGAAATGGAATCAGGACATGATATGGTCAGATGAAAACCTGCATTGCTCATAAGAAACTAAATCTTTATCTTTTTTTGTATTTATTGCCGTTTATATTTAATCTCCAGCTGTATTTTTCTTTACCCAGAGGTGGCAGCAGTGTATCATCAGATGTGTAATGTGCATGATGCCCTCTCCAGTTTGCGTAACAAACACCCTGGATTACAACAACTGCTGTGCAATTCCAGTGACTACAAATGGGTGATCTGTCTGTACGTAGACTTTTGAAAATAAATCCCATAAGAGCAGGCTTGTGATTAGTGCTCACTAGAGACAGGATTTCATGCCACACAACTGCGCTGCTCTGTTTTTGTACCTGATCCGCATCTACAAAGAGGATCTTGTCCACAGCCAGGGGGAAGAGCACATCGAGGAACAGGATCTTATATCCCCAGATGATCCTTTGCTTTTCTGTCTGCTGGTGAAGCCAACGTGGCCATTTATACTGTACCAGCTCATACTGGAAACCATACTTCTCTGCCATATATGGAATAAACTCCTACAAAAAGATATACGAAAAAAATATGAAACACTACTGTAATTTTTAAATAAGAAATTAACTTATTTAGCAGGGATGCATTAAACTAGCAGTATAACATTACAAAAGATTTCCATTTCAAATAAATGCTTTTCTTTAAGAATTTGTATTCACCAAAGAAACAAGAAAAAAAAGCACAGTAAAATTACACAATAAAATTACACAGAATCAGCATATTAGTATGATGTCCGAAGGATCATGTGATACTGGAGTAAAGGCTACTGAATTTAAAATAATATAAATTCTATCAGTTAAAACATTTTTTTTATTCTATGTTAAATAGAAAATTAAATATATTGTGTAATAAGGCTGCATTTATTTGTCAACTACAGTCATATTGTGAAATATATATATATATATATATATATATATATATATATATATACACACACACACACACACACACACACACATATATATATATATATATATACACATATATATATACACACACACACACACACACACATATATATATATATTAAATCTATTAAATAGATTGTAAAATGTCATTTAATTATTTGATGGCAAAGCAGAATTGTTGAAAATAAAATCAAATATAATATACGTTACATAAAATCTATACAACAGAAGGGTCTGGTAACGGTGCCATCATGTTAAATCTCAAATCCAGTACCTTAAAAGTAGGAGACAGGTAGTTTTTGAGGAACCAGAACTTGACGGGTGTCTTGGTGTGTTTGAGCACAGACATCATCATTATCCTGCAGAGACAGAGAGAGGCCAAAGCTCAACACAGAGCGCCTGCAGTGACAGGCTGCAGAAGAGTTATGCGAGTGACCTTCTAAACTGAGCTGCATTACACAACCAATAACACTGCCGCTAATAAGACATAGCAAGTCAGAGATCAGCATTTAAAAACAGGCCTAAACAGAACTATATATATATATATAAGGAGGAAAATGTCACCAAAAGTCATGATGTGACCCGCGCCAGGCGGTCATGTAAAAGTTATTGCATTTTCTTAATATGTGAAATTAGATGTATGCGAGTCATTTTTCAATATCACATAAGGATATACACAAGAGGACTTGTCTGTATTACATGTCAAAACTGTAGCCATCTCTGCTGCACAAGAATAATATTAAAGTCATATATTTGTCATAGCACAAATGTCATGATTCATTTGAGAACATGAACAGGGCTCTATGCTAATATTTTTTTTGTCTATGAAAACAACGACAGTCCTGACCACTTGAACATTTGATGAACAACAATATATTGGTTATGCTGAGCAGGCCAGCAGTTTATAAATATTAAAATAATCAAGCTACGACATTCAGAACTACTTGATTGTATTTTCATGAATGATCAGTTAAGCTGGTATATGTTTATATAATTGATGTATTTTTCTGATTCCATTATATATGCAATATCAGTGCATTCAAGTACCCAAATATTTTCTTCATGTTTACAGTAATAGTCATTAGCAATGAATACTGGCACTGTTAAATCTGAAAAACCGAAAAAGCAGCTGTTTACCTGAGGAACCTCTCATACAGGTGACCAGAAGCCACAGAAAAAATGTTAATGACACCATCTTTCTCCTGTTTGGGTTCTTCTGGCTTTGAACCACCAGTAAATCCTCTGAAAGAGATGAAGAAAGAACCATTACCTGACAAATACAGCTACAGTAGAACTCAACAGGCAACACTTTGTACCTGGTTATGGATGTCCAGAATCCAGAGTCGTTCTCATGGGTGTCATCACTAAGAAGTTCCTCTTTCATCATATCAGGCTTTTTCTGCACCTGCAAACATGGTATAGGGCAACAGGATCTATGCATGAAATAATAACTTCTCAGTAGGATGTTTAACTAGGAAGATAAAAGTGTTTTCCGTGTTGTTGCAACTCCTGAACCCCATGCAGCGACATTCAAAATGATCCACCAGTAAATACCCTTTTGCATTTGAATCAAATGCAAAATGCAGTTTCACAACCAGTGAGAAATATTAGGGACATTAAATATATTTCTCAATGTACCAGCGACTGGCAGGTGAAATTAATTTCGACGTGAAGTGAAGACGACTGCCAACTTTTGATGAGGAAACAATAATCCAAACCCTGAGACGAGCACTGCCGCATAAACAAACACATTCCCTCTGGCCCATGCTGTATACTTAAAGCCACAACGTGTCAAAAATTCATATATATATATATATATATATATATATATAAACACACACTCATCCCAGTCCACCCACAGCCCCACAGGAAGCAGCAGACCTCGCATTGGACACACGCCCACGCAGCGGCTGACATGTGACAGCTTGTCAGATATTAAGAGTACATATACTGGAAAAGTAAAGACACTCTAGCTCTCCATTTCTCTAGTCGAGCAAAAAAGGAAGGAATATCTCACACGCTCTTCTCTACAGCCTCCTAAGCACATTTAACTCTTCTAATACCCTCAAACTACAGTGACAAAGACCTTGCATGTGACCTCCCCCCGACACCTGATTCACACACCCATTACTTACTTTCACTTTAATGATCTTGCTCTTGAAGTTGTTGAGGACGACGATTAAATCATCAGCTTCGGCTGGAGAGTCTGTGCCATCGTGACTGCGACAGGGGAATTAAAACAGTGAAACGACCGATCAAGTGAAGAGACAGAAGGACATTACGAGAGACAGACGTCTGACGTGTTATAATAAGATACCTGTAGATTTTGTAGATATCATCCGACCTGCCTTTCCGCAGTCTGAGAATCCAAGCTCCTGGGTTTGCTTTTAGTTGGAAATAGCCCTGTTAAAGATGGATCACAATAAGCGACAATGACCTCTAAGGCAATCAGAAATCATTTCTCGAATGAATCTGTGACGTCCACTCACCAGGTTGGCCATGACGATGGTGTCGACTATGACAGGGTCGGAGGCAGTGCCCAGAGTGAACTGCAGCCCACGGGGCGGCTGACCTGTCGTTACGTCAAAACAATGACCCTCCAGTAATAAATATTCTAACTCGTACTCAGCGTTCACGACACTGTCAACCTGCAAACAGGAGAATATGACTCGAATACTAATGATCACAATAATGAATACCTGAACAATACTTAATAAAATGTGTTATATAATACAAATAAAATGCATATGTTAAAAAAAAAATTGGGTGTCTTGTCTGTTTTACAAAACTAGCTTGATATGCATGCAGTATAAATATATTTCGAACAGTAATATATGCAAATAATATTGCAATTTAAAACAACTGTTTTCTATTTTAATATATTTTAAAATGTAATTTATTCCTGTGGTGGCAAAGCAGAATTTTCAGCATCATTACTCTTGTCTTCAGTGTGACATGAATCTTCAGAAATCATCTTATTATGCTGATTTGAAACATTTCTTTCTCCTCTTCTTCTTCTTCATATATTTTTTTCAGGATTATTTAATAAATAAAAAAACACAAAAGAACAGCATCTATTTTAAATAAATAACATTGTGTGAAATAATAAATACCTTTACTTTTATTTTATATTATTTGTATTATTATACACATTGATCCTTGCTGAATAAAGTATGTATGCAAGTCTGCATTATATAAAAAAAAGAAAAATACAAAATAAATAAAAACTAACCACTGATCCATATTTTTTTGAACGTTATTGTAGATTGTTTTTTTTTCATAACCTTGTTTTACTCTTTGTTGACACTGGAACTGTTTACCACAAATCAAATTATAACATTTCTATTGTGAAAAACTAAAATCAGTAGAAAGGCTTTTAAGTTGAAAAAAAGAAAATGTAACTAATAATAATAATAATAATTTTTATATCAAAAACTGCCCAAAAAATTCGGAAGTATCAAGTAAATATAAAGTACATCAAAAGTTTATATGTATAAATGACAAGTTTAAAGGTTCTCTAAACGCTGAATGAAATTACCGTATTTTTCGGACTATAAGTCGCACTGGACTATAAATCGCATTTATTTAGAACCAAGAACCAAGAGAAAACATTACCGTCTCCAGCCGCGAGAGGGCGCTCTATGCAGCACTGAGCAGCATCTCTGGCATCATAGAGTGACTTCTCGCAGCTGGAGACGGTAATGTTTTCCCTTGGTTCATGTCTCTTAGTTCATTCCTCTTGGTTCATGTCAAACTAATTTTGATAAATAAGTCGCACCTGACTATAAGTCGCAGGACCAGCCAAACTATGAAAAAAAGTGCGACTTATAGTCCAGAAAATACGGTAAGTAAAATATCTTAAATTTATTTGACCTAGACTTATGAGTCAATAAGTGTGATGAGGATTCCTACAGTACCTCTTCAAGGTAGATGTTATCTAGATCATAGCGTGTGTGGACAGACTCAACCATCCAGCTCTCAGGGGTGTTGAGGTTGAGTGTAAACAACGGCGACTGTGGCATATCCAAGAATTTAGCCATCGGACCAGGAGCAAAGCTGCTATCTGCCATAAAGGAAACCTCCGGCTCCAAAACATATCGATAAAAACTGAGGAGAAACAAACAGAAATATTAAATCACTGTACAAAAGTATTACAAGATAGTTGAAAACATAAGCAAGCCTAAAACAATAATGCAGCACTGCAGAGTAAATGATGTCTTGTCATGCACCATGTTATTGCAGCCTGTAAAAGAAATGTGAAGGTGACTCTGTGATGGAGCATGTGTTCTCACGGAGACAGTGTCTCTCTTCTAACCTTTTCAGTGGGAGGTCAGAGAGCTTGGACTGGCAGTTCATGAACACTCGCAGGTTGACGTTGACCAGCTGCTTCAAGACCTGAGTGGGCACACAGAAAAACATGACATGAGTCAAGGTAGAAACAACCAAATGAACCCGCTCTCAACGACAGCTGGTCTCAGAAACAGAGCCAACAAATGCAGACTGACTGTTGACTGACTGTACCTGTGAAATGTCACAGAGAGGGACCAGATGTCCTGTGATGACTAATGCAGGTATATACACAGCATGTAGGACAAGCAGGACATGATTCTGGATCAACATCCATTGGTCAACATTTTTAATAAATAATAATGGCTCAAACTTAATCTAAGGGTCAAGGTTCGGCTGGTTAGCATGATTTAGTCCAGCCCCTGCTGGTAGATTCTGTATCTAAACCATCTGGTTCCACATGTCCTACTTTCATAAGTTATGTTAAGTGAAGGGATGCAGAAGTTCTCACCAAAAGGAGGGGTGCCAGTTTCTGAGCATCTCTGGTCACTGGATCCACGACAGCTACGACATCGAAGTACACTTCTTCCTCCTTCGGTCTGATCTTTACAGCGCTGTGAAGAGAAATGGAGAGGAAGTTGACAACTGAATTCTGAGGATTTAGAGATGAGAAGAAGTGACGTACCTGTATCGGTCTTCTGCAAAAGTGTGCTCGATCCTTGCCTCACCTTTGGGTTGGGAGGACAGCAGGGCGTCCACCTTCATCACCAGATCACTAGCTCTACATCACAACACATACAAAACAAACAAATACAGGATAAATGACACAAAATCTACTTTAATGAAGTGAATGAATGCAAACAAGCTCACTTTCACATGTCGTCGCATTCAAAAATGTCAGAACACCTTTCAAGCTTGAAAAGAATTATGCTGTGCAACTTAGTTATTTTTTTTTTCATCTGTGTAGATATGTTTATAACTAGATAGATTAACAATAATTTTATGAGAACAGACATTTGAACACAACCATTTTACCCCACTGAGGGGTGTGAATATTTTCTCTGACTGAATTAAAATTGTGAGCGATAATATTGTGGTAAAATAATGATAAGTTCAGACTTGCTTTTTCACATCAGTGAAACCCTAAAATATAAATAGCATATTAGGTTTAAAGTTCAAAATGTCCTGCAAACCATGATCAATCAAATGCAATGTGTTGTTTTTATGTACTAGCATTTGACTATAATATATATATATACATTTTTATTTTATTTTTTTGCATTGTGTGTGTATCAATCAAATACACGTGCGAACCAAAGCCTACCTAGCAAAAGGCAAAAATTTGCTACAACTCTCTCACAGAGGCCTAGTGTCAGATTCAAGAGCTGATAAAGACAATGACTACCTCCACTATTATACCCAACACTTCAATAATCAGCCCTCTAAAAGTTTACTGAGAGGATAATGAACATGGTGTCACTGTCCACATAAAATGGCACATTTATTACATCTCCATCTTCAAGGCAGGCCGACACACTTCATTAAGAGGAAGTAATTACTGCACAGAGTACATGTGATGGTTATGTTTAATGTCCTGTAATCCTTCTACAGCCCTGACAGAAGGGTGTTCTGTACTCAAAGTGGTTAAGAGCTCTGCTATTGGTTATATTTGCTTCAACCAACAAAAGTGTCTATAACCTGCTGCACAGGATTGGTCTAGCATACCTGTCCTCTACCATGCCCAGCTGTTGAATTTTGGCCTTAATACTCTCCCCTGATGTCTTTAGGATAATGTTTTCTAAAAGCAGGAAGTCATCCTGGTTGAAGACCTCTCCTTCTTCCAATGGACCAATGATCTGCAGAGAAAAAGACAAAAAGCAGAATAAGAAGAGCTTTCAAAGCATCCGAATTCTTGCTTTACAAAATGTCTAACTTACTCGTCCATTACTGATCACAGCTCTCTGGCCCTTCTGCAGTTTGAGGACATCCCGACAGTAGGCAGAGTGAGCCAACAGGAAGTTCACATTAGGGGACTCATATGCACTCTTAAACAGAGGAACGTCCATGCCCTGTAGTGCAGAAAAATGCAGAAGCATCTGGTTAGATTGGTTCTATATTAAATTCTGCAGTTTAAAAGTGACATTCGCAGCGGCAACAGTGAAATAACCCAGAGCAAATAATCCATCACAACTGTAAATGAATTACAGGAGAGCTTATTTTACCCCAACAGCAAACTCTGCAATGTCACTCCCTCCGTAAAGAGTCTGCGCCGTCTCTTCTTTAGCCATTTTGGTGATGAAGTTTTTGGCGTTGTTGGCAGTTTGGGTCTGCATGGCTGCCCATATGGCTCGAGCAATAAGGCTGTTCTCATTAGACGGGTTCTCGCTGGGATTATTGATCACTCCTAATCGTACATTATTACTGGTTTTCTAAAAAAAAAAAAAGGCATCAAATTTTGATTGGTTTAGACCTGTCCCCCCCCCACACACACACACTCTTATCACACACATTTAAAAGCTGTTATTTAAACATTAATATAAATATTTTGTTAATTAAGTTGCCATATAAATATTTATAAATCACATACTATGTTTAGTGTTTGAAATATCCAGTGTTGTGATTAAATAAAATCAATATATATATATATATATATATATATATATATATATATATATATATATATATATATATATATATATATATATATATATAATATAAATATTAGATGAAAACTGTTAAGAATTTTTTTAAAGAAAACTATAAATGTTGTTATAAATCTGAAATAGGTTCAAGTACTACAATCGGTAAAACTAATTATTAAAATAAAAAAATAATAAAGCTAAGTACAAATATCTGAAATAACATAATAAAAAAGGACAAAAACACATTACCAAAATTAATAACAAAAAATTTAAGTGATATAATAAATAATAGAATAGTATACAAATATATATATATATATATATATATATATATATATATATATATTAGTTTATATATATAAAAAAACAATAATATAACATTATATAAGCAGTAAGGAACACAGCTATGTGTGCTGGTTTATGTTTTTATGTACATAGATATTATTGATGATATTCAAATATTTAAATAACGCTTTATAATAATTACATTATTTTTTATAAATATTGATGTACTGATACTATAGTGTGATTTGCTACTTTGTGTGAATACATTTAGATTAGATTCACAAACAAGGGCAGTAAAAAATATAATGAAATTGGCAGTAAATATATTCTATTCATCAGACAGACCACTGTGGCAAAAACTTTGACGGAACTGGCTCAGTGACATTGTCCTACCATGTGACGTATAGCATCGTACAGCAGCTGTCGTCCCGAGGGCTGGTCAAAGTCTCCCACTACCCAGAAAGTCACTGGACGGATGATGCCATCATCTGCAAGTCAGAGAAGGACAGACACACGGGCTGAAGAAAATTACACAGCCGAGACATGCTGTTTCCTCATGCAATCTAAAAAGGTGAGTGAAAATGATGTGAGGAACTAAGAGCATTCTGGCTTGTCTTAGGTTTTAACAGTCAAAAAGGCAAGATGTATCTGAAGTGCCCAAGCGGCACACAAAAGACAGACAGGCAATTTCAACCTAGATATAAACCTGTAAACGTCTGTAAAAGAAAGATATTACAGGGGACCACAGGATAGAAAGAGAATCTCTTTCATCCATCACATACTGACAATTCTGACAGATGACAAATGCACAGCTGTACTTAAATCAATAGCAAGCTTCAGAAAACTTCTTCACTTGGTTAAAGGAAAGCAACAACAACAATCATTATACACTAATCTTAAACTTGCAGACACACTTAAAAAGGAATATTTTGCGACATTTGCAACTTTAGCAATATCATTCAAAGGCATACTGTCAATTACTACAGAAATTAATTTAACATTGTCCCTAAGTATATTTTAAACAATTAAAAACTCATTCAGAGAAATGCATTTGGTTTATAATGAAAGCCCCGCAGGCCAGAGCGTTTAAGAATATGAGGCTTGTATTTCAGTTGAAGAACCAACATTAAATTTGTCTTGAATTGTCCTTTTGAGGTTGGACTGCTTTTCTAGATGGACAAAATTCTGATGTAATTTCACTTCTACATATTACGTCACATCCCTTGATACTTTCATCCTGGTATCCTTGTATCACACATACTGAGCCAAAGAGAACCTGTACTTTTGAAACAGTGTGACAGAAAAATAGACATTTTAAATATTTATAGATATTTATTCAAAGTAGTCGCACACTGACCTGCTAGGCTTCCATTATAAGTGTATTCCTGTAAATGCATTCCCATTTGTGTACACAAACTGAGACAGAGTCAAAGTTAGCCTATTTGCTGTACTACTTCTATTCCACATATGTGGTAAACAAACATTAAGTTTTAAATAACCCAGAATATTCCTTCAAGCAATAGAGAGTGTTATGTTAATGATGTCAATGTAGGCGTTTTCTAACAATATTTGCACTCAGTACTGTATGTTTAGATGAGATCTATGGGAAGTGGGCTGTCAGTTGAGTGAGTATAACAGCTCAATGCAATTACCAGGAGCATCCCTGATTGACATCCCTGAAATCAGCATTCAAGAAGCACAAATAAAAGCAGACAGATATATTTAGTGCTACACAGACAGTTTTTGGTGTCTAAAGCCAGGTGTACACTGCAATTTTTTGTGTGTTGCCTGTCAGAATATATAATGAAATTTAGGCTAAAGGACAGAACATATTCAATGTACAACATTAAATATCTTTGATGCCAGACTTTGTGATATACATATCAGCCAAGTCTTTGGTAATTACTGGACCATTTAAGTCATCAATCCATGTTAGTCATCTTCATTTGCATTTGACTGCTCATTCTCCAAAGCAAACTGAAGGACATTTTTATATTATAATGCAAATAAAATGCTAAATACTGAGATATGTGTTGCATGTAATATACATAAGCTAGAATCAACAGATTTTTTCCAGGTGACAACGTTCTTATTAAACCAAGGGCCTTGTACCAACGCAATCCATCTTTTAATTTACCAAGATTTGCAATAGCTAATTCTCTAGTATTTACACCATTTTTTAACATCCAACAAATGCAGTATTGTCAGTATTTGACAACTTCTGAAATTTGATTTTGTTCGCCAAATCGGCAGTGTGCACCTAACATAAGATGGAAATGATACACTTCACAAAGGTCCCACAGAGAAACCCTCAATTGTTCATATATCAGCAGGTCGGAGGAATTGCGTTTCTGGCGGAGATCAATAGCAGCAATCACCTCACCTTTCTTTGTCATGTAATTCAGGCTGTTGGCTACTGCTGCGTTCTTGTCTTTGGTGTCCAGAAAGAGGAAACGTGCATATTCGTCGATAAAATGATTGTCTGAAAAAGAAAATACTTGGTTTTTTTGGAGGTCAGGTGATGGCAAACACTAGGGGAGAAAATGAAAATAAGGTTGTGCTTTGTTCTCTGTTAGAGGTTCATTCACATTCATAATTGAATCCAACCAAAGCCATTTCAAATGCAGCTATTTCTAAACATGGAGTGCTATTTGAGTTCAGATTGAAATGGGTCTTTTTCTCAGCTTCCTGAAAGACTGCAAATATGCTATTCGAAAGCTATTAAAATTCAGTTTCAAGTTCCTTGCAAAAACAAAGCAGTTTATGAATATCATTGGCGCAGGCTCATTTGTACGTCTTTGTATATAAATGGGCTATCAAGAACAAACAAGACATTTAGCGCAGAATTCACAATGAGGCAGATATTCAATCCCGAGAGCATGTGAGAGCGTACGTGTTGTATATCTCAAACTAGCTCATTTACCCGAAGAAAAGCTATTTATGATTCAACAGAAAAGAACTGGGGAGCAGCAAAACACACAAAAAAAAGAAAAAACACAACTTTGTTATGAAGCCAATCAGACAAGAACTCACTGGTGGCAGAAAGGTCCAGATAATTCCTGTTGGTGCTCAGGATTCTGGAATTGATTCGTGGGACCACATTGGGCTGATTCATGATAAAATCCACTACATCATGGTCACTGTTCAGTTCACCCTGAAAAGATCATAAGAGTCACTTCAAAAGATGACACTTAAAAATAAAATAACCCTAAACTGTACTTCAGATGAATGAAAAAATTAAATGAATAAAAAAACAAACACACTATTTTACACACTAATTTAATTATTAATTTTGTATTTACTGTGCACACCTGGAGTATCCTACAATATGGATGTGGATTTATATAATGGGTGATATTTTCCTTTTTATGTATTGTATTTAATGCAGAATCCTACCTGGCAATAACAACTTATTACATAATATATATTTACGATTAATCATGCAAGACTACAGAGTGCATGACACGAAAGTGAAACTGTGAAAGTGACGTGACATTCAGCCAAGTATGGTGACCCATACTCAGAATTTGTGCCCTGCATTTAACCCATCCAAAGTGCAAACACACAGAGCAGTGAACACACACACAGAGCAGCCATTTATGCTGCAGCGCCCGGGGAGCAGTTGGTGGTTCGGTGCCTTGCTCAAAGGCACCTAAGTCGTGGTATTGAAGGTGGAGAGAGAACTGTACATGCACTCCCCCCACCCACAATTCCTGCCAGCCCGGGACTTGAACTCACAACCTTTCGATTGGGAGTCCGACTCTCTAACCATTAGGCCACGACTTCCCACAACTACTCCGTGAAACAAGTTCTTCCACTAAAGCTGGTCTGGAAGACAGACAGATCTTAGCTTTTTTTAGTACAAGAGTGCAAAGGTTTAATGTGTTACATTTTAATCTGAAAAAGGACACCACAGAGACTATAGGTGACAGACAAGCAATTCTCACCAGGTAGACTGTGCGCTGAAAATAACTGGTGGTCTCTAGGATCTTGTGCATGACGACTGTCTCCAGTTCATCTGGGTCTAACTGCTCACATTGTAAAGGCATTCCATTATACAACACCACAGGCAATGGGCCAACACCAGTCTGCTCATAATATGCCTTTCCTTCCTGTGGAGACATAGAAGAGATGACCTCAATAAGGGTTATGGGTACTGGGAGACACAAAGAGCTTTTAGAACAGGAACAAACTCTGGCTGACAGTTACATCCTTAATCTCTACAGTTGATAAAAAAAAATTAAAAAAAACTCATCCACAATATTTTGTCTATTTTATCAAGAATGAGACATCTGAGAAGGAGCACTGCTGAAATATTCAAAGCACACACATTAGGAAGACAAATCCCTCACTTTTCTGTTGTTGTCGTAGGCAGAGTCAGTCCCCAGGATGCTGCTGATCTCTACATAGGGATATCTCTTCTCCAACACACCCACCACATGTTCCACCTTCAGTTTGCCTCCACTGGGAACTCTGCTCAACATCTGAAAGACATATCAACAATTATTTTCTTAGTTTTAGGCAAATCTATATCAAGTAAGCTCCTAAACATAGACAAAATAAATTGGTGTTGTATGAAGCACTCGTGATGTTGTGACTTACAGATATGATGGCATCGAAGGCCATCTGGCTGTCAACATCGTCAGCGATGTAGTTGAAAGCTCGAAGTAAAGCCACACCAGCATCCTGCATCCCATCAACCTCATCAGAATCATTCACCACAAACACCAGACCAATCCTGCAGAAAAGACCGAAACACAGAAATCAGAGAAAGACACAATAACTACACTGACAGGATACAGAGTTGACCAACCATTCAAGCCTATAACTGAAGAATATATATATATATATATTATGTATACACAAAACTGTTTATGGGTTTTAATGACTTTTTAATATTATATTGGGAGATGCTAAATAAAGTGAAATGACGGGGTGAGAATGTCACATGAAACTGACCAGATTTGAACCTGCATTCCTTCAGGAGCACCTTGGCTCCTACGCATTGTGAAACATTAATCAAGTTCTTGTAATAATGTTCGGTCTATTTTTTTCAGACTGACCTGAGTGGGATGTTGTTGCTGTAAAACATCTCAGCCACGCTGATCAGCTCTGCCGTGTTCTCATGGGTTGGATCCAGAATCATCACCTGTCAGGATGACACAGACAATTTTTGAAATGATCCTCAGAATTCATATATATACTGTATGTGGGCTTCACATTGTGAACTGTTAATGTCTGAAGGAAACTGTCATGTTTACACAGCACTTGCGCTACTCACCAGATTATGAAAGTTTTTCCGGATTTGTCGAATGACGCCTGGAAAGGTGGGCCGCAGCAGCTCCTGCACATTAGAGGGCCAGGATGCATATCTGCCATCTGTCTCCAGGTTATTAATCCACTGGAGAAAGAGAAAAAGATGGTTTATTCTCTATTATCTCACCCAGAAAAAAACAACAGCAACAAAAAAACACATAGCTCACGTTAACAGCAGGGTTGCGGATGTCCACTGCATAGTCAGAGTCTGAGGGCTGAACATTAAGTTTCAGGATGTCGTGGATGTAGGGTGTCTCTATAAGCAGACTACGCAGACCCTCCATGACCCTTGCCTCATTTCTCAAAACATCCAAAACGCTGCAAAAATAAATAAATAAATAAATTATATATATATATATATATATATATATATATATATATATATATATATATATATATATATATATATATATATATATATATATACAGGGTTGCAGCATGACAGATAAAAACATCGACAAACACATAAAACTTTATGTTACATCATTCAAATGTATCGGGTCTGAAAGGTTGTTTTTTATTTGGCAAGGATGTATTGAATAGATCAAAAGTAACAATAAAGACATTTCAAATCCACATTTCACTGCTTTAAATGAATGCTGTTCTTTTGAACTTTACTGAACAAAGAATCCTGGAGAAAAAATTCAAATTTGCCATCACAGGAATGACTTGCATTATAAAATAAACTCTCACAGAAACCAAATATTTGCATTAATATTGCACAATATTATTGGTTTACTGTATTTTTTAACAAATAAATGCACCATTTGGAAGCATTAGAGACTTCTTCAAAAACATACCAAGACAATTATACATGCCAAACATTTGACCAATAGGTGAATATTACATGCTGCATTATTACATTACTATTTTAGTTACATTTCTAATATTAATTTATTATTTTCACTTCTGCTTAGTATAAATAATTAGTTTATAATGTAATATTTATATTTAATATATAATACATATAGAAAAAAATAAGTTAGAAAAAAAAAAAAACATCCAGCTGCTTACCTGAAAATGTCCTGCACATCCAGGTCAATATGGAGTCCATTGATAAACAGAGCTGAGTCCCCTGGCTGGAGACCTAATGTCCCTTTAAAATACTAGAGGAGACATAAAAACATGAGATATTAGGTGTGACATTCACAATTAGCCTTAATGTAACCTCCCAAGCCCTGTGGGTTGCTAATCCCTGGATGAAACATATGCTTCTGTCACTTCATAGAGCAGAACAGAAGTTGAAAGAGATGCTCAATATGATCTATAATTCAAACACACTCTTTTGAGCCTTAGGCCATATACACTCTATATATTCATGCTTTTATCCATGGCACTCATGTTTGTTTTTCGCTAAAGGCACATGCATTAGAGCGAGGGAGCTCGTTAGAGAACCTTAAAGAGGCTCCATTCGTCAAGTTTCCCAGCATGCAATTACAGTGAGGAATGAGGAGCAGGTCCGTTACACGTCCTCATTACAAGAGGCGAGAAACAGCTTTAATCACAGAAAGGACATGACCGAAACAATGAACGAAGCCACATTTAAACCGCATTCGCCACAATTACTTCATTCATTACCTTTTCAGCGACAAAACAAAAGTGTTTACACACGTTCCAATACAGAGGAACGTGAAAAAAAGCAAGCAGAGAGGTGGAGAGGAATAATTCTCCATTACTCTAACAACCAAAACACTTTGCAACTGATACTTCTTTCATTTTAAACACAGGTTTTAATATATGGGAAGGGAGAATCATTGTAAGACTTTCTCATGACTTTTCTTGGTGAGTTATGAGGGAAAAAAACAAAGACTTGACTGGGCCTCTTCTTTGAGTCCATTATCTCAGCAGTGCAGCAAAAAAAGCGTAGTGAATGAGAATACCTGCTGACGCCAAAGCTTTCTGAGAACATGAAAAAAAGGACAATGGTAGCCCTCACCTTTTGATTTTCCTCAATCTCCTTCCGGATCTCTGAATTAACAACCGTTTTTGTTATGGACCTGAGAGGGGAGAGAGAAATGTGCGTGGTTTTACTGAATATGACTTATTAGTTCATCATGATGATTCATTATAATCAAATTTTGAATGCACAGCCTACTGTAATCTGCATAAAAATGTCTGCGCTGACTGTTTAAATCAACGCTGTTTAACTAGATTGAGAAGAGATTGCTTTCACTGACGTCATTGCAAGTCTACATTCAGACATTAAAAAAAAAAATATATATATATATATATGTATGATGACTCAGAGCTACAGTTAATTGCTCTGGGCGATACATGACTGCGTATTATACTCCATGATGTCAAGGATCACTTTAACAAAATTGCACTTTAGTGTGGGCGGCACATTTAAAATACATTTGCCAAAAAAAACAGCTGTGGCTGCACCGTCTGGGCCAAATAAAGCATATTATTTTCATCATAACTGCTGACGGCTCGTTTTTTAGCCTTAAAGTGTTAATTAAACCTAGGAAGGCAGTAAAGACTCAAAACATCCAGCTCAAACTAATTTTTTGATGACTTGAGTGGTCTGCTGCCAGGGCCTCTGAACTGAAAAGCACTTACTACTATAGACCCAATGAGGAATTAATGAATAAACACAGAAAAGTGGCTATTGAAAGTGAAATAAACTGTATGCCACATATAAACACATTATGTCACACAAGGTTAAGACACAGTGTTTCCAGCATCAATTTAGAGCCTTCGCTGAAAGTGAAATGCTGTGCAAATTGGCAAAACCTCAGCCAATTCAAAACATGTTCAATGTTAAATATACAGTAGTGGAGTTCAAACCAATGATATTTATTTATTTTTTTAAATAAATGATTTATTATTATTTATTTTTTTGCATTATCATGTCTAGATAGGACTGAATGTATGTAAAGGACAGTTGGTTATTTACCTGGCTTTGGTGGGGAAGTTCTGGCTCAAATCCCTCATGACATTGAGGGCGTCCACTGAGGGAGCTGCCAGGATACGGGCGGCAGTCTGAAAGCTGAGATCTTGAGAAGAAGCATAAAGAACACAGGTTATTCAAACCTGCATTTCTGCTCCTACAATCAAGATCTTATTTGAAATAGCCATGGCCTGTTTATGGCATGCCAATTTCTCAGATCCCACATATAATGAATTTGATGTGCCAAAGCACTTTTCCAGTACGATTGGGAATAGTGCGTTCAACTGTGTGTGTATTGACTCAAAGGTTTTGTTAAATGTGACTAGTCTCTGATGAGTTTACCTTGATAGAGCAGTAATGAGCTCTGGGCAATAGGGAGTTGTGTTTGACAACCATGCAAGGCCTGCAGAGCCACATCTAATTAACAATGTGAAAACTTTCCATTTGCATACCGTCAGAATGTGCATTGAGCTACCCGACTGCTCCCTTAGTCACAGGTAATATAATAATTAAGCTTGAAAGGCTTTGAAGTAGTGGCATTAATGTAGTTGTGCCAAATAGTACAAGATGTTATGCTACCTTAACCATGGTAAAAACACTGTAGCGTACATTTCTTGTGGCCTTCGATATAAACACCTGCAGCCAACAAGCATTTCATTTCAATTTTATAGATGCCAGAAGTTTCACCAGTTCAACAACACTCACCTTGCATCTGCCAGACTTTAAGTGGGGCCATCTCATTGGTGCTCTCAATCAAATGTTTCCGGAGCTCCTTCAGCTGTTCTTTAAGTTCAGGATAAATGGTCCTAACAAATACAACACATGATATAAAGATATACAGTTATGTCATTTCAAACACAGGGATGCATTTAAGTCAACATAGAGCAGCCTTTAATGTTAATGTATGGAGTTTCAAATTACTTAAGTTTGCCAAACAGAAAGCCCTGGACTTCATCCACAGGATCGTTTTCACCTATTACAGTGGCATTTGCATCAGCTCCAGCTGTGAAGAGTGGAGAAAAGATAAATGAGTTTGCTAATTAGACTTGATATCTGTACTGAAATTATACTAACTTTCTTTCAAAGCCACAACACAAAGACTTTCAGCTGCCATCATACCTTGAACTTGGGTGTCATCTTTGGCTTTATACTCTTGGTTTTTGATGGCCAGTTCCACTCCATATCCAGACAGGAGCACTTTACCCTTGCTAGGGTTCTGCATGGGTGACAGAGTTCAGTATATGGATTTATTCATCTTAAGATGAAAGGATAAAGAGATTCAGCGCAATGAAAATTATGATTCAAATACAAAAAGGTTGAATTCTCACAGACAGAAAGTGGCGTAAAATGTAAGTGATCAAGCCTTTGTTGGCTTTGGCCAGCATCAGCTGATGGAACCTAGTGAATTCTTTGGTGCCCAACTCGGCATAAAGAATCACAACCGGTGCATCAGGATTGGCTGAGGGGAATCTGTGATCACCTTTGAACAGGTATGGCTTGGGCCTGAAAATGAAAAGATAAATACATAATGCATTAATCATACATAAACCATAGAAAGCAAACAAAACAATATATAAATAATACAAGAAATATATAAATAAGTGAAAAAAAAAAAAACATTACAAAGTTTTGGTTGTGTTTGGGTTTGTTGACACGGTCAATACTTTAGTTTAAATGTATTTGTATAAGAAAATGTGTAGGATTTAAAGGAACACTATACTTTTTTTTTTTTTTTGAAAATAGGTTTATTTTCCGACTCTGCTAGGGTTAAACAGTTAAGTTTTAACATTTTCTAATCCATTCAGCCGATCTCCGGGTCTGGCAATAGTACTTTTAGCTTAGCTTAGCATATATCATTGAATCAGATTAGACCGTTAGCATCTCACTCAGAAATGACCAAAGAGTTTAGATATTTTTCCTATTTAAAATGTTATTAAAAAAATATAAAAACTCTTTGGTAATTTTTGAGTGAGATGCTAACAGTCTAATTGGATTCAATGAATTATGCTAAGCTAAGCTAAAAGTGCTACTGCCAGACCCTGAGATATCGGCTGAATGGATTCGGAAACGTTAAAACTTAACTGTTTTAACTCTAGGGGAGTTGGAAAATGAGCCTATTTAAAAAAAAAAAAAAGAAAGAAAGAAAAAAAAAAAAGGAGTGATCCTTTAAGTGTTTTAATGCACTCAAGTGTTTAAGTGTTTTAAGTAAAAACTAAAATAGTCTTTAATCAAAGGGGACATAAAAACTGCATGCTCAATACATATAATACAACATGAAAAAGCATCTTTACATAGATTTAGATGTTAGTCTAACTGTTAGACATACAAAATTCTAAATTATTTATGTTTCTGTGGAGGCTTCATCATTTAAAAAAACATTTACAGTAATTACTGAAATTTGAAATGCCTTGTTTGCTTTCTGTTTGTGTCCTCATTAGCAACATTTTCATGCATTCCCAATAGAGTACTTATTTAAAGTTTTTTTTATTTAAAAAAAAGTTGATAATGTTTCTTAATGGTGTAGGGGAGGTTACAACAGGTCTTGCTTTTACTCACCGTTCTACGGCATTATCAAGCATGACTTTAAGTCTTTCTGTATCACAAGACACCTGTCCATGTACATTGAAGAACGCTTTACAGCCAGGTGGAGGAGGCTCATTAGAGGCGATCTACATAAACAAACAGTCCACCAAACAGAGTCAAACATGATTTCTCCAGATTCACTTTGCATTTACATTACACAGTTGTAAAGAGGTCCTAGTCACCTGCTGGAAGGAATGGACGGTGGATGAGTAGGCCCTCAGAGACAAAGCCAACTTCAGCAGCTTTAGCTGGACCGGGCTCAGCAGCACATTGGCTCTCTTCAGGATCAGTTCATAGTATGCCAGATCTGTGTCTGAAATATGGACACCAGTCTGATAATCTGATTGGCCAACAGCACGTCAAGAGCATAGACACAAATACTGCTGCTATTGGAACTAAACGCAAGTAACTAGACATTAATTTTGTTTGCATAACATACCCGCAGCATAAAAGTATACATTATTTTATTGTATGATGTTCAATACAACAGCACTTTCATAAATATAAAGGGTAACAGCTTCATAAAATCAGGCAAACATGTTGACAAGCCTCACCGTGTCTAAAAATGAAAGTAAAAGATGGGATTCAGGTCAAACATTACCATCATGGTCACTTTCAAAATTTTGATTGGCTTCCACGAAGTCCCAGAACTTGTCCTGACTCTCTTCAGCAAGGAACTCACTGAAGAACATTATATAGCCATTATTTATTAGTAGTAACGTGTAGCATAAACCTGTATATTAAACGTGCTATCATCGTTGTGTGTTCAAGCTAACCTGGCCTCAAGCAGGAGTGGTGTAGAGGGCCATTTAGTGGTCAGTGTTGTTGTGACAGCTTTTGAGTCCCCATTGGCAGAGTGGACAGAGCCCAGAGCCAGCAGTGCAACACACAACATCCACATGTTCCCATAAAAGCCTGAGAAAATAATACAGGTTAGTGTATGTTTGAGGACGGGACTCAATGGTAATGGTACACCACTAATGTTAAAAATACTGGAGTGGTTAAACCGTGGCTATATATATAGGTTAAACATTTAAAAAGAAAGTGAAACAAACGTTGAACTGTCCCTTTTTTATCTAAAACAAATTAGAACAAACTGACATAAAATACTTGCAACCTATAACCATAAAATGCGCAAATATAATACACACATGTAATCAGACAGCCATCATTTGTTTCTGCGTGCATTGTTTATATTTCTCTTCATTTGACAGCTTGAAGAAGACAGCGCGACTTGACTCTCAGCCAATCAGAGCACTCATCGTGGATATGAAGATTGGCTTCACCAATCAGCGTTCTCATCGTGCAGGAGTTCCGGGTTCGTATTTAACTTCCTGCATTACAACTAAATCTTTCAAAGCATATTTTAGGAGGATGAATTAATTTTTAATGGCATCTAACTGGCTCTCAGACCGAATTTAAATGCACTAAGTAAAAATAAGTAAGTTAGTAACATTATGTGTCTTATATAATCATAATGCGAAGGATTGCAATTCGATTTTTACAGGTTATGAGAATGAAATGCGATTGAATTCAAATACTCTTAGAACACAATAACCAGAAAAATATCTAAAAAGAAGGATCCAGCGTTTACATGAGCTCACTTCTCTATGTAACGTTAGGGTATTGGGAGTCATTATAACTAGATGCAAGAATGACTGATTCACATACATTTGCTTCGACCCAGTGGCTAAATGCATTAAGTGACGTATTCATAGACACTATCATATATGTATATATATATGAAGAGAATAAAGTGAGCAGCCATACCAGCACCGGCTTCTAACCCTCTTTCTTGGGTTGCCATGTTTGAACTGTATGAGTGGTCCATCCCACGTCCGTGCTCTGCTCTTTGTGCCTTTCCAGAAATCTAGCTTGAAGTATAGGCAAAATCACATTTTATATTTTTAGCGCCGCATTAACAATATTATTAATAAAAAAGAAGGTCACATTGATTATAAAATGTCATAAATTTGATCTAAGACAACAACATAATGCAATGTTTTTACGGGCTATATGCTAGACAGCTAAATGGTCATAGACGCCATTTTGGCTCAAGAAGAGCACGAAGGAGCTTTTAACTCAGATTTTAAAGGGAAAGAACGTAAACTGGATTTGTCGTAATAATGCGATCTGACTGCAATGTCTTTCTGTTTTATATTTTCATAGCACTACTGTGTATGATGTCTGTTTTTACGCTGCTTCTATTTTAAATATTTTTTTAACAGCTACCTTAGTGTAATACATTTGTAAGGCATATAGTATTGTATATGCAAGCAGTGACATGCTTAATTTGTGTAAATATATTTTTAAATTAACCTTTTTGTCAATTAACCTATAGCCAACTATAAAATGGACCCATGTACAGTTTCCACTGAACACATTATGTGGTAGAACTGCGTTAGACTTACATTGTATATTTTATAAATGAAAAAAAAAAAAAAAATCTCATTAATAAATGACAAAATCAGTATCTGCCATGTAACTCATTAACTTCAACTCTCCTAAATAACAAGTAGTAGGCCTAACTCAATCGGTATAGGGGTCGAATGAGTTGGTTTCACCTATAATTTCCCACCACTGCATGACACATTCAAACAGGGACAATAAAGAGAAGATATAATTCAAACGATGATTAATACATAATGGATTTTGATCTTCATTTAAAAAAGATAGGGCTTTATGTTTTCAATACACTCAGTTTCAAACTTTTTTAAATTGGTACATCTGGTTTTATGAAGTAACACAAGACTCTCATTGTGAATAGTTGATTCTCAATCATCTTGTCAGAGGAAATACCCATCTAGACTTTAATATGATACATTGCCCTCTTGGGATTCATCTTTATATTGCGTTATAGATGATGTTTTCAGGCTGAAGCATCAACTGGGAAGATTTTTTTTATTACCAGAATTCTACATCAAACAAAAGACTAATTGCATAGCATCATGAGACATGGCTACCAAGCCTTAGGCTATTTTCTTTGTATTATTTGCCTATTTTTCCTATTTCTATCAGCATGAGAATTAAACAGCCTGCAGAGATGCTCTGATACTGCTAAAAAGTTCAATGCTACTGCTGGGTCAGATGTCAAAATCCATGCTCTGTTTATCAATATTGGACATGATTGGACACCCTGGACCTGTTTGGCTATTACCACACAAGCTCAAACTGACAAGGGCATGCTTGATGTTTCAGCCGGATATTTATATATGCTTCCATTGGCCTTTCTTGTGGTAGAGCCACACAAACTGTGATGGTGTGGCAGAAATTGCATGCTCCAGCATCAAATTAAACTGTAGATCAAGTGTGACAGGTCGAAGTGTGCTTGCGAGGGGACAGGGAGCCCTGGGTGCTTTATGGGGTCAAGGTGGCTCCATTATGCATTAGCCTGTGGACAGAAAAGAGAAAATTCTAGTGCAAAGCCACCCTCCTCTTGCCGCAGTGGCTGTTAACCTTTCCGCTGGAGCGTCTACCTTTTATATCCGAGGGGGGCTATAAAACCAGCATCCTGCTGCGAATGGGGGCTGCTCATAAAAATCAATTACCCTGATTAGGAGGTGATTTGCAGAAGTCCTTCAAAGCTAACAATGAGAGGAACTGACTGCACAATATTCTGTACGACTGTAAATTTCAGAGAACAATCCAGAAAATTTATGTCGGCTCTCCCCACTAAATTCCTCAGGAAGTGCTGTATTCGAGAGGAATAATAATCAAATTTAAAAGCTTTTCGAGTATGTGACATCATGTTTCCATGGCACTGACTAAAATTTCCCAGAGCTAAATTATATGTCTCACCTTTAAAAGTCAAGTAAGGACCACACACATAAAAGGTGAAATGGCCATGTCAGTTCCACATCATCCCCTGTGTGCCTTCAAATCAGCTATAAGCTAAGAAGTGGAGAGCACTCGTAATGTAAATCACAGCGGCAATTGATGACTAATGATTATAGATCAATGCCACTAAAACCTAATTTACTGTGATGAGTTTTGAATCAAGCCCTTTGAGGTGAATTTTGTGTTACAATCAGGCAGGAACCACTTTAGATGTTAAGAGGGATGTGCTGTTGCCCCCTCAATATTCAAATGAGTAGTATTCAACCGATCAGAGTTATCATTGTTAACTAACTGAAACCATAAAAAAAAAAACTTTCTTTAAATAAACATTAAGTGAATATACAGTCATGCCCACAAATATTGGCACCCTTGGCAAATATGATCAAATAAGGCTGTGAAAATTAATCTGCATTGTTAATCCTTTTGATGTTTTATTTGAAAAATTCACAAAAATGTATCCTTTCATTGGATAATAAGAATTTAAAATGGGGGGAAATATCATTATGAAATAAATGTTTTTCTCTAATACACAGTGGCCACAATTAAGGACACCCTTTTATTGAATTATATTTTAAACCTCCATTTGCCAGTTTAACAGCTCAAAACTGTCTCCTATAATGCCTGATGAGGCTAGAGAACACCTGACAAGAGATCAGAGACCATTCCTTCATCCAGAATCACTCCAGACCCTTTAGATTCCCAGCTCCATGTTGGTGCTTCTTCAGTTCACTCCTCTCATTTTCTGTAGGGTTCAGGTCAGAGGACTGGAATGGCTATAGCAGACGCTTGGTTTTGAGCTCAGTGACCCACTTCGGTGTTGTTTTTGAGGTTTGTGTTTGGATAGTTGTACGGTTGAATGATCCAAACATGGCCCATTATGAGATTTCTAACAGAGTCAGTCACTATTTGATTTTTTAACTATTTGGTATTTAATAGAATCCATGATGCCATGTGTCTAAACAAGATGTCCAGGACCTCCAGCAGAAATATAGGCCCAAAACATCAAAAATACAGCTGTATTTTTAATTGTACACATGGGGTACTTTTTATGCCTGTTTTCACCAAACCCATCTTAAGTGTTTACTGCTAAAAAGCTCATTTTTAGTTTCATCAGATCATAGAAGCCAGTCCCATTTGAAGTTCCAGTCGTGTCTGATAACTGAATATGCTTTAGTTTGTTTTTGGATGAGCTAGGAGAATTTTTCTTGAAACCCTCCCAAAAAACATGTGTTGATGTAGGTTCTGTTTGACAATTTTTTTAAAGGTTTTCTGAACCAGAAACTCAACTGTTTTCTGCAATTCTCCAGCTGTGATTCTTGGAGAGTCTTTAGCCACTCAAACTGACCTCCTCGCCATGCATTAGGACGATATAGACACACGACCTCTTCCAGGCAGTTTTCTAACATTTTCTGTTGATTGGAAATTCTTAATTATTGTCCTGATGGTGGAAATGGGAATTGCCACTGCTCTCGCTCTTTTCTTAAAGCCACTTCACCAATTTGTGATCTTTTGCTGCACATCAGAAATATATTCTTTGGTTTTTCTGATTTTCTGATTTGGCATTTGGGCTTTGTTTTCCCTCCACTTTATATTTCTGTGAAACAGGAAGCAATGGCTGGATAATTTCATGTTTATAATCATGCTGGAGTGCTCAAAATTGTGAATATGAATGGGAATATACTTCAGAGATATTTTACTCATAATAATTTCTAGGGGTGCCAATAATTGTGTCTAACGAGTTTTTGAGAAAAATATTAATTTCATAATGATATTTCCCCTCCGTTTTAAATTCTTATTTTCCAATGAAAGGATACATTGTTGTGATTTTTTTTTAAATAAAAAATCAAAAGGATTAACAATGCAGATGAATTTTCACAGCCTTTTTTGATCATATTTGCCAAGGGTGCCAATATTTGTGGGCATGACTGTATAATAAATACACACACACATATACACACATACACACACACACACACACACATATATATATATATATATATATATATATATATATATATATATATATATACAATGGATAGTTCAACAAATACAAGGTTTTTCCTTCATGTATATTCACCTGACTTTTTTCTTCTTTGGAATGTTAAAGAAAAATGTAAAGAGAGGGTCTGAAACAATATTGGACCCCATTGGCTTTAATTATAAGTGACAAAATATGTTCTGCAGAAGAAAGAAAGTCAAGTTTGGAACAAAGTGCAGGTAAGTACATTTCATTTTTGAGTGAACTATCGCCTTAAAATTACTGGTCCTTTCCAGCCCTAAAAATATGGAAACACACTTTTGGTCTCTTTTTGTTTTAATGAATTCAAAAAGCTGCTGAGGCCAATGGATTATTGTTAAGCTCGGAACAAAAGTATGTTGTAGCCCTTCGTCATCTAGGTTCAATACTTATTGTACAGAGCTATAGAAATTCTCCTAATTCTTCTCCCAGTCACTTCATCTTCTCTCTACATACTGTATTTGTCATACTGGGAATTCTTATCATATCCTGGCAGAACAATGGCCTGGGTGCAAGTGATTCTCGGCGTGGCTCTTGTCCAAGAGACACAGTGGCAATTCATTACCCCTGCAGAACTCAGAGGAGCCGGAGTGATTACCCCCATCCATTTCAGACAATAATGGCTGTGGATACGCTGCTTCTCTGCCATTCAGTTCAACAGGACAAAGAAGCGTGTCTTGATATCCGTGCCAGGAGGTATTTTGTAATTACCAGGGAGAGCGCTCTCGTCTGAGTCAGCTGCTTCTGCAGCGTAGCCTGCGCTTCAGCGGCTGATGTCTGCTGCATGTGTGTGTGTGTGTGTGTGATGTTGTCTATCAGCTTTATGTCTGAACTCCTCATGACAGCGCTGGTGTATGTGTGTGTGGGTTTCAAGGGTCATTCCTGCTGTGCATTTTCATGTATCCATCATTTCTGACTTGGTATATTAAACTTAATTTTGAAAAATGGAAATCATATTAGATTTATATAATACACACATATAATTTTTCATTCATTTAATCAAAAGGTCTTCTTGGGAATATTGTTTTAATTCACAATAATTAAACAGGTTTAATTAGTGTTGCATTTGATTAAACTTTAAATGAAATCAATCCAGACATATATTATTATATGGGGGAAACAGAGGAAAGCATAATAATCATACTCATGAATTCTCAAGTTATTGTACTTTGACTGGGACTTAACCTGGGGTGGTTCAACATTTTTCATGATGGCTATCAGGTGAATGGACTTTGACATACTTTGTGCCTTTGCACACACAGGGCTGGTAAATCATTCTTTAGATATTTAATATTTAAGTGTAATGGAACTTAATAGTCATATATTTTACACATTTATTCTGCTCACATGCCTTCAAGGTTTCCACTTAAAACCATTACTATTAAAACTTTTTCATTCATTCTCACAAACCGAGTGAAGAGTCAAACTTACTGTCTGTATTAATCAATGCCCATATACATTAAAATAGAAAGTAATCCATGATATACTGTACCTTAAATGTGCTTGTGTGAGTTTAGAGACACTTAACAATAAAGACATGAAGCACTGGCGTGTTTATATAAAAATGAAATATTTTTTTAATGGTGTTTTTGACGATCCATTGTTGAAATGATGAGAAAAATACCCAGAGCAGATGAACTGGATGTGATGAATAAATGCACCCGGGAGCAGAGCTCAGGGATTCGCTAGTGCTGCTCTCGCACGCTTACAAACACACATTCTCTAATTAAGAGTTGAAGTCAATTTGCTAGACTCACATGAGTCCAGAAACATACTCTAGAGGAGTAGGTGAAGGCAAATGCCTCTAGCTTCATTTTAGAGACTGTTCTAAAAACAGTCAGAATACAATTGATAATGCAACTCAGATGTGTGTTGCATTCTTAGCATTGCCACAAGGGGCGCTATAGCAGGCTTTAGCATAGTTATCTCTTTCGGGTCAACTAGCGTCATGGCTAAGCAACCATTTGAAGAGAATCTAGTAAAAGTTAAACCATCTATAGCTAGTTACCTGAATAAAAAATATTTAATGGCACAGACATCTGAAGGTGACTCTGTCGCCCTCTTGATTTTTGACTGTAGAGTATGTTTCTGGCCTAACATTTGACAGTCGGATGCAGTGACCATTTTTAAAGCACACCAGTACTCTATTCTGATTGCCTGGATGCCATTGTGGAATTAAGACTGAGAAACATTTGGTCACTGTACTATTTTGCAATGAGACCAACAATTACTACAACCCACTCTGGGTTTCCTTTAAGAGCATATCAACTGAAGAGAATGACAGCATCACATATTAATAAAAGGGCTGCCTTCATAAAGATCGTACATGTATTATGCGGATCGTTCATGAGAAGACATTTGTTCCTGAATAACATAACAACACTCTAGGTTTGGTTAAATATGCAGTAAGTGAAGAGTAGTCTGTCTTTATGGTTACTGAGAAAACAAATTCCCATCGCAGAGCATTAAGTAAAGTCAAAACGTCCCTCATAACACCTTAAGAGTCAGTTAAACAGAAAGGACACATTTCCAGTGGGGTAATTCTTCCTGATACATTATTCACATACAGTTTACTCTGAAGTTGCTGCGTAGTCGTCAACTTAAAGGAACGGTTTACCCCAAAATGACAATTCTGTCATTATTTACTCAAATCACTATATCTTTCTTTTTTCAGTGGAACATAAAAGGAAAAACTATGCAGAATGTTCTTGCTGTTCTATACTGTATACTGAATGAATACTTTAAATAAAGCGAATTTAAATATAGTTTTGGTGCTTCACAGCTCCCGTCCCTATTCACCTTCATAGCTTGAAAAAGAGCAGCTTGAACATTCTGCACAACATCTCCTTTGAAGGTTACATGGATTAGGAGTGAGTAAATAATGAGGGAATGGTAATTTTTCTGTGCAAACTATACCTTTAACAACAAACAACTCAAAGATTTGCATAAGGGGAGACATGTGACATCATTCTTGCCCCCTTACTGGCAATAGCTTTAGTCCCTGAGGACCATGGCATGAGATTGGTCATGAAACGCACACATTCATAGCACCCAAACATGCTTGCATACTTAAAACAGTCATCCTGCTCAGAATCTCAAACACACACAGTCATCCTCCATCCACCCGCATACTGAATAATGAGTAGTCTCTGGGAATTGGGAATGGTGGTGACATTTACAAAGGCTGCGTTTGCTGCTTCTTCATTCTGCTCTTGCGTTTCACAAGCTCTGTCTTTCACACTCAGTTACACACAAACTGTACGATGCTCCTGTTATTGACTGACACATAGGTGTCATTACCGAGTCAATAACATTTAGAGTCCACGACTTCACTTAGAAACGCAGAGCCCATTCTTACCAAGTGTAAAATAAGACACAGTTTCCTTTTTGGATCTCCACCAGGTTCCCGCTTCGGCTACCAAGAAATTGGGTGCTGATGACAACTTAGAATTTGTCTGGGCCAATAACATCACGCAAGACATCTGTCAGATCAGACAAACGAAACACCTCTAACATTCGGTAAGGTTATATTAGTACACTTAGCTCACGGGAGTTTCGCATACAGTATGCTGAAAGCTTAAATAATGGCTATGGTCCACGCTTTGTCTGCCCGTCGAAATTTGCAACTGACGTGCAAATACACAAGAAAAAGGACTACAGAACACACCTTTTCAAGTCATCACTGATTATGAAAAGCTAATAAATTGCATCCAATAAGTGTTAGGCAGCTCTGTTGGTCTCAGTGCTGTGAGTTTTACCTCTTTGAGGGAAGAAAAATCCCTTTTAAAAATAATTAAAAGAAACAGGACCATAACAAACTAGAAAATAAAGAGACAGACCATCATCCTCACAAATTCATGGCTGAAATGGCAGCAGACATTTAAGCAAATACCTCTATACAATTTCATTCGATTCATTCTTTTAACATCTGCAGTGAATATAATTCCGATAATTTTTACGTATGTTTTCTTCTCCCTTCCTTGGGCGAATATGCCTGTAGAAGTGTTCACCTCTTAGTTTTAAGTTCAGGCTCAGTGCTTTAAGTTAGTCAGTCATTTCTAAACTGACACGCAAAGTCTTCGCAGTAGCGATGAAGAGAATCCCGCATTTTGAGTCCTTCCTCTCAGAGATGTCCGCAGGATTTTCTGGAGCACAACAGAAGGGGGGAGGGCCGTATTTGATGGTGGCGCTAAAGTTCTGTCTCTTTCTCGTTTGGCGTGCTCCTCTCCCGCTTGATTTGACCTGGGGATCGCAGCCTTTTCCTCCTCGTCAACCTGTATTTTCCGTCCCCCTCCCCCCAGCACTGCTACCAGCGGTTGATGATGTGATTCATGTAGTCCTCCGTGGGTAATCGGGACGCCTCGGACTCCGGCACGTCATCCCTGAAAGCAGGATCGGAGCTGGACCCGCGACGAAAGGGGAAGAGGGAGGGGTGGTTCTTTAGGCGCTGCTCTCTTCGCTCGAGTTGTCGCTTGTACATGTAGCGCTGCTGAAAAAGATCCCTAGCGTAGTCGTACAACTGCATGTCCAGGTCGTTGAGCTCCTCGATCCGCTGCACCGTGTCGTTGTCCAGGTCCACACCGGCGGCCCGCGTGCTGTTGTACTGCATGAAGGGCCGGATGAACTTGAGGCGGAAGGTCCGTTCGAACAAGTACTGCGTTTTGCGCTGGAACTCGGTCAAGCCGAAGAAGGCCATGTCTCGTAGGTTCTTCTTGGCCGACTCGAGCAGCACCTGCGCGCGCTTCTTCTCCGGGATGAAGGACATGTTGTAGCAGCCCACCAGGCTGAGGTCGGCCAGCATGCGCACCTGTCGGTTATTCGCCAGGTTGTACGGACAGTCCATGAACTGTTGTAATGTGCAGCCCGACCAATCGGTGCCCTCGTAGCAGGGGGGCAGCTCCTCTGGTGTTGGCGTTCGCCCGTCGCACATGTGCAGGGAGGTTTTCCACGTGGCCCCGCGCTGGACGTGTCTCCACTCGCTTAGGTACCGAGACACAGGGTCCCGTAACAGGGTAATGTAGTAGAACTTCCTGTAAGATGACGAGAAACAGAAATTGTTAGGACACGGGTAAACAGGGAAGTGATATTTCTGATATTTATAATTTACAGACACTCGTGAAAATGTGTCATCAAAACAATTGTTAATTTTTTAATGTTTTAACCAAATAGATAACACAAAACCAAAGGTTTTTTTTTTTTTTTGGTGTGGTTCACAATGACTAATTGACCTATATCTTCTGATAGGGAAGTCGAAACTTCGAAACTTTGGGTTAATTCGCCCAAAAATAAAAATACAATCGAAGCACAGAAATGTAATAAGGACATCGGTAAAATAGTCCATGTGACATATCAGGGGATCAACCTGATGCTACGTGAATATATTTTGTGCACAAAGAAAACAATAATTACATAATTTTTTCAGCAGTTTTTCTCCCCAGTTACCGTCTTCTGCCATTTTGGAGAGTACCCCAGAACGTAATCACCGTAATGAGCGTTGTTTGTGTTCAGTAGACTATGCGCGCATGCTGAACGTAAAAAAACGATCATTATGTTGATTTCTTAACACACAAAAAGTTTTCTCGTAGCTTCGTAAAATTCTGGTTGAACCCCTGAATTGACATGGACTATTTTACCGATGTGCTTATTATGTTTCTGTGCTTTGATAATGGTAATGTCTATGGAGGGTCAAATATCTCTTAGATTCCAATTAAAAATATGTTAATTTGTGTTCCGAAGATGGTTTTATGGGTTTGGAATGACAATGAGGGTGAGTAATTAATTACAGAATTTTCATTTTTTGGATGAACTATCCAAACAACTTCGTACAGACAACATTCTAAAGATACATGTCAAATTTCACCCATGGGGGGCGCTACAACTTCAAAACCCCTCATGGTTACTATGCAAAAAAGATTTGATGTACATTATCAATCAGACAAATGAACAATAATGTCAAAATTCACCAAGTTTTTTCATTTAATTTTGCAATGTGTATTATAAAAGATCGAACTGTGCAAATTTTTTTTTGTCTTTTTGTAATGTTTGTACATTTTCGCCTGCTTTATATATTTTTAAATATATAACACAGTCCAATTTTGTGAGAATTGTCAGAAACCTTAAAAAAAAAGAAAAGAAAAAAAAGAAAATTTGAATAACTGTAAAACATAAAAAATCATATTACTGATTAAAAAAAATAATAATAATCTTGTCCACTGATTGTTTAGACAGCCCACTAACTAGTTGATTAGTTTTGCTCATTCTTACAAGGAAAATAACTTTGTATTGTAACAGCTGGGACAGAACATTGCTGACACGACTGTGTCTTTAACATTTTCTGCACATTTATTTTTTTATGGGTTTTTATTGACTCATTAAAACGCAAGAAGTGTGTAAATCTTTTTTTCTCATAAACCTGAACTCTAGCTACATTATTCACATCATAAATATCTGTATTGCAGTAAAGGACCAACAGCAGCCACATGGTAATCTTTCACTGGTAGGTAAGAATTATAATATCCTCGCCTCCAGCGTTAAAATAATTTCAGAGCGTGTGAACACAACCAGTCATAAAGGGGAAGTGAACTGTAGAGCTCTTGATTCTGATATGCTTCAGTGAGACTTAATGCAGATGAAAAGAGCATAACACGTCCCACAACACCTCTCTTCCATTCTGAACCTGCACTCCAACACCAAATTAGTGAATTCTTGGATGCGCCCCTTTTGTGCACTTGAGCGTACGTGGTGCAGAATAAATCAGACATTAGTGTAGCGAACGGCGGAGACTTATTTATTTTAACAGCTCTGCTTGAGATGCGTAAATGTATTCATCTGTGAAAGACAGGACTGAAAACGGCAACAAGTCAACCACAAGCTCACACATTATGTAAAGCACTGACCCTGAGGGTAAATGAACAGAAAATTCAACAAATTCATCAGTACATTCAGTTTGTTTTCTAGTAAAAACATCTTTAAAAATGCTTAAAATAATATTGCCATAAGATATTAAAGTAGTATTGTGTTAAATTCAAGCTAAGCTATGAGCATTATGCATAGTGATGACCCTGAGGGTATACACACTGGCAAAAAATCTCTTTCAAACACAAATCTAATCAGTATCCTCAAAGTGTTTTCTATACAAAACATCTAAACATTCTTGAAGTAACATATATTTAGATAATGAAATAAAACTCTGAGCTAAAATACAAGCACAGCTTTGACCCCTAGGTTAAATGTAAAGAGCAAAAGCCTTTGTTGCTTCAATTTCTTGGTTGAAATCAAGAGTCAGAATTGTATTATTATTATTATTTTTCTTTCAGTATCTCTGGCACCATACAATCTACACATTTATAAACACACCATCACTACTGTCTGGCACTTAAAAAAGACTCTGTGTCTATTCTCTGACACACGGTTCAATATCCTACAGTGTGTCAGAGTCACTCCTGCGGAGCAGACAGTGTTAAACACTTCCAACACGCTCTTTCTTTGGGAACGTCACTCTACTCTTTCAGCTGTCCTCGTGTGATGTCTGTTCATACACAGATCTGTCCCAGACAGATGACGGAGTTGGAAAAGCATGCAAAAAACACCAGAAAAAAAAAACTGACAGACTGTTTTATTATTATATTACTATTATTAAATGATCCATAATTATATTATCTATAAAAAGTAATATTTCAGTATATATATATATATGCAGTTGAATGTTTTTAGAAAGAGCCAACAGAGACAGAATAGGCTTAAAAAAAAAAAACCACACACACAGCGTAGAGCTCTGACTGATGGCTCAAGTCAAATCAAATAAGCTGAGCTGTTCTCATATGCAGCAGCATTCAGCATAATTCTAGCAGAGACCCAGAAAGAGCGAGAACACCAGCGTTTAAGCAGAATTTCGATCCCAGCATGTGGCAGCCTGGAAATATACATAATCTAGCGAATTCTCCTGATCTGAGAGCAGAGCAGTTGCTCTTTCCTCCTCGTTCTTTGTTCTTTTTAATGTATTCCCTCCTGTTGGTTTACAGGCTCAGCGTCACCCTATCCGGTGACCTTTTTCCTCTGTTTTCAATCATGGTGTGTCTAAAGCCACACTCCTCTGGGGCATCGCTGGGTCGTGAGCGGCTTACTAACATGCAGTTCACGACACAGCCACTCGATGGTGATATACACACAGAATTCTCAAGGATCCTTGGGTAACTAAGATCTACTTGCATATGCTACCATTAAACACAAATTTAGAGCCTCGGTATCAGTCACATTTAACTACACTCCACTCAAGCAGGATTTCTAATGGAAACTAATCAGCTAGACTGCTGGAGAAACTACATGTAAGAAACAGAGAAGAGGCAGGGAAAGCTTTGATGGCTATTTTACCCTTTTAAACTTAATACATTTGAAATAATAATGCCTGGTGTGTCTATATATATATATATATATATATATATATATATATATATATATATATATATATATATATATATATATATATATAGATAGATAGATAGATAGATAGATAGATAGATAGATAATAGATCCCAAACAGTAATATATAACATATATTAATAATATATAAATTGAACAGCTAGACTGATTTAGAAAAGTAAAAAGACAAGAGCTTTATTAGCTTTTTTGATAATCCATACATTTTAAATAATATTACATTATAATTATATATGAATATTTTTAATTATTTTAAAAAGAAAAAAAAATCTATTATATTTATAAGTTAATAAATGAATTCCTCAACAACAAAAAAAAAATCCCTATAATATATTTAGAAACTAATCAGCTAGACTGTTTAGGCCTTACATGTGAGAAACAGAGTAGAGAGGCAATTAGAGCAAGAAAAGCAGGCAAAGGGTAATGATGGGTCGGGGTCATTGTCATTGTCAATATGCAAACTAAACAAGACTTTTCCTGTAGCAAGGTCCGTCCTGCTTATCCACGGACAAACAGCAAAGTCAGGGTCACACCACCACATACACACATACTGCAGGGACTTACAATATACACTCTTTCTATATTCCTATTTTTATAATATATAGGGACTGGCTACAAATTGCACATCATCACTATCATGTGTCATCGCCACTGAAGAGACAAAAATACCGGAGCATCATTTGGGAGGCTAATTCAATAAACCTGACAGATTTAATGCAGCTATGATTTGTTCAGCTAAAAGAAGAATGTAGGACTGCGGTAATTATTTTAATCGTAAAATCGTTTTCCTAAACAGTCGCTATGGTAGTGTATTTGTTTGTGTGTATTTTTGTGCCCAAATGGCTGAAGTCGGATTGCGGGTGTTATCCATTAATATCAGCACCAGTTCTCTGCTGTATCGTAAATCTGACTGTGAGGGAATCTGGGGAAATCTGAGTCTCTCTGCAAAGCGTCATTTGAAATTTATGAGCAATTTCCTCAGTCACAAAAACAAACACCTGGAGGGAAGCAGTGCGGCAGAGTCACAACTCACCACAAAACACCCTCGCTCTACATCACTCAACCTCATACTGCTTCACTTCATCATTAAAGTGCACAAATCATGTTAAAGACAATTACCAGAACAGGTACAGTTAAGTAGGCCCTATGACTTCTACGATGCAGCAAAGGTGCAATCCAGTCATAAAACTGGAATTTACTGTATGACACAGAATTTGCCAAATTTGATATAGACAGATATATCAAAAATGTACAATCAAAATGTGATATTGATTACGGTCTATGAATATTAAGTCGCAAAAATACAATTTAAAAAAGAATCCTGCATGTTCTGCGTGTCTGTGTGAATGAATGGCACAGACACTCACTTTCATTTACTACACACATACCAAAGCTTGAATGTTTTCAGCCTCTGCCGCCTCAATATGTGTACATGAACACATTAATATAATCTCTAGAGCTGCCCTGGAGTCACTTTATGAGCGTTTTACTATTTCTTTTGAGTAAAACTATCATCATATATGCAAACAGAAACTTAAAAGTTCTTCACAGCAACCCCTCAAAATAAAAGCTTGGTTTAACTTGAAGAAACTGTGACAGAAAAATTGTACTTAATGTAATGATAGTGCTACTTCTGCTAATTAAGTTATTACTGATTTTTGTTTTTATTTTTTAAAGAAAATTTACCAGAATAGGCCAATATGTAGCAGAATAATGTAAATGCACAGTATTTCAGAAAAAAATAAAAGAAAAAAATATATATATTTGTCAGAAAATAAATTAAAATGGGATGCTTTTTATTGTCAAAATTTAATGAAACCATTAAAATGAAAAAGAGAAGAATATTGTAATGTTTCATTATTTCAGTTAATAATTTCATTTAACCATTAAAACAGTCTAGTGTAGAAAATTAAAAACAGAAGAAAATGGAATTTGGGGAAAAATAAGTGAATGATAGTTGGAATGCTAGCCCAATTCCACGTACCTAAATATGGTTCGGGTCCCTACTTCAATATAAATCTATGGAACTATAACATGCACTTTATTGTCCACCACTGTGTAAAACATTCTTCCAAAGTGGAATACTTCGAGTTAAATGTTTGTTCAGATCTCTAACCACAGGTATGAGCAATTATAACAGTGCTGACTGTCTTAGCAAACACCTCTAATTAAAATCTATTAATACATGCTGTACTCCTCTTCAGGGAATCTTATTTAGCAACTAAATGTGTTTGGGTAGCACTTCACTAGCAACATGATTTAGTAGTTCAACATGGATCACCTGAAGCCCATCTTATTTCTCAGAGATCTGTCATGGTAATTGCTGTTATTGCAATTTATGCAGATTATTGCTGATTGAGTCACTTCGGTTCAAAACCTGCTTAGAAAATCAATGCAGATGTAAATCTATTGACCTCTTTCACTGTGTTATCCACCATGTCAACTCAAACGCCAATCCTCGTAAAATCTTCAGCTGTTCCAAACCCCATGACGATATCAGGCCATAAGGTGCGTCATACGAGGACATGCTTCTACCACTGAAACACAATCAATCCCAGAGCCCATCTGCATGTAAAATCCCTGCTGGGATAATTCATGTCTGTGAGGAAGACTGTGATTAGATTAAGAAGAAGCTGTTTAATGATGTGTATAATTCTGAATTGTCACTGGGTTTGGAAATGGCTGAGGGCCATTCGGTCCTTCAGTGCGTCATGCTCAAGATAAAGGTCAGTCAGTCACATGAAACAAAACATGAACTGGTGGATCATAAATAAATAAATAAAGACATACATATACATACATACATGCATATAATTTGAATTAAAAATATATATTTTTTTCTTTTACATTGTCTTTACTGACACTTTTGATAAATGTATTGCATCTCTGCTAAATAAAATTGTTAATTTCTTTCAATAATAATAAAAAACGCACTGACCCCAGTTGTTTGAACTGTAGCATCTACAGAAATCCCAGCTACTGTATCTCTCAGAACTTATTCAGTTTTCCAAGTTCACACACACACACACACATACACACACGCACACCAAAATTAGTGACGTCTCTAATCAGACCTCTACACATCCTCACAAAGACCGAAGCCCTGAAGGGTGGAAAAATTTAAGGGATTTTGGGAATGTTCTTAAAACAAGAGAATATCCATCCATACATCTTTTCTTTTTGTCAGCTGCTCTCGTTCTGTCTCTGTAGGTTTAACAAAGTCGCTCACCTCAGGCTTGTCTGGATATGTAATAACAGCATGTCTGAAAACGTTTCTGTACTGCAGGGCAGAAATCTCTCTCCATCCCTCTCTCTCTCTCTCTCTCTCTCTCTCTTTCTGGCAGTCCCAGCTCAAGCCCTGAGCTAATTAGGATGTGCTGATTGATTAGGCTGCAATAATTAGCTTTTGAGATGTAAATGAAGCTCCCATTGGTCTAAAATTGATTAGCCACTGTCTGTCCCCGGGGACGAGGCGGCGCAACGTTCCGGATTGAGAGCCACCGCTTGCGTCCATCTCTCTCACTCAGACTCAGACTCTCAATGTTTGTAATCAAATACGATAATGGACTTCAGTGAAGTGCTGTAAAAAGAAAACTATCGATGTCTAAACAACTAGAAGTTTCTCTCCACTCTGAAGTGACACGATGGTAAAGCCTAAGAAATATAGTGGAGATATTTGCATAAATGTAAATATCTTTTCAAGAAGCCATATACAAATAAAACTGTCATAGAAATCTGACATATTGCATTAAGATATGCCTCTGAGAGAGATGCGGAGAGTACAATGAGAGAGCATCTGCTGCTTTCCTGTTCGGAGAGGAAAGGCTTTTTTTGAGTTCTCCTGAGGAAGGAACAGGCACTGCTTCCACTCAGCCAACCTCTGACTCCAGACCTGAGCGCATGACTGTGACTTTTATTTTTCATGTCTCTCTGGATTGAAGCCTGAACATACACTCAGTATAACAATACTGCAATGGGCAGAATTCCCTTTACTGATTATCCGGTCAGAGATGAGAAAAGTAGTGTTGTGAATGCTGTTCAAAACCTGATACTCTGTTTAAATCTAAGGCAGGGGCATAATGTATTCTTTAAGGATTCAAATTTGAACTTTTGCCCTACTGTGATTACAAGACATTTGTTGCTTATCTGGCATCTATTTCAGCCCACTAAGGCTGGGGGGTATATCAAGTTTGTAAGATATATCAATATTTTCTTTATAAGCGACTTGGTATGAGGCAATAGAGCATCACAGTCCCGCCCACCCGCTGGTGCCGGAAGTAAAAATTCAATGCAATTTCTGCATTGACATTTGGGGTATAAGCCATAAAAACGTAACCATACATGGTAGACTTAAAACCAGCTACGGCTGTACTAAGCGATAATATATGCTCATAAAAACGCAAAAGGATCATGGGGCACTAACCTTGTTTTGATATAAATGCCTTTTATTTGCGATGTCTTGGCTAAGTACTTCATTACCAACAATCCTGAACAAATCCACAATCCCACAGTGATGCATCTGATTGGTGGAGGTTGTGTAAACCCCACGAGGGTCCGTGAAGACTGAAGATCATTAATAAAAAAAATTTAATTAAATTAAAACCTGTGTTGCTTTTTTGCACGGTAGACTTATCAGTGCAATCATGATCTCCTTGGCTGCCTCGAAAGTTTTGCAGGGAGGTTGGTAACTTAGCTAGGCTACTAGCCTTCATATGATATGAGTCTTATCAAGCATTTTATAATGCCACTGTCAAAACAATATTTAGCCAAAGCATACCTTTTTGTGCATTTACTTAACATTTGTGTAATGGCAACGACATGTGTTGACGACTGAGCGGTGATTGCAGTCAGGTACAAAGCACTGCACCATGTTGCTGACGTTATTGTTAACAACTTTCACACACGCACACAATATATAAAATACACGATACCTATATAAAACATTATTTACACGATTGTAAATTCACTACATTCACTATATAAAATAAAATTCACTGGAGGAAAAAGTTCGCGCGAGCGGCCATCATCAGATTTGGAAGTCACTCAAAAGGCTCGTTCGCGCCGGTTGTGGCTTCAGTCGAATTCAATGAGGCACGGTGGTTTATGGGATGAGTAGTTCCTGCGCTCGAAATGAAAATATGTACAGTCTTGTACCTTTGACTTTTTTTTGGATTTTCTCTTAATTTTTTCACTCGAAATGATATGTTATATGCTTATGAGTTCAGCCGTAGCTGGTTATCCTCACACATGCTCTAAAACTCTTTAGATAAGGATTTTTCCGAAAGTCAATGGGAGAAATGAATGGGAAATTTACTTCCGGCACCAGAGCTCTCTCGGGCTGTGGGCGGGACTGTGATGCTCTATAACGTTTATATCAATATACAGTAGTTTGATACGAGCGCATCTGAAAATACAGCGGTGGACACAGACTGAGTTCCTGTGGAATAATCCAATTTGTTCTAAACGTGTGACAAGCTTCATATTAAAGCTGCAGTCGGTAACTTTTGACGCTCTAGCGGTTAATAAACAGAACTGCTTGCATCTTGCGGAAGAACATTGTAGCCGGACCTACTTCTCTCTGTTTAAGTCTATGAAGAATCACAAAGGTACTGGGTTTTTCTCTGCCGCGGTACCCCCGAAGCTATCTAAAATAGTCTGAATATAAACACTTATTATAGGTTTCGCATATTAGTTTAAGCGGCCTGTCCCGTCATACGCTTTGACAGAAAGGCTGCATGGGCCGCTGACAGAGAGGCTAGGTTACTTGCGCTGTTTAATGTGTTTGAGAAGTGCTATATTCCTGAATGCATAACAGGTATACTCTCCATCTGAAAAAAAAAATATATATTTTTAATCTATTTTTTATGATAGCACTGACTGTAAAGTGACTGTAGTGGGGTAATCAAAATAGCCTTAGAAAACTCCTCATGTTGGTTGTATTGATGGAAGTTAGAGGGAGAGGGGGAGTTTTCAGGAGTGATGATATTACTGTGCCGAGGTCGAAGTGCTGCGAAGTAGTCTTCCACCATACATTATAGTTATCATTTATAATCGCTTAGAAAATTGGCACGTTTCTAAATTCATCCGTTTGGATCCTAAGGAATGAATGGTGCTAAGCTAAACGCTAACATAGTGGCGCCGCACGCTACAGCGATTGAGTGCACGCACTGAGATGGGAGAGGTATGTATCAACTCGTCTAAGTTGAGGGAAGAACTTAGTGGAATATTGAAAAACGGTGGCATTTTCCTTTAACTTATGCACTGTGAGCCATGCATACAGCACCGGGCATGACCGATTTTCTGGTACACAAAAAGTACTTTAAAGGAATTCCTTAGTTTATTGCCGTTACTGTGGCAGTAAACAACAGCACAGCTTAATCCTCCACATATTTTTATATTATAATGAAAACTTTTAAATTAATTCAGACTTTTTTACCATGGATTTCTCTGGAGAACGGCTGTAGGTGTCAATCAAGATGGCGGATAGCAGTGGCAGTACGTAATATCTGCATTCTAATTGGTTAGATCTCCTGCCAATCCATCTCCCTGCGAACGTACCGTGTTTTATCCCATGGCAGAAACAAGCTTCCATAAAAATGCCATATGGCAACAGAAAAGTGGAATATTCCTCACTTTAAGCCTCCAAAAAAACAACTGTGGAAAAATATATAGCGTGTCTCTAGGTTCACAATGAATTCACTCACTATTGGCAGGTGTGGCAAAATATTCACTGTGGACCCTGAATACACTGCAACCCTCGGTCTGTTTCCTGAGCACCTGGTCTTGATAAATGTTGGCTGGTGTATGGTGTTTTAGTCAGCGCTGCGATTTGTTTGAACAGGTTGGGTGTATTAATATTTTTACCCCAGTGACTGATGATGCAGGTGCTCTACTGGCCGAACACAATGAAGTCAATAACAGCTCACAGCTGTGCTGCAAACTCCTCAACCTCTGGCTCAGAGCAATGACATGAGAGAGTGACAAGTTAAGACAGATTAACTGTAGGATACGCACGTACACACCCATGACATGCACACAAACACACAGAATTCTGGGAAAACTTCTGTATCTAGGGCTCATACACATTCACACTGACCCATGTTGCATCAGACCAGTGGAATGTTTTGAATGGAAGCGACTGTGAGTTCAGCTCAATGTAAACGTCCTGCTGACTGTCAAATATGCCCGAGCTGTTAAGTCGTCTTTCCGAACCGCTGTCGCCACAGGGATCAGGATTCACAATCTTCAAACAAATGCACACTACACAGAGTTTAAAGTCATGACAAATTTTTTTTTTTAACAAAAATAAACCATGCTTCAATTGTCTTACACACAACTAAACACAGCAGGAATCTCATTATGGTTTGAATAGCGATGTCTAAGCGGTTGGAATTTTGGCTCACTGGACTTTTCTTTTCTTTTCCTCAAAAAGATCTGCAGTATTTAAAAAGTGGTTCACCCTCTGCCAACATAATACCAAAAACCAACTTTTTTATATATAAAAAAAGAAACTATAAAAATAAATATTAGCATATTAATTAAAAAAAAAGGGTTCAAGTTAGGGTTATGCTTTCAACATTGATAATAAGAAATGCTTCTTAAGCATCATATCAGAATAATCTCTGAATGATAATTCGACACAGATGACTGAAGTGATGGACAGGAATAAATTACATTTTAAAATATATTAAAATAGAAAACAATAAGTTTACAGTATTACTGTTTTTACTGTATTTTTGATAAAATATGTGTAGCCTTCGTCAGCATAGGAGACTTCTTTGAAAAAACAAACAAAAATGTGTATAAATTTTTTTCATAATACATTAAATACTATATATATATATATATATATATATATATATATATATATATATATACACATGTTCTAAAATTTACTAATGTTATGTATAAAAAAACATAATTAATCTAGCTAAACAGCTTCATCAGCTCATGAAGAACTTTAATTAGGTAGGTGCATTAATTCTGAATGGTGGCCCACAGGTGTGCGTGTGAGAGAAAGAGAGACGGAGGCTGTTGTTTTGTGGCCTGTAAGACTCAGCGGTCGTCCTCCTGCTGGGTTCTTATTAGAGACAAGGTACATGAGATTCTGCTGCTTCATGCTGATATGAACTGCAGGTACTCCTGATAATTGGCGGCGCTAGTTGAGGACATGCCACACTCTTATCCGATATGGGAAAAACACTGTTTTACCTCCGCCATGGAGAAGAGCTATCACGTCATTTAAATCGGAGGAGAGGGACATAACAAGATAAAATAATGAACTTAGATGTCACGTCTTATATAACACACATTTTTAGCCACAAATTATGCACAAACACACACAAGAAATGCTCAAATCTTAGTGACCTGCCACAAAACCTGCTAAACAACATCATTTGGTTTTATAGCTGTTCCAAACTAGGCAGTTAATAATCTCGTATCTATCTGTCATGGATAAGAATGTCAAAACATCCCAGAATGCAATGTGTTGACAAAAACGTCAATTATATATACAAGTATATTTCATTGCAGATATATTTGTGTGCTGTGCAAAACTCTTCTTGAGATTCTACTGTAAATGTCACACTAAAAAAGTTTTCATGAACACTTTTTTTGTGAACGTGCTGCTTTAGATATATGCGGTCTGTGTGGCCTCACACATTAAACTAGTCTACTAAATAAAACTAGATATCATCAATATCAGGAAGGCAATTTGCACATCCTCAAGTAATGCAGAGGTCAGACAGATTTGGCCGCAATATCTAAAAGATACTGTCTATTTTTGAAGCAATTGATCGAACATTTTTGGAAGACATAGTGCAGCATCTAAAATCGTCAACCTGCTATCTTGACACAATTCCTTTTAAAAAGTGTGCTTAACTGTTTAAAAGCAGATATCTTACAAGTGGTGAACGCCTTACTTCTTTTGGGACATTTCCAAACTCCCTGAAAACAGCAGTTGTTAAGCCCCTCCTGAAAAAGAGTAATCTTGATAACAACATTTTGAGCAATTATAGACCAATATCTAATCTTCCTTTTATAGGCAAAACTATAGAAAAGGTAGTTTTTAATCAGCTGAATAAATACTTAAACTCAAATGGATACCTGGACAATTTTCAATCTGGTTTCCGACTGCATCACAGCACAGAGACAGCACTCATTAAGATAATAAATTATATTCACTTAAATTGTGACTCTGGCAAAATATCGGTGCATAAGTCTAAGTGGACGTCCATGACATGTGGGGTCCCACAAGGCTCAATTCTTGCACCGCTCTTGTTTAGCCTGTATATGCTTCCACTAAGTCAAATAAAAAGAAATAACCAAATTGCCTATCACTGCTATGCTGATGATACCCAGATTTACCTAGCCTTATCTCCAAATGACTACAGCCCCATTGACTCCCTCTGCCAATGCATTGATGAAATTAATAGTTGGATGTGCCAGAACTTTCTTCAGTTAAACAAGGAAAAAATTGAAGTCATTGCATTTGGAAACAAAGATGAAGTTTTCAAGGTGAATGCCTACCTTGACTCTAGGGGTCAAACATCTAAAAATCAAGTCAGGAATTTTGGTGCGATTCTGGAGAAAGACCTTAGTTTCAGTAGTCATGTCACTAAATCAGCATACTATCATTTAAAAACATTGCAAGGATTAGATTTTTTTGTTTCCAGCCAAGACCTGAAGAAACTTGTTCATGCCTTTATTACCAGCAGGGTGGACTATTGTAATGGTCTCCTCACCGGCCTTCCCAAAAAGACGATTAGACAGCTGCAGCTCATCCAGAACGCCGCTGCCAGGATTCTGACTAGAACCAGAAAATCTAAGCATATCACATCAGTCCTCAGGTCCTAACACTGGCTTCCAGTTACATTCAGGATTGATTTTAAAGTACTTTTACTTGTCTATAAGTCACTCAATGACCTAGGACTGAAATACATTGCAGATATGTTCACTGAATATAAACCTAACAGACCACTCAGATAATTAGGATCGAGTCAGTTAGAAATACCAATGGTTCACACAAAACAAGGGGAGTCCGCTTTTAGCTACTATGCTGCCCGCAGTTGGAATCAGCTTCCAGAAGAGATCAGATGTGCTAAAACACTAGTCACATTTAAATCTAGACTCAAAACCCATCTGTTTAGCTGTGCATTTGTTGAATGACCACTGTGCGTTGTCCCAACTGTTTGCACTGTATTTTACATATTCACTGTATTTTATGTCAAATCATTTTCTATTTCTACTTGTTATAAATTCATTTTAAATAAATAAATTTTTAAATCATTTCCAAAGTTTTAAAATTGCTTGTTTTATTTATGTTCTTCATGATTATTTATATCTCTTAATATAAAACTACTGTTGTAATGCTCAGTATCTGAAACCAACCAATACATTCATTAACCATCTTAGTTACCCTAAGTTTAAAAGGTTTTTAAAGCAGTCTAAAGCCTTAAGAGCAGTCTTAAGAAAAAAGAGAACGTTAAAAAATAAAAAAAGGTTGTAGTTAAATAGAATTGTATTATCGCTTTGTGAATCCAGACCCTGGTGCTTAAAGGAATAGTTCAACCAAAAACATGAATTTTCTGAAAATTAATGCAGTTTCAGAGTTAATTTTTTACTGGAGAAAGCAAAAGTATGCATAAAGGGTTTATATTTTAGCTGGAAGCGATGATTTGAAGTTAAAAACTTCTTGATGTATTTGTTTATTACAAACACAGCTTTTTATTTCACAAGGCAGTAACTCAAGTCGTGTTATGGATTATTGTGATGAATTCTTTTTCTGACGGCACCTATTCACTGCAGAAGGTAAATTGGTGAGCAAGTGATGTAATGCTAAATTTCTCCTATTCCTCATTGTTGGGTGAACTATTCCTTTAAAATAAGATAATATTAAGAGGACATATCGATGTTTGCCACCTTATTCCACAGACCTGACAGCTGTCATGGATATCCATCCCTTAAAATACCCATCTTCCTCCCCGCATTCATCTCAATCAGACAAGCGCTCGGCCCCTCGACTCACTGACTGACAGTCACAAAGTTAAAAGCCCTTATACACTACAGACAAAAAGCCAACAGCGTACAGCCGAGTTCCTCATCTCTCTGTTTACATCTTCTAAACACTCCTCACAGAGCCCATTGACTCCGCTTCGAGAAGCGTGCACGTGACGCCTCTGAAAGGAGAAGGTTGACTCACTTCTAGAAATCTGTCTATTTTCACACTGAAAAGAAAAGAGCTCCCTACAACGTGCGCTCCAAACGCAGCCAAGTTTGGCCACAAAAGACCCTAATTTGGAAGGAACTTGAGAGCCAATGGAGCTTGAGAGCATTCCATCGAACCCGACACTTGGCATCAAACCCGGTCTGGTCTGAAAGTGTGAATGAAGGCTGACACTCTGTGGCATCTCCGTGAGAGAGCTATAGATGACAGGCCATTTGAGTGACAGGCCTCTTTTCAGAAATCACTCGCTATTGAGATGCGGACACAGAAAGTGGAGACGTCTCATTGTAACAATGACTGCTGATGAGGTTCCCACAGGTCTACTGCCACACACACACACACACACACACAGAGCTCCATTTTAGGTCGTCATTTTGTCTCTATCAATACATTTTGGCTTTGTTTCTTCTTCATATGAATCTTCTCTTACCTGCAACTCCCCTGAGCATAGAGTGAGTCATGAGGCCGGTTCTATCTCGAGCGGTGCAATCATTCTCCATCGCAGCAGAACTCTCATGATGTACTGATGTAAGATAAACCTCCACAGAATATGTGTGCCGATGGTGCCGTGCACAAACACCCAGGCATGCACGCTCACATCTGCTCGGTGCCTCATGGGCCGTGCCTTCCACAGGCAGTCGGTGTGCGGCTGTGAATTAGTCCTGCCACTAAAAAGCTGGGCTGTCATTTATAATGTGCTCAGACGTCTTCCGCTCACATCTCCTCTGAGTCACTCTGAACTCTGTCTGTTAGCACTCACAAACAAAACTAGAGATAAGACAGAAATGGGTGGTTGAAAAACTGCTGACTGAAATTTCATCTTTGATTTCGTGAAGACATAATGCAGACGTTCAAAAACAAGCGCCCACGTAACGCACAAAAGGGCGATTCTTACAAATACTGTCGAGATGTGTCATTTCACCACAGAATCAAAAACAAGATATTCCTTTTTGCATAACAAAACTAAAAGCAAATTTTCTATGCTAATTCAAAATGTGTTAACACTTGACTTAAATTGTATAATCCATTATAAAAGGTTATTAAAGGTTATAATGTATAATAATTATTCAGAATGTGCATTGTAAAAAATTATATCTTGTTGTAAATAATTATTACCAAATTTAAAATAAATGGTGTAACAATGAACTGATAAGTGTTATAATATATTTACTGTGGTTAAAATTAATTATTAGACTGTACGTTGTGATCACATGATCAAACTTCGTACGCAATTAACAAAGCTGACCTCTACTATTACTATAACAAAAATAACAATAATTATTATTATTATTTATAATTATTAATATAATTCTATAAAACTTTCAGCACTTTACAAAGAATAAACATTACATCTAAATTCAAACACATTTACATATACTGCAAATTGGGGTCTGAAGATTTTTTTTCTTTTCTCTTTTATTCAGCAAGATCCTTAATTCATCAAAAGTGACAACAAAAATATTTATAATTTTAAAAATATGTCTATTTTAAAGCAAAATGATTTCTGAGGGATTATGTGACGAGACTTGAGTAATGACTGTTGAAAATTCAGCTTTGCATCACAGGACTAAAATACATAAAAATATATATTTTTTATATTAAATGGTAATTATATTTCTCAGTGTAACTGTATTTTTAATTACAACCTCTGTGAGCATAAGAAAATTTTTCAAAAACATGAAAAAAAAAACTTACTGACACTTTTGGTATTAATAGATGCTATATTTTGTAGTTAGCTTTATTTATTTATTTTTTTATGTATTTTAATGTTTATGTACAGTAATATGCATATTTGATTGTGTTGAAATATGACTCAAACATATCTTTGACAAATATACCCACAAATACTTCCTACAGAACACAATCTTTAGTTTATTAGGCTCATTTGACCTGACCCTCTTTCAGACACACTCATGTCCTCACATTAAGTTAATTAAATACGACACCACAAAGATGTCGTTCTAATGAAAAAAGTATTATTACAGGAACAAATATTGGCACTGTCTATTACTAGCAAACATGCACACAACTGCAAGCCTTTGAAGTGTCACCAGGAGAAAGGAACTGAGTACAACAGAAAAGAGAAAATCCACAATGTCAGTGAGAGACAGAGACCGAGAGAAAAAGGGAGAGAGAATTTCAATTAGCTTTTCTAATACCAACAGAGAGGCTGGGCTGGCAGCACGAATGATTTATCAAAGTTATTGCTTCTCTTAATGAGAAAACATGTCACACGCCCGGCTTTGTAGAATGACAAGCTAAAACCAAACAGAGGGAGGAAAAAAGACCCTTTTTTCTAGAAGGGTAAACACACACACACACACACACACACACACACAGTTGGAGGCAGACACACTATTGGCGTAATAACAAAGCCCTTCTTCTCAAAGTGGAGGTACATTTCAGGCCTGTGCACTTCACTCAGCAATAATTTCATAATACCAAATCCATAATTAGAATATTAATTGCACTCTACATATCGTCGTTTCTGGGTTTGTACGTTTTTTCTAATAATCTGCCAATGGAGAGTGTGAACTCTGTGCCTGTGTTACCCGTCTGAGTCTGTTCCTGCAGTGTGGGAGGGTTTCGTGGCTGGCAGAAGCACAAAGCTGTGATATAACTGAGACAAAGCATTGTGTGAACTTCACCGTAGTACCAACCTAGTACTACGGTGAAGAAGATGCCACATTTTCACATTCACAGTGACTGCTACATCCATGCAAAATATTGACTGAAACACCTTGCCCGTACAGACCCCTTTAATATCATAAACAGCAATAATGAGACTAAAATATATATATATATATATATATATATATATATATATATATATATATATATATATATATATATATATATATATATATATATATATATTGCTTGTCGGAAGAATAATGTTTTTATTAGTGCTGTCAAATGATTAATTATATTAATTATATATTAATCACATCCAAAAGAACAGTTTTGTTTACATGATACTGTATATATGTGTGTACTCTATATTTTTATCATGTATACATACACACACATACACTATATATTTTGAAAACATTTACGTGTGTATATATATATATATATATATATATATATATATATATATATATATATATATATATATACACACACTCATAAATCATATCATATACAAATATATTTCATATATAAACGTAACATTTTTCTTAAATATATACATGCATGTGAGGATTTTGGTGCGTCTCTGCATTGCTGATGTCACTTCCTCCTCAGAGGACGAAAGGTAACAGAGTTCCTGCTCATTCTCATATTTCCAGGATCACACACATTTCAGCCATACCTGTGAATACATGCGCAGTGACACAGCAGGAGGGACGGAGCAATTTCCACCCGGGACCCTGCTGTCAGATCTGGTGTGTGTGTGTGTGTGTGTGCATAGAAAAAAATCAGCTTGTTGCTGTATGACTCATGCGACACAATATATCCCACTGATCACGGAATAAAACTAAAAACTCTTTGAATCTGCAGCGGATATTCATATCATTCCACCGCGGAGAGGACGGGGTGACTTCAGAGGAGAGAATCAAAAAAAAGAGAGAGTTGAAAGTTTCGAAACACTGAAAGAACCTTGTCACGGGTGCCGGAGGGAGTTCTGTTCAAAAAGAAGATCTGGTGTATGTCAGAGCACATGTAAGGGCCAGGAAGATGGGAACAAATACTGAGCGGCAACAAATCAAAATCACAAACGTAGACGCTTGTGCGCTTCAAAGGAGGGTGGGTTCCCGTTGGCTGGAGCGGGACTGTCTTTAAAAGACGTCGTCGCGTCAGCGGCACATTGACACTGACTGACATTTTTAACTTCTGCTGCCGCTCATGAGAGTGCTTATCCCAGCTGTGACCCACATACTGTACTTAATCCCACCACTACAATACAGACAACACTTAACCACAAGATCTGCTTTCACTCGCACAAAAACACTGGCCTTTGGGGGAAAAGAGAGGAAGCGAAAGGAGAGGAATAAGATTGTGTGAATAAGGAAATCCATAATGATTGATCCTCATTTTCATAAAAAGGAGATGTGTTTGCGCTGAAAATAATAAAATTTACTTCATTTAAATAGATCTCAGTGTTATTTCAGTGCATTTAATGCCTGATTAAACTAGATTATGGGTGGTTAGTGAATAAGACAGGTTTTTGTGTCGAAATACCACACGCACAAGTGGTTGTTTTGTGAATTCCCCCACAGTGTTTCCACATGACAGCAGTTATGTCAAAGGGGGATGAGAGTTTCCTTCTCTAGATGCCCAGTGGTGACCTCCGCACTCCTGAATAAGAGAGAGAGAGAAAGAGAGAGAGAGAAAAGAAAACTTTTTGTGGTGGAGAGTGAAAGCCCCAGTGGGAGGCTCGGCACTTTTTTTATTTTTCCTTCCTCCCCTCACTGCTGTCTGCTCCTATGGCAAAGAAAACACCACTGAATGACCTCACCACAAAAAATGCTACACATTAGTACAGCACGTTGACAAAAACAGCGGAAACTACAGCATAGAGATGATATCTTATCACACCACAGGCCTTTCATACACAGTGGTGCCCAAAATTATTAGAAGACTAGTATTTTCAGCAGCTAAAAATGGTTGAAGCCAGTTATGTCTATCTTTTGCTGTAGTGTGGTAGTAGGACATATGTTTACTTTACCAAACATTAATTTTGCCATTAATTGTAATGATCCAGTGAGATTTTTGATTGTGCAATGAGTCTGACAGCAGCCAGTGCATCACACAGAGATCTGATCTCATCATCATCATCATCATCCAGTCTGTCTGGAATAACATGAAGAAACAGAACAAACTGAGAAGAACTGTGGCAACGTCTCCAAGATGCTTCAAGAGACCTTCCTGCAAAGCTAAAGTACAGGTGCATCTCAATACATGAATTAGAATGTCGTGGAAAAGTTCGACATTGCTATGACCCAATGAAAAGTTTCCTATGAACCTACATAGGACAAGCCATTTGGAAATACATAACAAATTTAGGCTGATTCCCTTAGCCCTATATTGAAAAAGCGAGGGTTGGTTGGTTGGTTGGTTGGTCGGTCGGTTGGTCGGTTGGTTTATGGCTTTAACAATAAATGTAGGAACAATGGTATTTGGACAAAAAGTACTGTTAACATGGTAAATTACTAAAAGGAAATCCAGGCTCATACAGCCTACCATTCTCTTCACTTAATCTCTTGTTCCTTGTCCTCTCTGGCTGTAAAACAGGCCGAGGAGCAAGCCACATTTTTAATTTGCCACGAGGGAATTGTGTAAACTCTTGAGCCTCCGTGCAGTAAAACCCTTCAGCACTTTAAACTTCACACCCTCTGTCTCACCCTCCATCTCTCCCGCTCTTCGAGCTGAAGTTTGGCTCTGAACCCCAGCACAGCTGCAGGGCAAAGTCCTGTCTACTCGGAGCACACTCTCGCCAGTGTGCCATGCATTAAGATCTATGTGTGTGAAGTTATGCCTGCCAGTTTTGCTTAACATTTTATCACTTATCATGTGGAAACACGCCGTCTCTTTTTCGCACCAGATTAAAAAAAGCCTGTCCCTGCTGTAGGACACTGCACGCTTCTGTCACCTCAAGGGATGCCTTTTTCTTTGACTTTTCTGTCACTGGGCTGGAAAACTTCTGCCGTGATGTAGTTCAGGGAGGGCATGGCATCTTAATGAGAATTCCCTGTTGGTGGAATGGATTTGACAGACTGGAGCAAACACACACAGGGTTGAGTTTACGCTCCTGAGGCGATGTGAACCTGAGTTACTGATGTAATTAGTTGAGGTCCTCCTCCGCTGCAGGTGGGCCGCACTCTCCAGACAATTATATAATTAGTCCCGAAGAACTCGTTACTGGAGCACATTTTAATATGAATGCTGGCGTAATTGTGTCCGTAACTGTGATGCAAACTGACTTGATGATATCATCTCTGCTGCTCAGGTGCCCCTAATGAAATGCATTCAAACCTAAATGTTTAAAAGAATCATATATGGCTTTAAAGAAAAAATGGAGGAGATGTCTATCCAATGCAAATCACAAAACCAGCATATTGGATACTGATTAGTCAAGAGAGAAATGCATTTTAGGGATGTCCATTAATTGCAGTACCGTATTGGTTTTCAGCCAACATTATGAGATTTTAAAACCAAACGAAACCAAACAAACATGGAATGCAAATCACAAAACAAATGGTACTATATTCGTTGTAGACCAAGATTCTTTAAATATACATTAAAAATCTCCATGCAATGCAAATCACAAAACTAGTTCTGCAATGACATCAAACACCAAAATATTGTGTATTTCCAAATGTGTATGGTGGGAGAGAGACTGTAGAGCGGGAAAATTTTCCTGATACAGCTCCATCTCGAGTGAGTCACCTCTTCACTGATGAAATAAACCCGACCCCGTGTTTGAGGAAAGGAAGGAGAACAGGACAAAGTCAAACACACACTCTCAACATACAAAAAAGAAAGCAGGAGACTGAATTATGTTTTATTTTTCAGTGTTTGGGATTTGCAAGTAAAATCACCTCCCTGCCAAAACAGCGTCTGAATGCATTACACGGGGATAGGTTTATCCTTCTGAATACACACAAACATATCAAAGACTCTGGGAGTGTGTGTGTGTGTGTGTGTTTGTGACAGGTTGTGTGTGACTGACAGCTGGTGAATTATCTACTGTAGACCTGTCTTGATGACAGGATTCTGATTCATGGCCTCCTGTATCCTCATGCATATGAATGTTGCTGTTGATCTGGAAAAGGATCCTCATTTATACTGCAAGGTTTTATTGAAACGGGGGAGCGAGATGGAGAGTTTACTTGACCTTAATAACAGACAAAAGCTAGACTGCCATACAAATGATATCAACAGATTCCACAATATGAATTAATCCTTCCAAACCTGTCAAAAATGTTATTCCGAGAAATTGATGGAGGCAGTCAATGAGCACAAAAATATGATCCACACATCAGACTTGTCATGGGCTAGTAACTTTGGTTAGCATTAAATATTAATATAGTTATTCTCCTGAGAAAAAAAAAAAAATTCTCAGCTGTTTTCAACATAACAATAATAATATATGCTTTTGAGCAGCAAATCAGAATTTTTGAATGATTTCTGAAGGATCATGTAACTGGAGTAAGGATGCAAAAAGCTCTGAAATCACAGGAATAAATTACATTTTAAAATATATTCAAATAGAAAGCAGCTATCTTTACTAGTAAAAAGATTTCATATATATATATATATATATATATATATATATATATATATATATATATATATATATATATATATATATATATATATATATATATATATATATATAATGACCGAAAATAAATTAATGCTTTTAATGTAATTGCCAGAGTGACAAAAAAAATATATAAAAATAAAAAATAAAAAACAATTTTAATATTTATTAATTAATATACAGTATATGTTTTTTTAGCCCTTTATAAAAGTATTTTTGGTCTTTCTGAAACTTATATCAATAATGAAGTTGGAAGAAGATATAACAAATAGGCAGCACAGCTCCTTTGAGACTATAATGCCCTTCCCTTGCCCTACTCTATCCCTCCTCCTCCAAATGCCTTCATTCTTTCCCTATTTCCCTCTGCCTCCCTCTCCATCCACACGCTCATCCTCCCACTCTCCATATCAGTAGTTGTCTATCACACTTTCTCCTTTTTGCTCACACTCCCAACCGCAGTCATCACAGATCCCCTGCTGCTCATCTCTGAGTGAGACCGGCTGCTCTGGAGGTGATGAGTCTGCAGCCAAAATTGTTTAGCCTCCAGACATTTTCAGAGCGCTAAAATACAGCTGTCAGCAGCAGCCTGCAGAGAGCCGTGCTGAAGAGATGAACATGCCCGATTAAGATTTTAATTAATCCCAAAATATTATAACTGCCTTTGAGACTGATAAGCTAAAATGGGGTTTCGCAACATCAAAAATATATGCAACGACAACACACCCCTCTCAAATTTTCACCACATCCCTCACAAATTTCTCTCGCTTCGTCATTATTGCACTGTAGAGACATGGACAGGTGGAGTGAGAGATGATTCTTCTATCGCTCGCTCTCTCTCTTTCAAGCCTGACACTCCAGATCTTGGATTTATAAGCTTCTTATTCATTTGGTAGGAAAGATAAGCTAATCCGCAGAAAAAGAATATTTACACTGGAGAAAAGGCAGTGAAAAGAGAAACCAAAGATCTGAAGCAGACTAGGGACCAGAGACATCAGTAGTCACCATTCACTTTCATATTATGAAAAGAGCAGCTTGAACATTCCCCTAGATTTTACATTTACATTACATTTATTCATTTAGCTGACGCTTTTATCCAAAGCGACGTACAATTGCTATATATGTCAGAGGTCGCACGCCTCTGGAGCAAGTAGGGGTTAAGTGTCTTGCTCAGGGACACATTGGTGTCTCACAGTGGATTCGAACCCGGGTCTCTCACACCAAAGGCATGTGACTTATCCACTGCACCAACACCACCCCACACAAGATAGATAGCTCCAACACAGAAAGTCATACACATGAAGACGAGTAAATCATTTCTATCATTACTATTTAAAGGGACAGTTCACCCCAAAATATCATTAACATATGTTGTTTTCAAACCTGATGTTTTTCTTTCTTTTGTGAAACATAATGAAAGCTAAGGGGATCCAGAAAATAAAAACAAATAAATAATAATAATAACAATAATAATAAATAAAAAGGTAAAATTAAATAAAAATCAACTGGACCCCATTGACTGTTTATTGAAACATTATTTTAAAAACAATATTTAAAAAAAAAAAAAGTTATATATAATTTTTAATAAATCACATTGTCAGAAGTAGGTAAAAAGTTTGCAGCTATACTTTAATTATTAAAAAAAAAAATTATATTAAAAAATATTTCTGGCCTCTAACTTAATATCAATAACGATAGAAGATACTTAATATCAATAATGATGGAAGGTAGAAAAAAAGATTTTTTTATTTTTTTTATTTTTTATTTTGACCATCCAATGAGTCACTTGGAGTCATACAATGACCGCTTTCTTTCTTTCTTTCTTTCTTTCAAAAAAAAGGGGACTTATTTTGTCCGTACAATGAGAACAAAACACATTGGACCCATTGACACTTTATTGAAACATTCTTAAAAATATCTACTTTTGTGTTTCACTACAGCAAAAAACTCATTCAGGTTTGTAAAGGGTGATTAAATGATGACAGAACTTTAGGATTTTAAGGTGAACTGTCTCTTTAAATCATGCACTTCATATATTCATAAAAAAAACAAAAACAAAAACCTCACAGATTGACATCTGCACTCTTCTCTAATAGCATCTTGTTTAATCGTGTACCGCTTTTACCCACCACATAAAGCGCAATAAACCCATCCCCCACTTAAAACTGAATTAAATAAAAAGAAAATAACAACAAAAGCAGCGAGCTGGTTGAGGCAGAGCGCTAAAAGGATTAGTATTGCATGTTAGAGCTCCATTCATGGGTCACCCACAAGTGCATTGTGGGAGGGCAATTCTCAGTTGTTAGATAAGACAATGAGACAGAACTGAGTGATGGGAAGATTTAGAGAAAACTGGCAATATCTGGCAAGAGGAGCACAGCTTTCATAGCGTTCATCTTGGCAGCATCACAATGTAGGCACTGCCAGTGGATAACTACCCCTGTGCTATAAGCATTGGACATCAAACAAGTGCACAAATAAATAGAAAAAAAAACCTGTTATTTGCGGCCAAACTAAGCTGTCAAGTAATTACATTAATTATTATCACAAAGCAAAACAAATCAGTGAAAATGTGAATCCAATGGAAAATAAAGAAGGACCCAATAAGCACTAGGGATGAGTCAGGTTAGTTGTCCAACAGACTAGTCAATAGGCTTGCTGCGATAAACGGTGTTGGCGGTGATACCGACCGCCACCGTCGTTAAGATTTTTTTTTTTAATAGTAATAAAAAAAAAATTAGTTCAGTTAGCAGATGCTACAATGATACGACAGTCTCATGGTCACAGATCAGATTCCAATTATCAAGCTGACTGACGATAGCAGACAATTTCATTTTTAAACGAAAACCAAACGCCTGTGCCAATATTTTGGATTTTGAAAACCCTGTTGAATTTTGTCGTTTATCTAAGGTGATTTTGGACGTTTTGTTAACGATTCTTATTTAATTGGTTCCACAATGTTTGCGATTTTTACTTTATTTAAACTTTGTGTAATGTATTTCTTTTATTTGACGTCAAGGTGTATGCCATGCCTCCAAGCTTTCATTACTTCAGTCTTCAGTGTCACATGATCCTTCAGAAATCATTCTAATATGATTTGGGGCTCAAGAAACACTTTTGTAGAAACTGATAGGATTTTTATATGAAAGAATAAATGAATAAATAAATAATATTACATATATACCATTGGACGGTATATATTACGTATACTCACGAAAACACCTCTGCATCCTGTTTAAAGTCTGTCATGTTATATGTTATATGCACATACATATACATATACATATACATATACATATACATATACATATACATATACACACACAGCAGTCAGTTTGCTAACATTTGCTTTTATGTCCATGGGCAGGATATAAAAAATAAACAAATACATATTTCCAGAGGAATAACTCCCTATCTCCTTAAGAAAACACAGTCAAAGCCTGACATTGAAAAGCAGTGAGCCAGAAATCCCACTGTTATCAGTTTCCTCAGCTTCATACCTGCCTATATCTCTCAAACAAAACACAAATATTAATCAAACACGCACAAACACACACCAGCAGTCAAGGACGGCACGATAACACATCAAAACTAAAGGCCTTCTGTTCTGTTCTGTTCTTCTGTGTATCCCGTGGATATACCAAGATGCAGCCATGATATCAGATGGTAATACTATGGTACTTTGATTTACACCACAGAACCAGTCGTCATTAAACAGACGGAGGAAACGCTGAGCTCAGCTCCTGCAGGGCTTTATCGAGCCTGATAACTCCAACGGGTGCTATCATAACAGAAGCAGCACACAAAGAGGAGACGTGCATGGCATTGTCTGGCCTGGTAAATAATCATTTGCATGTCACCGTCTTTTCTTTTCTGTGTGCGGTACAAAGATGCATCACATACTGCAGGAAAGTCTATTCAAAATAAAGAAGGAAAAAAAATTCTCTACATTTGCTCAAAGGCAGAAAAGCAGACAAAGGCAGAGCTGACAGGATGATTGTTAACAAATGGCAAATTTGCTTCAATCCTTTTGGAAACACCTGCGTCTCTGATTTTAGGAATCGGATTGCTTTGCCTCAAGCACATGTGGACACAACAGATACACTAACATGTTCATAACCCACAGATTCATATAAAAATGCATACATTTCTGTCCTCGGAACGACTTTAATCTCATCTGGACTCTTCTCTCATGCGTTCTCTCTCGCAGTGTGAGCAGCATGTGAATTTCTTAGATGTTCAAGAGTTCCTGCGTCCAGGGACATCAGAAGCAGCTGTTTTTAACAAGCTTTGACTGTGACTTCTTTGAAAATTCTTGGTCATTCTCAGTCCTAGACTCAACACCAAAGAACTCAGAGTTTTGAAGAAGGTCATGAACTGGAATTTAAAAGCCTTAAAAGTTTGGTTCAGTAGCAGAGGACCGAAACAGAAATGAGACGTGGACAAAAAACAACACAGATCTGCTGAAGCAAGACACTTTTCAGCTCCAGGAGTAACAACACACAAACAAGCAATTAGAATTGACATTTTGGTGTGAACCCGAGGCTATTTGATGTCAGAGTTTACTTTGTTTGGTTGGTGTGGAAAGATGGTGTCTGAATTGGTCTGTGCACTGCAATAGAATATTAATTCATATCACAACAGTTTAACGGACTACATTTTACAATGGGAATTGCTTTTCTTTATAATAAATTCAATTATAAAATTTTCTGAGTGATAAAAACCTTCTGCTCTGATCTATAGGGAGCCCTCTTACATTAGGCCATAAATTAGGTTTAGGAAAAAAACACTCAAATTGTGTCATATTTATATTAAATTCAATTTATCTTATTCATGTTGCCATTGTAGCCTAAATAATTAACCCAATAATAGGTTTCAATTATCTTTTGGGGGTATTTTCACAGCCAAATTTAATTTCTGATTAATTAATATGAGCAACCGGTAAATAATAGATAAAAAAATTGTATTGACTGATAGCCCTAATATATATATATATATATATATATATACTTTTACTTTGCACAAAAAAACAAACAAAAAAAAAAAAACACTTTGCCATCACAGGAATAAATGACAATTTAAAATACATCAACATATAAGTTAAATTGCAATTTTGTTATTTATGTATCTTTTTCTTCTTCTTCTTCTTCTTCTTGTTTATTTATTTTACAATATTACTGTTTATACTATTATTTTATTTAAATAAATGCAGTCTTGGTGAGAATAAAACACTTCAGTATAGATAGATAGATAGATAGATAGATAGATAGATAGATAGATAGATAGATAGATAGATAGATAGATAGTAGGGCTGGGACAACGCCCCAAAAAAAATACGTTGACGCAAAATATGCGCATCGATTCGTCAACCTGTTTTTATTTCTCTAAAAAACATTTGCAAAACGTTTACTTATGTGCGCTGAATATACGCGATGGCCGGATCAACATTCTGTCCAATGTTTTTCTACATTGATCTTTTTTTTTTTTTGGTGGCTGTCGAAGCCTTATGTGATTGGTGAGTGATGTAGAATAGAATGACTGCTGGGCCTGACAGGGCGCGTACGAGAGAGAGCACCGGCTCTGCGCGCACACTCACAGTCTTCAAACAACACGAGCGCTTCTTGCTCTCTCTCTCCCTTGTGCATATTAATCAAAATCATTAAACACGATAGAAAAAGGGCGAAACACCAAAGTTTCACGAGCGCTCGCGTACTCACAGTCCTCAAACTACACGAGCGCTGTCTTGCTCTCTCTCTCTCTCTCTCTCTCTCTCCCTCGTGCATATTAACCAAAATCATTAGACAAAAAAGGGCGGAACGCCAAAGCTTCACGTGGAGCATTCTGATATTTTTTTTTTCTCCATCATAGGCTGCTGGCTCCCACTGTTAATTTTTATTTTTAATCAAATCTTGTCTCAGAATCAGCCTAGGAGAGGAAAAAAAGTGTGTAATATTGGTAAGCAACTGCTTTTTGCCTCCAAACAAAGGTTTCCAGAACAACTGCCTCATCAAACCCAGCATCTGCCAATCATATCTGCACACCCCAAGGCACCGATTCCTGTTCAATTCTCCACCATCTTGTACCAGAGAGCACCGGGGCCAACTGTGTTCCTTCATGCCTGAACTTGCTGCCCTCTCATTCTGTGCTGCAGGCTTTTAATGAGACAGACGGACAGGAATAACCCAGACGCTCCTGAGACAGGTACTTTCGCAATCAGCCTTTATAAGGAGAGGGATCCGCCAAGGCGTCCACCGCCTGCCCACGTTCAGCTCCGCTGTAGGAGCATCTGCAGTGCCAGATCGATATCGCGCCTTAGGATTCAGACGAGCTGGGTTAACCGGAGAGAGGAGAACGCCAAAGAGTGGAAGGACCGAGAGGTATGAAAATAACATGCAGGGAGGCGTGAGGAGCAGAGGGAGATGACGGAAGTGCAAAAAATATGAATATAAAAGAGTGAGAGAACAAGGGAATACGGTGAAAAGAAATGGTAGGAAATAGACTGGACTGACATAGCTGAGTGAGTGAAGAAATAAAAGCGACTACAAAAGGTAGGATGGTTTCTGGATGTCCGGTTCAGTGAGCTTCACATAAGCAGAGACCACCCAAAGGCCTCCTGACCGCAGAAGACCGAAACAATAGTGCCTCTGACATGTAACTGTTCCCCAGCTGGTCACAGAGGACTGGTCTGATGGATGAGGTGTTGATGGGAAGGCCAAGTTCTTCTTTAGAGGTTTGAGAGATGAAATAAAAAGTGTGACGAGCGAAAGGAAGAAGGAGAGGTTGAAAAAAAGCTTTATGAATCCCAATTCTCACCCCCGAGCCCCAGAAGACCGAAGACCTAGAGGCCATATGCTATTATGAGGGCTATGAGACCTCTACTGATTTGATTTCACATTCAATTTGTTCCCTGTAAGGCGCTCTGAGAGGACGTGCCCTGTGCATCATCTCTGAAGCCAATTAAAACTCAAACACTAACAAAGTCCTATTTCTTGATCACACATGCGTCACCAGGAGATATATGCGATGAGTGGTTATATATGGTAGATGCAATTTTTAAAGCTTGCTTATCTGCAATATGGTGCTAAAATGTTGCCAGTCAGCAGATGTTTTTGTGAAGCTTATATACATATAAATGTTGCCCGTCACACAGATATAATGCTCAAAATAGGATTTGATGCTTTCCATATGATACACTCTCAGTAATGCACTGCCTACAGGTCATTTTCAATACATGCATTAATTAAAGTGATGTTTTTCTTTCTCATACCTTCTTTTCTTGATTTACAGACACTATTCAAGCACAGATTCAGATGATGAACACTTTAAAAGACTGAGCGGTCAGAAAAATAATATGAAAAAGTAAAGGTATAAATTTAGTCAGGTAATTGTTAATGTTAATGCTGCAGAACGCATGAGGATTCTGAATACCATTTGCACTTAATTAATCTAACTTATATGTATATATTATGTTTTATTTTATATTTATAATAAAAATTTCTTACATTTATATAGCGCTTTTTTAAGCACTCAGAGTGCTTTACATTGTCAGGGGGTCTCTCTCTGCTGTCAAATGATTTATCGCAATTAATTGCATCCAAAATAAAATCTTTTTTTTTTACATAATATATGTGTATACCGGTATATGTATTATGTATATATAAAGATACACACATACAGCATATGTTTTGAAAATACTTACATGTATATATCTATACGTCACATATTTTTCTTAAATATATTCTACCAGGGTTGGGGTGGGTTCTAAAATTGCACAGTTGCTATTTGTTTTATATTACTATTTCCAGAAAAAAAAAAAAAAAAAAAAACAGACAAATATTCAAATCAAGTTTCTCCATTATTATGGTAATTAAATTACATAATGATGATAATAATAATAATAATAATGAAGCAAAAAGACATTTCAAGTATTCTCAGTCAAAGAGTATTTTATTCTTAGAAAGAGAAAACTGTAGAACACATCAACTTTCCAAAAGTATTTAGAATCAACTAATCGTATAGGCTACAGGCTTATTATAGCTTTACCGATGCTTTCCTTTTAATGTTTTTCTTCTACATTCAACAGTATTTATTTTTGAAATGTTAAAAGGGAAAAAGAGGGAAAGCGTAACAATCAAATGCTGAATCTGGATAAGACCCCTGTCAACAAATCCATTCCTTTAAAAGCTTTTTATTATGCATGTGCTATACCAAGCCTGCATTTCCCGACCCATTGGAACAGGCCAGAGTTATGGTGATGACTGAGCCCCCATTGTGGCCGCAGCACTCCATAATACAGCCAATCAATAAGTGCCTGCTTTCACGCTGCAGCAAAAATGCCTTTTGTCTGCCGCGATCTGGCTGCAAGACAACCTCGGAGTACATCAAAGCTCATCTACGGCCAAGGAGAAAGCTGGGATGAGTGACTGAACTGAACTGAACTTCTCACAGGTCATTTCCAATACATGCAGCAATTAAAATTCTGTACTTTCTTTATACTTCGTTCTTTTGTTGTTTAAAAAAAAAAAAAACGAGATTTAGACGTTGAATGCTTTAAATGACTGAAATGAAAAACAATTCATAAGTATTGTTTCTGGGATTAAATTAATGGCTTGCTATTACTGCTTAAACTGCTAAACACGTGAGGAGAACTATGAATGCCATGTACATTTCATAATATTTAAGATATTTGTAAACATTTTTATTAATAATAAATATAAATATTAAAAATAATACAAGCTATTTAATAATAGTAATAATTATACACATTAATTTAAATGTATCTGAATACGAGTAATTTGTTATATTTTATTCTTATTAATTATTTTAAATGTTTTATAGTAGTAGTTCGTGTTGTCACAGTACCAAAATTTCAGTATTCGGTACCGATACCAGTGAAAATCCATGGTTCTCTGTACCAATTTCGGTACCAGAGCAAAACACAAAAATATGTTAACACTTTTTATCACTAAAAATTAAAAAACAATGCCATTCTTTATACTTATTTACAATTGTGCTTAAAATTTTTCAACAATTAATATAATTATGAAAAACCATAAACAAGTTTCACCCAAATTTAATTTGTATTTTAATTACTGAAATTTAAACACATTTTATTTTTTGGTAAATAAAGGGGACTTGCTATTAAAATTAAAACATGGAAGAAATATTGTGTGATATATTTCTTAAAAAAATAAAAAATCATATCGCTGTATCCATCAAGAACCCGGTTGACCGGGTACTCGGTACCACCAGTACTTAAAGAAACTTGGTACCGTGACATTTTCATTTGTTTTAGTACCAACTTGGTACCGAATTACCGGGTCTTTTGACAACACTAGTAGTAGTAGTAACATTGTAAAAAATATTATTATTGTTATTATTATTATTATTAAATACATATATTTGAATGAGTAGTGATATCATATTTTCTCAATAAATTGACATTTTAATTCACGTTAGATAGTTAATTAGTTTATTATTCTGTTATTATATGTGACCCTGGGCCACAAAACCAGCCTTAAGCAGCACAGGCATATTTGTAGCAATAGCCAAAAATGCATTGTATGGAACAAAAAGGTTTTTTTTTTTTTTTTTTTTTTTTTTTTTTATGCCAGAGATCATTAGGATATTAAGAAAAGATCATCCTCCATGAAGATTTTTAATTTCCTTCCATAAATATAAAAAAAAAAAAAAACTTTATTTTTGATTAGTAATATGCATTGCTAAGAACTTCTTTGGATAGCTTGAAAGGCGGTTTTCTCTATATTTAGATTTTTTTTGCACCTTCAGATTCCAGATATTCAAATAGTTGTATATTGGCCAAATATTGTCATATCCTAACAAACCATACATCACTGAAAAGCTTTTATGTATAAATGAAAATTGCAAATAAAGTGCTAAGTTAACTGCAGTGCACACTTGACTTTGAAGGCAGTGTTTTTGCTATCTCGCAAAACTGTGCTGAAATTAATGAATCAATAAGACACTGAAGTGCAAAAACATGAATTGAAATGATGAATTGCAGAGATCTCTACTGTATGGAGAGCAAAACCTTCAATTCAGTCAATCATAACCACCGATCCATCCGTGCTGGAAAACTAACTCACATCCGTCTGACTAATGGACCTAACCGCATGCAAGCTGCATCTGCAGACATCACTGCAACCCTAAATTATGATGAAAACCGGATTTTTTTTCCTGATGTTTCTGCATTTGTGCAAATGCTCTCCTGATTTGAATCAGCTTGAAAAGTCAGCTCAGATCAGAGAGCGCTTTTGCTGCTTCCGGTGCCGCTGGCCTACAGCAGTTACTGCAGCGTCAGCATGCACTGCCATGGCTGATTACTCAAAATCATTTATACTCTCCTCCATTAACCTTTCATCCGAGCCTTTACCACTGAGCTATTCCGCCTAATTGTACGGTCCAGTGTAATTGTATCCACTATTATGCTAAAAAACAACCACTCACTTCAAAACACATTGAAAAGGACACACTACATCCTTTCTGCATTTCACACAACCACTGTTTACTGTACAATCAATCCCAAAACAACATTTCCAAAGAAACCATTTCTTTTTGCAAGAGGACTAGGCAGGTAAAGCCCTCGAAACCCCTTTGACAAATTGACTACATGTGGAGACCTATCAGAGCATGTTCTTTTAAAGTATCCATTTGTCATTGGAAGGTATTATTTGGGGGCTTAAGTGCTTCATTGACTGGACGAGGACAGTGAATAGAAGGGATGAGGAAATTACTGTTGGGTGAGGTAGCTCGCAAGTGCTGAATGACGTGGGGAAAATAAGGAATGATGTCTTACAGGCCTCACATAAAGAGGGACTGCATGCAGCTGTAGACTGGAGATCAAGCGCTCTAAAGTGTCTACAGCAATTTCCATGAGCTTCAACCTTCACCATCAAAGCAAAACGCTTTAAAGGGGAAGTATCATTTTGACATATCAAGTGGCCCAGTTTATGTCAATTCACCCTCCTAAGAAGACATACTCTAATGCTTACAATTTTTACATTCACATTACATTTAGCTGACGCTTTTATCCAAAGCGACTTACAATTGCTATATATGTCAGAGGTCGCACGCCTCTGGAGCAACTAGGGGTTAAGTGTCTTGCTCAGGCACACATTGGTGTCTCACAGTGGATTCGAACCCAGGTCTCACACCAAAGGCATGTGTCTTATCCACAGCGCCAACACCACCCCCAATACCAAGTCTATTTAAAGCAATTAAGCTACCAAAATATGACTATAAAAATGTTGACGTCACATCCATGATCGTATTAGCATGACGCAACCTGAAAAGTCAGTTCGTAATGAAATTCAAACAATAAATCTCGCTCTTTAAAGTGGAATGACAGATCACTGTAGTTGCCTCGATTCCAGTGGACCATGAAGGGATCATCATCTTTTTACTACTAGTTATAGCACAAAATAAACATGAATGAACATCAGAAGGAATGATGAAATAAATAGTACATATTACTGAAATGCACCAAGTTTCATGTAATCACTAAATGTTTCCTCAATAAAACAGCTTGTAAACAACATATCAAGTAACATTACATTTACCTCAGGAAAGACATTCAACGCCCATACCTTGATGTTCGGCCAAAAATATCTTTCTGAAGGGTATTTTGCAACATATTCATTCAATTCGACCTTAACTTGCTGTCTTCATTTAGATAAATAAAAAACTTGCTTCAGTGCATCACTACGTCATGGTACTTTTTTCTTTTTAAAGTGATATAACAGTTGTTAGTGCAAGAAACCTTGACTAACATTATATGTGTGCTTCAGAAAAAAAAAAAAAAAAAAACTATAACATTGTAGAAGACGGTCCTTCCACCAAGCTTATAAAAAATTGGGACAAAAGCAACATAATCATCTCTATATGGAGCAAAGAGAAAAGGGCTACGGCCTAAAACAAAAGCGATTGTGGCGAGGGATGCCTAGTTTCCCTCAGAGAACCGCTCAGGAGAGAAATGTTCCCTCACTTTGTGGAAGTAAGAACTGTAACTGTTCTATCTGCCCCCTGGGAATTTACACTGTGAGCACGCCGCACGAAACCACTGACATCCTTCTCATATTTAAGTGCACACGTGACCCAGCACTTTGCTGACTCTCCTAAACTGCATTTGATCATTATGCTAGCTCACTTACTGTACTTAATGTTCTCAAAAAGAATTGTTTGGCAAATGAATCCAAAGCTTGTTTGCTCAGCTTAAAGCTACGACTTGGCCGTAAGCCTGAACATGTGATTGTATGTGTTTGTTGACTGATGTGTTTAGTGCTGTAGAATCTTACCTGTCATTCAGCCAAAGAAAGTGTGATGACGGAGGAACGGCATGCAGGCAGCGACATGAAAAGAGAAAGAGAGAGATGTCAATTAACACAGCGGAACAGAAAGCCGTATTGTGTATGATAACATGATATTGTGTTTCTCCTCTTTCCTCTGGGTGTTCAGTGCGGCCTCTATTTTCACATCCTCATATCATGAACTTCAGCTGAGAGGCGTCAGAGCACTAAAACCAGGTCACAAGATATTGCTCTGAGACAAACCACACGCTCAGTTCCTCACCTAATGGAGGACAGTGTAATAATAATGGAATAAAACCAAATAAAAATGTGATCATACTGGAAGAAGAATAACAACTGTTTGCATTAATCTCAAGTGAAACGTAACCATTTAAAGGGAAAAGTCATTTTTATTTCAGTGAAGCACAAAGACAGGAAATTATATGAAAAATGATGAGCCAGTATCAGCTTCTCTGTACTAACCACTGGGCCACGGCGCAGACTAACCAATCGATTTAATCAATTTGAACAACCTGTGATCTGTGACCTGTAAGAATCAAAACTTTATAGATTTATTAAGCTTTTTCAGCTTTTGATTGATTTTAGGATTAAAGACATGTAACTTCCAGACCTGCATGTGTTGCAGCGGTAATAAGGGTTCAGAAAGTGACCTGCAGGTGTTGGTATAAGCAGGAATGTGGATCCAGCATTGGCAGACAGCTATTTCCAGAATCAAGGCAATGCCAACGCTGTTTTTTTTTAATGGAATGTTCTGAGATGTGTTTTCTCATGCCATACCCCTGGAAGCACACCAGCTAAATGTCTAACAAAAGGAAAAGAGACAGGAAGGACCCTGTGTTTTGCAGAAAATGAAAGAGAGGCCAGTTCAAACTAAGATTTCCTCCAATGGTTCAGGTATGAGAGATATTTGACTCACAATTTCACTTGGGATTTGAATGTGTGTGTGTGTGTGTGTGAGTGAGTTTGTGTGTGTTTGCCAACTGCAGTGCACCTCTCAAATGTAACTGAAATGTTAGCCCCCCACTGAGGAAAAAGTCCACTGAAATAAGCGACAGAATGGAAAAATACAACAGCCGTCAGCCTGAGGGACAGACACACTGTGTGACAGGACTCTGCCCATATTCTCCTCAATCGGACAAAAGGTCCAGGAACAAATGACCCGAAACATTTTTAAGTAGTTTAGAATACTGAGTGCTCATATTTTGAATAACGGAGCAAGCTGACAAACACAGATGCCGGGATGTGTGTCTCACGGGCCTAAATTAGAGCCATGTGATGGAGCCATCTGCATAGAAATATTTATCACACCACAACACAAAACAATCCCTCAATACAAAAAATAAAAATAAAAAAAACAAAGTTTAAAGGAATGTATTGATTATTATATTACATTTTTTCTGGAGATCTACAAATGATACACAGAATAGTTTTTTTTTTCTTCTGTGAGTGAAATAAAGGGTTATTATAGTTCCCTAAAAATAAATCCATAAGGTTTTTCATTACTTGAAAACACATTTAATTTAATATAAATAAAACAAATAAAAGAATCAGAATTTTATCTTTTTGTCAAGACAATTCTTGTTTGGGAAGGTTTTCGCGTCACTTGCACGAATAAAAATATTAAAATACAGTTTCTGATACAACCAGACATGTCAAACTCGACATGTCAATAATCATTTCAATGCCTGGCTTGCACGACAACACATTATGCAAATTTTTAACTTGATTTTGAGTATTTCAATTTGCACAGAAGAATTAGCATCTATTCCTATCTTTGCATTAACTTTGTATGTAGTCACGCAAATAATTCAATTCATTTTTGATGTGCACACACCATAACAGTATCGCAATAATACTGAAATATCACTTGGAAAATACGCCTAGAAAACCTGTTTTTTGTTGTTGTTTTTTTTTACATGTTGCGCTAGAGCCAGTGCACAGTGTCGTTATGCGGTCCACTGCATAAGTAATGCCACATATTCCCATGCATTATCTCAAAATGAGTGATCACACTTCCTGCCAACAGCCATCATCTCCCGCCACCAGGCCAGGGTCACCAGATGAAGTGCGCGTAAAAGGAGAAGGTGCAGGTTGGATGGATGGATGATCGGTAGTGCCCTGGTGGCCAACGCAAGGCTTGACGTAGTTAACAGGCCCTTAATGAGGCTAATACTGAGACAGATGGTGCTGTTGAGAGAGCAAGACCAGAGACTTGGAACCTTCCGGCAAGGATTAACACTTGGCTTTGATGCAGAAAGCCAGGGACATTTGCATCACAAATCCACAATGCAATGATTCGAGATACTGTACTTGAGCCTTCCCATGTGACGCTTTACAGGTTGCAGTTTCTTTTATCCTTTAGTACTAATGTAAATGGTCATCAGAACACAAAATAGTCTCTGGAACATTGGGAGAAAAGGAAATGACATGGTGTACTGCTAGGCTTAATATTGTTAAGAGGAGATGCCATTTCTCAGCTCTGTATGTGGGATCTGCATTTACATGGATTATTACACAGGCCGTCTGACTCACAGTAACTCTAATCACCTTCCAGCTCCACTTGGAAATGTGCACTTTGTGTACACCATGTGTACTTTTTTTCTTGATTTTGCGAGGAAATGTACACTGCCTCCAAAGTCACATTTGCATTTTAATACATTTGAGACCAAAAATTCTATGTACTCACAAAAACCTTTACCTATCACCCAAATTCAAAATCTTACAAATAATACAAATAATTCCTAGAAATACATTTCAAGTAGTTCGACCTGTATTCTGCTACTGCAATTCTCTCTGATGATACCACAGGGGAGAAAAATAAAATAATAATCCTTGATCTGTCCAATGATTGTAAACAGTCATTACGTCCGTCAGATATATTTAAGATTCATCAGAAATCTGAATTTAAGACTTTATACTGTATGTACTTTATACTGACCAGGACACCTGGTCAGTATATGTACATACTACTACTACTACTACAAAAATTAATAAAACCTTATTTTTAAAGAATAATTATACAATATCTCTTCAATGTTTCAACTGTAATCTTAAATACCCTTTATTTGCATAAAATAATTTCTTTAATTTTCATTAATTAAAAGATAAATTAAAATTGCCATAATTTGATAAACAGAAAAATGTAAATACACAACACAGAATTTCTGAGAAAAAAAAAAAAGGCTATTGTAAAAAATAAATAAAACTTTCAAATAGTTAGAAATGCTAAAACAATGAATTTGGTAACAATAAAACATAAGTTTGGAAAAAAATAAAAAAATGTATAGGGCCCTAAACATAATTTTTGTTAAACTTTTAATAAATTGATGCAAAACTGTTTGAGTTTCGTGACTTTAATTAATGCTTTTGGTTTAATACTATTTAATTTAACCATTAAAAAGGAGTCCAGAAAAATGTAAACTGAAAAATGTAAAAAAAAAAAAAAAATTAAATAAATAAAAACAAGAAAAAAGAAAAGATGCTGCTGCTGATGATAATAATAATAATAGTAATAATAATAATAATAATAATAATAATAGTAATTATATCAACTAAATTATACAAGAGCATTTTACAAATGACTTTTCTAGATTATTATAGAAAATAGAAATAATAATAATATTTCTAATCTAATCCCTAATTTCTAATCCCCCATAATCAGGAAAATTTATATATATATATATAGATATAAATAAATATTTTTTAAATACGAAAAAAGTGACCTGGATAAGATTCACCTTTAGAGACCGAAATGGCCAGAAATGATACTCCAAAAATTGCAACAATTTACAAAATTCTACAGGTTATCCTAGAAACAAAGTTACTAACACGGCTTTCCTCAGAATGTGTCCTGAAGCGTGACCACTCCAGCAATAACAGAGATGATGGATTCATCTTTGAGATGGTGCACAAGTCGCTGCAGAGCCCTCTGACACCGAGCAGCCTTAGGGGACTGCTTTCCTTGTGTTCCTCTGTGCTACTCATGTCTGTGCATGCTTGCATGAACAAAGGGTTCCCTCCGACACAGAGTTTGATTAACCAAGGGACGATCCCCTCCACCAATCCAATAAAGTGCCTCTTACAGGACGGACATGTTGTGGCTCTAGTTGCCAGGAGTTAGAGAGCAGATGGCGCAGTGTGCTGGACAACCCATACCACCTTGCTGCTGTAATTACATCTTCCTAATGGGATGTGACCATGGCCATCTCTGGATACACTGCGAGCCTCACCTAGTCCTGCAATAGTTTCAGCCTGACGGATAGGGATCAACGACACAAGGACTAGGTCGAGGGGTCAGTAATATGTCAGTGGCGAAGTAAACAATGAGAAGGGCATCAGCATGATTTTTTTACTGCAAAATATAGAATGGAACAACTGATCCCACTGTAACAGGATGTCCTGTAGACTAGGGCAAAGCAGGATGTGAGGGAGATAATGATAAGGGCATGGCTTCAATTTTGTGTGTAAATCAAGAAATGATGACTTAAAGGTGTTGTTGACCGTATTTTTCTTTTTTTTCCTTTTTTTTCCAGGCTTGATTGTGTTTATGGGGTGCAGTGTATATATACTGTATATATAGGAACAGTAAAGACAAAATTGCTTTGCAAATATGATTAAAAGCTATAGAATGTCACATTTATTATTAGGTCTTTCGACAATACATGTTCTACCAAATAAAAATGACAGCACCTGTAGAGTTCATCCCACTATTTGATGTGAGCATAAGTATTGGAACCGTTTAATTTGCGGCAGATGTAAAAGAATAAAAGTTAATATTCAGTTCCAGATCCCTTGCATGCAATCAGAGCAGTGACTCTGCAACCCATAGACATCACCAGACTCTTGGTCTTATGCTTTGAAATGCTTTTCCCCAGCCTTTAATGCAGCCAATTCCAACTCATGCTTGTTTTGGGGAGTTTCTGTCTTTAGTCTTCTTTCAGATGGTGAAATTAATGTTCAATCAGATTTAAATCTGGAGACTGATATGGGCAATCTAAGACTTTGCATTTCTTTGCCCTGATTACATAAACTCAAACTAGATGCTTGCTATACTGCATAAATTAAATTATAATAATAACAATCAGGGTAGTTGTAATCATTTTCTATCCTTAATTCACGTTAAATGTGGCCTTGATGCTGCAGAAAGCTTCCACACAAACAGATTGGCTTCATCTACAGAAAAAGGGACAAAACAAAACTCCTATTCAGGACAAACAAGCTAAAACCTACAGCAGAGCCTTTGTCAGCATCTAGCAAAGGTCTGCAAAAGAACCCAGGCGGGCCGAGATGCCCGAGGCTGTCTATTTTCCACCCTGACTGCCGTCCCTTTGGGGCTGGTAAACTGAGTGGAGGGGAGGAAGGGTGTTTCATGCTACATGTTCAAGTCTCTGCTCCATGCCCAATTAATCCTGAATCGGTGAGATGGGGATTCTGCCAAACATGTCTCTGTTGCATGGCAGGGGCTTTTGGGCTAATGAACAGGGCTGAAAGGGGCCGAGAGCAGGGGGAAAGCCCTCCCTCATCCTGGGAAAGGTTTAGACAGAGGGGTATGGGTCATTTGGGGGCTGGTCCCCGTTTTCACAGGCCTGCACTAGATTTAGCATCAGTTAATGAGAGACTGGGTGGACATGATGTTATGGTAACGTTTGACAATCATTACATCAGGATTAGCGCTCAGGGGATTACATCAACCAAGCATTAGTGAGAAATCTCTCGCTGGAGGCATAAACGTTAGGCTCAGTTTCATACAAAAATTAGATCAACGTTGCATAAATATGTGTATTTCACAGCGGAGTAAATAAGCAAATCTTTAGCAAATCTACAAAATCCATTTATTTACTTAGTATTTAGAGAAATTCAGTTGTAAATTGAAACACTTAAAATAATATTATGGGTTGAATACAAGCTACACTCAAACTAACAGCATTTGCAGTGTAATGCTAAGCCCATTCATATTTTCTTGATTTCATAAAAAAAAAAAAAAAAAAAAAACTATGAGGCATTTACAATGAAAGTGAATGGTGCCAAGACATAAACATTTTGCATGTTAACATGACTTTAGTCTTTCCTGTGAAAGGTTATAACCAATTGTACTTCACTTTAAAAACATGACATCACTTAATACTTACTGATATTACATTATAATTATAACTTTTTATTTTTTCTTTATTGAACAAAGCACACTTCTTAATGTTATGCCCAATGTGTTTTAATAAGGATTGTGTAATCTCTATATAATATCAGTCTTTAAATGCAAGATATGTGAAGTATACCTGAAGTATACTTGCAATAGTTCCACTTTAAGTATATCAGTTTAGTACACCAAAAGCACAATTGCAGGATATTTTTTTATTAAGCATGTATTTGTATACTTAGCACAACCTAAGTGCTTAATCTTTTTTTCACAATGTTGCTTTTAAAAAACTATAATTTTCACACTGAATTATCCACATTTCCATTTACTAAAAAAATAAAAATAAAATAAAAAAAGCACAAATGCTACTAGTTGAGCTTAAAAGGAATCATTCACCCAAACATGAAACTCTGTCATAATTTATTCAGTTTGTTCTCATTTAAAATCTATATGCAAACAATATTAGAGCCCGGCTGATTTCTATTTATAGCTTTCAAAATAACTTCTTTTTTTTCTCAATTTTTTTTTTTTTTTTTTTTAAAGTAAATGATGACAAACATTTCATTTTTGGGTGAACTGTGCCTTTAAGCTGTTTGTGGCATTTGTGTCAATTCTCATTTTTGGATGAACTATTTTTTGAACCTAGAATATTGGCTAATAAAATCCACCTCAAATAGTTCTTGTATATTTGGTACAAAGACAGTCCAAAATCCCATGCTACCTCATCCTATTTCCTTTTAGCCTCTCTTCTCACATTTTTTTATAACCTGACAAGCATTTAGATGTCTGGGAGCTTCTTTCATGAAGATTTGCATGTATAATTGAGAAGGAAGAGTGCAAAAGTGCATCTGGTTAGCTGCCGACAAAATGACATCACGATGAGGCTGCATATAACATCAAAATACAGGCAAATGCATACTAAGAAACCCCTCCCCAACAGTGTCGTGCAATGATACGTAGCCAAATATTGTTAGAGAGTGCAAAAACATTGTGAAATATTTCTGACGCACAGAGGGCTCATTATGAGAGTGAATGTGCTCCTACACAGCTGTGGGTGAAAGAGGCCCATTGTGGCGAGCTGCATTAATCCGAGACCACACTGCCGAAGCCTAGGAGAAAGGGACCGGCCCCCCGGGGCCCCCCTCCTGACACCTCGGTTCCGCTGGTCCTTGTGTGACTCGCTCTGCCTGGCTACATGGACACGCATTACCTGCTTTGTTCGAATCGACTATCCTATCGTCTGCAATGACCCACTTTTCAAGAGTTTGTCTGAGGCCCCAAACCACAGTTTTACTGTGAAAACAGCAGTTTTGTATTAGAATAACAGCTTAGAGAGGTTAATAATGAGTTACTGACGTACAGGGAAGTTAGAGATAATGAGTTTTCTGGGAAAAGATGAACTTTTTTATTCAGTTATCAAAAACGACTGTAAACAGACTGATAACTAGGCCAGCTGTTCTCTCCGAATCTCTTGCTCTCTCACTCTAAAACCCTTTTACTTAAGACTGTCTCTATTCCAGATTGGCTTTTTAGAAGTCACAATGTGACCACGCAGGTTCTGGTCAATCCTTACCATGCAGTGAGCCACTGTTCCTGGATTCGAGGGCACCATGGGTCTGAACACTACGTTAGAGGACAAAGTGTGTGCTTTGACTGTGTTCTCTCCCAAATCAATCTCTTAAGCTATTCAGCTGTTTCAGTTCCTGATTGAAGCCAAGACCTTTGGAGAGAATCCTCTTGCCATGTTTCAATGGCTTTTTTCTGCTCTTTAAAAAGAGCAAAGTATTCCCACATGGCCAGAAAATTGTGTAGGTTTTTTTTTTAGTTAAGACAAGTATTATGTTTTCTGACAGGAAAAGTTTTGATTATAATCAAATTATCGAATTATGGTGTATTCACACCAAACGATTAATAATTGTATTATTTGCACGAGTAGATTACATACAAAGTCAATGCAAAGACGCAAATAGAGGGGAATTCGACCCAGGGGACACAAATGTCATGAAATGCACATCACGTTTGCCGCAAACACAAGAAATTCCCTTCAATCACATCTTGTGTGAAAAAGTAAAAAAAAAATAAAACACAACTCGGGCGAAAAATTTGCCTGACGTGTTCTCGCGTAAGCCAATCAGCAAAGAGCTTACTGGCACATCTGGTTGAATCAGAAAATGGAGGAGCACATTATTGTAGCCGTTTGCGTACACCCCGAAATCTATAATACAACTTCACAGAGTTGTGTGCGCCTCTGTATGGTGCTGTGAACCCAGACACGTCTGCGTTTGGCTCTCTGGCATTTTTGGGACTTCCAAAACAGGTACAAAGCTGCGATCATATTTATCCAAACGATAATAAACAACAAAAATATTATAATAATGAAACATATATAAAATGCCTTTCAAAAGACTGCTAAGCCAAGGTGACTAGTGGCAAAATGTCCAAAACTTCCATAAAAACAGCAATATATAAAAAAAAAAATAACCTGTATAGTCACACCAGTAGCCACTACACCAGGTTTTATACCTGTATGAACTGTGTTTGTCTTGTCTAGATAAATCGGTTTCATCTAAAGGGATTAGTTCACAATGCCAACAACAATTCCTCAGGCTAATGTTATCGATGTGAGATAAACACAGTCAACAAAACAGTAGCAATCTCAGCCACACCATCTTGGTCTTTCGAACTTAATTTTCCCCTCAGATCAATAAAATCTGTCTGAGGTGTTTGCGTGTGTGTATATATATATATATATATATATATATATATATATATATACACACACACACACACACACACACACACACACATATATATATATATATATATATACAAACTTTAATAAAAAGTCAGAGTTATACAATTATCAAAATTATTTGTAGAAATTTGCTAATAAAGGGACACTGAGTAAACGACACCCCTGAATTTTCAGCATTACTATGTGAAGAAAAACAATGAATTCTGGGAAAAAGTTTCTAGCAGAGCTGATTTCAGAGGAAAAGAACGTCTGGCTGTCAGGACTCAGCTCTGTGCCAGTGTGCATATGGGCCTGCGGGCAGGATGGCGGTGATGAGCGGTGGGACCGGCTAATCAAGAGATTAAGGTCAGAGTGATGAAAGGTTACACTGCTGAGGACGGTGGCTTAGACCCCAGGGGACATGACCAGGTAAGACTGAACTGGATCTGAAAGCAGGACAAACAGCGGGAGATGCAAAAGGCAGAGAGAATGGTGTATTCTGCTTCCTCCCTGACAGTGATGCATTAAAGCAATAACACGAGATGAGACGCAATACAGAGCCAATAATCAAAATAACACACATCCAATCACTGCTTACAGAAAATGCTTTACCTTTTTATCTTCCATGAATTTCAGAAATCTACGTATACACAAAAGATAGACAGATATGGCATACGCCTAAAAAAATAAATATTGTTTATAATATTTCAGAGATCGTTCAGAATCATTCTATCATTGGTAATGGTGTGCGTGTTGTGTCTGGAGTGCCAGGGGAACAACTATCAACACTGCTAAATGTTTTAAAGAAGCATCAGCAGTCAACAGATGGTGTGATGAAGTGATGATAGAAAATTACTGGCACAAAGAAGAATAGAAAACTTGGAGACAAAGCCATTAAAGACAGCTTTTATCTTAGAATGTGCAAAAATCAATCCTTTGTCAGTCATACTGTATGAGGGAAACTTTCCTGACGTATATAGAAAGATATATAAAGAATGGAAGGCAAGAACAGAGGGGAAAAAATGGCAGAGCAAAAGCCTTTGCATCATCATATGACAATCCAAGTGATCTGACAGACTCTGACAGGCAGATTCTCTCCACTGAAACGTAAACCAGCTTAGGGGGCCATTTTCTATTTTATCCTTAAGCTTCGTGACCTTCTACCCCACGGCCTGCCAGTAACCATCAAGACACCTCTTCCTACACACACATACATGGAACAGACGCTTTCCTCTGCTGCCCCAACACCCCTGATTAGATGCTGAGGAATTCCAGCATAAATGCAGCTGTCAGCTTGGCTCTACTTCCCACCAGATCAGCCATCTCATGGATAAAAGAGAAAAAACACAGGGAAGGCAGAGACAAAAGCAGATGTGGAGCCAGGCTCAGATGGCAGCATGGATGCCCCCTGAGGGGAGCCCCTGTGCGCCTCTGGCCCGGCCTGCTTTAGCCTTCCTTATCCCTCACATCCCCTTCTTGATGGACAACAAGATAAGAGCTTGTGACAGCGTCCTCAACAAAGATTCCTCTAGACCTTAATTACTCTGATCAGTCTAAGCTAATGCTAATGTCTTTCAGGTATATGGTACTGTGCCAGTAGGGATTTAACCTCTTGCATGAGATGTTTTTTGGGTTCCTCTGTATGCAAGTCTTGAGAGAACCACTGCAAGTCTTAAGAGAACCACTCCCTAAAAGACTGAACATTCATCAATAAATCCTTTTCTTTCTCTGAAGATTCCTCTCCTAAAGACTTGGGTTTCGGGAGTCTTTGAGAGGAGGGGAGGTCCTGACACTCGAGTGCCTTCCTGAAGGGTTAATAAGGGTTTAGGAAGGAGGTGTCTCTCGTTTTGACACTTTCATTTGTTGAAACATTAGGGGAAATGAATAAAAAGCTGGAAGAATGGGATTCAGCCTTCGGGTGTGCAGTGATTCTGAGTGTGTTTTTTTTTTTTTTTTTTTAAGGTGAGGAAGCCTTGGGTTATTATGGAGACATTAATATCAAAAGATACATTGTGTCGTCATCTAGAAAATTATTCACATTAAATTATAGACAAAAGAGACTAATTGGTCCAATTAAAGTGTGAGATTTTGGCTGTTCTGCTATTAGTTCCACAATTAATCTTTGCCAGTTTAGGCCAGAGGTCTAAAGAACCTCTTTTTTGTTTTGTTTTTTAATTGTTTTTTTTTTCCTACCCACCATAAAGAGTACTGCTATGTGCGCAAGACATAAGAACTTTATTTATTTTGATGTCAGTAGCCATTTTTTGGCTACTGACATCAAAATAAATAAAGTTGGCAAAAATTTTGACATGGTTTAAAATCGGTATCCATTATCCATTTTCTATATATGTCTCTGGAAAAAGATTAGGCATTTAGAGTTCTGTGCATAAAAACAGTTCACGAGAGAAACATTTGTATAGCAACTGTATAGCAATACTTCACCAAACCATATGCATATTTTTTGTAATGTTTAAAAACTCGAGGTTGGCAATAGATGGAAAACTAAAATTAATTGACAATACAGTACATGCAACTTCTTTCTGCTTCTTTGTTTTCTTTTCTTTCTTCTTTTAAACACTTTCTTCTCTGAAAATTTCCACAGAGCCTCTAGCATCCTAATTTGAAAACCCTTGTCTCGGGAAACTAGCTTTGCAGCCGCTAGCAGAGCAGAAGTTGCAGGTCATGCCTCAAGGATTCTGTGCAAGCAAGATAATGAATACTATTTAAACACATGTCTCCTGCATAAGGACAACATTCTTGAGTCTCATCCTGCAGTGATGTCTCACAACCACATTCCTAGCATGAACAACCAGTGAGATAACTCTGAAACCAAACACAGAGAGAGACAGAGAACAACCAGATATCACTTGCGTGTCAGTTTCCGAGCCAAGCTAGCAATGTCTTTATTCAAATTCTGAGGAGAAGTCTCCAAAAGTGATTACGGTCGCCTTTTGCAGTTTGTAACCCTGAGAGAGCTGAAACCTGACGACAACAACAAAGAAGCCGAAACTCGCACCGCTCTCTAATGTCACAGGACAGCAAGATAAATGCTGAGACACACGGTTTGTTGTTTGGGGACCAACAAAAGCCAAAACAAAATACAAATGCATATCCCTCATAAAAGCATAAAAAAAAAAAAAACATACAGGAAGGGAGACGGGGCTGTTCTCAGGAGGGGAAAAAAACGCCTGGGCCCGGGGCCTCTGAGAGCAGCTTTAATCAAATAGAATCCATTCTCCACTCTATGAGAGGAAGTAGAATTAATGAAGAGTGCAGAGGGGCAGAGGCTGTGGGACCATCGAAACATACATTGAAAGTAGTGGAAAGAACGACTCCACCAAAAATATGTTTTTTATTTGTTTCGCAGAGGCGGAGGTCTTGCGAAGGGAAACAGGGAGGCGACTGTGTCGAAACAAGCAGAAAGATACTCTAGAAAGTGTGTAGAAAGGATGTCGGTACTTCATCTTACATTTACAAGGTGGATGCGCTATAATGGCATGCTCTCTATTGATTTGCTCTCCCATGGCGCGCGTTTGCAGAAAAGGACTTTCGCATTGATTCGGAGACTTCTTTGAAAAAAAATAATTGATATGAGCTACACGGGCGAAGGCGGTTGACTGAAGAGAGGAGAGTGAGCTGTTATCAACCAAAGGCCCAAGTTTTCCTTCACAATAGATACCAGCGCATCGCTTTCAGAGCCGTATTGTGGGTCTCCATTGCAGCGAGATGAATATTAACATGCAAATCGACCTGCACGCTCTAAAAGTGGAAGCCAGCCAAGCATTTACTGTTAAAAATCCCCCATATTCTTCACTCTCATGCTAAATTTGTGAGCCCATGTAAACATCTATTTTAGTCAAGCTTGAGAGGATGAGAGAACAGAGGGACTGTTAATATTCTCTGCCTTATTTATATTCATAGTGGGACAATGCTTGAGGGAAAAATACAGGACAAGGAAGACGATGGGAAAAAATTGAGAGTGTGGGAGAGAGAGCGAACGCAAAAGAGCAGAGCAGGATATGTGACTCGAGGCAGAGCGGGTAGAGCTGGATGTCTTTAGAGAGCAACGTTGGAAGAGAATGAGAGATGACCAGAGGAGAAAACCCAAAGTTGATTCGCTTCGCTCTTGCTCCCCTCGGCCACTGCTGACATCTTTGTTTGGCCGCAAGTATCCCGATTATGTCGTGAGTTCAGAGGATAAGAGGAGTTAGGGATGTCTGCGGCACATTACACAGAGTAAGAAAAATACAGTCTTATCAAACTTTCATGGCAGACTTTGGATGCAAAGAGGTTTCTGCGCTCATCTTGGGAATAACGTCTGAAATAAAAAAGGAAAAATCGAGATCAAATGCACGAAGGCCAGGGATCTTTTCAAAGTCTAAAGCCGCAGGGTTTTTTTTCTAACTCTCACATTCTCTAAAGCAAAAAAAAAAAAAAAACACAAATCAAATCCATGTATGTTAATGGCGGCGCTATGTCAAGGAGCTGATTTGAACAGTTGTGGCAACCAGAGAGTGGAGGTTATTCATGTACGCAGGCATCCAAGGTAGTCATCACAATTGGGACTCCATGCACGTTACCGGGCTCTCTGTGTACGCCCGCGGCTCCTTCCCTCGCTGGAGCTCTTAAACTAGGACAGTGTCTGAATTCACCCACTATCCTTCTCAAGAGCACTTAACAGCTGAAACGTGCCTTAGGTTGGGAGGTCACAAGAAGCATTTGGAGGGTTTGGTTCATGTCTCAATGAGGCCGGACCAGACGTGTGTTTGATTTTAAGAAATGTTAGTTGTCTGGAGATTTGTGCAGTAGCAGCTCACATGGTGTAAAAAGGATATGCAGAATGCTTCCCTCAGGCACGAGTGCTGTTCCCATTACCGGGGTCTTTCCTCACACTTCTAAACCGAAGAAATCCTCCCTCTTAACTAACCATCCTTTTAACCTGTCTTAACAGAGCTGTGACAGAGGAGGCTGAAGCTATCGGAGAGATCCTGCAAATGAGTGAAGTCATTATTTGTGGTGGGTTATCGCTGCTCTCTCCTCTACCTGAAAAGCCGAGAGAAAGAAAAGCATCGCTTTACATTCTCTTAAGCAAAAGGGTTGGTTTCCACAGCAACCCTACTGCGACAAGCGGAAAATAATCAGCAATCCATACAAATGACTTTTCAATGACATTTATTCCCTGTCTGTGATAGTACTTGTCTGTAAATTCTATTTAACAAGAAAACCTGATATAATGTTGCATGCCAAAAAGAAAAGAAAAAGAAAAAAAGTCAACGCTTTAACAGAGGGCAAAAAAAAATAATAATAAAAAACATAAATACAGTAAATATTACAAATACATTTTTAAATAAATATATGTGTGCAATATTTATTTTGAATAAATAAAACAGTATGTCAAGTACAATCTTAAAACATACATCTGTGGTACTTTTCACAATATTGATATAAAGCTGCTTTACAGAGCAGGATTGAACATTTTTGATTGATCATTTACAAATCCTCCCTTTTTTAATTCATTTGAATTGATTTGGCCACACCCTACAGGAAGTCGACCTGGAATGAGAGGAAGAAGGTTTTAATAAAATGTTCAGAAATTCACAGGTAAGGTACTTATGGAAAAGTTCATTTATAAAATGTAATGAAATATACAAAATCAATCACATTTCTAAAGGTTGCATTTCAGACTTTTGACTATCTGTCTATTCAAACTTCAAGGCTGTTTAAACTTATTTCAATACTTTCCAAACAAGGCTTTGTCAAGTCAACATTTAAAGTTTATCAGGAAAAATTTTGATATTCTAGTAAAAAGCTACAGTTATACAAGCTTCTTTAAATGCAAGTTCTTTTTAATTCTGCCTTAATTAGCAATCAAATTCAAGTGATGTCTGAGTGATAATTCAGTGCTGAAAGTCACATACATATCCACCTCAGACCATTAGCTCTGTGGTCACAATCCAGACATGTGCTGAGACTCACAACAGCTGCAGAGCTGTACCTCCTCCACCTCCTCATCTGTGTGGCGGAGCCATGTTTACCACCAGCTGCAGTCTATACCAGTCAGACAGCAAGAGACGCTTCACTGCCTACAGCCCTCCAAGATTGATTTCACTACTTACAAATTAATCAATATCTTAATTAACAGCACAATATTAAATTATTTCATAAAAGAGTGTTCCAGGTTCAAAACAGCTAAGGTCTACTGACAGCATTTGCGGCATAACGTCAATTATGGTGACCACAGAAAATAATATTTGAGCAAAAATCTCAATACAGTAAGGCATTTACAACTGACGTACAAGGGCCAGACAATAAACGCAATTAAATACACAGAATTCAAAGGTATATATAATCGACAGAATCGCTTACTGACCTTGAAAGTTAAATCCAATCAAACTTCAAACTCAAGAAAACATCCACAAGATGTGCACAAGGATACCCGAAAGGAACTAAAATCCACTGTCAGAAATTAATCTGCATTAATGCCCAACCAGAAGATCATCTGCATGTAAGGAAAATTATGCTTACAAGGATGATCTAGCTCAAATAATAAATAAGTGCTTTAACAAAAATACAAGCTTCAGATTTCTGCAATTAAACCTACTGGAACCAACTTCATGTAAATGAGAGGCGGAAAACACTGGGCAGAAGACAATCACTGACAGGGGAAGGCGGTGAAATCTGTCATAAGACCTCCAAAATCTGTCCGATTTTCTGGTACTTAAATCATATCATTGCATAATTCAGATTTGAATGCTGCATTTTTAGGTTTTGACCAGTAACATAATCCCATCGAAGGTATTAATACAATTATATGATTAATATTAAATACTTATTGTTTGATGTTGTGTTGAGATATTTCTGCCACTTTCACCACTGGCTTGCACTATTTGTTACGCAAAGCTGCTTTGGAACGATGTGTACGATGAAAAGTGCTACACAAGTAACACTGGCTTGACTTGACAAAGAGTTGCAAAGAGTGCATGAGAAAGAGAGCAACAGCATGAGAAGTGACGGAATGTCTAAGGACACAGCAGGGTCCTCATGCAGAGTTGATTAAAAGACAACCAGAAGTTCTCCGACATTTTTCCAGCATCACATGCAGATGCACAAACATGACAGCGTTTGATTTTGGCAAGTCTGAAATGTGTTAAAAGTACTTCCAGAGGGGAAGTGGGGGTGGGGGGGGGGTGCTGTCTTTCCAAACTTTCTTTCTTATACAACTTTACGTTTGAAGTGTGTTTGTTTACAGAACAAGATGAATCTCAAAGTCAGTTTTCTCCTTCCAAATCCGAACACACACATAAAATGAAGTGAGAAGCAGCTTATCAAATCATCTTATGGATCTACAACTTCTCTCTAATGTTCCATTCAGTAAGCAATCAAAAATGCTTCCAGGAAAAATACCAACGTTCAAATTGAACAATAATGAAAGCCGACTGCTCTGCCAAGACAAAAGCCGAAACATCTGTGCCAGACGACGTAATTTATTCATTTGTAGTCAGCTGAGAGGCAATATTTTGATAAATAAAACACAATCTTCCTCAAGAATGACACAACGTGAGAATCAGGCTCACGTGTGCCACAGTGGAGTTCCTGGAGCAGGTGGTCTCTCTCCCACCCCGTTTCCACACAGACTTTGGGGGGGGGGGGGGGGCTAAAGTAGTCCACAGAAAAACAGGCAAGAAGAGCCAGCAGATAAAATATCTGCCTGATAAAATCATCGGAAGAGCTGGAGAAAACCCCCAGTGCTGTTTGTCATTTGACAATGAGCATTAACCCAGGAGATTGGCTATAACTGCTGGAAATGGGCAATAAAATTCAAGCCCAGAGATACAAAGTGAGACGTATTTATGCATAACTAGCCCACGCATTGCAAACATTTGCACCAATTCACTTCTGATTGTGGGTAGCAAATGTTGCACGTACCATTTGAGGAGCGCAAGGTGAAAGATGTGCTTTGCTGTGTTAATGATGTCTTTGGAAGTTTGTAGACACAAACCATTCTCACAATGGGATTCTATTTTTATCAAGACACAATATCATGATGTGATATGTTGCAATACTTGCAATATTATTGTACAATGTACCCAAAAGTACTGTATGCACTTTTCCATTAATGAGGAGAGAATGATTTAAAATGTGCTTATTTTATCGTATATTTTTCTCTAAATTATGATATTGACATGATAATTTATACAGACAGACAGACACATAGATAGATAGATGGTTTTCACCAACACATATGATCTATACATTTTGAGACCTTCATAAATTTGCTTATACTATTACTACAAAATAACTATTAAACATGCCATATAAAATCCTTGTAAATTGTACTCTTCTTAATCACATACAGATGTTTATGATACTGCAGGTCTTTCTTCATCTTACCCCACTGTACCACACAAACGTTAGTACATACTGTGTATGCGAAGTGTGAAAAATCAGACAGATTTAGTCCAGAAACTCTGTTTGAGGTGAGGAAGAACTTAACACATGAAAGAGAATGTAGGAGAGAGAAAGAGAATGGGAGAGAGAGAAACAAGTGAAAGTGTCAAGAGAGACTTTAAGGCAAATATATCAGTGTCTGCACAGGACCTGTGCTGATGTGGGAAATGCAGCCTATTGAGAATGCCTTTCACTTGTGTTATTTACACAGGAAAAGGGATCAGGGCAGGCAGAACAGGCACAAATGGGCTCAAATGTCCATCCACAGCCGGGCACCAGCTGACATTCACACACACACACACACACACACACACACACACACACACTGTCTGTCAACACAAAGAACATTGCAACAGGACAAAAAAGTACAGTTGTGTAACAGTTAACAATGGCTTCATTTGGATATCATTTACTCATATTTCCAAACCCATACTTAATTTTGCATTCTGTGGATATTTGAAGACTCTCCAAGATGTTCATTTGAATACAGCGAAAACAGTTTGTGACCAGAGGCTGTCGAAAGCACATAAATTTTAAAAAGCAGCATAAAGAGAATCCATAGAACTTGTACATTACATTCCAATCCATCTGAAGGCATTTAATAGCTTTCTGCAAGGAACAGATCAAATTGTGGGTGTTACAAACCAAAAGTCTTAAATCTTACATTGCATAGTGTACAAATCTGACAACAGTGACACCAAGTTCTTGCTTGTCAATATGACCATTTTTCACCAATTCCTCACAGACTTGGAATATAGTTCAAGAGTCATATGCCAATATTTCCCATTTTTGTAATGGGCATTGTAATAGCATTATTAAAAAGTTTCCAACATCAAAGAATGTACTTATATGCACACACACACGCACATACATATATCACTTTATTGTCACAATATTTTGAATGCATTATTTACAGAGCATTATTATTTATGAGCAGCTCAGGCAATCTATTGTTTTTTTTTTTTTTGAAAGAACAACAAAGTTTTTGTTTAAAAGAACATGAGTAAATGAATCTGGGGTTTTATTCTTGGATTAACTACCCCTTTAACCGAACAAGAAAGCAAAATAATTATGATCCACTTCAAAACGATGTGATGTGACAAAACCATCAATCACTGGCAACCATTTAATAGGATTCTTTCAATTTCAGATCCACTCCCAGAATTCTCATCGGACATGACTGACACGTTACTCTTGCCCTGCTTTGTGTTTCTCACTAGTCGGTTAGAGTGAACTGATATATTCCACAGGAACAACCCCAGATCAACTATGAGCCAAAACGCGCGGCCTCGAAAAAGACAAAAGAGCTTTGTTCGGCGTGTCTCTAATCAGCAGGGGATGGCGGCGTATGAGTGCGACTGAACGCCTCTCTACATCCCAGACAGCATTTAACATCGCTCCTAATTACTGCACCAAGGCATCACAAAGAAGCACTTTAGCTCAGTGCAGAATACCAGGCTTTCATTAAGGCAGAATGTAACAAAAGGACACGCATATGAAACCTTCATCTCCATTTCAAAAGTATTTCTATTTTGTTCTTGGAGGAAATTAACCACTCTCGTATCTTGGTTTGGATATTTATGACTTATTTGACGGAACATGCATCAACATGTGAGCATCTTGAACGGTTGAGGTGAACTAGGAAAATCATCCATGAGTCTGCAGTCCATTGTTTCATCCAACCTCTCCACCTACTTGCAGGTTAATGTACCAAGCGGTAAAGGCTGAGATGGAGCCTAAAAGCAGCCACCGGCACTTATCTTGCTGTCAAGGCCGCATCGGAGACATCTAAAGGGAAGGTGTAATGTTTCAGAGACTGAAGGCGCGAGAGCCTGCCCATCGCCTCCCCTTAGAAATCATTAAACTGTCTGTCGCATCTAGACAAAAGAAGCGCTCATTACAGTGTGCAGTGGTGATTATGTAATGTCACATTGAACACACCCAGTCATTGGCTCTCTTTTTTTCAGCTCAAATACACATGATGCAACTTTATGACCCGTAAGGTTACACAATAAAGCCATAAAGGACCACAAAATCATGAAAGCAAAAAGAAAGGAAAATAGATAAGACAAGCAGTAAACCCTGAATTTAACGGATGCATTATAATCCCTTTAAATGGATTCAGCCTTGATAAAAGCTAAATTTTGTTTCTATAATTTAAACTTCCAATAAAAAGAAAGAATCAACTCCTATGTAAATTACTAAGTAAATGCGCTTTGTTCTTGATTTTTTAATCAATTCCCTAAGTTATGTAGATGAGATTAAAACTGTGCACATAAATAAAAGAAATAAAATAGGATTTTACAATTACTGAGGAAAATGTGTGATCTTTTGCTTAGGCAATACTACATGTTGCTATGTAGTTGCTAGTGTACAAGGTGGTTGTTGAAGTGCTCTGGAAGGTGGGCAGGTAATGTTCACTGGCACGAGTCAAAAAAAACAAACACAAGTCTCCATGTTTTTGAAGTTTAAACAGAAGGTTTTGGGTTTGAGTCCCATGCATGAACTAAGAAAATGTATACATTTCATGAAGTGTAAGTGTTTTATATATATATATATATATTATAAGCCAAATTCATAAATGTAAATGCCTGATATCTATATTGTAAAAATGCTAAATATAAATTTTTTACCATTAATAACTAAAACAAATGCAACAGTAAAAACCTACCTAATTGGTCAACCGTAAATTGTATATGATGAAAAACTGTAATGGACCTAACCTTACATTACATACAATAAAATACTGTTAAATGTAACATTTTTGGAAGCAAAAAAGTACAACTAATTACATGTGTTACATTTCAAAGTTAATATTTATGTTGAGGTTTGAATTGCACCTTAAAAAATAAGTCATTAATAGAATCTTAACTAGCGAAAGTGGATTAGAAGAACTTCAGTGATCTCCAATAGAGAAACACCTGACAACAGAGACTCGTGGGATTGCTCACTGCTATACACATGGTAGAGCCCCTCAGAGACATGTTAATAGAATGTTCCTGCGCTAGCTAACCGCTTTAGCTTTGAGCGCGTGGAACTGGGCTGGATTTACGGTTTAAATGCCTCAAGGGAATTGACTTCAAAGTAACGTTGACTAAAAATGTCTTTATTTAAGTCGCTGCCAAGTTTCAATAGTTTTATCTTCTGACATGAGAAGAAAAATGCCTTTTGGTACGAGATAAGAGGAGAGCCATGCTAGCCAGTTAGCACATGCATGAAGCCGAGACATCTGTAAAGGAGCGAGTCATCTAGAAAGCATTAAGTTCGACTTTAAACATGGCGTTTAAAGTAAATCATAAATGTCACGAAAACATCTGTCGAATGTCATTTAGAGATTCAACAGGGAACACTTTAACAGATTAGCTAACGATTACATCTACAAAATGAGATCTTTCATATGAAAACGCACACCATGAACAGACGTCTAGGGCTAAGTGCATGTGCTAGAAGTGTCGTCGTACATCCAAACCCAACTCCCTGAGAGCTTTCACTCGGAAGTACCACATCATCCCCTCTGCATCTTTTTCATTTCCTGTTCATATGAGTTTGGGAGGAATGTTCTGAGCTGGCTGAGCAGCACTAGAATGTATACTTTCTGGTATAACTGTCCTGTGAATTCCTCCAAGCAACATCTGCTTTGTGTTTCAAGTCCAAACCCTGCAGGGAGCAATTCTGTAGTCCCTGTCAATTACGTGGATGTGACTTTCTGCCCTCTTCTGGCACCTGCTGCAGGACATAAAGCACACAGACATTGTAAATCCTAGAGAAATAGAAAGAGAGGGCAGATATTCTGTGGTTCTCTGCACACTAACATACAGTACACATGACACACTCATCTGTCCGACAAAGAGACAGATGTATTCACACCCACACCGAGTTAGAACCCAGTTGTGTCTCATTTCTGGGCATGATAAGTGTGAGATCTATCCCAGCATACATCTGTCTGACACCTCTGCTTTGGAACCAGGAAATACATCTCCTCTGTTTTCTCCCAGATACCTCCAGCACACCGCGGTGGAACGTGCATTTGGAGACTGACCGGGGCCAGAACGCCCTCCCCGTGGAGGCTTCTTCCCTTTCATTCTCAATACATCTGCCAGCGTCACACGATCATAATAATAACAGAGCCATAATATCAGAGAGCCTGTCAGACCGGCACAGCTCTTTAACTCGAACAGACCCCTGGTCTGCATTTCAACACAGATGGCAAACCACATGTAGTCATCGGAGTGAATAATTCATGAATTTGTGAAATAACACGCATGATGCCAGATATGAGGTAATCTTGTGACCTACTCTCATATGCACATGGAATTATGGAAGCAAAGAAAAAAAAATGGAGCCATACAAATAAAAACTCTGTTTATAAGAACAAAGCTTTTGAGATTATATTTAATGGGACAAGAAGGCAAAACGGTAGATGTAAGGAGATGAGAGGTAAGGAGAGACGAGTGGATAAAAAAAAGATAAATTGAGACAAGATGAGACAGGAATAGAAGACAACAGAAAATTTGAGATAAAAAGAGACAAAGTGAGACAAGAAAGACATAAAATGAGAACAGATGAGAAAAAATTTACAAAAGCACTACAACAAAAGATGTAACAAGATGACAAGTGAAAAGACATTCAAGACTAAATAAGATAACACAATGAGAAAAAGAAAAGAAAAACACTGATGAAACTAAAAGAAAATAAGAAAAATGACTCCAGATGGGAAAAAAAAGGAAAGGAAAGGAAACAATCTTGAACCAGAACTTTCTAGAATCAAAAAGATAAAGCATTTCCAATTTCGGCCAATTCCTAAAAAGACTGTCTTATGACTCTTATTTTTTTTTTTTTTATCATTAATTTTCATTATTAGTTGAAAGATGATTTGCTGGTTGAATCATATTGAAACATTATAAAAATGTTATATAATGATAAATAATGTATAATTTACATTATGACACAACATCAAATGATATGATATGATACGAGAAGAGAAGAGAAGAGAAGAGAAGAGAAGAGAAGAGAAGAGAAGAGAAGAGAAGAGAAGAGAAGAGAAGAGAAGAGAAGAGAAGAGAAGAGAAGAGAAGAGAAGCATCTCCTCTGCCAGATGTCTATCATGTCTCTGTGAAGGGACCCCCATAAGTGCTCATGTCTTTCCCACGACAGACTGTTTATTAGTTTTGCCCTTTCAGAAGCTCTGCTGAGGGACCCGCTGTGATTAATGTTTAATGAAGGAGCTGACACCACTTCCAATTCAGCCTCTGTCTACCTGAGACACATACAGAGCTCCAGGTAATTGAAGTCACAATGAGTCTCTTTTGACTGTGAAAGGAGTAGAAAACAACAACCATCAAGGGAGGTGGAAGGGAGTTCATAAAGAGAGCAACAAAGTTCATAAATACAAGGACAAAACAAAATCAGCAACTTTTAATGAAAAAAGTGAAAGTGAAAGTGAAAAGTGACGTGACATTCAGCCAAGTATGGTGACCCATACTCAGAATTCATGCTCTGCATTTAACCCATCCGAAGTGCAAACACACAGAGCAGTGAACACACACAAACTGTGAACACACACCCGGAGCAGTGGGCAGCCATTTTTATGCTGCGGCGCCCGGGGAGCAGTTGGTGGTTCGATTCCTTGCTCAAGGGCTCCTAAGTCTCCTAAGTATTGAAGGTGGAGAGAGAACTGTTCATGCACTCCCCCCACCCACAATTCCTGCCGGCCCAAGACTCAAACTCACAACCTTTCAGTTGCCAGTCCAACTCTCTAACCATTAGGCCACGACTTCCCAGTTAATGCAACTACAGGAAGTTTATCACAGACATGAAGCCACAAAAAAGGTTCCTGTGGAGTTTGACAGTTTCATTCTAAGCTCATTCAACAATCAAACACCTCTTTCTCTTGCTGGAAGTCTCTCAAGAAGCACAGAAGGATTCTTATAAGCCAACCTCCACCATATAAATGCCTGTGTGTTTGCACTATGAAGGCTGTGAATCTTCAGTTCCAACAGTGGTTAAAGGTTAACAGCTTTACAGATGAATAACGGGCCTCATGACAGTTAACTTTATGATTATAGATCTCAGCCAATGCAGGTATTGACAGACCAGTTCAGGTAGAGATTGTGGGTGTGGTGAAAAAAAATAGTATTTTAAACCAATTCTGTTTAGTCTTTAATAGACCACAACCAGTGTGGGCCAATTGCTAAAAAAAAAAAATTACTCTTATGAACTGATTCTTTTAGTGAATCAAAATCATGCAATGTGACTAATTTGGACAATTTTTTTTTAACAGAAGCCTCTTATGAACCAGTACTTTTTAACCAATAAAAAAACATGAAGCATAACCAGTGTGGGTCAATTTCTGAAATAAAATAACCCTTAAAAACCAGATCTTTTAATAAATAGTTAAACTTAAATGTACTCAAATAAATCAGGATCAAATCGAAGATGAATTGAAATCACTTGAGGTAATGGATTCAAGGTAGATGCCACATTTAATTTGACATGAAAACGAGTCTGTAAAGGATAAACTACAGGATAGAGTTTGTTTGTTGTTTAATGTACTATTGTGTACATCTGTGTCTTAACATTCATTCAATGAAAAAGTGTAAAAGAGCTAAACAATGCCTGCAACCACATGATACAGTAGATGAGCAGCTTGTTAAATCTAATTAAACCCTGATTTAAATAATTTAAGCCTATTTAGAAATCCTGTTTTCCCTTGAACACAAACTTATCCTACACTTCATCTTTGTTCCTGTGTGATAGCCGAGAGGCTCACAGGCTCTGAGGGGCAGTGATGTCTGCCGTCTAGATATTGACCCCACTAAGCTGTCAGCAAGCCCTCACATCTTCCCTCTCATCCATTCATCCCCATCCTTTCTTCTTTTTCTTTTTTTTTTTTGAGGAAAAGTACAAAGTAGATCTCTCTCTACGTGTGGTCACACTCACATTCAGAATGAGAAGAAGGTGGCATGGTGCCTGTGGTTCTGAGACGCCCTGTGGACACTTATAAAGACAAATGGACAACTGCCGATAGCTGATGTAGCATGAAGATGTTTCTCTGCACGAGACAGAAAGAGCAGAGCAGGGATTAAGAGGGTTAAAGGGCTTGTTCACCCTAAAATAAAATTCAACAATTATTCAACCTCATGTTGTTCCAAACATGTATGACATTCTTCTGCAACAGAAGAGATTTTGAGAAACTTTTTAGGAACAACACTGGACACCACTAGCTAAACACACACAAACACACCCACACAGGTTTCCATGTTTTAAGGGTAAATTTCGTACACATAATGGTTCTCTACCACAAACTGTATTTACTATCCTCTAAACCTACCTCTAAAAGGTAGGTTTGAGATGTGAAAAATTACTTATGAACAGGTTCTTATTAATGAATAATCATAATAATAAAACAAAAACATACAGCACAGCTACTGTTGGCCTATTTCTAAATAAATGACTCATATGAACTGGTTCTTTAGAGTATCAAAATAATGATCAGTGAGGGCTACCTGCTTAACAAATGACTCCTATGAACAAGTCCTTTTAAGTAATCAAAAACATACAGCACACTGCACCTAAAGGCAATTTAATAAATAATGATAATAATAATAATAATAAAAACAAGGCAGACAATCAGACAATTCTCTGCCTTTTACACCATTTATATCTCAGTCAGATATTCTCTGATTTGAGTGCTGTTTGGTTTCTGTAACTCAAGTCAAATGGGACAATTGTCCTACATATAAAATTCTACTAGAAGAATTTCACTTGAGTATCGTACATTCGTCTGGAGATCTGCTCATAAAAACTCAAAGACGTCTGGTCTGACTCAAGCTCCAATTTCCTCTCATATTGGAACAATATTCTTTTTACGATGAGACCTGTAAATACTGCATTTGTTTTGTACACTCGACCTGTAATAATGAACTTACTTTTTACTTTGCAAAAAAAATGGTGTTAGTCAAATTAGCAGGTTTCATTCCATCAATGTTCATGATTATTTCATATTCCGCTGAATATTTCAGCCAGGGTGGAGGCCGCCAGGACATTAACTATTAACGCGGCTCAAAGGCAAGATGCTTTTATTCGAAGCTGCATCCTCGAACGCGTAGTCTAGCCTTCCCGAGATGAGCGCCTGGGGAGCTGTCACAAGCTTCAAGAGTGACGCTAACCTGAATGGATGGGAGAGAGAGGGGCTTCACCAGAGCTAATGACGCTGCCTGAGGGATGATCCTCATTGTCATACTTGTTTAAACATGCACGCGCATGCGCATACGGGCTTGCGTGCAGACACATCTATCGACTGAATGCACTAAAAGCCAATAACGAGGAGGCTGTCCATCATTTGAATGATAGCACTGTGTATGAGACTTGCTGAATCAGGTCAGAGGTCACAGATCAAAGGTGGTTGAGTGTAAAACATAGTAAAAGCATGTACAAATGTTTCAAAATTAAGGCAACTCACTGTGTTCTAAAACACAGCCATTGTCTCTCTTCGTGTCCTGATTCATCCATAAACGGCTTAAAATGAGTAATAAATAAAGGGATAGGTTACCCCAAAAATTCTCTCTTATGGACTTTCTTCCAACAAGCAGCATCATGAAATTACTTTAGGGGTACTCCATACAACTTAAAGGGAACTTCACCAAAAAAATAAAATTCTGTAGTTAATTAAGCCCCTTTCACTGCACGTCGGACCCGGGAAATTGCCGGAACATTGCCGGGTCGCCTATTGTGTGAAAGCAAACATGTCCCGGGATTGATTACGGCATTGAACCTGGGTCGGGGACCTTGTAACATTGCCGGGTTCAACCCGGGATGAGCGCTATGTGAACAAAAGCCAGATCTAATGCCGTGTCGAAGTGACGACACGGGTTATCACGCGACTCTTTAACCGGCTGTTTTGAAGGAAGTTCAACGTTCGCGATGAAAAAACGTGCAAACTGTACTGAAGCAGAGATCAGTTAGTTCCTCACTTTCTGCGCTGAAGCTGAGATCGTTCGCCAGCTTCAGTGAAAGTATAACGTGCCTAAAGTTTTCGACTCGTACATTACACGTCACGCCCTGATGTCACATGTCGTTACGGGATCTTTACGGGTTGTGTGTGAAAGCATGCACATATCCCGGGTAATCACTAGCAGTGTGATTAAGTGCAAAGTCTAGCGACCCAGGATCAATTGCCGGAACACTTTACCCGTGTATTTGCCGGAATGGCAGTGTGAAAGGGGCTTAACTGACCCTCATGTCGTTCCAAACCTGTAAGACCTTCTTTCATATTCGGAACACATATTAAGATATTTTTTTTATGAAATCCAAGAGCTTTCTGTCCCTGCATAGACAGCAACAGAACTACCATGTTCAAGGCCCAGAAAGGTAGTAAGGACATCGTTAGAAAAAGTCCATGTGAACAGTGGTTCAACCGTAATGAACACGCACGTCATGGTACTCTCCTGACGGCACGTCAAAGACTAACACGGAAGAGAAGAAATGATGTTATTTTCCCTGAGTATGTCTAATTTTAATTTAGTAGTAGTAGGCCTGAATAAAATAATCATGAGCAGTTTGTATTAGTAGAGTGGTACTGTACGTGAATGTGTGTGCATTCACCTCAAACTGTCAATCAATTTTGCTTCTCTCCCATTAAATTCTGTACATCTTGCCTGAGGATGTGCTGAGTGCTTTAGAAGTACAAAAGTAGACTAAAAACACAAGATTGAACTAGCTCTGTCAAGCCGTATTTAGCCATGATGAAAAGCAAAAGCTCTGGTCTGAGTTTTACATTGGATACAATTCAGCCAATCAAAGTTCATATTTTTAAATGACAGGCAAAAAAATCGGCAAACCGATGAACTTAAAGCAGAACATTTAGGAAAAAACAGGTCTATCCATCCTTCCATCTGTCTTTCCACTTATCCCTCTATGTTTCTAACAGTTCATCCATCTATCTATGCATCTATCCATCTATCTTGCCATTTAGTGTAGTACATGCATCAGAAACTCAATTAAAAGTCTTTGGTTGTGCTGTTTGAAGCTAGTAGAGCAGTTATTTAACAAAGCTGAAATCCTCTGGTAAAGACGAGTGATGATACTGCTAACACCTGTTCACACACACACACACACACACACACACACACACACACACAATCACACATTAAAAACAAAAAGTGCTTTCAGCTATAGTTGCAAATGGGAATGAACACAAACACACACACACACACACACACACACACAATCACACATTAAAAACAAAAAGTGCTTTCAGCTATAGTTGCAAATGGGAATGAACACAAACACACACACACATCAAGTAATGAGCTCCACAGCTGTTCAGCTCCTGGCTGGGTGTTGCTCCTTTCGGATGGGGTAGATGTTGGCGATCTCTTCTTACCTCTTTACTGGATCTCAATTTAACATTCATCTGTTTGCACACCAGCTGTTACTGTAACAGACTTGCTCTTTTTCACACAGTACTAAATACACATGAGAGCTAACGGACACAATATGCCTTTCTCAAGATCACAAATGTGCTCAAATATAATGAGGTATCAACCCACCAGGTACATGTTTCCTTACCAATAGAGGCCTTACTTTGAGCATTCAATGCCAAAACATCAAACACTTTTCTTGCAATTTGTCCTTCCTACCATGAATGTTGATCATCAAACTAATCCAAATCCATGTTTTCATCAAAAAACACAAGCTGTACAAATACTAAATAGTGTCCCTAAGAGTGGAGGCAAGATCACACAAGCGGCATGAATACCTGAGAGAATTATTGTGAAAATGCAGGTAGTCGTCCTCATGCAAAATGTCTCTTTAGATGCAGCTCTGCTGAAGGGGTTTCTCTCCAAGCTTTTGCTTTATACACTTATAGCATACACATCTGGTTTATGATGCTTTCTACAAATACAAAAGCAAGAACAGTCTTTGTTTCAACACTTGAAACTCCCCTAAACTTAGAAACCTGCTGCTTTTCACAGAAAATGCTCTTCTGATGGAGTCTGCATGAATTTATTATGAAATGACATTGTCACCGCAGTGAGAGTTGAGCTCCTCCTGAGGGGAGACAGGAAGAGACAATGAGTGTGAGGAGAAAAGTGATGTAAGTACATGGGTTTGCCAAGGTCAGGAATCTGGGGTTAGTTTATGTGCACGGCAATCCACACGCAGTGTTGGTTTATTATGTAACAGTTCATAATTTGAAGAATTACAAGAAGATGTGTTTACCTGACAAACAGACAGAATTACAGACTGAACAATAAAAATGGCAGACAGACAGAAAAAAAGACGGATGGGCATACAAAAAACAGACAAAAAGATAGATCGAGAAACAGAAATAATGGCAGACCAAAGATAGAACAACAGACAGACAGACTGAAAGAATAACAGACTGACTGATAGTAAGACAGAACAACAGATGACAGACAGTTTTAAAGATACAGACCAATAAACAGCAGACAGAACAATGGACAGATAGAGAGACAGACAGACAGGCAGAATGATAGACAGACAGAATGAAAGCCAGATAGACAAAACAGCAGATAGACAGACAGACAGAAAAACAGAAAGCGAAAGAGAATGAGATACATATAGATACAATATGGAACGACAGACAGAATGGCAGACAGATAGACAGATAAACAGCATGACATGTTTAAAAGTAAAATGACAGACAGAGACAAAGACAGATGGACAGACAAAATATAGAAAGAACGGCACACCAATTATAGAACAGACAGACTGAACGACAGACAGATAGCTAGATAGACAGACAGACAGGAAGACAGACAGATAGATGGATGGATGGATGGATGGATGGATGGATGGATGGATGGATGGATGGATGGATGGATGGATGGATGGATGGATGGATGGATGGATGGATGGATGGATGGATGGATGGATGGATGGATGGATGGATGGATGGATAGATAGATAGATAGATAGATAGATAGATAGATAGATAGATAGATAGATAGATAGATAGATAGATAGATAGATAGATAGATAGATAGATAAATAGACATAATTACAGACTAAATTACAGAAAGACAGATAACAATATAATAACAGACAGAGAGACAGTTTTAAAGACACAGACTAAAACAGGCATACAACACAATGTACAGACAGACAGAACAACAGACAGAAAGATATAAACAGATGGAAAGAAAGATGGAACAATAGATAGTTTGAAAGAACGATGAATAGAAAGAAGACTGATGATAGACAGATTCATCTTATGAAAACAGATCTTCTTATGGGTGTGGCCAATTCATTGAAAATTAAGAATACAGATGGATTATTTCATGTTTCTTTCCTACAATGTCACAGTAAGCTGTAGAGAAGACAAAGAGAAAGAGAAAAAATAAAAAGTGTGCAAGAAAAGCGTAGTGGCAGAGGCACCAGAGGGAGGTAGACACATCCTGAAGCTGACCACCTGCACTGCCACAACAATGAGGAAACCAAGAGCGTCTGGGAATATAATGACTGCAGCAATTAAGAGGAAAATCTCTCTGGAGAATTAACAGCATCTTCACCGCGTTTCCCAGCAGCCACAGGGTGGGAATAAGAAAGCAGTGGGACACGTGGTGAAAGGAGGAGCTATTTGACAGTTAAGCCAACATCAGTGGGATTCCCTTGTTTGACTAGTTCACCCCTACTGAGCACAAAGTGCCACCCAAGAAAGAGATTACACTCAAGACATTATTACTGAACAAACACACACTCACACAATATCAGTCGGCAGTCAATTAATGACGCAGAGGACGGACGGCGTAATGGGATCACTCTTAACTAAGCTGTATTGTATTCTACAGTATGTTATTAGGCTTAACAGTAAATGGTTGAAATGGTTTTATTAGTTCATGAGAGGAAAAAGGAAAAAAAAGTATCCAGTATCCAAATTGTATTTGTTTGTTTGTTTGTGCCTTCGCTCGTACATTCATGCATCTGCAATTTAATACAAAATGTGAAATTATTTGATTGAATGATAACAGTTTTTTTTATTATTATTATTCACAATTTTGTTTGAATGAGGGAAAAACATCTGTACAAAGTCTGCATGGTCAGTATCAAACATTTCGACATTTCCTTTTTCATTTCCAATGCCTAAAATAGCAGTTTACATAAATTGAGCACAATTTCACTAGCCTATACAATAATAAAACAGCAGGTGAGGAGATTCAGGATAGCAGTACAATAGCACTGGGAGCTGCTTGTGAAAAAAAAAAAAAAAGGTTCCCACAAGGAAACAATTCATTTTCGATAAGAGGGGCAGGCGGAATCTAGAGTTGGGACGAGCCTGTAAAGCTTGCCTTTTCGCAATGTGAGTGCCAATGAAAAACCCTCAGTTAGGTACAAGCACCAAAAATTTGATAAAGCCTCTATCAAAAGAGGTGCAAGAAAAAATTGGTGGAAAATGGCCTGAAATTGTCCATGATATGTGTGTTTTTTAACAATTTATTTTCTTTCTTCAAAATAATACCACTATTTGAAGCTCAGCTATGTTGGAGAGCTGGATTTTTTGGTGTTTCCAAGGATGTCACCTATTTCCAGGATTGACCAGACTGAAATGGGTCACATACTGATATTAACTGTACTGATTAATTGTCATTATGGAATTACTTTGATTATGCTGTATATAAATAGAATTTTTAACAGCTGTCTATCCCTAAAGATAAACAGTCCCTGGGCAGATCGTTCCCTTTCCTCCTTGTTCTCACCCCTCTCTCCTCTCCAGCATCCTGTCACACTTATCAGATTTACTTCTGAAATCAGACACTGCGGAAGGTGTTATGACCCCTATTCCCTCTTTCACACACATACTCTCTCTAAAGCGGTTCCAAACACACTACTGCACAGCTTTAATATACAGAGGAAGTACGTGACTAAATGAACAGACCGCAAAAACCACTGTTTACTGCTTATTCAAAAGCCTATGAGAAAAACAGACCAACGCTATCAGGTGTACTCAGAAAAGCAGTAAAAAAAAAAAGTCATAAAAGTCTGTCATGCCTCCAGGTTATAATAGATAAGTAGATATATAGATGTCTTACAAGACCCAAACTTTTGAACAGTAGTGGATTTTAAAATATTCCTTTATACTGCATGAACCCACAACTGCTGTTTGTTTAAAAACATTTACTCTAATTGAATTGAAAAAGCTTTTAAGCTACTGCAGTGTCATTTCACGCTTTCCGTAATTAAATGGTGCTAAAAGGCCAAAACATATTAAAAAATAATAATTTGATGTGGATGAAAAGTAATAATATTTATTTAGCTGTATCACCCAGCTCTAAAGCTCAGCAAACTCATGGATACTTGCTGCCGGGGTCTCTGAGGAACATTCAATTACACAATTCTACTTACATAACCTTCATTACATAACTTTTTTCATTTCTCGTTCTTCAGACTTATAACGTTCCCCTTAATGTACAGATTAATACAGCAGCGTTCAAATCAGCCGCTGTCCCTGACCTCACATTGTTATAGTGGTCCAGCTAAACCTCGATGTAATCCCAGCCCAAAGAATAGCGAAAGCTCTTCGCACTGATAAAAGCACATACCGTGGCATAATTTCCTAAATTCCTGCCCGTCTTTCAGCACATATTTCTCTATCCAAAATACATAAATGACATTCCTTCATAATTCAGACATACGAGGAAGTAGGTCATTACAGTATGACAAAAAAACAGACCAGACCAGCCCACAAGTTCTGCTTCGTTGATCCCATCCGCTAATTTAATTTTTTGGCCAATTTTAAAGGTTCCAAAAAGAGGTCATTTTTTGTGTGGGTGGAATCCATAAGCTCAGACGAGACAAGGACATGAAATTCAGACATCAAATGACAAAGACACATTTAATGAAACATGGATGGAGAGGCTTACCTGTGAGTCGGCAGAGGGTCAAGACCACGAGTGGGCAGGACAGCAGAACATAAAGGAAAGAAGAGAAAGAAGACAGAAATTTAAATTGTGCCAAAAATGACTTCAAGTACATAGCAACAATGAGGCCCGGCTATGAAAGAAAACGCATGGTAAAGGAGTTTGTTTTGTTTTGTTTTGTTTTGTTTTAGGAGGATTTCTTACTGCATTTATGCTACTTTTAATTTCTTTTAAATATAATATAATATAATATAAAATATAATAAAACAAGTAAATTCATGTTTAATTTACAGTATAGTGAATTTTAAATTGTATTTTGCATTTGCAATGCTTATTAGCATAACTAGTACTTCCAATTTTCTCTCATTATGTTTCAGTATTTTATAAGGACATAAATGTATGCAAAACAACAATGCCAATACAGTAGTTTGAAACCGTAAGAGTAATAGAGTGAAAGAGGGAGCGAGTATAAAGAGAGAGTGATGGCCGAGGGTTTTCTAAAGGGGTGGTCTAGGCGAGGCGGTGTGAGATATGGAGGTGTTCTTCCAGCAGGCTGCTTCCTTTCAGCTGTCATCCGTCTCTGTCAGCGCATGAATTCTCATACATGACTCTCTGAGCTCAGCAGAGCACAGCTGTCTGCCCTCACTCATGACAGGCAGCGAGACAGCGATATGCCCGTCACCTCTCCAGTACAGCAGTACACACGAAAGAAGAGCAACACCTGATGCTAAGACTTGGTCTGAATGGAATTTTAACACATTTTTTACATATTAAGGGAAAAGCCAGCAGAACTCCATGGCATAGATTTATATTTTATGTCACAATATTTTCTACTAACGTGCAGAGACCAGAATGTGCTTAAGTCTTAACTCATTTTCAACATTTGAAATCATCACCTGCATCATCTGCATAGAAAAGCTCATTAGAAAAGGCAATTTTTATAACATTAAAGAATAATAATAAAAAAATAAAAGAAATGGACCTAGTACACTCCCCTGCAGAACACCATATGAAATACAAACAATCAATTTAACAATTCGACACCTATTTGCAAAATAAGACTTGATTTTAATCCATATTAAAGTCAACTGGGTTTTGTGTTGTTTTGGACCCCATTAGCTTTGATTGAACCATTTGAAAACATTTGTCAAAATAGTTACATTGGTGAAATTACACAGATGAAAAAGGTCCATTGCCAATAGTACATTATGAATCACAAAGAAGTCACTTTCCAATCAATCAGCTTCCAGAACAACTCCAACTTAAAACAGAATCTATGTGGGAAAATGTTTCAATATACATGTTACCCTTTGGTAATTTTTTTTAGAAAATACAGGATTAGATTCCACGGTTATGCTGATGATACTCAACTATATATCTCAACAAGACCAGATGAAATTCTAAATTATCTAAGCTAACAGAGTGTTTTAAAAGTATAAAAGAATGGATGACCAAAACTTTTCTCCTATTAAATTTGGATAAGACATAGATATTACTTATTGGACCAAAAACAATACACAGAACCTCTTGGACTAAAATTTGCCACTAGATGGATATTCTGTTACTTCCTCTAATGTCAAAAATCTGTGTGTTGCATTAGACAGCTAAATTTCCCATGCTACAAAAACAGCATTCTTCCATCTTGAAACACTGCCAAGCTACGAAACGTTACCGGTTTCTGATGCAGAGAAGCTAGTTCATGCATACATGACTTCTAGACTGGACTATTGTAATGCACTGCTAGGTTGTTGTCCAGCATCTTCAATAAACAAGCTACGGGTAGTTAAAAAATGAAGTGGCTAGAGTCCTTACCAGGTCAAATAAATATGATTATATTAGCCAAATTTTTAAAAAAGCTGTCAGAATTCCTTTTTATCCATTTATATATGGAAGTTCTAAAGTAGCTGTGGTCAACAAATTAAGCAGAATTTGTAATAATTGAACATTCTTGGAGAAAGGACTATATCCTTGAAAAAGACAGCAGTTTGAATTCTCCAGAAAGCTTCTTGTGGAATCAGTGTAGGTCTATGCTTTCCTCTAAGCATATCAAAAGAATCCCTAATAAAAATGCACAGTCACTAGTGTGGGATACAGACTGAGTCACTGCGGTGCCAATCTCAGTCCATGAACTGGAAACTGTATTATGCCTTTCACATGTGGGCAACGAACCATGGGGTCAGGTGTGTTATTCCTTTGTTTTTATTTTGCAGCATTCAAAGATGGATTGTATTCTTATAAACAACAGAGAACAGAGTTTCCTTTCCAAACCAGGTCAATACTTCATCCTCCAGCTGCATCCAATAAATCTCAAAAACAATTGCAGGTCATCTGCACACAAAACCAAGCAAAACAGCTATTACAAAACCCTAAACAGCTCATCTTAATGTGGGTGGCACTAAATTTCACACAAAAAAGAGAACAGAACCCCAATAAGTAGAGCCTCAGAGCTATAATAGCTTTGAAACAGACTCCAAAAGAGAAAATATCTCCATTCCCCCTCTGTGTTTGGCCCAGAGCCCCGTATACACATGCTTCAGCCAGACCTCTAGGAGTTTACTGCATAATTACAGTCAAAAACACAGGAGCTGATATATTAACAACAGCTACTGCTGGGCTATGACCTTCTCACTCCTTTTGAAGTACGTAGTGAGTGAGAAAGAAAGAGAGAAAACAGAAAAAGAAAATTGAAATTATTTCGGGAAAGGTCACAACGCTCCCATAGCAGCTTGCTATAGTATGTATCTGCCATCTATGTAGCATGCTAATTCCTGTAGCCGGAAGGGTTGCTTTGTAAAATATAATGTACTGCACGTATATAAGGGCTGATCTGACCTGACACGTGTACAATTTTGCTTGTTTGTTTACATTCAGTTTATATTAAAACAGTTGAGAATGAGAGGTATATGCACATTTCCAATAATTTTATGCTAATAGTATCAGTTTAGCTTAAACTATAGGCTATATGTTTAGGCCATAGGCTTGTTTATAAATGTTGTTTATATAAATGCAGCTATAATTTATTTTTCTGTCCTGTTCTGAATATTGTTACATTTAAGGTATATGTTGAGGAGTGACGGGAACTAAACTATATATTTATTGTGTTTAGAAAGTTTTGTTTTATTTACCGTAATTTTATATGGTTATAATAAAATGTGATTTACACATCAGCGCAACTTTTCTGTGTTTTCTGTAAACCATGCAAGTTTGACCCTCCTGCGGGTTAGTCAGGTGCAACTTATTTCCATAATAAATAAATACATAATTCATAATACATGATTATATAGAAAAGATTAAAAAGATTATATAAAATTATAAAATGCACGCCTTATATGTATCATTCAGTTCTATATATTTTGCTTTCATTTACTTCAACCTGCTTTATACATCCACAGCATGTAAGAACTTGAATGATTTTCTTGTTGAAATCCTTTATAGTCATGCCAATAAAAATTTATTGACTCTGACTCTGAGAAAGAGAGAACTATTAAAAATATGGCACAGACTGTAACTAACACTCCACAATGAAGCATTGGCTTTTGTGGCCAACGTTCTCAAACCAATAAAGTATTACATTAACAGGAAAAGCTAAATGTATGGGGTTGCACTTCTCATGCAGACTTGAGCCGTGAGAGGTTATGTTCCACATGGTTACGTGACATTATATTCTTTGAGATTATGTTATTGCCACCTTTGCAATTACTAACAATTACTATGCATTAAGTACGTAAATGTTTATAAAACTAATAATACACTGCTTTGAGTACATTATGTCAATATGTTCACAGTAAATCTGTTATAATGTTTCACACCTGTTGTGAAACATGCTAGAAACTCAAAGGAAGAGATCTCAAAGGTGATGTCACTTAGCAACTTCACTTTCCACATGGCTGTTTCCTGGCTCCGCTTCGAGTGCACTACACACTACCTGGCGATACCGGAGCGAATGTGGCAATAATATCAGAGGTTTTTTTTTTTATGTCAAGAGAATGCTTTCGCTCCCATTACTGTATCTTTGGCTCTAACCTGTCATTAATGTGGGAGTGCGGCTGGGTAATAATTAGGCTGATTTCCTTCATTCAATCACTCTCCGTTTTGCTAAACCAGCCGCGCGAGGGGCCCGGGGTGGGCTGAACGGTCCCCTGCCTGTTCCCCACAGCTGTAATTTGAAGCTGTTTGCATGTAAATGGGCTTGCGACTGCAAGGTGTGAAATCAAGCCGGTCGGGTTGCCCCTCCTGCCAAATGCAATTACATGGACTCACGGTTCAGCCGAGCCGTAGCTCTTCGCTAAACGCTGGCCCCGACTAATTGTACAGAGCTGTTACGGAACCCAAGATGAAGGAGGAAAAACTAGCAGGATCCTCCATGCTAAAAGCAGTCAGTTAGAAATGCAATTACAGCAGAGGAGAGGACAGCCGGGCCGACAGTAGAGGTTACAATGACTGGAGCACTTGGTGTGTGATAGCCCATTACCAGTCCGCATGATAGTTTCAATCAGCATATAACAGGCGTGCATTCTGACGAAACGACATTTTTTTGCAAGCAACATATCAATCGCAATTATTTCATTATGTAATAATAGATATTTTGCCATTGCCTGATGTTGTGGAGGGCCCTGGAGAGCGTGAAATGGACTTTTTCCCCTGTCTGTTGCCTTTCACGTCACAGCTTGTGTGCTGACAGGATATTCTCTAGAGAAGGGCTTGAGACTGTGCACTTTTTTTTGCAGTGCCATCAGCTAACGTCATTTTCCTGTGGATTCAAAATGATTAGTCACATGGCATTTACTGCAAAAAAATAAAAAAAACCTTTCCGTGAGAATGTATGCTATTTTTGTATCATACATTCAGATTTTACATACATTTATCTTTACCATCACTTTTACATAACTTTTACCATTATCTCACTTAAAATGAATCTTTAAAGACACTAATAATTTAAAAGGAATAGTTCACCCAAACAGCAAACCCTCAGGCAATCCAAGACGTACATGTGTTTCTTTCTTCATCCAAACAGATTTGGTTCAATTTCTCATTCCATCATGTGTTTACTAATGGATCCTGTGTAGTGAATGGGTGCCGTCAGAATAATAGTTCAAAAGCTGATCATCGCAAAAATCCAAAAGCAAGCTGCATGTTGGTATTAAACCAATCTATCAAGACTTTTCTAGCTGAAATGCACGTCCTTTATCAATAATATTACTTTCTGCATTAAAAAAGTAATCTCGTCAGAATTAAAAGAGAAATTTGCAAAGGTCAAGCACCGTTTACAAGCAAAAACAGTCCAAAATAGTTTTAAACTCATGTTGGAGAATTATGATGTTACAGATGATAACAGGGGATGGACTATTTTTAATTGGAGGAAGAGTTATTATGAGGGCGTTTCACACCACGGGAACCTTTTCATAGAACCGGAACTAATTATGGATCTACCCACTTTTAGGAATTTTTGCACCACCGGAACTGGGTGCGATTTTAGTACTGGACTGCCTTTTTCAAAAACCAAATGAGCTCCTACTTCTCAGCAGGGTTTAATTAGCACAACTGGTACTACCAGTGACGTAAGTATACATTGATTGGCCAGACGCGTTTAAAGAAGCCCTCACCCACGATGATTTCAAACACTGTGTAAACATACTGTAAACATCATGAACAGCGATAGATGGACGGATGCTGAAGTGTGGGAACTTGTAGCAAATGCAGCACTGACAGATGTCATTGGACATTCTTAGTCCTACTTTCCGTTCTTTTAAATTGCTTTATGTATACGTCGACATTCCATGTCCATTATTGTGAAACCCGCGAGACACAATAAAAATACAGCTCCGATCACAGCGTCCTCCATCCTCCTGTTGTTAACATAATTCTTCTTTGTTTTTAACGTTCTTGAACGCTGCACACAAATGACATCGCTGTTGACCAGTTTACATCACTTCCAGGTACTGTCAATGTGAATGCAACACTTTAAATGGTATTGGGAAATAGTTCACACAAAATTGTCCCAGTACTTTAGTACTGTACATTTAGTTCCGGAACTAAAAAGGTACGAAAGGCCCTATGGACTGGTATTTTGTCTAGAAATGTCAGTTTAACATTAAAACCCCTTAATAATGGATTTGTTTCCTACAAACACAAAGCTTTCCACTTCACTCAACATAAATCGGTTGACTAGAGTTGAGTGGATTACTTGTGATTTATTGTAATGTCTTTTATCAGCTGTTTGGGCTCTCATTCTGACGGCACCCACTCACTACAGAGGATCCACTGGTGAACAAGTGATGTAATGTTTCAATTTCCTAAATGTGTTATGATAAAGAAACAAACTCCACTACATTTTGAATGGCCTGAATATCAATTCAATTCAAATGTGAACTGTGTACTCCACAGAAAAACATGGAAAAGATCTACAAGACCCTCAGGGGTAAGAGCTTCCAACAAGAGTAGAAAAGCATAAACTGACTCCTCACACTCAGATTCAGAGGAACTGAGGCATTTGGAACTACAGGGAACCCATGGAGTTAAGAAAACAAACAGTACTGTGCAAGTCAAAGCATGCCCTGGCATGTGAGCTCCAAACAACACGGCACAAAGAGGTAAAAATGACCCCAGAGACCCGTCAGAAGTAGCAGGCCTCTCTGCAGCTCCTTCCTTTTGTCCCTCAACTCTGATTTTCAGGTTATAGCACATTAAAGAAAAGGGATTTCTGGAAAAAGCACAAACATTCCAACAAAAGAAAGTCAAGAGCTCTTTCACGTTCCTCTGATCTCCACCTAAGATCTGAGCAGTAAAGTCTTGCCCATATACCACTCTTGGCCTCAAGGCACAAGGATGCAACCGCTATGCCTGCTGAGTTTGCTTTAAACAAGACAATGAGAGCAAATTGTGCAATGGTAATGGGTTTGGAAGCCTGGTTTTGTGTACAACTCGAATTAATGCAATGGTTTGATAAGGTGGGCCTCAAGAATCCCTGCTTTAGGAAGGTTCTGGCAAGTTTCCTAAGTTAAACTTGACTTCATTTACTAGAGACTAACTGGAAAAACATCTATGGAAAAGTGTGAATAAATGGGAAAGCAGTTTATTCAACTTTAAAAGTGATATAAAATATCTGATAAACATCATTTAATTATCTGAATCAACCAAAGTTCGAGCAGACAATTGGTGCTCATTATTGATACCATTTTAGACTAGATATGCAAATGTATAAATTGAAGTATGGAAATTAGTGGCCAAAATATGAAACAAAAATAGCTTTTTAAAAGTATAATAACAGGAAATTCATAAGGTACCACCTGTTTTTTTAAGCAATGTTAAACAGCGTTGTTGGATTATTTCCTTTAATGTGTCAAAAATAAAATAAAACAAAATAAAATAAAAAAAATGCAATCATTTAAATCTATTACATATATGCTCACAATAAGGATAAATAACTTATGATACTACAAAATAATATTGTAAGTATATATTACAATTCTGCGTTAAAAAAAAATTGTTGAATGGTTAAAATGTTGTTTGATGTAAGTGAGTGTAAGTCTGCATGAAATCCGTGACCTGTAATTAGGACGTCCTTCACAGGATAACAGTTCACGCAGTGCTAACAGGATTGAGGACAGATTATGAGGGTGCAGAGGCTAACTGCAATCTTCAATCTAACGTTTGACCACAAATAACCTTAGATTACACCTACTGCCCGCTCCATCCTGCTCATCGCCCATCACAACACCCAATTACACAGCCAGCTTACGCAGAGTGCAAAAGAAGCCAGATAACAGGCTAAAAAAACACTGCTGAATGTGTAAATACACCATGTCTCTGTTAGCAGTTAGCGACAATCAGCACTCTGTGTAGCCGCTGTTTGTGATTTGTAAGGGCTTTTTCTTAAGTGTTGCTAATTTGTGTTGTCACAATGACGCCAGCTAAATCGTTCTACCTACAAATCTGAGAGCTATGCAAACTCATGGCAGGCGCTGAGAAGGTGCAGAATAAGAGCGGTTCAGATGATCTAAGCACTCTTTTTGCTAAATGTCCAAACAGATGGGACAGGATTGTGGGGACAAGGCCCTTCCCCCATTTCTCATTTGATGTGCTTGCTAATGCTCTTGTCCAGGCTCAACAAGAGGATAAGAACTTTCCTCATAAGTTAAAGTGCAGAGATATCCGGCGGCAGAAATCGCTCAATGATTATCTTGTGCTGCTTGATAAATAATCAGGCAAGATAGGAAATATGTACAGTATGACGAACACAAGGACCATTTTTAAATAAATAAAACTAAATAAATATTATTAAATTATTTGGTCTAAATAAGTTAAACACTTTTGTTAAAGATTACATTTAACAGTGTTATTAAATCCTTAATGTCTCTAAAGATTAACTTTAAGGGAGGCAAAGTTAATCTATATAAAAAGGAATTGCTTAATTAAACATCCAAAAGCCTGAATACCCAATGTCAACAGAAAATGAAAATAATCGGATGAAAGTATTCAACCCTTTTTTTCTTTTGGAATGACATTTCCTGTATATAAACAGAAGTATTACAAAGAAACCGAATTTCTAGATGTAATAAGCAAACTATTTATATACTATAATGACATGTACACACACTGTCAACACTTCAAAGACATCCATACTAAATAATAAAAGATAATACAACAAACGAGTCACTCTACTTACATTCTAATCCATCCAATTAAAATTAATCCATTCAACAAAGCTAAAACTATAATTACTTTCATACAACAGCAATGGGTTACAAGATTTATGCGGCCTATTTATCTCACATCCATACGCCAGCACACAAAATACTGATAAAATATGTACATTAGGAATTATTTCTGGAGTTCAGACCACATCCATGAACAGAAAAACAACGCACCCATCCACAAACATGTAAAGTGCAGCAGACTGTCTGGCTGGGAAATATTCAGGGGCTCATTAAAATAAGGAAAAGACCAAACTTATTTTAAAAAATCAGTTTGTTGCTTTCCAGAAAGCCTTCCCCCCAGCAGAGAACCTTCAGAGCGCTCTCCAGCTCTCAGACGGCCTGCAAGATGGCAGATGGAGGGAAAGAGAGAGCAGAGGAAAGGCAAGATAAAGAGAGAAATATGAGACAAGAGACAGAGAGAATAGGACAAAAGCACACAGATGGAGCATAATACAGGAAATATAGGGCAGACAAGCGTCAAAAGAGGGGGAGAAGAAAGGCAGAACAACTGTGTTGGCTTGTTCAAGCAAGGCATCTCACATGAGATAAATGATGACCAACGAGATCATGGTTTCACTTCCCTTCTCACCTCGAAGACATCTGTGGTAACTGTGAAGTGATTGAGTAATGTAGGTCTATTATTATAAACACTTCAAAGGAAAAGGCGTGACTATACGAGCAAAGGTGAGAAAAGACAAGAGGAATGAAAAGATGAGAACAGAAGAGATGAGATAAGAAGGGATGACAAGAGGAGCCAAGATAAGAAGTGACATTATAAGAAAATATGAGCTGAGGCAAGAAGAAAAGCAAATGAAGTGAGTGAGGAACAAATCTCGGATAAGATTTGAGAGAGAAGAAGAAAGAGAGAAGATGTGAGAAGAGATGGGACAAGAGGAGAAAACTCTTAGCGTTTCAGAGAGAGGAAAAAGAAAGAAAAAGAGGAAACAGAAACAGAGGAAGAGAGAAAAAATGAGTTGTGAAGAGTCGAGAAGAAATTAGAAGATATTAGAAGAGGCAAGAAAAGAAAAGAAAAAAAAACAATGCAAAATGTGAAGAGGTGGGACAAAAACACAAGAGATGAGAATAGAAAAAAATCTTGGACCACATCTGAGAGACAGCCAAAGCAAGAGAGAGGAGAGTCAAGAATAGATGAGAACAGAAAAAAAGAAGAAGAAGCAGCAGCAAAAATCAGCAAAATGGGAAAAAGCCAGTGTGAAAAGAGAAGAGAAATGATGAGCCAAGATGAGAAGCGATGAGACAAGAAAAAATGAAACGTAACAAATCTCAGATGATAACATCTCAGTGAGAGAGAGGGAGAGAGACAGAGAGAGAGAGAATGAGGGAGAGGCTTTATTAAGCGGATATCATAATTACAATCTGTACTTGAAGCATCAGCATTGAAGGAGCGATCTCTCCTCCATCTGTGTGTGTGTGTGTGTGTGTGATAACCAGAGGGCATCTTCAGAGCGCCCACACCAGCTGGCACAATACAGTCGGGCAAACTCAGCAGTATATCCAGCACTTTCCTTAAAAAAGACCATAATAAAGACAGCGCCAGTGGACCTATTAAACACACAATCCGGATTAGAGACTCAGCCCTGTTAGAGGAAACAACAGTACAATTCAGTAAACAATGTCCACCAACGAACTGCAAGTCATCTTGATTACCAAAAGCTCCTTGATCCCCCCCACCACCGCGTCCACAGGCAGGTGTTCTCCACAGGACATGACCCACCCGGAGGGGGTATTAAAGCTGAGATAAGACTGGAGAAGACCTCAAGACTCTGACCCGGCCTCTGGCACTGCTGTTTATTTCTTTAGACGGTGCAAAGGCATTTAGAAGCCCAAATCTCTGATGCTAATCTCACAACAGACAGTTCAACTTCTATACCAAGTTATATCATTTGTATTGTGTCTGGCATAACAGAAAACCCATTTCCTTTGACTAGCCTGATTAATTACTTTCAGCATTTTCTGTGAACTTGACAGTTGCTTCCATAGTTGTGTTTCAAAAACGCAGCACAATGAATATATTACACCTCCTCACCAGTCACCACATATGATCATTTATTTTGTTATTTTGACAATGATAAAATAAGACAAGCAGCAGACATTATTAAAGAAAAAAAAAACATAATTATCAGGAGCGACGCTGAATTCAGTCAGATTTCAGTGAGACACAGAACTACTGTATCTGCATTTTTTTTTTATAATTATTCAGTATAATTTCCCATGTTGTTATAGCAACAAATGTATTCCAAGAAGTGAAACTAGACTATGAGGGGAAGTAAAAGTGAAGACGTTCAAGTGTGTACAGGTGATCAATGGAAACATGCTATTTCTGAAGCTACACAAACACGCACGTACGTTTTATACCAGAGATTGCAGATTACAAGGTCACTTCTTCCAAAGGCTTAGCCACTCTTTTACTTTGCTACATATGTTACTTTTCCACATTTAAAATCCAAAACACATCCATCCAACAATCTATCTATCAAACAAAGATTTAGTGAGGAGATGGAGCGCAACAGAGGAGACACAAGCACTCACCCCTCAACCTACCAACCCCCTCTTAACTCAGTCACTAAGCAAGCCCCCTCCACCTCCTTCTCTTCTTTCTGTGAGAGTTAAATGGAGTTCTTGAGTGCTGGACAAGCAGCTCTCCAATCAATTAGACAGAGTGAAGAGCAATGAAGAGCTTCAAAAAGCCAGAGTGTCAATGAACTCTTCACCTTCATGACACTTCCACAGACACTCCCTTCAGCCTGATTTACAATCCTTTAGTGGGACGGGTAGGGGGATCAATCTTCAACTGGGCCACTACAAATATATAAATAATTTGATAATATATACATATATAAAATAAATATACTGAAATGTACAAATTATTAAAGAAATACTAACATGCATGATTTTTTTTTGTTGTTGTTGTATGTGTGAGGCATTAAGGTTAAAAATGACCATGCAAACAACGTGACTGTCAAACATAGCTTTTATTTAGAAATAATTTAGTCATTATTGAATCCTAATTAAGAGAGATTTATTCTGATCAGCGATTAGAAAATTAGGCAAATGTGTTAAATGCATTGAAAATGTTTAACAAAATATTAAAGAAAATCTTGCCCTCAAGTAAATTTATCAAAACTATGACTTCAGAATTTGGAATGAATGAATGAAATTAAATAAATAAAAACATTAATCACAATTAATAGTTTGACAGCATTTTATATATATATATATATATATATATATATATATATATATATATATATATATATATATATATATATATATATATAGTTGTGCTGCTCAAAAGTTTACAGAATATGCACAATTTTAATAATTGAAACAAACTTAGAGGGATCATGAATATTGCATGCTATTTTTTTTTATTTAGTACTGTCCTGAATAAGCTACAAGATAATACACAAGATAAAATAACTTAATTTCAATAATTAACTGCTCAAGAAGGCCACACAACACATTAAAGGGGATGTAAACTTTTAAAATTGGATGATCAAGTTAAATTGTACTTGTTTTGTATTCTGGGAAACATGTATTTATGTGTCTTCTGAAATCCAGTACTTTGTGAAAAAATATGTTCGTTAAACAAAATGAGAAGAATTTACAAAAGTTTACAATCCCAAGCTCTTAAAGCATTGTGTTGCTTTCTTGACCATCAGTAATTGTTTTCACCTTTACCTTCACCTTTCACAAACTACCTTTATTAATAGTTTGAATAATCCATAAGTTGTCCTCGGTATGAAAATATGGATCTCAAAATCAAAATTTTGGAAAGGGCTCAAATATGCAGAAGATGCTGGAAAACCAAAGAATGTGCAGTAGCTGGGGGACTTTTCTGAAGAACAGCTCAGGACTAACAAGGGACTCGATCCAATGAACAACTATCACAAAATATAAGATCACCCAGGATCATCCAGGAAATTAGAAATAGTATTAAGATTCAAGGGTGTGTAGAGTGTGTTATTATTTTGTCTTTTGGACTACATGTAAAAATTTGTTATGTGATATAGCTCATTCAGCACAGTACTAAAAAAAAATGATCCCTCTTATTTAGTTTCAATTATTAACATTCTGCACATCCTGCAAGGGGTATGTAAACTTATGAGCACAAATATATCAGTTTTAAATGGAAAAAAGAAACGAACAGATCTTCAGTTTGGTCTTTGACATCTGGTACTGGTACTGCTGCAGCCTGTACTTGTTTCTAGAGATCTGAGTTTAACCGACTTTAATACCATCAAGAAACATGAGGAGCTCATTATCTGCTCACAGCAACCACAGCTATAGTTACATAACCGCACTTGAAGGACTTCTATATTACCAGCTAATTAAATGTCCCTTTTTCATATCATTTTTAATTGTTGTGGTTGTAAAACAAAAAGACTACACCTGCGAAGATTAAACACCGTCCTATTGGGATTCTTGAACGGTTACCTTGACTCTTCCAGAGCCTAAATAAAGTGAGAAACCACCACAACTTAACCGCACAAACCAAACATTGTTGCCAACGAGCAGCACTAATGAAGCATTCACCACTATAATGCAATCTGACCTTACAGGTACACAAAAGCTTCGCCACACTACCTTGAAGATAAACACAGCTGAGCCGTCACAAAGACAAGTAATCAATCAAGTGCTCAGCTCCTCATTATAAAGTTATGTCTCCAAGCAACGCTCCTCGGCTCTAGTTTAAGAGAGCTCTTAAATTGGCGCAGAGGCCTCTGGCTTCTTTTAAATCCTAGTTTCCTAGTTCCGTTATAAGTCACCTCATCCTGGGGTCAACAATGATCCATAATGGGTCACTGTGAAAGGTTGAAATCAACTAATGAGGAGCCGGAAAGGCTGCCATGGAACCCTTGCAAGGTATATTAATGGTGCTAATGAGAACTTTGTTCACCTGAGTTTCCTCACGGCGCTTCCCTGTAGAGTCCATAGAGCCTGACCCTTTCCATTGAACCAGAGAAGTCGGTCTAAAAGAAACAAACTGTGCAGTCAGTCCACTATCAGGTCTTTTGAAGTTCAAAAAGCAGACAATCATTCAAACGCATGGTCTGACTAGCAGCGCCTTCAACAACTTTCGCAAGTTAAACTATCATATGTATCAGCTGAACTCATCTTTTTGGCATTTGGCTTCTTTTTAGCCATTAAAAATAGTCAAAGAAGCCTCTCTCCACAAGTGAAATTACCCAGCCGCTTGTAACATTATTACTCAATCGATACCTCCAACACAAGAAGAGAAGATTTACTTGACGCCTCGGAGTGAGTCATAACCTTGAAAGATGATTTCTATTCGAATGAATGTTTTTTTCCTGAATCAATGGGAGATGTATTTCTTTTTTGTTTTCCTCTTAAAGGTCACATAGCCTACACATCTTTTTCCTTCACTAGCGGATGTGAGGCGTCTTTAATGTGGAGCCGATTTTGTTAGGTGTAAATGCAATTTCCTTCGTGAAGACACGTCGTCTTGAGAAGAGATGAAGACGGGGCTCTATTTGGCAGAACTATAGAACATAATGCTGCAGTTAAGTATCCAGACATACGCAAGGACACCTGCAAGAGCAAAAGAGACTAAAGAGAGGCCAAACAAGAAGTACAACAGAGTGTCATTAAACACGGGAGTTGTCAATTTATCCAAATCTGCTAGCGAGAAGCTCATAACACTGTTGACACGGACGGTAACTGTACAGGTGCAAATGAAGGACGAGCAAAAAGAGTGTCTGTCAGTGTTCATGTTTTGGTGTGCATCAACCTGTCAGTTATACTTCGGAGAGTTTGAGATAAAAGAATGAACCCTGCAGCACTCACCTGAAGAGAGAAAGAGAGGAATACAAACACATAACACACAAATATATAGCTTGCCAGCTCCCTCTGTAGAAAAATTTATTCTGCAGAGCTGCCATAGTTATAGATAATCAAGCTCCAGGAAGTGGTTTGCTGAAACTATTTCAGTTTTTTTTTTTTGTTAGAATTTACTTTCTACATCTGCTTAAATTCAATGCTGGGATTAAAACACTTAATGAGACGATAATTAATAATTATTTTTGAAAAACTAATACTGGTGGACATTGGTCATAAGATCAACAATGTAAGTTCAAATAGGGATTTCCAGATCACGTTTCCCATTTTCCTTCTCATCGTTACCTGTGCTCTCTAAAGTGTACTAATGCTGGGTGTTGTTATAACCACAAGAATCATTCAAACCCAAGGTCTGACCAGCAGCGCCTTCAAAAACTGTATACTGTATGAATCACCTGAACTCATTTTTTTGGCTTTTGGCTTCTTTTAATCCATTTTTAGCCATTAATCACAATATATTTGTAAATTTTTATTTTTATGCATTTTTATTTGGCCAGTGTTTTGGCAAGAGTTTTAATTAACTTCAATAGCAAATAATCAGTAGTTGGATTCATTTTTGTGCATCAGTTGAAAACTCTACATTGCAATGAATCAATTCAAAACTGATTCAATTTGATTCAATTATTTGTGTCACACAAAAAGGTTCATCCACATCCCTATCTTGCATTTATCATTAAAATGCTTATTATTCTTTTTTTTTTTTTTTATGATGTTTCCTATGAAATGGTTTTAACATTTAGGAACAAAAAGTTTTTTTTTTTAAACTATATAAACTTTTTTTTTATTATTATTGACTTATTGCAATATCATCTAGGCTGACTACTATACTAAAAACTGGCAAAAAAATGCCCTAAGAAACAACCAAAAGATTGTGTCATGAAAGCTTTGGGCTGTCTATTCATTACCAAAAATCTTTCTCTCAGGCCAGTGGCTGCTGAGACACTAAAATCCCCATCATTTTAAGGAAGAGAAAGACAAATGCAAAGAGAAAAGGAAACAAGGGAAGAGGGATGTGAGGCATTACTTGGTCCCATCTTTTCTGGCATGTTAAAGCAGATAAAAGTGCTGACAAACTCCCTATCACTCTCAACGCTTTTAATCTTTTATCAATCCGCAGCACCCATTCAAACAAGCACAGCATTTTAACAGGTATTTATTCCATCCTCTTGTCGGTACTCACCTTATCCCTGTGCACCCACCTTAATTGAAATTGAAAGTGTGTGACAATACTATGAGCTTGCCGTGCCCCTGAGAGTGACAGCGATGATAACGGAGCACTGGGGAGGAAGAATGCTTGTATTAATATTTAAGCATTGTGGGTCGGTGTTGAGTCGCCACAGAACAGCAATGTAAGAGAAGTGTTAGATTAACCAGGCTGCTCAGAGTGCCCTGTTCTCGAAGGTTTGAAGGTGAATCACATGCCTGATGAGAGAACTGTAGTCTAAAGGAACAGGATTCAGAAGTCAGATGAGCTACAACTGGAGGTTAAACATAAAAAATGGGCTATGGTATATCATGAAAACAACAGCAGTAAAATAAAATATCATGCAAACTAGTAGCAGTGAAATAAAATATATTAAAAAAATGTAATTATATTATTAGCAGTAGGGCTGGCCGATATATCGAATATTAGCGATAATATTGGAATAATTTTGACGACGATGTAAAATTTGAAAATATTCACATTCAGGCATACTTTCAAATATCATAACAAAAATTTACAATATTGAGATATTTATTTTTTCATATATCGCCTGGCCGTAATTAGCAGTAAAATAATAATTTAAAAGTAAAAATGTAATTATTTTTTTTTATTAAAAATTTAATTAATTTGTTTTAATTAAAATCAATTGAAATTAAAATAATTGAATTGAAATGTAAATAATATTCATAAATGATTAATCAAAATAATAATAATAATAATAATAATATAATATAATTGTTATACATAATTTTTATAAATTATAAATGCTTTAACATAAAAATATCAGCCAATATTAAAAATAAAATGAAAATGAAAATATTTACATAAAATAGCAGTAGTAAAAATACATTTAAACAAATTTAAAATATTAAATAATAAATAAATCAAACTAATGTAACGATCATGGCAACCATCCTTAATTATCAGCCAAAAATGTAATTATTACAAATAATAATGAATGGCAAATGGTTTGTCATGAAAATATCAGCTAAAAGTAGTACAGTAAAAACATTTATACATTATTACAATAAAATAAAAAACAGTAGTAGTACAATGAAAAATTAATGATTAAAACATTAAATTAAATAAAAAATAAACAAAAATAAAATAAAATAAATGCATCTGATGCATATACTACACACCTCCTGCTTCCAGCTAACCAAGCTTTGGTCAATTAAAGGCCTTTCAACAAAGATAAACCTGTTTATGAATTAAGATACTTTTTAAAAAATCTTGTAATTTGTCATATGACAGGCAGAGCAGATATATAAAAGCCAGCTCTCAATGCCCCGTCTAAATACAGCAAACAGAAGAGATGTCAACCTACTCGACTCCATTTAAAGGCATCATCAGTGGGAGGCTGTCTAGAAAGCATCATCCTGTTTCCATCTAAACTAAGGTTAAACTCTTTCATTTGGCCTCTTTCTCTCTCAGTATATGAGAGGAAACAAACTCAATCCACAGTGTTGAAACAACCAATCTATTAAACACACAACAACCCATTTAAATGATTCACAATGTAGGGGCCCTGTTCTTTACATAATCACAAAATGGTTAAAGAAAGAAAACACAGAACATACATGAACAGCAGAAACATATGCAACAAGAGAAATGCACATGTGTGTGTGTGCGTGTGTGTTCAAGATGGGGTCTCAGACAAAGCCTCCAGGTGGGGATTAGGTGAAGAAAAATACTCTTTTTGCCCTTTTGTCTGCCTGGGGTAAACGGGGGCAAAAGAAAAGCAGGATAAACAGAAGAGGGGACGGGAGGGGGGTGAAGTCTAGTTAGTGAGCGTGTAGGGATCTGCAAGTGTTTACACAGTTCCACAAATCAAACGCAGCCGACACACACTTACTGTGCTCATCAGAGGAAGAGCGAGAGGGGCAGAGCGAGGTGACAGTGAGGTGAGCGAGACACACAGAGAGAGGAAGAGACAGATCATCTTGCTTATTGGTTCTAAGCACATGGTTGAACCAAATATGTACATTTCCCAGCAGTCCATCAGCCAAATCATTAGATCAATTCAGCAGCACGTCCTTAAAATAGATTTTACAGCAAGAACTGAATTGATAAATCTGACTGGCCATAAACATTTATTACCTGTTATGACCCTATATATAAATATATATTTAGTTAGTTAGTTTTCTTTCTCTTTCTTTCTTTTTTTTCTTTCTTTCTTTCCCTCACCCACTTGTTTTTTCAGTGAATTGATTGATTTGATTCACTTGTTCACTCTCTTTCTTTCTGTCTTTCTTTCTGTCTTTTTTTCAACCACTTGCTTTTTCAGTGAATTTATTTATTTGATTCAATCGTTCGCTCACTAGTTCACTCTCTTTCTTTCTTTCTTTCTTTCTTTCTTTCTTTCTTTCTTTCTTTCTTTCTTTCTTTCCCTCACCCACTTGTTTTTTCAGGGAATTGATTGATTTGATTCACTTGTTCATTCACTTGTTCACTCTCTTTCTTTCTGTCTTTCTTTTTCAACCACTTGTTTTTTTTTCAGTGAATTGATTTATTTGATTCAATCGTTCACTCACTAGTTCACTTTCTTTCTTTCTTTCTTTCTTTCTTTCTTTCATCACCCACTTGCTTTTTCAGTGAATTGATTTATTTGATTCACTCATTCACTCACTAGTGCACTTTTTTCTTTCTTTTTTTCTTTTTCTTGCTATATTTTGTTCTTTTACTTTCTTTCTTTTAAATAAATTGATAGGTTTAATTCACTCGTTTGTCCGTTCACTTGCTCATTCATGCATTTGTGTGCTTTCTCACTAAGTTTCAGTCACTCACTAGTTCACATTTTCTTTTTCTTCCTTTCTTTCCTCACCCACTCAGTTTCTCTTTTGCTCACTCACTTGTCTCTGTGATTTGCTTATTTGCGTACTAAGATTTAGTCACTCCCCGTTTTATTCACTCCGTTTAATTTATTCCCTCAAATCTTTACTAATTCATTTACAACCTCAGAAGTGTTCGGTTTTTAAGTTTGTAACACACTTTATCATCACAATAAATAGCTTGTGACAATTTACTGCAAGTCACATTCTGATCAAGTGTTGAATGATAGCAGTTTACATAATGTGTATATTTTAAAAAGAAAGAAAGAAAAACAATGCAATATGCAGTGATAATTAAGGCAAAAGGGCTATGTTAAGGAAAATATGAAAAAGTCAGTAAAATATAATGGAGACTCATTCAAACTGTTCATATCTTTATATATTTACTCTCTTGTTTATTCCTACTTTCATTCACTCATGCACACTCAGCATGTTTCTTTCCGCTCTTTAACATGCCTTTCTCTCGGCCTCTCAGCCAGGCGTCCTGTAGTGTGAAATGGTTCCGTCAGTAGAATTAGCATAGCTCTTCTGCAGCAGATTGTATAACATAACTTTGGCAAAGGGCTCCATATGGCTCTCCATTCACTCTCCGGCCCTGCCCACTGACTAATACTCCTCTCACTGAGCCTGAGTGCTGCATTAACATAATTAAAGTGGCCATACACACACACACACTTTAGCCTTGGCCTCTATTCAACTGCCCTGCTCTGATCCAGGCTGCAAAAGATGTCAATATGGCAACTTGGTGTTCTGTTTGATTAGAGTAGTTCACGTCTGTTATTGTCATTAGAGATTTTTATCTCCGACCCCAAACCGACGGATGCTATTTGATATGTCAGTTCAACGAAGGGTTATAACATTCGCTCGGTGTGTGAGATAAACCTTGTAGACCCTGTCATATCATTCTATTGTTTGCTCTTAGATGAAATGGCAGTGTAATTACTCACTTATTGCTGTGTGGTAGGATGTTATCTAGTTATCGCTGGTTTCTTGACATGCCAGCCCACGTGTTGACTCAAGTGTTGCACAATACTAGATATAATTATAATCTGCAATACTGTAAGTGATTCTATTATGCACAGAATATAGAGCTTGTGCTGTGTCCAAACTAGCACAGACACTGAATGTGGACATGGACCATTTTTCAATGCCAGCTTTTTAAAAAGCTACATTTTCCTCTTTTAAACATCAATTTGTGGTTATGAACTTGATATGGATTATGAAGTTGCATTGCTTTGGTTGAATTGCTTGTCATTTGACTATTAAGACCATTGCAGCAATAAAAAAAAACACCAGTTTTATTATAGAAGTGCATATTTTTGATAATGTCTTAGCACTTTTAGCTTTGTTTTGCACCTCTTGAAAGTCTGACAGAATATCAGAAATGAATGAGTGCAAGTGTGATTCCTTCAACTTTACTGATGTCACGGGTTTACTGCATTAACTTCTCAGTGAATTCTAATTTATTTGCAACTACAGGCAGTATCATTTAAATCACAGTGTAAGAATTGTTGTTTGTCCTTTGCTGATGTTAATGATGTGAGACATCCAAATCAAGATAATATAAATGGTCTACTAGAGGCAAAGTGTTATAAACATTTACCTTAGTGGAAAATGTACCATTATTTTATTTTTTTGTTTATTGTCTTCACGCTCAAACTTGTGTGTGATGATAAATTCCTGCCATTGAAGGAATAGTTCAACCATAAATGAACATTTGCTAAATATATACTCACTCACAGGCCATTCAAGATGTAGTGTGACGTAGTTTCTTCATCAAATCAGATTTGGAGAAATTTAGCATTACATAACTTTTAAATGGACTCATATTTTAACCAGAATTGACATTTTTAAGTTAAAGCGTCTTAAAAATAGATTTGTTTCCTACAAACACACAGGCTTTCTACTCACAGAACCTTTTTGCTGGACTACCGTCATATTTTTATCAGCTGTTTTGACTCTCATTGTGACGGCACCCATTCACTGCAAAGCACCCATTGGTGAGCCACTTATATAATGATAAATTTGTCCAAATCTGTTCTGATGAAGAAACAAATTCATCTACATCTTGCATGGCCTGAGGGTGAGTATATTTTTTCAGCAAATTTCCATTTTTGTATGAACTACTTTACGATACCAACAAAATATGAGATACTCTACACACAATCTTGATGCTTCTAAATATTATATTTCTGTTGATGCAGAATAGCTTTTATATAAAACTGTAAGTAAACTAACCTGTGAATTACTGTAAATATTTACAGAAAAAAAAACATAATTCCCCCCAAAAAATATTCACTACTACCAAAAATGATGTTATTCATCAAATAAACAAACAAGCGAAAGAGCACGCAAACTAATGAATGACTGAATCAAATCAATAAAAAACTGACTGAGTGAAAGTTATTTATTCAACCTTTATTTTTACAGGCAAGTCATTAAGAACAGGTTCTTATTTACAATGGCGGCCTGATAAACCTTTGTGAGCGAACACAGTAAAAGAAAAAAGAATGAGAGCCAGCATATTAGTTAAAGAGACCAATAAAGATCATAACGAAGTGGAAATGAGGAGTAAAAAGCAGAAGTGGAGTGTTTAGGGGAAAAGTTCAGAGGTTACTGTAAGAGAGGAGTTAATGGAGGGAGAAACAGAAGCGAGGGTGCATATGTTAAAAAAAAAAAAAAAAACTGACGAATAAGGGCCATGTGTGTTTGTGTGTTCAGCGCCGTGATTATGAGCCCATGTTTATGTTTCCAGCGGCCCAGTGTAGACTGGCTACTGCACACCCGTTTTTTTCCACAACTCCCTTCCGCCCCCCTCAAACACATACAGAGGGCCACAAATCACCCCCACAGATCCTGTTTCACTCGTGTTCCCCTCTCTGCCGCCCGGTGAAAAGAGTTTCCCTAGTGAGAGACGCCTTCTTTTGATTTCAAGAGTTTGGAACATGCCTGCTCCAGGACAAAGGACAGAAAGAGGGAGAGAGAAGGAGAAAACAGAGGAGAGAGCTGCTTAACAATTTTTCACACTTGCCAGCTCTCCAAAAGGGCAGAGGGGGGGAGAGAATTCCATTCCGAGCACTGTGAGGAGCAGAGTTAAGACGGATGGATGAGACGATAACGGCCCCGGAGCGCAGAGGACTCCAGCACAATCATCACACTCTTCTTTTTATTAGCTGGTTGTTTCCCGCAATGCCATCACCAGGGTTTCGTCCAGAAGAGCCCTGAGGAAAATTTATTGCTCAGAGGTTGCGCTTTCATAGCTCAGCCGCTTAATGGAGTTCTCAGTGTTTCATTTAAACTTTGTCTAATAAGTTTCTCCTGAAATTTCTTTGGGGCGAAATACATTTAGGCAGGACTTTTTGACATAGAGTAACAAAACAGAGCTATAAAATGAAATGTGGATGGCATGGCTCAGATAGTTTGGTCCTGGTTTACAAAATAGCATTTGACATTGGTTTGCGTATTTTGGTGACAGAGATTTCAAAACTGTAATTCTCCAAAGACCAAACGACCTGGAGTATAGAATCCACATTAATGAAACCATACACTTACTCTATCAAAAATGACCTTGTCTGTTTATTTCTACTAAGGCATGGGGTTCAAGAGGCCCTAGAGGTTTGTGAGAGAACTGCAGGGGGTTTGAGAGTTGATGATAAACTAATGGACAGGAAGGTTTTTTTTCCAACACTTTATTTATTAATTAATACTTTTATTTAGAGCATTACGCATTCAATTGATCAAAACTGAGAAAAAAAAATTTGAGGTTAAATTAATAAAATATTACGTTCAAATCTGAGGAGGCACTACAAGTAAATATTTTAGCTGTTGTTTAGCTGACAAAAAGTTGGCAATTATAAGGAGAAGCATCTCAGATGAAAACATAACTGTAAATAGAGTTGCGTTTGCCAGAGATGTGTAAACTTTGATTACTTAAACTTTCCCACTTTGTAGGCTCTAGAAAACAAAATTATGAGCAGAGAAGCAAGAACAATTTTAAGCCCATTTGCTCCCCATTTAAACATATTGCTATGCAAGCGAAACTACTGAGATGTTAAAGAGATCTCATTTGAGATTTTTTTTTTCTTCCTGCCCAAGAAGGCATAAATTAGATAAAGAGAGAGACTCAAAACTGCGAAAGCAAACAACTCCGAGCTAAACGTTTGCATCCGTTTTGCATCATTAAAATAAGGGCGCATACAATGGCACACAAGAGAAAAAAAGCTCAGTTTGTGGAGCCCTGATCTCTGGGATCTCTGACCTCTAACAAAGTCATCTGCATATGAAGAAATATCCCTCTGAGGATGAAGATGAAGATCACATGACAATATATGAGACCAATCTATGTCCTATCGCAAACAGAGATCTGATCCCTTCCTGATAGCAGCACTTCACTTCCTACAGAAGCTTCATGACAGTAAAGCATAAAACAACTCAGACGTTTTAAGTGCTTGCAATTCATGCAAGTAAACTTCCTCATGCTACATTTTAAATGCCTGAATTAAAGCTCCAACAATGTAACTACGCATCATAATTACAAATTATAAGCAGAATATCTCTACCAAAAAGAAAACAAGCTGTGTGAAAACAAAAACTCAAGTCTATTACAACACAGTACTTCTCATATTAGCAAAACAAGTCAGACAGCAGCACTCCAGTGGCGAATTTTACCGAATGCACTTTCTGCGAAACACGAAATGTGCATTAGCCGTCTCCAGATGATTCAGCAGGCTTGTCAATCAGATGCGAAGTGACTGATGACGACGTGAAAATAAACACGGTGCAGAGAGAGTAAAAGAGAAAGAGAAGCACATCATCTTTGACCCGACGAGTCTGAGGAAGTGCTCTTCCTCGGCGCAGGCCCCGAGTGCGCGGCTGAAAACACGTTGTTATAGTAAGCTGTTAAGTGCACTTTAGAGTCTTGGAGCTTGAAAAGCTTGAGTTTCTCTGTCAAAAACGCTAAGTGACTGCGAGGGTGGACACGACGGATCGCAGAGAAACACTTCGCCATAGTCATCTCCTTCTGTCAGACACCTTTTCCTCTCTCGCTTGCACTAGCATCTGCTTGTAGTGTAGAACTCAGCTATTAAACTCCAGGACCACCTTAGCCACGGTCCAGAACTTCACACTCCACCAAATAAGACTGATATATATATATATATATATACATACATACATACATACATACATACACAAACACACACACATACACACTACTGTTACCAAGTTTGGGGTCAGTAAGTATTTTTTTTTTTATTATTATTATTATTATTAATTTTATTCAGCAAATATGCATTAAATACATCCAATATGGCATTTATTAAAGTATAAAATATTATTTTAGGGCCCTATGATATCTAATATGCAAACTAATACTAATGATAGTACTGATACTTAGGGATGGGTACCGAAACCCGGTATTAAAATGGCCCCGGTGCTAAATTATGAAAGACCGTAGTATCAGTAAGATCTGAAGGTATCGGTTCTGCTTTCGGTACTGGAGGGGAAAAAATTAATGTACTATGTATTTTTTTGCTTAATAATGTTTTCGTGCACATTTTATCTCACCAAACATCTCTAATGTGCGATCATATTAAGACGTTTGTCTGTGAGATCTGCGAGATCTCTCATGCGCGCCGCGGAGGTTGTCTGTCAGTCCCACACACACACACACACACCACAACGAGCACGGCGCACACACAGACATAACATTATAAAAACTCCCGCTTAATAATAAAGAGTGACGATGGCGAAGCTCGTTTTTGTCCAGGTGCGTCCACACCGCATCGAGTTAAAAACATCTCAACTTTTCAGAACTTTTCAGAATGCCGCAAGCGCACCGCAGGTCATGTAACTTCCTCACCTTTTCCGTAACAACGTTGAAAGCTCAGCCAAGATGAAGGAACAGCTGATAGATGTATGTGGATTTTTCTAATTAATTTAATAGCTGTGCTACTGCAAGCAGTTTTTAGTGCTGCAGATCCATTTATCCATTGCTGAAATTTCCGCGTCTTCATGGAGAAAGCAGGTCATGGTTGCTAAGCAATGCCAGACTCCTCAGGAGCGCAAGTGCCCGAAGGCTTTGGGGGGAAAAAATCAGAAAGCAGCGTGCCTAGCGTTTTCCACGCGTTTTTTCTCTCTTTATATATATAAAGAGAGAGAGAGATATTTTTTGTTATTTGTTGTTTTACAAAAGCAATTAATAAGAGATGCTTTTGATCATTAATATTTAATGAAACCATCAAATGGAATCAAGAAAATTAATTGGAAAACAGAATTTGAATTTGAGAAGGAAAAAAAATAATATTTTTTTTGTTAAACCTTTAATAAATTGCTGCTTAATATTGTATGCTTCATAATTCAATTAATTAGACATGCTTTTTGATTAATAAAAATGTAACTTATTTATATTTAATATAACTTCCTTTCTTTTGAACGAATCGTGAAAAATATTTAAGCAGCAAAAAAATTATATAATAACAGCAAAACAACAACCTAATTTAGTCGCAATTGTCGAAGTCATTTATGTTAATCAAGCAACAAAAGAAAGATAGAAAATCATGCACTGCTCGACTAAAAAACTTCAGTAGCCCTAAAGATTAATCTAAATTTATTTATAGAAATAAATTTGTCTGCTTGAAAGAACAAAGAATATGGTAAGCAAGTTTTTATAAAGAATGCATAATTAGCCTGTATAACCATTTCATTAAAAATAAGACATTCTTTTTCTTTACGAGAAGTGGTTTTATTTAATTTTAATATAAAGGCATGCTGTGTGTCACGGCAGTTAAATCGGTGTCTGTCATGGTAAAAACTTAATATCAAACCTAGGCCTATATTGTGAGTTTGGAAAGTTTAGAGAAATGCTTCATAAATGCACTGTAACTAAACCTATTAGGTTTTAGCCTACTACATTTACTGTAGATTTAGTTGACTAAAACTAAAAACAATTCAGAAGACTAAATTATGACTAAAACTAAATGGCATTTTAGTCAAAAGAATATGACTAAAACTAAATCAAAATTTGGTCCACAGTGAAATCTCTCTGGTATATGATCAATGGCTAAATTTAAAAATTTAGTCATTGCTAAAAGACCACTACCAGTGAAATTATTGTACTTACAGAATGACAACTTACTACAGAGGTTAAAAGCCTTGCTAAAAGGTCCATGGAAAGATCTTGACCTACTTCTTGCATGAATCAAACCAGCAACAGGCTGCTTACCATCCCTGCAAATTACACTTTACCACACAACTAGCACTGCATACTGTGCTAACAATTCTGATGATGTGTTGTGCACCTCTTGACTGGTTAGACCATGAACTATATAAAAACAGTAGATAAATTGCATCTAAAGAACCGTGAATAACACTTGTGTTTGCACGAATCCTGTGCAATGGCAGCCGAGAAAAGACCAACATTCCCCTAAATGCCAATGATTAGCATTTTCCCACAATTCAATTAGCACGCTTGTCAAGCAAAGAGGGGTGAGATCACATTGCCCTCTGTTTGATCCAGCAATAGTGCCTAACAAACACATTTCAATCTGATCGTGAAAATCACACAGATCCAGGTAAGAGCCTCCCGGTTTCTGTGTGGGGGACATCAGGAGGATCTTGAAGAGTGTGTAAAAAATGAAAAGTGATCCAGACAACAGGAAACCACAGGGGTCACTCCCACTCGTGGAAGGAAGACAAATCCTTTCAATACATCACCATACAAACAGAGTGAAAAAATGACATCTCATTGTGTTCCAGCCAAGTACTTGCTCTCCTTCACTCTTTCATATACTCACTTTTCATTTCCTCCTCCCTCCATCTCCCGCTGTTACATTATGGCTTTCTGTCAGTGGATATACATTTTTTTTCCCCCGCTTCCTCTGCAACCTCCAGCATTTCTCTTCTCTTGCTGATTGCAAATCATGTTCTCTAATGGACTGAGATGCTGACAGCTAAAGGTCACCTGATTCATGTCCCAGCAACAGCTGGATTACGACGGAATATTTCCCTCCCGCCCCACCTCACCGTACATTTTTCTCTTCGTCCCTCAACTTCCTCATATTCAGAGAGTCACTTTCTCTCTTTTACTCATTCATCCACTCTCTCTGCCTTGCAGGCACCACTTCCTGTGCTCGAGAAAATCACATTAGCGGGTGCAAAATGAGCAAGTAAATCAGCAAATAAACCTACTAAAACTTACAGGATCATCTGTTTACTGACTGCTCACAAGTACGTTTCAGTCCCCGGAGTAAAATGTGAGACCCAATAAATAATAAATATATACATAAAATATATACAGTACACACACATATATTATGTACATAAAAACTTTTATTTTGGATGTGATTAATCATTGCCCAGCACTAGTAAAAATCTTTTTGTTTCTTATACAATACATAATAAGAATTATTCGAACATCTTATGCAGTGAAAGCCCAAAGTTACTAGGAAGTGGCTCAACATTGGATGGGTTTCCATCCAAAATTGCGAATTTAACTTGTGCGCAAAATTTTATATTGCATAAAACATTTGCGAATGAGTCAAAGAGAACATAACTGTCACTTCCTGATAAACTAAATATCACTAAATAAAAAAGCTACTGAATATAATAATATATTATATTAATGCCATTGCGCAAATTTGCATGACTTTTTTGATGTACATAAGGGAATTTATTCCATCTCTTATTAACACTTTCATTAACACGTTTACTTTAACACTTTATCGCACAAGTCAAAAACCACCCCAATCGAGAATAAAAAACTGTCTGTCATACAGCATTTTGGATGTAAGGAATTGTTGTTAAATATGCCCTCAAGAGACAATCCCGCCACAGTAAATAACAGAGTGAAGAAAAGAAAGAATAGTGTGCAAAGCATTTTAGGCAGAATTTGAACAAAACACACACACACACCAAACAAGTGTGAAATTTGGTCTGGATTTTGACAGTTTAATGTGCAGATAATGCTCCAATTGAATCTTTGAAGAGCAAATGCATGCCTCCATGCCTGGCCAATGACTGCATGACTGTGATCTTCAGTCGTTGAACAGACCTGCTTCTTCCAGAAGCTGCTGTGTGATCTACTAACAAGTCAACAAAGCTCTTGTGAGTCATCCATCATGTTTAAGCACTGATATGGAGTGTATCAACGTCTGCTGAAATGTCAACTCTCAAATAGAGGCTGAAGAGCAGTCAGTACTCAGTCTATCACTGGAGTCACTTTAAACCCAACCGAGTGAATCACAAGGGCTTTCACCACACCCCATTTTGTGTTCTTTTTGTGCTTTTCACCATTTGTATTGACAGGGACAAGATAAAGAGAAGGAATGGGACCAGGAAATGTCACATCCCAGATCTGAACAAATGCTTCCTGCACAGGAAATTTGTCTCTAGACCACAGCTGTTATTAACTATAACTATAAAACAAAACTATGAACATTTATTTTTGTCAATTTGATCATGAAGCTGAAATAAATGTAAAATAAATATTATATGAAATTGTTTAACTTAAATGAAAATTAGAAATGTTGCCATGGCTGACATAGAAAGTTTAAGCTTTATTACTAAAATTACTTAAAGAAAAAGAAAAATGTAATAAAATGTAATTAAGCTTAACTCAAATTTTAGAGATAACTGGAGAAAAAAAAAGAAGAAAAAAAAACTTTCAAATTTAATTTAATGAAATACTTTTATAAATTAACAAATAATAAGCATATAAATTTGACAGGACAAATTAACATTCACTTTTGTTGCATGGAAAAGAGCAGCACACACATTCTAAAAAAATATCTCATTTTGCTTTTCACAGAAGAAAGCCCACTCACTAAAAAGAAAAATGTATGTGCACATGCTAAAGTTGCATTTTCAGCTTGTTGCACATGCAGGGTGAGATAGTTTTAACCAACAATGACCCCACTTTTCCATGCAAAAGAATGTAAATCTTTCTCTGGAAAACAGAAGAGATCTGGGAGCTTGTTTTTAAGAGGCCTCACATTAGCAGAGATCCCATCTCCCTCCTGCTGCTCTCAGAGAGACTGAGACAGAGAAGGGCTTTTGTGGGCTGCCTCCTAGGGCCACTGACACGGGATGACTGACGGTCCAAGCGGGCACAGCTGAGAGCAGGAAAAGATTAATGTGCTTCATATGAATAGTCCATTAAATAAACATTCCCAAACATAAAGCCGCTTTGTGTCAATAGAGATCTGTAAAGTCACTCAAGTGGGAGTATGGCATTTCTAATGTTTAGGAAACAGACACTTCTTGTGAACAAATCTGTAAAAAATTTAAATAAACAATGGAAAAGGAGTGAATGACTTATCAAAAAGTACTGTGCAAGTTAAAGTAATCTTTAAGTGATGCAATCTGTTGGATATCACTATGGTACTTAAAATATACCATGATGCTATATGATAAAGAATTTATTAGGTTGAGCTCTAATATATATATATATAGACAGAGAACGTAAAAGTGCAAAGAAAAACATTCAAAGTCTTAATTCTATTTTAAGTGTATTATTTTAAACATAATTTTTAATTGTTTTAAACTAATGTATTGTCAATATTATTTCGTGTTGTATTTAGGGCAGGGCCATAATTCGATAACGATAATTATCGCAATAGAATTTTCCTAGAAAATTTAAGTTCAAACTGCCACATGGTTCGAGCTCACTAGAGCAGATGTGTTTACTCGATCATGCGAGCACTAAACAAAGCTGTGAGATCCAGTGCTTGAATACCGCGATAAAAAGCGATAAAAAAAAGCCAAACAGGAGAAACACTGTGGGCAACGAGACAGCCAGAAGGCTTTTCTACACGTCACCATCATTTACCATCAATTTTCTGTTACAATCACTGCAAGGTATTATGGCAGAAATTTGGGATATTCACACTGAATTTTAATACAAGAGTAATGTTAATTATATTACGTATTTGTGGTTAAACTATAGCATGTGTGTATTTATACTAAATGTATAAGACTACGGTTTTTCATACAAATAGGCTACCTAAAAAACATATAATTATACTTTTACCATGGAACTGAGGTGCTATATGTGTGCTTTTAAGTGTGTTTATCAAGATTTAAATGTATGCTACTATGGGAGACTAATGCTTGGTGACAAAATATGATATTACAATTAATATTATAAGGCAACCCAAATCTGTTTCTTGATTTGAAAAAATATATTACTCATTAGAACATGTAGAAACTAAGAAATTATTTGTTTCTATTTAGATATGTATTTTGTAAAGGAAAATTAATGGTCTGGTTACTAAAACTTATCGACATCCACTGATATGAAAAAATCATATTATAAAATAGAAAATCAATGCATTTATAATCATGCTAGATGTTATGTTTCTGTAAAAGTGGTGCTGGAATCGGCTATTACATTTGGTGAATGATTTACTAAAGTTTATTTGCTTAGACTTTCCTAGTCAGGCATTGCTAATGTGTAACCGATCGTACAAATTATACATCAGGTGTTATGCAATTTCTCTGTGCAAACAAACTCAGGAATAAAGTGGGAAAAGCTGCATGCAAGCTATCTTGGAATTCTAATGGCTGAGTTTGGACTCAAACAGGGCTTAATAACACAGCAGGGGTTTCAGCAGAGGGGGAGCGTCTCTCACTCCACCGCCAGAAAAGCATCAAGGCAGAACTCTCTGCAGACCGAGAGGCATGCTGGGTAATTCCCGAGAGGCTTTTGTTGAGCAGCGGTCAGATGAGGTCTATAACAGGTTCCCAGGAGAAGGACACAGAAGAATCGGTAGCCCGCAGAGGATGTGGAGCAGCAGAGAAGTTTGGGAAAAGTCTCCTGCAGATGAGGAGTGAGAAAAATCAGCACCTCTTCATTCATTTGGATTCCTCCTTCACTCGGGCCCAAACTCCAACCTGTCTCACTCAACTCCAGTGAGTCAAAGAAAGAATCTAGCTTCTCTTTCTCACTATTCACCCCTCCTCTCTCGCTCTCTCCTCTGCAGAGGCAATAAATCAAGCCTGTGCGCTCTCTCTCTCTCTCTCTCTCTCTCTCTCTCTCACTTTAGCAGATAACGCCGCACGGAGCTGCCAGCTCAGTGGAGTTGTCGACAGCATGGCCATATCAGCAGAAAAGTGTATAATACGGGAACATTATGTGCCATTATATGGTCCCCACAAATAAACTTTCCTCCCCAGTTCAGTGCTCTCTAGAGTGGGGCAGCACAGGACACTGGGAAGGGGTGGCTAGGAGTCTTAAGCCCAATTTGGACAAGACTAAGTAGTTTTGTCTGATGAGGTCAGGTAAATTTGAGTTTTAAGACATGCATGGATAATTTTTATTCTGTCAGGATTTAAGAGGAGCAAACTGTTTTTCCGGCTAAATCTTTTCACTTAATTTGATCTCCATTGAATGCTGTAACTAATCCTGTCAGGTGCATATTCTGGATAAAATGACAACAGTGCTGGCATGGCATCCAACATAAAAAGAAAATTTGAGAAGGAGGTTCATAAAAGCCACTGTAGAAACAATTCCTTCCCTTAATTCTATACACAATATTATAATTAAATAATTACACATAGGAACGTAACAATATCGTGATATCGCAATAGCAAAACTGTCTCAATATTATCGTAGTCACATGACTAAATGAAACAATAGGTATTTTGGGCAAAATGTGTAGTTTCTAAAATATATTTAAACTTCTTATTTTAACATAAATGTCTTTAAAGTTGTGTTTTGGGCCATTATGCTTCGGCACAGTATCTGTCAAACAAACTAAAACCGAAAACAAAATATGGCTTAATGCCTTTATCAAGTCTGTTTACGCTGTGCATTTCAAAGCAAAGTGCACACTTCGTTCAGGCAATCAGCTCATGATATGGTGTTTTCTGCACCTCAGAATGACCCACGTTTTCAACGTTCACAGTGAATGAATGCAGTCAACATTTATTTCATGTGCTGCGAGAGTTTAGTGCACGTTTGGGAATGCAAGAGCCATCAGTTTGGCTTCATTTTTGTGGCAGATAATTACAGGATCTCACTAGAATTGTAGTGAGACGATTTTTTTGTAAGACTGTTTTCACCGAAGCTGGAGTTTTCCTTTAAAATAAAAGCTCCACTGCCATTTCCGTCAAAATAAAAGCTTAAAAGTGCACTATGAATTGAAATTAGGAAAGAGATATTGTAATTTCCCTATAGTGTAAAGCAAATCTAATATATCTATGAAATATTAATTTTCATTTGTTTCAGAAGGCATTTGTTTTACAATATATGGCTATTACTGTCATTGTTGTTGTTATTATAGCTAATCTAATTTGTTTGGTTTCCTAAAACATTAGTGTGTACGTAATTTAGACTGATACAGTATATTGCACATAAAAAGATGATCGAGGTAAATTAACAGGTAAATTCAATTCACAATTCAATTTACTAACGTAAGTTTTCTTAATTGAGAACATGGGTTGGAGCTCTTAATTTTGAAGTCTCAAAGTGCATTAGTTAGAATAACTTGAAATATATATTTTTTTTTTAATGAACATAAAAATTATAGCATGGACTTTCATACTGCATTATCACTGTGTCATAAGATTTTGATATTGTTACATCCCTAATTGTACCCAATTTAAATTTGAAGTGTATGCAAGTGCCATACATCTCCTATAACACTTTTTTTTTTCTGATGCATTCATAATCATTACTTATTCTGGTGCGTTTTGTAGCAAACCTTATCCATGCACTACATAGGCAATTAAACACTCATTAATATGATTTATGGTTTATTAATATAAAGGTGTGATTAGTTGGCTAACCGCTTAACATGAACAACTACTGGTTGACCAGAAAAATATTTAATCAAGGGGCAGCCCTAGAAAAGACACATTCTTGGACTCTCATTCTTGCAGCACCAATTCACTTCAGAGAATCCATTGGTAACCAACTTTATTAATGTCAATTTCTCCAAATATGTTCTGATGATGAGAAAAACTTTTGGATAGTACGAGGGCGAGTAAACTTACAGCAAATGTTCTTTTTTGAGTGAACTTTTAATCACAGAAATCCAACCTCAATAATTAGAACTCAAACATTGTTTAGAAAATGAATAACATCTGGACTGTGCTTTAGGAACTTTTAGCGCATTTCATTGCACACTAACCAACTAAACCAATGCCATCACTGCAACTTCAAACTACTTTCTACAGCTCCTAGATGATGTTTCGCAGATTCACTGGATACTGATCCAATACTACTGTGAGGTGCATTATTTATAGATACACCCTTGACTTCTAATAAACATTATCAAAGAGCATCAGTAGGTTACCAAGAGATATCTTTAAAAATGGATGAATCAATTTGACAAATTTTACAAAGACACACACCTTGCATGCATACAGAGGGGCTGGGGGTGGGATCAGGAAAGGTCCTCTATCTAGGATTCGAACTCGGGACTCCTGTACCTCAACAACGCTATATGTTGGTGCACTGCCCACAATGCTATTGGCGCTGACATCTTACCAAAAATATGATAGATTTTTATTTTTTTATAATCATCATCATTTGTTCCCAAAAATATAAAGTAAATAAATTTGCCATCAATTTCATCATCATTTAACAAAAAAGTATTTTCTATTTACGATTTCATCAAGAGCTAGATCACAAATGTTAAAACATTAAAGTGAGAAGCACCAAAACACTAAGATGCCCAAACATTGCTAAAAAGGGTGCCAGAATTTTTATAATGTTTGTAAAACATCTGTTTATAAGAAGGAGCTTGTTATGCAAATTGTGTGGTTATGTAAATCCTCATTAAAGTACTGCTTGTTAAGTGGGAGGCATCTGTACTGAAAATCAATAACCTGTGCTTTTATAAAATAAAATAACATAGCCGCAAGACAAACTCATGAGCATAAAGTCATTATTAAGAAAATTCTGTTGTTTTGCACTTAGTCATTTACCTACAGCTCTGGTATTATACATATATTATTATGGTGGATAACTAACTTGTACCATATTTGTGAGTTATAACACTCGGTAGACAGACCGGTGTTCTGCTTTGGGTCTGCTTTAAAAAGAATTACCTTCAATACGCAAGTGATAGCCTAATATACGGTCGGCAGGCCATTATTACTAATAAACCCAGAAAGGGGTGATCAGGATCTCTTGTATCACACTGAAGGTGTTTATAATTCATAATGACGCTCATGACATGGCTGCTTATCAAAAAAATACATAAAATCACTTAAAATATAAATATGAGTTAAAATGTTTATTATTGTACTTAAAGTGGCCGTAGAGAATACATGCTACTGTATTTTACTGTTATTATGGTAGGTTTTAGAGGGATGCTAAAAAGAATTTCCAGTGGTTGAAAAGTCCAAATCAAGTAGGAGTATTAAAACCTTTTATGATGGCCATGTTCATGCAAACTCTGTTTTCACTTGTAAAACTTTCACCACTGTCTTGATGCATCATGGACCGGTTTCCGAGAAGCCTAGGATATTCAACATTTTTATACATAAACAAGTGCTAAAACAGTCTCCTAACAAAATTTAAGACACCTTCTTCGGCTATGAGTTGGGGGAGGATGAGAGTCTTTATAATTCTGAGGCAGAACTCGTGGCTTTGCAAATTAAGGCTCGGCAGCAAGCCAACTCACACGGGGAGAGTGGGGGTCCTAATTATGAATTATAAAAATGTTTGCTAATTAGTCATTGCGAGGCAATTTGTCCACAGCATGCAGAAATCAATTTGGTGCCATCGCCAAGGGCTTTACCTGGCAGCGTGGCACACAATGAGACTTCAAAGCCTGTCCGTCATAATGCCAGCAATGTTTCGGAAAGGGCTACACCAGCCAAAACTAGAAAAGTAAAGAAAACTGGAACAAGATTCAAAATCAAACAGGAGGGAAAAAGATGTAATACGAGCGAAAGGCAGAGATGAGCAGCGAGATTTTTTTTTTTTTTTTTTTTTTTAAGCAAGAGCATTTTGTAAACAAGGATGTAAGATGAAGAAAACTGCACACATAAAAAGCGACAGCAGGAGAGAAAGAAAGAAAAAAGACCAGAGTGAGCACATGTTCAGTCTAGCATTAGCAGAAGAGTTGTGTTCATCTTCATGTATTCATTTATGCTAAACACAAAGGGCAGGCTGAAGGGTGGTCAAGTCCTTGTTTATTAAAAAGCCATTAGAGATAGAGGAGGCACTGAAGCGCTCATTCATGCAGTGCCGACATTAGGTCCAGCTCAAGGGCACGTTTCTCTTCACGGGCCACAAGATTCATATTATCAAACAGCAGTCAGGCACTTGCAAGTAAGTTAAGAAACTGGCCTGGCTGTGAGGTAAAACAACAGAAACTCACACACACACATCATCATTTAAAAAAATTAAAAGTGACCAAGTGTGTCATTTTCTAGCAGTTAAAAAAAAGGCGTTCCACTGATGTATGGTTTGTTAGGACATGACAAGTAGAGTCCTGCACGGGTTCGGGTACGGGTTCGGTGACGGGTGACCCGCAAATTTGGCTGAAACAGGTGACAAATATCCAACTGTGTCGGATACGGGTACGGATCGGGTCGGACACAGGGGAAACACCGGTCTAAACACGGGTTCAATTTATGACACCATTTCAAAATTTGTGTCATAAAATTATATTGCGCATACAGCTCAACTAACACGATCGTTATAAAGGTGTTTAAACAACAATACACTTCCACTTGCATGTATTTGACAATCGGAATATCAGATATTTCATTCCATAGCTAACACATTTGTGAATATGGGCCTAATCTAGGCTATCCAGGTTTTTTGTTTATTTATTTTTTTATTGCATCTGAAAATGACTTTGTGCAACTCATTCAAATGCACGCTCTGGCGCAGATCCGCCTCTCGCGATGCTCAGCTGTGAACGATTTAAAAAAGGGTGCACTCGACTTGAAGCACAAACCTCAGACGGTGGTATGATATGATTCACTCTTTTGTTGTTCTGTTTTGTTTCAGGATCAAAAATACAACAAATGAAAGCGTTTATCTGTATTTCCAACTATGCATATACATTCATAAATCAGTCAATTATGAGATATTTTAGGCTATATTTTATATGAGGGAAATAGACATGCATGCATGCGTGAAACAAAAAATATTAAACTTTTAGGTAGCAAAATATTTTTTAGTAATTCTGTCAATTACACTAAGGTTATTAGCTACATTGTCTGCTTCTTATTTATTAAATACGGGCAATTGATTGATAAAACATTGATCAAAATTAAGATAAAATGTATAAAAAATGAATATCTTTTAAAAAGAGTTTTCCATAAATAACTTCTGTGTGACCTGGCAATAAAATTCGAAAAAAGGTGTGTCTAATGTGATTGGCTGAACTGATTTGATTGCGGGTGCGGGTCGGGTGTCGGTTCTATTTTAAGCGGGTCAGGTCAGGTGCGGATTTTAATTAGTGCTGCTGTCGGAAAACGGGTCGGGTGCGGTTTTAAGCACTGCGGGTACGGGCGGGTGCGGATTTACTCTGATGACAATATTTGACTGAGTAACAACTTATGCACATTTAAGCATTGCCAAAATTATCCAAAAATAATGCTTTTTAAACTAAAAAACTTGAGTTTAATAGCCTCAGATCAATGAGTCCTATGACCAATCAGTTCCAAAACTATAGCGTAATTAGAGACTTGCAAGCAATTTTTACTGGTAACACCAAATTAGGTTAACCATTTTCAGCACAGCACAAGGCATTAAACTCAACCTGGTATCACAAATATTAATTCTGTAAGCCATTAATAATGCATTAACAGCATAAAACACAGATATGTTATTGCAAACAACAGCAGAGAACTTAAGGTCAATGTCATCTTTACACACGTAACCTTACATTCATAAAGAACACAAACATTCTGTGCTTCTCCGGGTAAGCACTTTCTTTGCTGGAGCTCAGCGTCCTCTGCTAATTTTGTATGCTGATCCTAAAACACCGGCAGCCCGTCACGACCTTCCCTTGAACTACCCTAGATCAGTTCACACACACTTACAATCTCTGTTAGCACTTTGTCTTCGCACAGTTGAGATGTCAGATGACAAAAAAAAAAGCACACACTCTCTGAAATGTGAGTGATAGCACCTCTTAACGCAAGACTTTCTTTGAAAAAAAGCAGAAAAAAACAGCTTATCTAACAGAAACACTATTGAACGCTGTCGAGCAATTACCGAATCTCCACAGACAACAAGCAGAAATGGGCCAAGATAATCAGCAAAGAACGAGGTAAACAAGAAGCTTTTCAGTAGTCCGTGCCAGTGATATGAAAACGGCTTTTCATCCTATAATAGAAATTAAGCGAAAAGGCATTCTTTGCTACGATACCCGTACAAGGGATGTGCAAAGTTACATATTTTCAGTCGTTGTGTTGCCTGACTGACTAGGAATCCGAATACAATTAGGCTGGTTTCAAGTTCACTGGTCATGAATTAGACGTTTATTAGTGGGTATTTACATGAGTTGTACACAAATTGCTGGACAAAGCATACTAACATCGAATAGAATGCATATTGTGACATTCTTAAAATGTCTTTTTATACATGGCATTTTAGATAAATAAATGCAAAAGAAAAGGCAGTTTCTGTCAATGGTAAGTTTTAATTAAGAATGTTTGTGATTGCGCTGTGTAGTCTATTGTGCAACAGTTACACGACTGTTAAAACAAAAATACAGTGCATGAGCAAACATTTAGGTTAGATAAATATATTTTTGAATACCCCTCATATGACATTTCTCACAAGAAAAAAGCCATTTTTTCTCACAAGAGTCACCTAAGGGAAGTCGTGGCCTAATGGTTAGAGAGTCCAACTCCCAATCGAAAGGTTCTGAGTTCGAGTCCCGGGCCGGCAGGAATTGTGGGTGGGAGTGCATGTACAATTCTCTCTCCACCTTCAATACCACGACTTAGGTGCCCTTGAGCAAGGCATTGAACCCCCAACTGCTCCCCGGGCGCCGCAGCATAAATGGCTGCCCACTGCTCCGGGTGTGTGTGTTCACTGCTCTGTGTGTGTGCACTTCGGGTGGGTTAAATGCAGAGCACAAATTCTGAGTATGGGTCACCATACTTGGCTGAATGTCACTTCACTTCACTTCACTAAGAGAGGAATTCATTTTCAAAAATTGAAATTCAGGCCCTGAATAAATGACTAAAAATCTTGATTTGATCATCATTATAAATAATTTTACATGAAAAAAAGAAGGCTTTAAAAAGATCGGTATCAGTGACCGGATCGGCAGATTCAGCATTCTGTGACAAGGCGATCGGCCTCAAAAATCCTGATCGGAGCACCTCTACTTACAGCCAGTGACATCTTTATATGTGAGATTAGGCTCACATTGGATTATTTTTTAACTTGACCTGCCATCTTAAAAATGCAACACATTTCATAAGGCTCAAAAACAGTATGAGATGTGACGGCACAGAGACATGAATGACTGTTTTGACAGTGCCTTCAAGTGGATGAAATTAAAAGCTCAACTTTTCTGAGATGATTGTATGTCACACACTTACATAGCATTTTTATTTATGCAAAAGATATAAAAAATTAAAGAAAGATATCTAATAGTCAACCTCACTAGTTGTCTAGTCAGCTGTAGGATAATTAGTCAACCATTGTGTCTCAACCCCTAGACCCAGCATATCTAATTGTGAATACAACTTGAAGATGAATCATTCATAACACAATGGAAGTAAAAATGTGTAAAAGGACACAAAACATAGAGATCAAACGTTCTTAGAGCTATTTGTTTGTAAGCACGGGTCTCTTGATTTTTTTTACGGTGGGCGGGCAAAGATTCCGCATTACCACATAACAGACTTTGAGCAGCCTGTATTTAATCCACACTGATCTGATGGGATTAACACATCGAGGTCAGGCTGCTGCTATCAGGCCTGCTTCCAAGCGCTTTTTCTTACCGGCCCAGGAAAAACTAGCCTGTCAGAACCTCCGCTTTCTGCTCCAAGCAGACCTGGAGACCGCCAAGCCATCTGGCTCATACTGCAAGAGCCAGAATCTGGGTTCACACGGAGAGCTGGAGGATTTTATAAGCTCTGAGCTACTGACCTCCAAACCACAAAGATCACACAACCGCTAACCACATCAGACTATAATTTGTGGACCGGCAAACCAATATGCACACACTCTTAAGCAAAGGGCTAGACCTATAACAGACACAATGTGGCTTTCTAGTCCTCCTAGCCAAATATGGAGAACAACATCTTCAAGAACTGACTGTTTTGAAGAACATCTTCATGCAATATCTTTACACCAATGGTGCTTTGTGCTCCACACATTTGTCTCACTATCATCTACTGTGCCATATTAACCACCAGAACTCTAGAGTACCTCAAGAAAACAAGTACAAATTTACATCAGTCAGAATGAATACAATCTGATTTCATTCTTTTTATATGAACTTTTAACACTGCAATGTGATTCACATATTAGTTTATAAACAAATCTTTTAAAAAGCCATTGCAATTTCATCTCCGGAGCTACTGTAAGTATTATTGTCACTTCTGCCTTGATGGCTTAACTAAAAGAAGGCTGACTGTCTCATTCATTGACCAGTTTGCAAGACATGAGATGTAAAAAAACATAAATGGTATGTAAACATATACACACCAGCACTGTGCATTTGAGCAAGGTATTTTTAAAAAAAAGTGTTCACCTAAAAACAAAAATGACAAAGAAATTGTATATGTAAATATGAGACTTCTATGTAATATGCCTAATGCCTTCTCTAGTGAAAAAGTCTTGTCTGAATCAGGAGAGAAATATGCAAAGACCAAGCACTGTTTACAATCAAAAACAGAAGCTACTTGTGGATTATTGTGATGCTTTAATTAGCTCTCATTCTGACGGCACCCATTCACTGCAGAGGATGCACTGGTGAACAAGTGATGTAATGCTAAATGTCTCCAAATTGATGAAGAAACAAACTCATCTTAAATCATGGACGGTCTGAGGGTGACTATACTTTCAGCAACTCTTTCTTTTTGGTTGAATTATTCCTTTAATTCAATTGGGAAACTGGTCCATTCAATCGGGAAACATCCTCAATTATTCCTGTTGCTTGCATAATATTCCATGCATAAGCCCTTTCAAGTTTTAGTGATTAGAGTCCAATTGCACATCTACAACCTTCAACCTACAGACAGTGAGTGTTATGATGACCAGTCCACTTACACTGACTTCAGGTGCAAAAATCTACAGTGATCCAGGCTAAAGGCATAAGGTTTCGAAAAAAAACATTCATCTCAGGAAAGCAGCTGACCTAGCAAAAGTCTAAATAACATAGACTAAACAGAATGTAATTGTTCCATGACACCATGATTGGAGACTGTGGGGGTGTCCTGTACGTACACCAAAAATTGTTATTCACAATACAGAAGGCAGCCAGTTGTCCATTAGTAGGGCCTGCCATTTTAGAAATTACAGTAAATCTTCCATGAAAATACATTCCCTCTAATGTTCTAGTCACGCTTGGGGTATACGGTGCGGCCCATATCCATAAAGCCACAGTGTGGAAAATTATCTTGCCTGTTTGATTAGACACTGACACCGCTGAAGGAACAGGAAGAGATGGAGGGAGAGTGAAAGAGAGAGAGGCTGAAGAAATGAGTGTGGATATATACGAAATTAAAAGAAAAGACTGACAGCAATACTGCAGGATTTTTCTGTGCCTGTTTATTGGACTGTGACTCAAAATCTGCTGCAATATCTTTAAATAGACAGGACATAGGGAAAAAAAATGACAGTAGGTGCACACAGCCCAGAATCCTCTCTCATTGCTCACACACATGCACAGAAAAACACACACGGGCACTTTATCAGAAGAATACATACTGTATTTATAGATAACACATACAGTGAGGTCCAAAAGTCGAAGGCCACTAACCAAAATGCATTTTTTTTTTTATTTTGTAGTTAATACATTTGTTTCATTACTGCCAACAGAAGCTGAAACAAAATAAAGTAAAAAAAACAAAAAACAAAAGATGACTTCTCTCTTTTATTTTTATATTCGATTAATGTCATGATATCAGATTTTTTTTAAGTTGTCAACACCTTTTTTCAAATATTTTCTCTTATTTTCTAAATTGGATTTTCAGTGTGGTCTAAGACATCTATTTCATCTATTTTTTAAAGTAATTAGATGACAATTCTTTCTCCCTCCATAATCTTTAATGCAAGCTCATAAAGGCCTAATATGATAATTTGCAAATTACTCTTTGCAGCTCACAATTGCATGCCAGTATAACATGCAATTTCATTTTCCCTCTAAATAATCACAGTAAATGTCAAGTATAACAGGAACATGACAACGTGGTCTGGTACCCCATCGGCACCTTGTCATTTCAAGTTAATTGTGTCTGCTTGATCACTGCGCCAGGCCTCCTAACCAGGATGACCCCCAACTGGGATTCTATATTCATCTATGATGGCTAGAAATGAGAAATCAAATAGATTACTTGAAGAGACGATTCAACCATAAATTAGAATTATGTTATGAAAGCGACAGAACAGCCTCACAAAGTAGCAGAAAAGTGTCAAACAGAAACTTTCACGGTTCTTTTTGAAGCCTGACAGCCAGTGGTCACATTCAACTTTGCTGTATAAAAAAAAGGCAAGATGGATTTTTTTCGTACGGAGCCCCACACATGGCATACAGAAAAGTAAATAAAAAAGGCTAAACCGTGCGCACGATTTACTATTTCATTTTCGCGATTTATAAATTGTCCACACGATTTACTTATTCATTCCCTCGATTTGCTAAATCGTGTAGTAAATGGAGGGAATGAAATAGTAATCGTGTGCACGTTTCAGTACATAGAGGGAACTAATTAGTAAATCGTGTGCACGTTTTAGTACATCCAGGGATCAAATTAGTAAATAATGCACACAATTTATTATTTTTTTTTTTTCTCACATGAAGTGTGGGATATGTATTTTCGAAATTTGAAAAGTCATTTTATTTTTCGGGTATTATGTAAGAATGTACATTATATTAGCAAAGTTTTGTTTTTTGTTTTGCATGTTTTTATTTCATTATACGGTTAAATGTAATCTTTGGCAAATCTCAAAAAGAATATACAATTTCCATACTGTGTATTATGTTGCCTAATGATTCCTAAATTCACTTTTGCCATTTAAAGTCATTTTTAAGTGCTTCACTGTTCATTTGAACAAAATCAAATTTTAATATCAGTTATCAGCCATAACATAAGAACGATTATCAGCTTTTTATCTAACAGAATCATTGCATCTCTGAGCAAAATAAGTCTAATAGCAGCCCCTTTCACCTTTTCTTACTGAGAATATCGGCCAAAGGGCAGACACAGACCCTTCATTAAACAGATTACATCCTATCTAGAGCAGCAGGGCCACAGACTAGTAGTCAGCCACTGGGGTGGGTGGGTGGGTAAAACACAGCCGCTGGTGACTGACTGCATACAAACATCCGGTGGGAAACATTCTCACAACCACATGAGACGTCACCTCTCCTCTGGTCTCCATTCACTGATCTGATCAGAAACCCCTGTGCTTCATGCCTGAGAGCAACACACACCACTCGCCAGATGGCTTCCTGACTGAAACCGGTGCCTCAATGAGAATGTGGTGATACACATCTCGTTAAGCAATTAAAATGCCCCCATCGCTCTCCCACATCCATCAGGTCCCCGGGGGAGCAGCATGGCGTGAATGCGATTTGGAAAATGCGACTCTAGAAATCCCAACATTCCGAATAAGACCTATGTGTAATTAAAAGCTTGTCCTTTGCCAAATAAATGGCCATGAAGAGGAGAGCGGGCATCGCTTCCAAAATCCCGCTAACCGAGAGAGATTTAAATGTAAACAAGCCCGTTAAACATGTCTAACAAGCATGCAGATTGGCACAGCTGTCAGATGGCTTCCTGCCTGTTGGTGGGAATGGCGCTGGCTTCCGTGAACTGAAACTCACTGGACTGACAACAGGTGCTAAACTCTGTGCTGTGGCCGCCCAAAGTGCACCTAATCTCATGAATAAACAATTAAGGACTGAAGAGGGTAACAAATCTTAAAATACAAAAGTAGTGGTCAACCAATATGGATTTTTTTGAAGGCCAGTACTGATATTTTAGAGAGTATAGCATAATGCAGCTGATGGCCAATAAAAAAATTATATAATATATAATATCACACCATTTAATTGGAAGACCATGAGCCGAACAAAAGACCTGAACCGTCAATCCAGTAAATTAAAAATCATAAATAACTTCCAATACATAGCAGCCTTGGCGATGTGTCGGTCTACCTCTCAAAAAATAATTTCACCACCATTCAAAATGTTAAGTAAACGTTCAAATTAATTGTCAACATCATGACAACACCCATAATAATTAGAGCTTCAGTCTGCAAGTAAAATGATAGCAGATGCAACCAATCAACAAAGTGTGATTCACAAGCAAATGACCCTTATGAACGGTTCCTTTTTAATGAATTACTCACAAAAATGTAAATTAAGTAGTTCCACATGCTTCTGACAATAAAGAAGGAAACAATTATTATTAAAATGAACACACATCCCTGTGAAAAGTTCAGTGATGAACAAAACTGTCCATAGCAAGACAAACAGCCCATCAGTCCTCAGCAGCTCAAAATCTCTACAAGAGATTTCACGGGTCATAAACAGTGCAGCTTTTCTCAGCCTCCTTTGTGACCACCATCACGGCTCAATTGGCTTTTTAACATTTTTTATTCATCCTTTTAATTCTCCTTAAGCACCCAATTTCTGAGCATTTTTATAGATCAAAAAAACTCCCTACAGCTTCAAGACATAGCAATGAACAAAGTTTCAATTCACCCTACATTGGCCTTTTGAATTCACTGTAACTAATGTAAAAAGAGCACTTGATCTGTGCAACAAAGCAGCATATCAAATCCGAATTATCTACGCACAGTATTTCCCATCTAATTATCAGAATAATGCAGATATTAAAAATGCGAAATGACAAAACTCCTCTCACCTCTTTTACAGCTGACCCTGTGCTAATTTCACAGACAAAATGAACATGTACACATGCGTGATGAATTAGGGGAGAATAGCACTGGTGTGGTCTGTCTGCCTTTATCACAGGAGAGATTAATCAAGGAGAGGAATGTGCATCCATATCAGTGCTGCATTCCTAAGGTCGCCAAAAGCAACAAGAGTAATGGCATCGCTGTGATACGAGGGATGTTTTACACTCGAGGGGATGTTGGATCTAGACTGTGTTCTTTCAGGAAGAGGAGTCGGGCTGGTGATTACTTGCTAAATCTGATCTAATGTATTAGACTTTGCAGAGCTTAGATAATTTAATCTGCAAAATCCTATTAAAAACTAAAACAGTCTACGTACATGGCTCTGAGATGGATTTCACATTATTGCAAAAGTAAGTATAACACATTTCACAAACCTACTCCAATGCCCACTAGCTGTGGGTATAAAGGTAATTAAGCCATGTCTTAACCAAAATACAAAACAAGACGACACTGACTACCAGTGGCTGGTTATTCCTGATAAGACGACTGCTATGGAGTGTCCTGATGTGGTGAGTCTGTAACCACTATTCTGTCAGCCAAAGTTCACTACAGTGTTTACAAGTGACTGTTTTGCAACACAGTAATTTTCCACCTCCATCACTGGAGAAAACACAAACATCTAACACAGCAAGTTCTGTTTTCCACCTGAAATCGAAGGACAGGCACCACGAGAGCTTTACCTTACAACACTTTAACATGGTAAACATAGTTCTGTCCAAAATTCAATAAATTTGTCACTAGGTTTGAGCCAATACTACATTCTAGATGCTGCACACTTTCTTACTTGTTTGAAAGAAGTTAGCTCAAGTAACAGTTTCTTTTCTGAATTTTTACATGTAGTAAAATACTATGCTACAGGCCTCATATGGTTTCCATGTTCATTTTTTGAAAGACTGATATCCAGTTTCATGTAAACAGAAATCCAACTAGACTCAACATCACTGGGCTATCCAAACTTGAAATTGTTAACCGTTTGTCAGTTTCATCCCCAGGTAAACTTAATCCTGGGTTATCTTGTTTCATGTTTAGGTTTCCGATTTCTCACACTGTACACTAACGACCCTTGGTTTTAAGCTCTTTGCATATTTATGATTTCAAAGGTTTGAGGTGGGAAAACAGCACGCATTCTATAAAAAAAAAAAAAAAAAAAAAGAAAAACAGAAAAGAAAACTATTGCCCACCGTTAATGTCACCAAGTACATCTGCTGTTCTTGTGTATAGTCTGCTAAAACACATGATTCTTTATCAGTAGTCGCGCCAGCATTAGCTAATGTTCGGCATTTTAACCCTTTCTCTTAAGAGCTTTATCGCGCTTGAAAGTTTACGCGACAAAGCCTACGTAAGTGCGTGAATATTTAATGACATCACTATCCGTTTACGTTGTAGCATCTCTTGTAAGGGTTAACATATAGGGTTAAAAGCAGTGCTAACCTGTACTGGCATTTATACAAAGTTTTAAAAAAGGTTAACCCAAATGTAGTATGAAAAGCCAATGTAACCAATGAATTTATGCAAAATTGTATAGTCTTGTATAGCGCAGATGAGGGCAAGTGTTATTCTGTACTCGCTAAAGTTCTTCTACACTGGTTGTGCTTCAAATCTCTTTGTGACTGCACACGCCTATGATGCCCCAAACGTTTTTGGTTAAGAGCTCGCGGGGTTCTGAGACACAGCCAAACACTTCAGACAAAACAATGCTATACAAGCATCACCTTTGGTTTTTCATCCTGTTCTCCTTTTTGTTCAAAACCCCTGGTACGCAGTTGGTTAGTTCGGTCCAGTCCGCGTGTAAGCCACAACTCCATCCGGTGGAGAACCGAGAGAAGAGCCAGGTCTCTTTCCTATTGGGTCGGTAACAGGTACACTTTTTCTGTCCCGGTCTACAGTCGCACGGAACCTCCAGCCTGACATTCTGGACCAGGTGCCTCCCGAACGTGGTGCCGCCGGTCTTCTGGATGTGGAGGAACACGATCACATCTTCCCCTTTGATTTCAAAATCCACAGTCCGCTCCAGATCCCTGATGGGGAAATAGTATTTCTTCACGTAATGTGGATCAGGAGTTGGGAAGAGATCCGCATCGTCTTCCAGCATGTACCCGTGCGGAGAGCCGAAGTTCATCATCCCCGGAGCCACGTACTGATACAAAATCAGCATGAACAGAACCGAGCCGACAACGATGAACAGAAATTTACTGCTCCTCTCAACCATGTTCCTTCCAGTGAGGAGGTTCATGTGTTACCATTTCCCGGTTGACTGTTTTTTTTTAGGGTGTCTCCATATATAAACACACGGCAGTCAGTGCATCGCGCGCGGAAAGTGAATCGTCAGACACTTTGGAACAGGAAGGGAACGGTCGGACTCATTGCATCAGAAGTGTTGCAGTACACGATCCAGTACTCCGCGATCTCCCTCCGTTCACCACTGTATGACACAGTGTGTTTAAAGTCCTCGACACATCGCTCTGAAGCTCCTCCAGCAGCGTGCACAGCGACACCCACTTTCCCAACACGCGCGCGCTCCACTCTCTCAAACACAAATGAGCACAATGTTTTGTTTCTAGTGAACGCCCGCGACTCATTCTGCATTATGATATTTCTTTAAACTCAACGCCGTTTTATTCCCATGAAGCAAATCAGCCAGTGCCTCCTCAAATAAATAAATAAATAAATATTGTAATAAATAAAATAAAATAGAAATAAATAAATAAACAGGAGAAACAATCAACAATAGAAAACAAAAATTGAACAGGTGCATCATAAATCTGCCTGAATGCCAGTTACAAAGTCTCCCACACATCTCACTATTATCACTTTAAGTCATGTCCAAATAGACATTAATCTTGAAATGACTCAAATCATGCAAAGAGTTCATTTGCAAAAAACTATAATTCACACTTAAAAAAAAAAAAAAAAAGAACTGACTGCTGTGCAATATTTTACACGTATACCGTGTTCTTAACCCTAAACCAATTTTGTCACAAAAGCTGGTATTGTCCATTGTCATGATTTACAGCAGAAACCGACAAGTGGCCTTTTCGCATGCGGTGCACATTATTCTGGCCACAAGGCTGCTAGTCACTTCTAAAAGATGTGCTAGCTGAGGAGTTTTGTCAAAACTGATTACAAATTATGAGGATGGATCATTTTGACGCACTTGAGGAAACTGTGATATCTTATTGAGAACATAAAAGCAAAATAAAAGCTGAAACGTTTTCACAGAACCATACTAAAGCTGCACGTTACAGTGGAGAGGGAAAGGCTTGAGTGTAATCACAAAGCTTGTTAGGCGTCTAAAAGAAAAGTAAATGCTACACTATATAAATGATAAACAGACATGAGGATACAATCTCAGATAGCCAATAGGTTTTCATATGCTTTATATGACCACTGCTGTGTATAGCCACTCAAACTGTTTTATAGTGCTGGCTGGGAAATTCAATTATGTAACAATAAAGGGTGTGATAATACACATTTTGTAAGATTAACTTGCCTTGAAAGAAAAAAATGACAAAGTCCAATAAAGTGTAAAACAATGTTTTTAATGTGTATAAAGACTGAGAGACCACTTTTAACTTGAAGAAACAGTGAAACATAAAATTAACAACAGAAACGATTAGCTAGTACTCATCCTGCACTCCTCCACCACAGCTAGTGGGCAGTATTGAGAGCTCTGCTCAATTATACAGTAGAGATCTGTAGTATAACATTGACATTGACTTTTGATTTTGCCTCACGAATGTGCAAGAGCACCATGCCTCTTAATTTTATTAATTATATATTTATGTGGGTAATTGTATGTACTAAATTTCAAAGAATTTGTTCAAAAAAGCAGGCAAAAAGAATTTACTGTATTTTTGAATTCTGTAAATTCTAATATTGATATTATATAAACAGATTTCACAGACATTAATTCTATTTTGTCATCATATGAGAAAACTCACTGACACTCATGCAGAACATAATTCTACTAAAAATATAAAACTAATGCTTACCATTACACATTACTTAGCTAATTCAATAACATTAGTCATTTCCCTGACTCATATCTCTCTACTCAGAACATGCTGATATTGTACAAATTAACTCAAACAAATGATGTTTGCAACTTGCTCGCTTAAATACCGCAAGCCAAATTAACATATTTTTATTTACAACTTCTGCAGCGGCCCGAAGAAAGCCTGTCATTTGATATCATGATTATTGCACCTGGGGACCCACTGCATAATGAAGCTATGGAAATGCTGCTTTGTGGCTGATCATTTGTCGCCAGGGAGTTTCACTGAGATGAATTGTAAAGTGTGTCCTGCCCTCTGGTTCTCTTCTGCAGATAGAAGTCTAGTTTCCACATGGTGGACTCCATCGTGCAAAACTTTTTCACTTAAGTACATTTCTCCATTGTTGCAGCAGTTTCAAAGCGTAGTAGATGCTTCATGTATGCATTTGTTGAATACAGGTTAGCTAGTTTATGTACAGTTGTGCAAACAGGGATACTAGAGTGCCAGCTATCATGTATAATATGTGATCAATATGCAAAAGATATTTCAATGACATTAACCATATGTAGAAGCATTAAGAATTGTTTACATGTAAAAACTAGAATACATTAGACAACTTTTAAAATCTGAACTAATTTAAATTACTAATTACTAATTAAATACTAGATTTCACACTCTTGCTAACTTTGTAAATGGTTACAGAGATAAATAGGAATCATAAATGACTGAGGATCACACACAAACATTTTCTTTCTCCATGGGATGACACTTTGTATTAATTAAAATAATATGTATATATTAACTCTTTATAATTTAATTGGGTGCTTGTTCATCCATAAATATTTATGCACAGATACAATTCTGTGGCACTAGAATTTACCTTGGTTGGCTGAGGTGAGCACTGGTATTTGAAACGTTTGAATTAAATACATATATTTAAAAAATTTAAATGACAAAATTGTCATTACGCAACAAATTAACTACATCTTTAGCACTTAACAGTCAAAGTGACAGTGACTTTGTTTGACAAAGGTGCTAATATTTTATCATCAGTTACTCACCTTCAGGAATGCTTTTTTTCTTTTTTTCTTCTTCTTCTTCTGCAGAACATAAATATATATATATATATATATATATATATATATATATATATATATATATATATATATATATATATATATATATATATATATATATATATATATATATATTTATATATAAGAATGCTGGGATCCAAACAACTCTGGAGATCATTGATTTTCATTTTATAGAACCAAAATACACTGCATTTTTCAAAGTATTGTTTTGTAGTGTTCCACAGAAGAAATGGAGTTCTGCAGGTTTGGAACAAACATGAGGGTGAGCAAATGATAACAACATTTTCATTTTTGGACAAAGCATCACTTTAAATCTCAAATGGCATTTGTTGTATAAAGATATTGATAAATTCCTAAAAGGAAACTCAAAATCTGATTTCCTTTGCATGGAATTGGCAATCCCAGCTGCAATGTATAATAATGATGGGAGTACTGATTTGCCAAACTATCTCTGTTTTTCTGTTATGAATTGTTTCTGTTATGAAAGAAAGCAACTTTTACGGTGTTACCTTCCCGCAACTGTTTTCAATTTGTGCACAGTTGAACTGAAGGGCAAAAGCCCTCTCTATCTCTCTTTTATACACACAGGGCTGCTTTTGATTATGGCCTGAGACTTGCTTACTAGAGCACCTCTGACCCCTGGCATCACATACTGCAGCACATTGGAATGCTGTTGTTTTTATTGTTATTTTTCTCCAGAGTAGAGCTCATAACTGAGGATTTAGATAACATTAATTCTCAAGTTCATTACTAAAAAATAAACTTTATGGACAGAATTGACAGAGAAACACACAAAAATCAAACCTAAACATAACTCGACACTCAACTGAAATTCATAATACATGATAACATTCATTACTACAATTCACATAAAATGACTGCTTAAGAAAACATCACCAGGAAATATCTGTATAATATTATATAGAGGCCTGAGTCTTGTTGACGACAACCATAAACATTTAGACTAGGATAATCATTTCTCTGAACGCATTTTTAATCCTAATCCTACAAGGCATCTCTGACCTTAAAAGATACAATCCATTTTTTGTGTATGTGTGTCGCACACTCATACAAATACGCATTTTAGGGCATAATGTTTATCTTATTTTATTCAGACTGTTGCAAAAATAATCTTATTAGCTAGCCAAATTACGAGAGGATTGTGCATTTCTATGGCGACACTATCAACTGCAAAATGAATCTGCAGTGGTCAGGTGCTACAGCGATCATGTTGTGGTACCAATAAGTGTGTTTGACTTCATGCAGCGCTGCGCAGACCGAAGCAGTGTGTGCCGGTTCTTCGAATTCTTTTTTTTTTATTTTTTTTTTTTTATCCAGAACAAAATTTACAACAGTAATGTATAAGAGTGTGCAAACAATTTATTCAGCAATCAACAACTATATTCATTAAAATAAATAAATAAAAAATTACAAGTCTTGTTTTTCTTTACAATGTTCTCCAAACTGGTGCAGTAGTCCTCAAGTCTGCTGAAGAAAATTGACGAAATTTGATTTGGATCCTGACCTTGTATCTGAAATTTTCCCAAAATAATAAAAAGATGTACAAAAACGTTATTACATTCTTTTTTAAACACATACGCATTAAAATTAATTTACTTGAATGCAATACGTTTTCTTTTTCATTACATTTTGCACATCCACTCAAAAATATATATATAAAAAAAACAAAATAATTATAATTATATAATTAAACCCAATTACAAAATACATGGATACTATACTCCTTTTCCATTGAGCAAACAAATCGCAGGGATAATCAAGATCCAGATCAAATCTCTTACACAGCCCGATTTCATGGTACATGCGGTGTCACGATATTAGATTTTTCATGTCATGGTTATTGTGGCCTCAAGAATTCACTGTATCGATATATTGTGATGTCTATAGAAACCTTGGGGTGGGGGGGGGGGGGGTTATTTTATATCACGGTTATCACCAATACCGGTATAAGTCGCGACAGTCCTACCATGAATTTTTTTTTTAAAAAGCCTCTTTTACTTTAAACCGTATATTACACAAACACGCCAAGCTTTATTCCAATTCTAAATCCACTGGTCCATAATAAGCTTTTGACCTGTAACACCTGGTTATGCTACTCTATTTATTTGGGCAACCGTTTAAGAATCAACATCTCTTAGAAACATGCAGTCTTTAACATGTTGCCTCAGAAAAATCACAAGCGCTCATGGAAGTATTACTTGCTCCCTACGAACAGTTTTCAGAATTCATGAAATGTTTCTACAACACCAGATCGGCATAATACAAATGATTTCCGACTGGAGTAATGACTGCAGACTATTCAGCTTAGCCAATAATAAATGTAATACACAACAGTTCTTTTAAATTGCCCCCCCCCCAAAAAAAAAATAAAGCAAGAAAACAGCCAAATGATACCAAACACCAGGTCTTCAAATCAAGCATTTTTTATTTTATTTTTTATTTGAGGTGGTAGTAGTGGTAGAGAGACAAAGTCTTTCTAAACTGTTTGAGCAAACTATGAAAACATGCCATTTGAATAAAAGCACTGGAAAAGATCTCCAGACAGTATCTTGCAAAATTCTCATGATCATCTCCCTGACCACAACATTGACTTTTTCCTCATCCCCATCAATTCCCTTGAGCGCTTCCCTGGCCCTGTCCGGCACCCTGGCCATAGCCGCTTCCCTGGCCCTGTCCAGCACCCTGACTGGCACCCTGTCCAGCACCGCTTCCCTGTCCCACGCCCTGTCCATAACCACTTCCCTGTCCCGCGCCCGGTCCATAACCACTTCCCTGTCCCGCGCCCTGTCCATAACCACTTCCCTGTCCCGCGCCCTGTCCATAACCACTTCCCTGTCCCACGCCGCTTCCCTGGCCCTGACCAGCGCCCAGTCCTGCGCCGCTTCCCTGGCCCTGTCCAGCGCCCAGTCCTGCGCCGCTTCCCTGGCCCTGTCCAGCGCCGCTTCCCTGGCCCTGTCCAGCGCCCTGTCCAGCGCCGCTTCCCTGACCCTGTCCCGCGCCGCTTCCCTGACCCTGTCCAGTGCCCTGTCCCGCGCCGCTTCCCTGACCAGCAGCCTGTCCCGTGCCACTTCCCTGACCAGCACCCTGTCCCGCGCCGCTTCCCTGACCCTGTCCAGCGCCCTGTCCCGCGCCGCTTCCCTGGCCCTGTCCAGCGCCCTGTCCCGCGCCGCTTCCCTGACCCTGTCCCACGCCGCTTCCCTGGCCCTGTCCAGTGCCCTGTCCAGCGCCGCTTCCCTGACCCTGTCCCACGCCGCTTCCCTGACCCTGTCCCACGCCGCTTCCCTGACCCTGTCCAGTGCCCTGTCCCGCGCCGCTTCCCTGACCAGCACCCTGTCCCGCGCCGCTTCCCTGACCAGCGCCCTGTCCCGCGCCGCTTCCCTGACCAGCGCCCTGTCCCGCGCCGCTTCCCTGACCCTGTCCAGCGCCCTGTCCCGCGCCGCTTCCCTGACCCTGTCCCACGCCACTTCCCTGACCCTGTCCAGCGCCCTGTCCCACGCCGCTTCCCTGACCCTGTCCAGCACCCTGTCCCGCGCCGCTTCCCTGACCAGCACCCTGTCCCGCGCCGCTTCCCTGACCAGCACCCTGTCCCGCGCCGCTTCCCTGACCAGCGCCCTGTCCCGCGCCGCTTCCCTGACCCTGTCCAGCGCCCTGTCCCGCGCCGCTTCCCTGACCCTGTCCCACGCCACTTCCCTGACCCTGTCGAGCGCCCTGTCCCGCGCCGCTTCCCTGACCCTGTCCAGTGCCCTGTCCCGCGCCGCTTCCCTGACCAGCACCCTGTCCCGCGCCGCTTCCCTGACCCTGTCCAGCGCCCTGTCCCGCGCCGCTTCCCTGACCCTGTCCCACGCCACTTCCCTGACCCTGTCCAGCGCCCTGTCCCACGCCGCTTCCCTGACCCTGTCCAGCACCCTGTCCCGCGCCGCTTCCCTGACCAGCACCCTGTCCCGCGCCGCTTCCCTGACCAGCGCCCTGTCCCGCGCCGCTTCCCTGACCAGCGCCCTGTCCCGCGCCGCTTCCCTGACCCTGTCCAGCGCCCTGTCCCGCGCCGCTTCCCTGACCCTGTCCCACGCCGCTTCCCTGACCCTGTCCAGCGCCCTGTCCCGCGCCGCTTCCCTGACCCTGTCCAGCGCCCTGTCCCGCGCCGCTTCCCTGACCCTGTCCAGCGCCCTGTCCCGCGCCGCTTCCCTGACCCTGTCCCACGCCGCTTCCCTGACCCTGTCCAGCGCCCTGTCCCGCGCCGCTTCCCTGACCCTGTCCAGCGCCCTGTCCCGCGCCGCTTCCCTGACCCTGTCCAGCGCCCTGTCCCGCGCCGCTTCCCTGACCCTGTCCAGCGCCCTGTCCCACGCCGCTTCCCTGACCCTGTCCAGTGCCGCTTCCCTGACCCTGTCCAGTGCCGCTTCCCTGACCCTGTCCCGTGCCGCTTCCCTGACCCTGTCCAGTGCCCTGTCCCGTGCCGCTTCCCTGACCCTGTCCAGCGCCGCTTCCCTGACCCTGTCCCGCACCGCTTCGCTGACCCTGTCCAGTGCCTTGTCCAGTGCCGCTTCCCTGACCCTGTCCCGCACTGCTTCCCTGACCCCGTCCAGCACCCTGTCCCGCGCCACTTCCCTGACCCTGTCCCGCACCCTGTCCAGCGCCGCTTCCCTGACCCTCTCCAGCGCCCTGTCCCGTGCCGCTTCCCTGACCCTGTCCCGTGCCCTGTCCCGCGCTGCTTGCCTGACCCTGTCCCGCGCCTTGTCCAGCGCCGCTTACCTGACCCTGTCCAGTGCCGCTTGCCTGACCCTGTCCCGCACCCTGTCCAGCGCCGCTTCCCTGACCCTGTCCAGTGCCTTGTCCAGTGCCGCTTCCCTGACCCTGTCCCGCACTGCTTCCCTGACCCCGTCCAGCACCCTGTCCCGCGCCGCTTCCCTGACCCTGTCCAGCGCCGCTTCCCTGACCCTGTCCAGCGCCCTGTCCAGTGCTGCTTGCCTGACCCTGTCCAGCGCCCTGTCCCACGCCGCTTCCCTGACCCTGTCCAGTGCCGCCTCCCTGACCCTGTCCAGTGCCCTGTCCAGTGCCGCTTCCCTGACCCTTTCCAGCACCCTGTCCCGCGCCACTTCCCTGACCCTTTCCAGCACCCTGTCCCGCGCCACTTCCTTGACCCTTTCCAGCACCCTGTCCCGCGCCACTTCCCTGACCCTTTCCAGCACCCTGTCCCGCGCCACTTCCTTGACCCTGTCCAGCACCCTGTCCCGCGCCACTTCCTTGACCCTGTCCAGCACCCTGTCCAGCGCCGCTTCCCTGGCCCGCGCCGTAGCCGCTACCCTGGCCCTGGCCCGCGCCGTAGCCGCTACCCTGGCCCTGGCCCGCGCCGTAGCCGCTACCCTGGCCCTGGCCCGCGCCGTAGCCGCTACCCTGGCCCTGGCCCGCGCCGTAGCCGCTACCCTGGCCCTGGCCCGCGCCGTAGCCGCTACCCTGGCCCTGGCCCGCGCCGTAGCCGCTACCCTGGCCCTGGCCCGCGCCGTAGCCGCTACCCTGGCCCTGGCCCGCGCCGTAGCCGCTACCCTGGCCCTGGCCCGCGCCGTAGCCGCTACCCTGGCCCTGGCCCGCGCCGTAGCCGCTACCCTGGCCCTGGCCGTAGCCGCTACCCTGGCCCGGTCCCGCGCCGTAGCCGCTACCCTGTCCAGCGCCACTTCCCTGGCCCTGGCCCGCGCCGTAGCCGCTACCCTGTCCAGCGCCACTTCCCTGGCCCTGGCCCTGGCCCGCGCCGTAGCCGCTACCCTGTCCCTGGCCCGCGCCGTAGCCGCTACCCTGTCCAGCGCCACTTCCCTGTCCCTGTCCCGCGCCGTAGCCGCTACCCTGTCCCTGGCCCGCGCCGTAGCCGCTTCCCTGGCCCTGTCCAGCGCCACTTCCCTGGCCCTGGCCCGCGCCATAGCCGCTACCCTGGCCCTGGCCCGCGCCATAGCCGCTACCCTGTCCCTGGCCCGCGCCGTAGCCGCTTCCCTGGCCCGCCCCGTAGCCGCTTCCCTGGCCCGCCCCGTAGCCGCTTCCCTGGCCAGCACCGCTTCCCTGGCCCGCGCCGTAGCCGCTTCCCTGGCCCTGTCCAGCGCCGCTTCCCTGGCCCGCGCCATAGCCGCTTCCCTGGCCCTGTCCCGCACCGTAGCCACTACCCTGTCCAGCGCCACTTCCCTGGCCCTGTCCCTGGCCCGCGCCGTAGCCGCTTCCCTGGCCCTGGCCCGCGCCGTAGCCGCTACCCTGTCCCTGGCCCGCGCCGTAGCCGCTTCCCTGGCCCGCCCCGTAGCCGCTTCCCTGGCCCGCGCCGTAGCCGCTACCCTGTCCAGCACCGCTTCCCTGGCCCGCGCCGTAGCCGCTTCCCTGGCCCTGTCCAGCGCCGCTTCCCTGGCCCGCGCCGTAGCCGCTACCCTGGCCCTGGCCCGCGCCGTAGCCGCTACCCTGGCCCTGGCCCGCGCCGTAGCCGCTACCCTGGCCCTGGCCCGCGCCGTAGCCGCTACCCTGGCCCTGGCCCGCGCCGTAGCCGCTACCCTGGCCCTGGCCCGCGCCGTAGCCGCTACCCTGGCCCTGGCCCGCGCCGTAGCCGCTACCCTGGCCCTGGCCCGCGCCGTAGCCGCTACCCTGGCCCTGGCCCTGTCCCGCGCCGTAGCCGCTACCCTGTCCAGCGCCACTTCCCTGGCCCTGGCCCGCGCCGTAGCCGCTACCCTGTCCAGCGCCACTTCCCTGGCCCTGGCCCGCGCCGTAGCCGCTACCCTGTCCAGCGCCACTTCCCTGGCCCTGGCCCGCGCCGTAGCCGCTACCCTGTCCCTGGCCCGCACCGTAGCCGCTTCCCTGGCCCTGTCCAGCGCCACTTCCCTGGCCCTGGCCCGCGCCGTAGCCGCTACCCTGTCCCAGGCCCGCGCCGTAGCCGCTACCCTGGCCCTGGCCCGCGCCGTAGCCGCTACCCTGGCCCTGGCCCGCGCCGTAGCCGCTTCCCTGGCCCTGTCCAGCGCCGCTTCCCTGGCCCTGTCCAGCGCCGCTTCCCTGGCCCGCGCCGTAGCCGCTTCCCTGGCCCGCGCCGTAGCCGCTTCCCTGGCCCGCGCCGTAGCCGCTTCCCTGGCCCGCGCCGTAGCCGCTTCCCTGGCCCGCGCCGTAGCCGCTTCCCTGGCCCGCGCCGTAGCCGCTTCCCTGGCCCGCGCCGTAGCCGCTTCCCTGGCCCGCGCCGTAGCCGCTTCCCTGGCCCGCGCCGTAGCCGCTTCCCTGGCCCGCGCCGTAGCCGCTTCCCTGGCCCGCGCCGTAGCCGCTTCCCTGGCCCGCGCCGTAGCCGCTTCCCTGGCCCGCGCCGTAGCCGCTTCCCTGGCCCGCGCCGTAGCCGCTTCCCTGGCCCGCGCCGTAGCCGCTTCCCTGGCAACTTGTCTGACCTCTTCCCTGACCACGTGGTTCACTGCATGCTAAGCCACTGGTGGTTGGGCAACATTTCTGTGTGGCAGGACACTGGCCATCGTTGAAACAGCTTTTAGCACACAGTGGAATCATCTCCGGTATGGGACACTGACCCGGCTTCTCTGCGTGAACACAGAACGTCAGCTTTAGTTTGTGCATGTAGACCAGGGATCTTCAGATCTGGACTTCGAGAGCCACATTCCTGCAGAGTTTATCTCCAGTTGTAATCAGACACACCAGAGCATGCTAATCAGTGCAAATCAATGTCTTTGGGATCATTAGAGAGAAAAAAATAAATAAAAAAAATGGCAGTGTCCATAGACAGTATGCCACATTGTTATACAACAAAACATTCAAAGCGCAAATAGCAAGTTTTATCTACAGAATGAATTACACTCCAAGTCAGTGGTTCTCAATTCCAGTCCTGGGGGACCCCTTGCTCTGCACATTTTGCATGTCTTTTTTTAACACACCAGATTAAGATCAACTTCCAGTTCATGGATCTCCATCCTGACAAGCTGATCACCACAATCTGGTGTGTAAAATAAGGGAGATATGCAAAATGTGCAGAGCAAGGGGTCCCCCAGGACTGGAATTGAGAACCACGGTTCGAAGTACTATTCATCTTTATTTTGTAAAGCCATCCGGTCCTTAAAACCATCCTAAGGGATTAATTCAAACCAACTTTGAACAACAAAATGCAAAGTCTCTGCTTAGAACTTACACTAAAACCAGTGCATTACTAGTGGGTGTGTTTTTTTTTTTGTTGTTTTTTTTTTTGTCTTGGCATCTATTATTAACTGAAACTCACTGAAAACAGGCAGCACGCAAACAGGCCCACAGTCAAATTGACAGCATTTTTGCCCTCCAGGACAGTCTTCATCAGAGGAACATCCTTGATGGGATGGCACAACCGTCAGCGTCACCGGACAGAAACCATCCACTAGAGAATTCAAGAGGATTATTAGGGGAGGCCAGGGAGTGCGGTTTCAGCATTTGTAAATCTGGGGTTTCTCAATGGGTCTCAAACCAATATACAAAAAGTTTATACATATGTCTGTTTCAAATCGAAAGCATTTTAAAACCTACTACTCATTCATAAACCATGTTAAATACTTTCAAAGACAGAGTCACTTATTTCTCCATTTCTTCAGGTTGTGGAATGAAATTAACGGATCTTTTCACCTGTGTTTCGTTTTTGAATAGCATAAGTTATGCTCAAGTGTCCGAACAAACACGCAGTCAACAAGAAATACACTCGAGCTGTCATCCTCCCAGCCTGTGATCTCTGCTGGAAAATGCACTGAATTGGTGCGTCAGGAGAAGCAGACGGTAACGCGAACAAAACTAAAATGAATACGTGTTGGTGTAATAGCAACCTCAGTAAAATGGGATTTTAAAGATTCAAGGAGCAGGTCAATTCCAACCCTGATCAAACTCACCTGCCTGTAGCTTTCTATTAATCTGAAATGCCTTGATTAGTTTGTTCAGGTGTGTTTGATTGGGGTTGGACCAGCTGAATGCTGCATTCTAGCCATGTCATAGATCCAGTATTTTTAGATCCAGACAAAGTATTTTTTTCTTTTCATGTTTAAAACTATTCCTGTTACCTCCTGCGTTTAGATTAACTCAACTGCCTTGACTAAATTAATGATGTGCACAGATTTAACGGATGCATGTGGGAGTTATTTATTCCTTGTTTTGACACTTACGGTGACAACAAGATATAAGAGCCATTTTTAAGACCTGTAAAGAGTGAGAGAGAAAATGACTGTAAGGTCATAGTTACTATATGCAGCAATTTTTTTTTGTGCCTACTAAGTTGCTGAATGTGTAATATTAATGGGCCTGTACAGATAAGGGTTTTTTTCAGCAGATTGTGTGAATATTGCTTACCTCAGATGGCCAGAATTGGCATAGAAGAAAATGGAGCTCTATTCCCTGCAGAAAAAGAGAGCCATGCCAGGCTAGAAACATGATCTGGTCTGACACTGAGGCTTGTGTGAGTTTAGATTGTAAGAAATTCTGATGTAAGCCCTGAATCATCTCACATGGCTACCTGTACCCATTCGAGGAAGATTGCAAATGTATTAAAAGAAACCAGACACTGCAAAGCCTCTCAGTTTCTGCATGGCATAAACATTAACCTAGGAAAATAGAATTATTTGATTTAAGAATTTTTTTTTTTTTTTAGCTTTATTCAATAGCTCTTTGGAATATTTGATTTTGATTTCTCAGTCACAGCATCAAGAGGTTGAACTTACTGTATGTTCACCATCGTTCATGACGACATTGCATATTAACTTTATACAATACTTTCATGTCTCCAATATCAGATCACAAACTCGCACTCGTTTCAAATGGTGTCAAATTTTGTCAAATATTTGTTAGTTACAAAAATAACCTAAGAGAAGGAATTAGAGTAGTTCAGCCAAATAGGAAAATCTGCTGAAAATCTACTCACCTACAGGCCCTCCAGGATCTAGATGAGTTTTTCTCTTCATCGGAATGGAGTTGGAGAAATGTAGCATTACATGACTTTCTCAACAGTGAATGGGTAACGTCAGAGTTTAAACAGCTCATTAAATCTTCACAATAATCCACAAGACTCCAGTTTATCCGTTAACATCTTGTGCAACAAATCCATCAATAATATATATTTAACTTTAAACCATCACTTCTGGCCAAAATATGATTCCAGTGAAAAAGTACATCCACTGTTATCTTCTCACATCAACATCCACTGACATATTTGTTTAAAACGGTTTTGAACCGCTTTCAGTTGTAAACTTGATCTGTGAATATCTGTCTCCTAAATCAGACGACTTTTACACTAAGAAGTCGTCTGACTTCAATATTATCAACAGATTCTGATTATTTTAGCAGGAAAATACCTTAATGACAGATTTGAAGTCGTGAGTAACTTGTGGCCTATTGTGGGGTTTTTATTAGTTGTTTAGACTCTCATTCTGACGGCACCCATTCACTGCAGAGGATCCATTGATGGGGGGGGGGGGGTATTTAGCAGATTTTCATTTTTAATATGAAGTCAAGATTATGTCTCAAGCCAATATTTCATGTGCATTTGTTTATTTCGTGAAAAGCCAGAAATAATGTAGTCAGTGGGCTATCGCAAATTATTACCTGTTTGATTGTTTCAGGATCACTGGTTATAAAACTCACAATTTATGCCTCTTAGGCCATCTAAATCTAACAGATGTAGAATATAAAGACATTTATAACACATCATGTTCATTAATGTAGGCTGTGGGATTTTTGCTCAACTGCACTTCAGTTTGGAATTTACTGTCGAAAAAAGCGTAGGACTGACCATAATCATAAGAGTACTCTGGTAATTTATGCTATCAGTAAAGCAATTCAGCAAATGCAGATACATTTGACAGGGAAGCTTTTCTTTTCCATAATAGCCTTACATGTGGAAAAAGTTTTCTGTTTCTTACTAGCCCAGGAACTACACATCTATGGTGCTACATCAAATCTAACATTAACTAAACTGACTTCACCAATCACCGGAGAGCCCAGGACTCTCATAAAATGCATTTGCTATTGAAAAGTACAATGCAAAATTATAAGTGCCTGTCAATATAACAGTACTGATTTTAAGGCACCCTTACTGGTGTACTTGTACTTGAGTCACAGGTCTGTTTATGTTTTTTTTTTTTTTTTACTTAAGATGCCTTTTTTCACCTGCTCAAATGAGGAAACTTTCTTTGTCAAACACACAAAGGCGCCTGTGTTTGTTCCCTGAGGTTTTTCATTCAATTTGAAATGTTATCAAGTTGGTTAAACGAATGAATTATAAAATGAATTATTCATGTTCTCCACCTGGAGAAGAGAGAGAGGGGGAGAAAGAAAGAGAAAACATGATAATGAGAAAAAGAGAAAACATAATGCAGCATCTTTGTCCAAACCAGGCTGTATAGAACTAATGAAAGAAAAATCAGTCATTGCAGCTCACCCAGGTGTTCTCATTTATTGAAGAGATGTCATATTATGAGCTGCTGATAGTTTCATTTGGTTGTAAGTGCGTCTGTGCTCCAAGGTCACGTTGTGCTGGACAAGTGATTTAAAGTGTTCAGTAACCCCACTGAGCTTCTCATGTAAACACTTGTCTGCTTATCAGTGGCTAGAAACGAACATGGTATCTAACAACACACAGAGATGTATTCTGTTAGCTCAAATGAATATTACAATTCTGTCATGTATAACTAACCCTTACATGAATATGAAGTTTTTAAGCTTCAGAAGGAATTCAAAAAACACAGTAAAATATATGTTTTTTTACTCTCATGCAATACAACAGTTTTGTGTCACAAACAGACCGAAGCTGAAGTTGAGGTAATTTAATTTAGCCTACCATTTAAAATATTGGAGTCAGTAAGATTTTTAAAATATTTTTTAGAAAGATGTTACAGAAGTCACTTATGTTAACCAAAGCTGAATTTATTTTATATAAAATAGACTAAAACAGTAATAATGTGAAACATTATTAAAATTTAAAATAAATGTTGCATTGCAATCTACAAAGCACAATTTTCAGCACTCATCAGTATCACATGGTCTTACAGAAATTATTTTCATTTGGTGCTAAAGAAGCAAATTTTTATTATTATCAGTATTGAAATATTTTTTTGGAAACCATGATAAAAACAATTCTGGATTCTTTTTTATAAAAAGCAAGTTCAAAAGAACAGCATTTATTTGAAATAGACATTTTTTTTTGGGGGGGGGGGGTGGTTATGCCAGTTTTTTTATGATTATGATTTATGAATTTATGATTTTACCGTCACTTTTGATCAATTTAATGCATCCTTTATATAAAAATTATAAATAAAAAAGAAAATGAAACCTTACTGACCCCGATCTTTACCTTTTTGGTAAAATACAAATGAAATGCAGTACAAAACAGAAATATGCACAAATTTAATTCAGTAATTGAAATTATTGTATTTATATGCTGACGATTTTAACAGAAATAGACGCTAAAATCAAACTTCATTTTGAGTCACCATGTTATCTAAACCATTAACAATGTAGAGCGTTCCAAATCAGTTGCTTATAAAGGTCAATATGATGCCTTGTGTAGGTTGTGAGGCAACAGACTAAGTTTTTTACTAGAGGACTGCAGCTTTAGCATTCTCCTCGCATCTTTATGGCACTGAAGAAAAAAACGAATGAGTGAAGTGTGCTGTCATGACTCCTCAGGGAACAGGTTCAGCGGAGCGGGGAGGGGACACACACTGTGGTCTAACTTGTGGCTCAGGCCCAGAGCATGCAGACTCATCCGTGAGATTAATGAGCCTGGCCAAGCGAAGGCTCATCACATTAGCATAGAGATATAAAAAGTGACTCTGTCATGAGGGGAGGCACACTGGTGACTGCTCTGACGAAAGATCACCCAGGATGCGATGCAGATTCATCTCTGCTCACGGTTCTTTCTGATCTCAGCATTGGGCACTGCTGACTCCATTCATATAATTGCATTGTCAGACATTGACTGGTACAGTAAACAAGGCTGATGAGCTGTGCATGCAGGTGTTTTAAGAGTCCTGGTGGATGCATAAGGGAACAAATCTGTCAAGAAATTCTGTATTTGAAATATTCTGTTGGTTTCCAATGCCAAACAGTAAAAACATTATAGAACAACCCGTTTCCATAGCTAGTTCAAGCACTGGAGCCTGGATAGTAGTACCAGCTGGTTTTCTATTGCTAAAAAAGAATTGTTTTCTTAATGCACCCAATGAAATTCTGAAATCATTCTGAAATGCCGTCTGATTTTTTTTTCTAGTGATTTTTTTGGACGAATACTCTGCCCACTCTTTTTTATGTAATGAATTGTGAGCGCGGACCAGCACCATGTCCCAACTACACGTGACGTGATGCACAATAAAAGGTATCTTTTCCATGTTAATCTGAGTTTTTGCCCTAACTAGCCTTCTATTTCCTCAATGTCGCGGCTGGAACAACAACATACAAACTATATGACATTATGATAATCTCAGGTGATTACGTGCTTTATTCAAAATTAAAAGTGTCTCATTTGAGTTTAAAAATAATTTTGTGTGACCTTATTGCCATACTGAAAGCAATAACAGATAGTTCACCTCAGATCTTGAAAAAGATCTGTTAAAACGGTGAACTCAGTGTGTTCCAAAGAGTGTGTTCCATAAAGATGTTATCAGTCACACAGTATGTACATTTAATGATGTTAAAAGGATTTAATATTTATGAATTTGATCCAAAATAGAAGAGGTTTGCATGACTCTTGCACTATATAAGTCTCCTAAAGCCATATGACAGCTTAGTGTAAGGATTTAAAGCTAACATGGTACACTGACATCTGAGGGTATGTTTACATGACAACAATGTAATAGAAGTATAAAAGTTTTACAACAGATACATGAAAATGACTAAGAATGCAGACATTCAGACTGAATAAACGGTTTACTCAGATTCCTTCTTATGGCCTATTTTTAATTCTTTTGTGCCTTTTTTATTTTTATTTTTTTATTAAGAATGAATGGGGACTAGTGGTTGTCAAGCTTCAAAATGACTAAAACACACTATATCAAGGAAGAGGTTCTCGTGACTCTTGCACTATATTCCAAGTCTTCTGAATGAATTAGTGTGAGCAACAGACTGAAATTCAATTGCTCACTAAAATATTGGTGAGTTTGTGAGAAAAAAAACATGAACATCATGATGATTCATGATTCATTAACACATAGCATTCTTTTTAATTATTATTATAATTATTATGCTATCAAAAATATTCACATCTCAAAATATCCCTCCTTTGAATTTCACAAGTAATATCATCCATCTCTTATTTCATGGCACATCTTGATCTGACAGGGTGTTCAGGAACATGGGGGAGGGGCAGAGACGGACTTATTCATGAAATGTGAAGAGAGCCTCTTTATGCCTGGGATTGTTTAAACTAATTATCTCTCAATTTCAATCAATCCTGGCATGTGAATATAATCAGCAGAAAACGCAGCGAGAGGGAGATCAAAACTGCGTCTCAACAAGCCAACAGATTAAAGAGTCTGCCATGCAGATCATGCATTAATGATGAGCGAGAGAGAATGAAAGAAAGATGATTTAGTGTTGTCTAATCGCACACAAACAAGACAAAGAGAGGCAACGAGACTTTGTTCCAACTGAATTAGAAATCCAAAAAAAGGATAATGCATCATAAAAACATCACTTATTATCTACAAACAATATATCTTAATCAGATTTGATCTCCTTTTGCATATAGTTTAGGCACACACACACACAAAGAATTTCAACATCAAGTGGTACCTCTTTTCTTCTCCAACTCTCTCTCTCTCTCTCTCTCTAATATAGAGAGTTCTACCAGAAAGACTCGGGAGATAAAATGATGTACGAAGCAAACATTTATTGACAGCTCAGCAAGCACAATTATAAATTTCTTTGGCGGAAGGCCCCGTCCATGGTTCGTAATCCGAGGGTAGCGAATCTGCATTTCCTGCCTGAAGACGAAGGCAGGGGCGCAGCCGACCCCCCTGGAAGGTAAGGACAGGACCATCCTGGTGGTGGTGGGGAGGGTGGAGGTTGTTGTCGCGTCGGCATCTGCGAACTCAAACATGTGTAAGTACGATCTTTTATACAGGAGTATAAAGACGTGATTGGATAATGATGAAGGTAATTAGTGACGAAGTGATTGAGTCTTCCTGGCAGAACTTAGACTAAAGCTTCCATATCTTATATGGAATAATGTAATAATGTTTTACTTTAAAATTACATGAAATCCCAGATTTATTACTGTTAACCAAAGAACATGTTCGTACCTTAGCAGTCTTTTTCATTAAAATTATTATTATTATTTTTTTTTTTTGATGAACTGCACTTTTTGGAAAAACTTTGTGAAAAGACTTTGTGAATATGAGTGTCTAAAAATGTTTACAAAAAATAGGCCTACCCTTGAATACTAATGAGATCACAGAAACCAGCTTAGACCTGCATGAAAATGTCAACATTTTTTCCCCCTCTGTCTCTCTTTCAGCAAGGTACACTGACAGATATACACACTCCATTTGTATTATTCCATTCGCTTTTAAATGCACCAGTATTTTACCTCCCTTAATGTCTCCGGTCACTGCAGCCTTTCTAAAGGACAGACAGCTGAGATGCCTGCCCAGATTCAGGGCATAAATCCACACAGACTCCAACCAGATATTCGCTCGCTAGTGAGTCAGCAAATTAACAAAGTGAGAGACCGTTAATAAGTGTGCTCACACCTCCATGTTTCCCTCAAATGTATAAAAAATAGCCCATGGAGACAGCAGCCCACAGAAGAAAAATAAATAAATAAATAAATTAAAAACTCTTCTAGGAGAAAATGAGTAAAAGAGTCAACTATCCATGGCAGAGGAGTTCAAAAACTGCCTGATGCTCAACTTCTTCATATTTACAGAATATCACTGGGCCTTTAGCCAGTTCCATGTGTCAGGAGGTCAGATGTGTTTTCCTGGCTTGTATTGAGAAGTGAGTGGACAGTAGCTCAACTCATAAATATCTGACAGGGCTGAGATCGAAGGGTGTCTCAGGACTGAGAGAAGCTACAGCTATGCTATCACTTCATCTGTCACATCCCACAATGCAATAATACGTATGAGAAGTGTTTTCAGCTTTAATGTTAGTTTAGCAAGATCATTTGGCTCAGCTCAGCTCAGCTTATCAGTTAAGATCCAGCTCTTTCAGTTCCCAAATAGCTCTTCATTTAGTACCACTTCTGATTTTTTATGCCAGATTTAGCCATGTTTTGACTTATGATTGGTTTGTGTGCATTATTCAATGCAATTATACCAAACCTTTCCAAAATAATGCAAAACATTAAACACTATTACAGACTGTTACACTGAAGTATCCAAGCCATTCCAAATTAACCATTCTCGAAACAGAACACGGTGTGCCACATAACAAAGTCCAACCAGTCGTGAGCACCAGGAGATTACATTTTCATTACATGTGCTTGGTGGCAGGCACACACATCAAACCAACATCCAGTTCAAAAATTCATAATTTGCTGAAGCAACATTTGCAAAATCAACATTTGCTGAAGCAACCATGTTAGTTTGCTTTAACAAGTCTTTGACATCTTTTATCATGACTTGCATGTCACAGGTTGTTAAATCAGAAAAAAAAAAAAAAAAAAGATTCTGGCTATGTGATGGAAATGTCAGAATGCATTAGTTTAAATCTGCACTATGATAAAAGTATTTTGTGGTAGCAATGCCAAAAGAAGCATGATAATTCAGGTGAACAGAACACAAGTTGTTGGTGTTTTACTGCCACTAGTGTTTTTTTTTTCAGCTGGAAACGGCAGTGAATTTAATGATGCAGGATCGATAAGCATAGACATTTCGTATGTAGGCATTTATGATTACATAAAAGTTAATTTTTACTGTTAAAATTAAGAAAAATGAGCAGCAGGTAACTCAATTCTTGGTCAGTTGCTATACTAGCAATCAGATATTTCCCGATATTTACTGTCGTCCATAGCAACGCTTTACATTTTTTTAATGTAAAATATTTTAGATCCCCTAATAAAACAAAAATTCTGAAACTGTATATAGAGAAGTTTCACCTCATTAGCACAAAAACCTGTTTTATGTTACCAAAAGTACACAGAACTTGTCATGCATTAGTGTAGATATGCTGAAACAGAACAGAACTGAAAATGATGTGATGTTGAGTACCACGGTAAAACAAATCTCTTCATTGACATGCTTCTATATTAGAGATAGCTGGATTCAGCAGTGGTCATAGGTGGTTTCATATTGTGACACAATTTCATGTACTTTATTACATTATATTTGCATTGGGCAGATTCTTAACTAAAGCAACTAATATGGCATTTTGTGACATTCATCAGTTAATGCGTTCAGTTCATGCAACAGAAAAATAATAATAACAGCTATGTTTTGAGACATTTATGTCAGTGATTAACCTGTAGTGGCAGTAGTAATAGAGAGAGGCAGCAACCAGACGTAACATAAAATTTATTTATTTGTATTAATGAATCATCGGTCTAATTATTATTTTCAGTTTTTCAGGGAAATGAAAGTCAACACCAGTAACACTTAATTCAACATTTCACTTGCCTCACTAAACACTGATTTTACATTCCAGCAAGTGCTGGAAAATAGCAACTTAAATTAGCCTCGATAATTACAGAAGTTAGGTTCAAACGAGGCTCTGGCCCCTTGACATTTTCTCTTCTTCAACTCTTCCTGTGTTTGATATGCAGAGAAATGGTGGGCGAAGAAAAGGCTGTCCTTCTGTCCTGAATATTTGATCTTTTCCGACGTGATTAGGCAGGAGAGTTTAAAACCCACAGTCTGCCGCCCTGTTCCAAACATTCAGGATCCCTTCCTCTCAAAGGGACACAGAAGACAAACAAAAACATGTTTTCTCTGGCGTTTGGTCACGAGATTCTATAATTATCCTTCTGGTTCTCTCCTCTTCCAAACTGCTCCAGACTTGCACTGTTCTCTCTGGCAGCTCTGTACTTAATGCTACGGTGTTTAGGAGTTAATAAGAGGTTTGCTTGCACCTACTATAGGGAAGGGAAAACACAAAATATAAGCAGTATTTAGAGAAAAACAAAAGTATAATAGCAACACATTGTGCACAGTGGAAAGATTCCACTCGCTGAAAAGTTAGTGCTGAATCCAAATGCAAACCAACTTGTCAAATGGCTTCTATAAATACAATCAGGTTAGTGCACAAACAAAATTTCTCCAGTCAAACAAAGACTATGTATTAATTTTATTGCACCCATATTTCGGCTCTAATTGCTACAGGCAGCAATTAGGATGTGTAACGTAATTTAGAGCGTGCACTGACCCGTGAGATTGCCTCGGCAAACCGCTTTGACAGAACTTCACCATGAACGGAATAAGCAGCAGGAGTTTTACATATCATTCTCTCTATGTTCGTCCCCAGGCTTCTTCATTTCAGCTCCAAATTAATTTACAAGTGACTATAGTAATAGGACTGTAAAGCAGGAAAATTATCTCATGACAAGGGAAATAACATGCCCTGTCTTCCATATTTAAAAAAGAAATAGAAGAGTCACCAAATCACCATGCACTTTTTTTATTTCTGCCCTGGAAATACTTGAGGTCAGATATTTAATAAGGGTTGGGGCTCTTATACTTGGAGAGTGTCTCATTTGAGGATATTGAAGTCTTGTTGTGGTCAAAATCCACAAAAGCCATCGTCTCGCCTCTCTCGATTAGTATGTGACGAGTGAAATCGTCTTGGTTTGACCTTGTCACTGGGGCTTAAATGGCCACCGTAATAAGATGTCACTGGGAGGAAGTGAATTTAGCCTCCATACAGACTGAAGCATTGTTAAAACATCCCAAAGATAAACACATTTTAAAGTCTGCTGATGCTATTGAAGAGGTTCACACTTCTTATGTTCTTAATACATAACAATAATTATATATATAAAAAACTACTCAAAACTTGAATCTAACACTTCAGTTGCTCTATGAGGACTTGGAAAACACTTACAGATGTGTTAAATCTTTTTATGTTAGTCTTTTTTGGTAAATCTTGTTAGGTGAGTCCTTTCTGAGTGAATCACATTTGTTTTTCCTGCCGTTTTCTCTTGCTTCTCTTATTTCATCAGGGGAGAAAAGGAAAAGGATCTGAGAGTGCGGAATATTCTCAAATAACAAAGTTGTTTTACTCTCGGAGTCACAGTGAACCATGTCATCCATCTTTAGGACTGTCAACCTGATTCTATATTTGAATGACTTCAAAGGGAACGGAGATATGAAGTGCCGACTTGTGTTTTGCTGAAAGCGTCAGTTTAATAGTTGTTAGCTTCATAAGAGCAGCACACTGTTGTTTGCTCTCCTTATGAAGAGTTGTAGAGCTTGTGTTTGTAAAGTTACTTCAGTGATGAAACTTCAGGAATTACGAAAGTCGAAAAAAAGTTTAAAGTAAATTCAGGTTAATTGGGCCACCTTTTTGACCATGAGACGATTGTCATAAAGTGGCCTGATTTTCACCATAAGCTATTAAGGTCTAAATAAAGGTTCTTTATTGTCATTGATGGTTCCATGAAAATCCTCCATATAACCTCACTGAAGCAAAAATGGTTCTTCGGTTCTTCAGATTATTGAAATGTTCCTCGCACTTGAAAAAAAATGGTTCTTTTAAGAACTGTTTACTGAAAAGTTATTCTATGGCATCGCTGCAAAAACCCACTTTTGGAAGCTTTATTTTACTGGCATTGATGGTTCCATGAAGAAACGTTTATCTCCATATCCACGAAAGATTCTTCATAGTGGACAAATGGTATTTGGATTATTAAAATGTTACTTACCGAGAAAACTGACAGAGAACTTTCTTTAAAAAAAACTGACAGAGAACTGCTCACTGAAATGTTCTTCGTGGAACCCAAAATGGGTGCGAAAACCACTTTTTGGAATCTTTATTTTTAGTAGTGTATGTATCAGTATATGTACAGAGCTCAATAATCATTTTTATCTCTTTGTAAGTTGTACAAAGTGTCTTGTGCACAAATGCAAAAGTTAGCTTTTTTTTTAGTTAATAAATTGAAAGCAGTTATGAATTCATATAGAAATTAGAGAGGTGGATATGAGAAAGGCTAAAATTGTTCAGTTTGGATGCCTAAATGGAAAAGCCAAATTAATCATAATTGCAAAAATTTGGCAGACAGTTGTTGTGAAAAAGCTCCTAACTTACTAACTCCTAACAGCTTGTGGTATAGAGCAGTATTGATTTTTTGCCTTTTTCATTCGATTCAAACTGATGTTTACAAACCATTTTCTTTTGCTTTCATAATTCAAAGTTTTCCCATTTCGACAGAACCCTGTCTAGTAATGTCAATCAGCTAAATAATGTATACCTTTGTGACAAATTTAAACTATAAGCATTCATAGCATCTAAAAAGGTCAAGTGAAATGAATAGACGTGCGACAAATGCTGATTCTGATAGACAGATTTGTTACAATAAACCAAAGCACAGTGAATGACAGAATTCCTCACTCTGGCCCATGAAAATTCTTACAATCGAGCTTTGTTATATAGCATTAAAAAAAGAATGAGGTGGTTACATAGTTTTATATTAAATGGCCAAATGTAATGGACAAGATTAACTCAGCATTTTGTAAATACATGCATTACTTGAGAGCATATCTCCATCAATGCTAAAGCTAGTTCTAGTGCATTTCAAAAATAGCTACTAAATACTAGGAAAGAACTGTCAATGAGAGCTGAACTGATGTGAGCGGACATGCTTAATGTTACATCAGTAGAGCAGAGTTATATGTGTGTGTCGTGCGCCAAATCATTTCATGGCATATAATCAAGACAAATTAATCAGGAGGAGGGAATGAGAATGACAGGAGAGAGAAAGAGTGATAAAAAGAGCGAAAAGAAGAGATGGTAACCTTTAAGCAAACCTTAGTCATTCATCAGTCAGTCCTCGGTTTGATACTTCTCTCCATGTCTCTAGTGGGATCTGGTTTGCATGTCAATGCACTGCGGAGGCGGCACCATCTCCATACACAGCCTGGGAAGAGAAAAACATAGTTGTGATTGATGACTCCGGACTCTTCTGATTGCATCTCTGTTACCACATAAATCACACATTTACCGATGCAATGCTGATGCATTTTTACCCTCCAGTAAGTAAGAAAGTTCAGGGAGATTTTCCTAACGTGGCAACACAGATTACGCGTTAAACACAGCGTGTGTTGCAGCATCGTAATGCGATCATCAAAATGGCATGGCCCCGAAGATATAAGGCAAAGTCTGATTAGGGAGCATGCATTAGAATTCATGGGAGAGTAAAATTTATGCAGGTACAAACATTTCCAGCTACAACCACAAACAAGCTCTACTGTATGGAAGACCAAAATATTTAAAGGAACAGTTCACACCAAAATTATAATTCTGTAAGTACTTACTTGCATCGTCCCAAACCCCAATGCCTTCATCTTTTTCTGTGAAACACAAATTGAAAATTTTAAAGGATCTTCATGCAGACTTTGTATATACTACAGTTTGAAGCTATCTATGGAAGCTTGTTTCTGCCATATATATATATATATATATAAATTTATGTAATTTCATAATGTAATTATGTATTCAATGAATCAATGAAGACTTTAAGGCAGGGGTGTCAAACTCAATTCCTGGAGGGCCGGAGCTGCTCCAACACACATATCATATAGTTTTCATATAAGTCTGCCGTGCTTGATTAGTTGGATCAGGTGTGTTTAATTAGGGTTGAAGCTTAACTCTGCAGAGCTTCAGCCCTCCAGGAATTAAGTTTGACACTCCTGCTTTAAGGCAAGATTTCACCCAAAGGTGAAAAGTTTGTCATTATTTGCTCACACGCTGTTCCAAAGCTGTATGTAATTCTTTCTTCTTTTCTTCTGCAGAATATAGAGGAAGATATGTTGAAGAATGTTGATAACCAAACAATTTCCCCCTCACACAAACCTATTATATGGCTTCAAAAGAATGCAATTTTTTATGGACTAATGCTTTTATAGAGATTTTCTGTTATTATCAGAGCTGTCATTGTATGAAAATCCTGAGTGACGATTCTTCAGACATTCCCATTTTTGAATGTGAATGTAAATATAATAGCATATGGATTTCAGATGCCATCAGCATAAGTAAATAAGGACAAACTTTACATTTTTGCCTGAACTATTCCTTAAATGAAAGTTTATTAGTGTTGTTCAAATTGTCTTTTCTTTGCTCTCCATTGACAGCCATTACGTTTCTATTCATTAAGATGGCAAGTGCATGACAAGGCTATCATGCCACCATAATAGACCCATTTGTGTCAATGTGGAGCCCTCAATTACCCTGTCAAGCGGTTCAAACGAATGCTGAACCTCTCGTTCGAATGTGGCGAGGACATCACATTCAGCCTCCTGTTTCAAGCACAGATGAGTTTGTTAAACCTCATAAAGCCAGCGGGGAGGAAAAGTAATTTCTGCAGAACTTTTTCTGTGCAGGCCACAGGCGCTTGTTTTTCGGAGGCTTGAGGGCTTAAGTTTCACTCATCTTATCAGAATGTTCCTGCATATGGAGCCTTGCAGGGCGTCTGCTCATTGCGAAACCCCGCCGGTGACAGCAGCTACCAACCAGTCGCTTTTATCTGGAAAGACCCACCGGAGGTACTGAGAGAAGAAAACAACAATCATCACCGGACAAAAGTTGCAGATTTCATGCACGTGTGCGTGTGTCTGTATCCATAATCCATATAACAGCTGCATCATGTGGAATTTTAGGATCACAGTCTTATAAAGCGTCTCTGCCAGGCTGCAATGCACTGCAGGTGGTCCGAGCTTGCCGAAAATATGCAACACTACCGCAGCTTCTATAGAGCAGGAACCACAGGAACGAGTCTGTCCGCCTCTGGCTAAATCAATAACTATCAATCTCTCCAAAAGCCGGGCATTTCCTTTAGTTTTACTGCCAGTGAAATGCTATTCGGCTCTTACAGGCACAGAGTGAGGCCTTTTAGGCTCTTGAGTGCGGCAGTGTCATTTTTACACTTCGAATTATCAGCATCCACTATGATTAACAAAATTCTCCTTGCTCGCAGCACACTCGGTAATATTTGGGACGTGATTTATGCGAATATTACGACCCACAACTTATTTATGATATTGAGTCACGAGGCTTGGCGTGTATTGGATTTTTGTCCTCTCTTGTTATCAATGTTTCAGTCTTGATTGATGACTTATGCTTTAATTATTTATTGAAATACTGTAAGTGGATGATAATTAGAGAATATCTGGGCTGAAGAAAGTGCTGATCTGAAGGGCACAGCTGAAGGTTGACAAAGTTCATCCGGACTGCTCAGAATTCAGATGCAGTGTGCACTGAACTGCAAGATCCGATCAACTGCAAACAGCCTTGTGGCATACTAATTATACACTGACACATGTTATGCATGCTTCCACACACACACACACACACGTGTGTATATGCTTGTTCCTAATTTACCGCAGTGACTGTTCATATTATCATTCATGGAATATTTTATGGAGGCATTTTTTGACTATTTGGCATTCTGAAGAATAAACCTTGCCTTCTGACAAATTTACATTGCAAAAGCAGTACAGGGCACTTCTAAAGGAGCAGTGAATGTTTGTCTTTACACTGACTGTTTTCAATGGATTTACACAGCAATTACATCTGTATACTAGTGTCTAAAGAGGGTCAGAGCAGGTATAATTTATAATATAACAATGAAAACATCTTCAAATGTAGCCCAAAACAACTGGTGTCAGTGCTCTGTTGTAATATTCCATAACCACTTTATAATAGCTGAATGTTTGCAGCTGTTTACAGCAGCAGAGCTCAAGTGAGACTCATGTCTTGATAACTTGTCAAAAATATCATTTTAGTCTCCAGTCTAACTTGTTCGTTCTACCGCCCCTCCCACCATACAACAAGGCACAACAAGACCTGCCTGCACCTGTTTTACCTTTCCGTTCAGTGTGTCTTTTTTTGTGCTGATGAACAGAAAAACTCATCAAAACAAATTATTTGCATCATAGCAGTGACAGCACATGCAAGCTGCAGGAGTCAGCAGTGTGTGTGGCTCTGGGGTGCGTCTTGCAGCACCCTTCACACAAATGAACTCTGTTGAGTTGAGTGTTCAAACCCATCTGCCATCAGCTCTATGGAGGTGGATCAAATTGCACAAATACATCTGAGTAATACTAGTGCAGTATTTCATACACAGTAGAAAATAATCTGTGTGAGACAAATGTGTGGAATAATACCTATAACCAGGTCCAATCTAATTATTATTATTATTTTTATTTTTAGCATTTTTATGAGAAAATCTGCAGAACTCTGTGTCATGGATTTAAACATAGTTAAACGTTAAAAGGATAGTTCACCTAAAAATTTTAATTTTATGTTTTTCTGCTTACCCCCAGGGCATCCAAGATGTAGATGACTTTGTTACTTCCGTAGAACACTTTTGCATTTTTAACTCAAACCGTTACAATCTGTCAGTCGTACAATGTAAGTGGAGACCAAATTAAACCTGCGGCTCTTGATGATATATTGCTGTGTAAAGACACAAAACAATCGCTCTCTGCAAAAAACTGAACAGCATTTATATAGTTTTTTACCTCTGATTTTCACTGCATTGTCTGGACTGTCCTGAGCACGTTCACATCTTCTTCTTCAGTTGTTGTGTGGCGCGTCTTCCTCTATTTCTTGTTTTCGGCGGTTCGCAAATTATAAATGCATTACCGCCACCTATCTCTCAAGTGGACTATTGAAACTCTATCTACAATCTCAATTAAAAGTGTCAATAACCCACCCTGAACTTTGGTTGTCGTCGTCCTCCACCCAGGTGTCTGCCCTCCGCCAGAGCCTCCAGTCACAGTTATGAACTTTAGTTTAGTCAATTTCTGTGGCCTGTTTTATGTTTTCCTTATTTAGTTATGTTCCTGTTCTTGTTAGTTCGTAATTGGTTAACCCCCTTCACCTGTCTACCCCTCATTATTTGCCTTATTTTTTCATTTTTTAAAATAAAATTTTTCATTTTATTCTTGACAATACCCCATCGATTCTCTATGTAGTTCAGGTCTGGTGAATTTGCTGGCCAGTCAGGCACACCAACACCATGAAGAAGAAGAAGAAGAAGAAGAAGAAGAAGAAGAAGAAGTTTATTCACATACACATATATTCATATGGACTTAAGATAATCATGCATGTGAACTGGTCCCCAAAGAAGCTATCTAAAGATTATACTAGGGGGCCATGACAAGCCAGGGAAAAAGAAAAATGCAACTTTAAGTGCTTTTGCCAGTGTGGGCAGGTGCCAAATTCTGCTGGAAAATGAAATCGGCATCTTCAAAAAGCTAGTCAGCAGAAGGAAGCATGAAGTGCTCCAAAATTTCTTGGTAAACGGGTCTTCTTACACTTGAGAGTGTGACAGCTAGTTAATTTCACATTTCAGAATCTGCAAGTAACTGATTAAATATAAAATTAGAAAGACTTTTCTTTATAGACTTACACCAGTTATACTGTTATTTTTGTATCATTGAGATACTATTGTAGTTTTTATTTTTTACTATTATTATAGATTAGATTTTGAATCAGTTTGCATTTATATAGTTTCCATTTTATTTTAAGATATGAAAGAAAATTCTATGTTCAGTTCAACACATGGCTCTTCTTTCTACGCTCTGCTGCTTGTCCCAGGCTGGTAGGCTGGTGGGCGGTTGAAACGCTCTTCTGAGATGTTCACAGGGCACAGCTGATGAGAGCTACAGCCAGTGTTTTATGAATCTATAATGGCCATCATATTTCAACCAGTCAGGCCCGTATGTTGTGTACACCATGCTGGAAACCAATTTCCTTCCATTTGGGATCAACTTTGCTTCCGTCCAGTGAGCAACTGCTGTTCATTTCATTGTCTGCTGCATCTAATTACCACCACTTTATGTTGCTTGGAGGAGGCTTTAAAACATCTATTAGATAAATTACGAATTATTCTTTAAATCAGACCCATTATGCCAGTATGAATTAAATTTTTAAATAACCTCACAATCTGATGATTTTGACCAACTTATTTATGAAGAATCCTGAAGAATAGAAACCTTCACAACACTTCCTGCTTATTTTCTGTTGTATAAAATGGCAACAGCAGAACATGCGAATCTGAATACTGGCAAGACTTCAAATATTGCTGGAATGAATCCTCTGAAAAACACTGAACTTGTTACAATGGGGAGAAAAAGGACAATGGTTTAATCATCTTACTATGAGGTCAGAGCCGGGGTTGGAAAAATTGTATCTTAATGTTTATTCTTCCCTAAGTGTTCCCATATATTTTAAACAGTAAGAGGTTCTCCTGCTTCCTGTGATATTCAGGAAGACTGTGTTGTTGGCTGGCTGCACTGAGGGAGGGATTTGGCTGACCTGAGGTTCTCTCATGTCTGTTTACTGAACTCCCATGTAAACTTTCACCATCATCTTTATGAAAGAGAAATATTTGGGCTCGGATAATTCCCTCCTGTTGTTACAAAAAGGGAGCTGCTAATGCTTTCACCGTGATACAGCTGTATACAATGGGTAAATGTTCAGTTAATTGGCCAAACCGAGGAGGAAGGCAGTTTTGGCACACCCAAGAGACTCCCAGACTATGCTCTTCTGAAAAAAAAACCCAAAAAAAACATCATATCGCTCATTCATCCATAAATGAAGGTCATTAATAACCCAAGGTCATTCCCATCACCCCTTTGATGTCTGTGCTTTAATTATGTATAAAGAGTGAGTCAAAGGCACATTAATATTTATTGTAATTTCCATTTGTAACTTTGCCAATGCAACAGCAAAAGTAGAATCTATTTTTATTGACAGTGTCAAATTTGCAGAGGAACAGGCCATGGAATGCTGGATGTAATTAGTGCTATTGACTGAACTAATCCCAACGGAGCCACACGATTGGATGAGGATCAATATTAATTCAAACTAAGAAACAGCACAAATAAACAAATACAAGACCACAGAGGAAGGAGGAAAGGAGGCTGGGTGGGGGTGAGGGGGGTCCACAGAAAATACACTATCATGACGTACAAAAATAGGTTGTGGAAAATAGGATTAAATAGCATGGGGACTCAAATATTCACTTAATTAATATGTCACAGTATACTGCCAAAAACATAGTGTTAAAGTAAAATACTTCTAATAAAGTAATACTTCTACTAAATCAGGATTAAATTGTACTTTGTTACTCAAAAGTAAAAATCATACACAACCATATTTAGCAGTAGTTTTTACTTGAGTGGAATTTAATAGATTGAATAACTGATTATTAAAAATGTTAGTTTCTGTTTTCAGCCAAGAACTTAATTTCAGTTTCGTTAACTACAACACACACACACACACACACACACACACACATATATATATATATATATATATATATATATATATATATATATATATATATGTGTGTGTGTGTGTGTGTGTATATATATATGTGTGTGTGTGTGTGTGTGTGTGTGTGTATATATATATATATGTGTGTGTGTGTGTTGTTGAAACTTAACGAAAGATTACTTTGAAAGCATAGAATATATATATATATATAAAACTGGTGATTTACTAAGATTTACTTCAACCAATGTGATTTAGTAAGATTTACTTCACCCAATTTTCTGAAAATTGCTGGTAATTATGAAGCAGAAAATGTTTTTGTTTGATTAAGCACTTTAAGAATAATTTTTATAGTTCAGTTTTGGATTTTGAATTTTTATATTGTGTACTTTTATAGACGATAAATCAAAAGTAAAATAAATATTCAGTCATCTATTTCTTTTATAGATGATAAAGCAAAAGAAACATTTAAGCTTTGTGGAATAAAACACCATATTTTACACTTTCTTATATGCAATATTTCCTTCTCGCACAAGTATACTGTACAGAGGAGCTCCATCTACTCCAGCTTTCTCACCATTGCTTGTTTCAGATGAGTCAAAGACATATCAGGAAAATGGGATTCGTTTTCTCCTCTATTTGACCCTCCTGTACGTCTCAGGGGAAGGGACACAACCCGGTCACAAACCCAAGATCTGTCACTTTCTTTATTTAAAGTGCAAGGCATTTCACTGACACTGCATGAAAATATTCTTTATTTGTGGAAAAGAAGTGTGAGATCTCCTTGGAGAAACCGTGTCGATTTCACCTTTTCTCTCTTCTAACCTTTTGCACTTGTCTGCTCCCTGTCAAAGGCATGCATGCCAATGTGTTAATGAAAAATCACAAGTCTAACTTTACATTTTTGTTTGCCGTTCGTTAAACAACATAACACGGCTTACATAACACGATAAACCCCATTCCATGACCTTGTCAGAATGAGAAGAGAACCTCATGCTATTGCACAAGAACACCACTTTATTGTCAAATACTGTAGTTGACCTGTGGTCAAGGCCTTCAGAAATTGTCAGAATAGTGGACTGCTATCCGCCCTTTAGGGAGTCTAAACATCTTAAACACCTCCTAGAAGCATGCTAATGGTGATATGACTTGTTTGTTCTCACCGTCTGGTTCACTGGATGGTTATGTGGAGCACTACTCCCATCAACCACAGTTCAAGTTTCTGTGGGGTAACCCATGTTTGCACTAGAATGGAAATAGTTTCAGAGTCCAAATATTTTTGTACTTATATAAAAAGAGTTTGTTACATTGAGTGCAGGGAACGTTTGCATAGAGGGAGGAACTCTTGCAGCTTGTGGCTTTAATTTCAAGAAATCAAACAACACTGAAAATGTCACATAAAAATGAATTTAATTTACATCCTGTTTTTAAACCACCGAACAAATTTACTGGAGCACTACAGAAATAAACAATCTGGCTTTGAGAAATTTGTGTCTCTTTTTTTCTGTAGTGGAGCTGCATGAGTAATATCCAGTATGTTATTCATTCATCACATAAAAAAAAAGTTCATTTAAAAATGAAATCACGCTGCTGTCATTCCAAATCTGCACTATAAAAAATATTGTTGAAGTTTTAAATCAAACAAAAAATAATGAGGTACATTTTACAATGTGCAGTACTGTATTAGTTTTTCTGCTTCAAAATTTACAGCAATTTTCAGAAAATTTAAAAAAATATATATATATACTGTATATCCGCTGTGTCCAAGAGAGAGTTCTTTGTGAATGAATATGTTTGATTCATTAAAAGGAACTAAATCAAATCATTCAATTAATTCACTGTTTCAGTTCACAACTCACTGAATCAAGGGCAATGGTTTGCGAGTTTACAGCTAAACCTACATCTGTACATTACACAAAGCTACTCATTGGTTTCATGAGACTTGAAATATTGCACAAGTCTGAAGGAATACTTTTAAGGTGCAATTGTTGAAAAAAATAACATCATGTTGGTTCGAAAAGACATGAGAGTCAAAATGACTGTTTCTTTAACCTCTACAGCCTAAAATAGATTCTGGCACTCATGAAAATGGGTAAATGAAACCATATGGGAATGTTGAAGGAAATCTGATGTGAAAGTAAGGACCGACTGTCCAAACAATCATCTGTACAGTGTATTCGTGAGATCTCACTTTGCTGTGCACTCCAGCCATTTTTTTCAGGGTGTTAAAAGCAGGGCACAGAAAACCAAGAAACATCAAAAAATCTCCCTCAGAAAGTCTCTGTGAAGCTGCAGGGGTGCAGAGAACTCTCTCACATCAGACAGACTGTCTGCCATATATTCCACGCTTAAAAATCAACCTGAGCATCTGATGCGGTCTCCCGCTGGCACCCCACACTATCAGCAACCATTCAAAACCAACTCTTTCTACAGAAATGCTACTTTTCAAATCTGCACCCAAGAAAGACAGCAGACATATTTAGGAGGCTATTATGTGTTATGCCATAAATATGTAAGATTGTGGCATCGTTTTGCCGTTTTACTGTTTTAAGTCAAATAAAAAACATAGTATACTGGTCAAAAATAATTATTAATAAAACACACAAACAAAAAAAATTCAAGGCTGCTGTTTGCCATACAATGAAAAAAAAAAAGATTTTTATTGACATGAATTGAATAAATGACTATTCATTTCTTGGTGAATGACCTTATATTAGAAGTTTTTAATTATTAGTCTTTCTTGAGTTGATTTAAAACATCTAAATATTTTGTTAAACTATCTAAAATAGTTAGAATATTGACAAATCTTTAAACAACACAAAATTTATTTGAGAAGCAAGCACTTCATAAAATATTATTTTATATATATTGTTAAGTGTATTTTTACTGCACCATTTTTCCCCACTTGTTTAATCTGGTTTATACAGTATGTAGAATATGGATATTAAAGGCAGTTTTACACATGTAGATAAAAAAAAAAAAAAACGCATTAGTTTTATACTATGCATAAATGTACTGAAAAAGACAACTATCACTAATAAATACACGCATTCCATGTTTTAAAACACACGTTTAGACCTAGACTGTTTGCTGAGCTATAAGTGAACCAGACAATAGAGCAGTTCTGTACTTAGACACCATTGTATCTGCTTGCGTTCAGGCCTAGGTTGTATGTGTCTGTGTTTGTGTACTTGAGGTCAACGAAGCGTTCCGTCGGCCTTAGAGTGAGTCATTACCTTCACATCAAGAAATATGTATGTACCACAAATTCCCTCTGAACAAGCTGAGTGGGAAAAGGCACTTTAGCAGAGGCAAATATTCCTGCTGATTGCAGGAGAATCTTACTGTGAGCTCCCCTGAAAGTCAACAAGGTATTGAGCCTGGTGTTACAATACAAAAACATAGCTATGTACTGTAGGTGAGTCTATTCAGATAAGAGAAATTTGCATTATGAAACTAACATATCTGCGTACAGTGACAAATTGAAACCAGGAAAACAGCATTACTGTGTGTTGGCAGATATTTATTGTACATACTCTATCTAGAACTTTTGGCTATCAAAGAGCTTCATGGAGATTTGTTGGCAATTTAAAATTAAGCAACACTGTAATGATTTCCATAAGTTTCCTTTAAAACAAACCATTTAATTGAACTGATTCATTACTTTGATTCATTTGAGTACTGAATAAGTATTTTGCTCATTTTATGTTTACATTTTACACTATTTTCAAATGTTTTGGATTGGTTAAATTTATGTATGTTTCTTTTATGCTTAAAAAAAGACATTTATTAGATTTTTTAAAAAGTACAAATGTGAAATATTACTACATTTCTAAAACAAATGTCTATTTTTATATTTAAAATCTATTTTTGTTTTTTATTTATTTCTATACATTTTCCGCAGCCATTTCTCCCGTTTTGAGTGTCACATGATCCTTCAGAAATCATTCTTACATGCTGATTTGCTGCTTAACAAACATTTCTTTTTTTTATTATCGAAGTTGAAAACAGTTGTGCTTTTACCATAAATAAATTTAATGCATCCTTGCTGAATAAAAGTATTAATTCATTCATTTAAAATAATAATAATAATAATAATAATAATAATAATAATAATATAATCATACTGACCCCACACAATTTTTAAACAGTAATATACATACAAATAATGCTTTGATTATTTCTCATTAGATTTTTACAATAGTTTACATTAAACATTTCTAATTAAATGTACATTTAACATATCTAGTTACATTTCTAATGGAAGTAAATCAAAAGGCAGTTGATCTGGCTATATCCCCCAGTCCTAACTCATGTGTGCTCAAGTCTAAAGTCATAAAACAAACCTCTTATCTGAAAATCTAATTTGTACTTTTGGGAGTGTAAAAACTGTTGTACTAACGGAACATGGTGTTCCATGGAACAGGGATCAACTGTGACCTTCACTATCAGAATGTCAATCTCTTGTAACTGCACTTGACATGATTTATGCCACCATTTGTCCCCTTGATTGCCAATATGACCTTCTTTAGCTTGGTGTGTGTACAATTTAAAGCTGTGAAATCCTCCCTCCAGATCTCCTGACTGGCTGACACCGCACTGACGACCTTGGCTTCAGCAATCCTCCCATCCGGTCCACTACAAGTCAGCATTTCTTCAAAATTAATTCCCTAAAAATGAATGAGTTTAGTTGTTTAAGCACCTAATTATCAACAGCAAGAATGTTTGCATGTAAATGTAAAGGCATTTAGTGCCCGGTTAAACTGGTTTGTGGCTAAAATGCTTTGCACGAGAGTGAGACATTAGTGAATTCGCCTCAAGCTCACCCATACTGGTTTATTCTGCATATCGTTGCCTGCCACTTTAAGTTCAGATGTAACGACCGACATGTGATTTACTTCTGAAGAAATCGCTGTTGTTTGTTCAGAGTGACATCTGAAAGTGACAAATCCAAAGAGGCACATGCCTGATCTTTTTAATATACTGCCAGCAAATATATTTTGATTGATTTTATTGTCAAGCCATTTTTTCCATGATAGGAGAACACATCTTATGAGAAACAAATCATTTTAAAAGCCGAAACAAAGGTTATGTCAAAATGCTGACGTAAAAGCGGGCTGATTTATTCCTGTGTTGATTCATTTACAGTTCTGGAGGATCGGAAGACTTGGCGACATTGCAGAGCTGTTCATCACTGGCAAGCGGCTTGGTTAATTGTGTTCGGTTAACTGGTTTTTAGAGCCGTTCTGTCCCGTGCTCCGTGTGGATGTTGGGAACAGACGTCACCTCTTAGCATATTCTTTAAAATGTCATTTGCTCTATTTACAGCACGTATGACATTGCCACCCTCGCCATCTGCTCTGTAATAATAAATTCAAGGACATACAGATCTGAGTAAAGCACTATTGAAGTTACACAACGACAACAGAATCACCTGTGTTGATTAGCTTATATTCTGTGCTTGTCTTAACATGCATTTTTCAGTTACCAAAGAATAAAAATGCTAAGCTGCAACTTATTGGACAGTCTAGGTCTTATTGGATGGAGATTGGTGGGTTTAGGGATCAGTTGGGTGGAGACGGGTAGGTTAAGGGATATGTAAGGTGGGAAGAGTTGGATAATGCTACACAGCACCAATAATGATGCCGGGACATGTTCATTAGTAACATCACAATCATATCCAGCTTGAGAGGTTAATAAATAATCTCTGAAATGCTTATTGTGTGAAATATTACACATATTGTTTACTTGATAATCTTGTTTCATCATTTGTGAATGTTCATAAAAAGAGACCAATTATCACAAATGGCTGACGCACAAATGCCATTGATTAAAAATTCTCAGGAGGGTTATTAGGAAATCATGTGATGTGTACAATAAAACGACAGTGTGTCATATGCTGTACATGATGAAACATAGACCTTTTGGAAGACACCTCTTCTTTGTGTTCGAGATTATTGCTCACTTATTAAAAATCCATTGCCTGCTTGCTGGTGGTTTTATTTAAATGATCAGCTTTTCAATTAAGTTTGACTGTTTAGCTGTTACTTCACAGTCTAGTCACAAAGTGCTAACGCCACATTTGCTTCACACATCATGAGTGTGTCTCCGACAGCCATTAAAATCAGGACACTTCTGCCTGACTAAGATAACAAGTGGATTTTGCGTGGAAAGGCAGTGTGTGTGTGTTCCCAACCAATGCATAATTTGCTGTGTCGCGCTCCGGGACAGAGATTAGGCCACATCAGTCGCCCCATGCCGCTGGTGGGGGAGGCTCTGCTGCGCCATAAACCAGTTCCCTGATCTCAAGTGCAGAGTTCAGCAGTTCTTCAGCGCAGTGGAACAGACAAGTGAGCTTAAATATTCATCGCTTGTAACTACAACACTGCTGTGTCTCCTGATATGATTCCATTCCAGAGCGGGAGAGGGAAAGAGTTAAACATTAAATCATAAATTGTGTCTGTTAAAGAGAGTCAAACTCTACCAGAATTCATTTACATGCTCTTATATTTGCTTGTTTGGGAGGAATCTTAAAAAAAAAAAAAAAAAACGATCCATTACTTCACAACGGTGTTTAAATAAAATAAATTACATTCATAAGTCAACCTATTTTAATGCCTTTAAAAATTTTGTTTTTGAGTGCAATGGGATATAATTTAGGTTAATAATAACAGCTAAATTGCAAAGTATTATTGCTATTTAAAATAACATTTTATATTTTAATATAATTTAAAATGTAATTTATTCCCGTGGTAATATATCTGAATTTTCAGCAGCCATTATTTCAGTCTTATGTCACATGGTCTTTCAAAAATCTTTCTAATAGGCTGATTGGGTGCCCAATAATAATGTCTTATTATTATCAATGTTGTACACAGTGGTGTTGCTCGAAATGTTTGTGGAAACCATGATTTTTATTTATTTTCATCTTTATATTTGTATTAATTATATTTGTATTATATTCTATATCAACATCTGTATTTTCATTTAGGGAAGGTGTATAAGAAATTTAATTCACTGTGTACAACATACAAATATTATTTTCCTAGTTGGTACATTAAGTATTATATAGAAATCATAAAAATCAAAGGCTTTCCTCCATCACTCTAACTCAAAAATCATTTTGTGTGCTTTTTTTTTTTTTTGTGTGTGTGTGAGTGATGCGGTTTAAATCAAACTTTTTTTCTGAAGCAAAATACTATTTTTGGGCTGCTGACTCAAAAAAGTCAATTCATTAGAAGTAAAAAAAAATGCCTTTCATCACCTTCTCTCTGTTACATGTGTCAGAGTCTTCTCGGTCTGATGAGAAAGAGAGGAGGAACATTCCTCTGTTTTCACTTCAGTGCTTCAGGGCCATAATATGCCTGGGAACGGGTCAGGGCCAGACCCTTGAGGCTCTTGGCACCCTGCAATAGACCTTTGACTTACTGATAATGAAAGGTCAGACAGTTTCCTTTCCTATAGTAGGATCCTATAAACTTCTCACTCACCAGCAGACATTTCAAACGAAAAGCAAACGGTAAACCCATCCACACAAGCTACTGTAAAATTCAGATAACCACACATACAAAGTGTCTCACCCGTCTGGGACAAAGTAAATTGACAAAACAAAGCACAAAGGGTGGCAATTAAATTGCAGGTATTCAACTACAGGAAAATTAATGATCAACCTGCACTGCAAAAATAAAATAAAATAAAATAAAATATCCTTATATTTTTGTTTTAGCCAATGAATATAATTTAAAAAAAATGTGTGTCCCCTTTTAAACATAAATCTGATCAAATATATTGAGGTTCATGCTTAAACAAACATGTAATTTGCAAATGAGGTAAGAAATACACTTACTTCAAGATATATTTCACAATCTTGTTTTAAGGATCTTTAAATATGTTTTTTTTTTTTTTACTGGAAGACAAAAATACTGATAAAGAAAATGATTTTCTGCAGTGTGTCAGGTTAGATTAGATCGCAATCTAAATCAATGTTAGTTTGAAGATAATGCAACAAAAAAGGTTTATTTCCAAAGTGGGACACAGGCTTCCCATGAGCTATGTAAATGATTCAGGCACTGATTCATCTGAAATCAATTAATTAGAGAAAATATGGACAAAGTTGGCATCGACACAGATCAGGCAGCTCTGGCGGACTAATCACAGCAATACACTGAAGAGAGCCTCACATCTTCCTAAATTAAATGATCCGATATGACAAAACCCCTGCTCACTAGGTTCAATCCGAAATCTGTTCACAACAAACCAAATTAAACCTTTGATATAAACAAAAACGGGGGAATTGGTAGTTCTGCATGCTGTGTGCAAAAGCAGCTACTACTTTGAAGTTGACAGATCAAAAAATGACAACATTAAAGGCAAAAAGATTGCTTTATGGAACAAAGCCAACCTCTTTGTGATCTGTGTATATGCAAACACCATGCCCCGTCGCTTTACTGTCAAAGAGCTGAGAGGTCGCAGAAGACGGCCTGTTCCGTGATGAATAAATTGTGTTTGAAAATTCTCCATGAAAATGAATGCAGTCAATCTACGATGAAGTGTTTGGGACTGTTCAACTGACATACCGGCTGTGGAGTGATTGAACAGGCAGGAGAAAAACGGAAGAAAAAATAAATGCACCGCTGGCCCACTCAGGAAAAAGAATAAATAGTCTAGTCTCAAATCTTGAGGAATCACTTATGAGATATGCATATTAAAGTAAAAAAAAAAGAAGAAAGAAAGAAATCTTATTCTGATTAGATCATTGATGGTTTTCAGACATGTATTTGTCAGTTTGAAAGTTAAAATCAGTCATTTGTGACTCCAGAGTTTATGAAATGCCTCAAGGAAATGCAAATCTACTGACAGGAGCTCTGGAGCAATTGGGTCTTATTAGAGATGCAATCACAATGACTGACATGGGAGAGCTATCATCATTTGTGTCAAATCCTTGGTTGGTTTTGATCCAATGATAATGATGCAAACAAACAGAAGACTGAATCTCCAGTAATCTTTCAGCACCATATGTGGCACTTTTTGGTATTTTTCAGCTCGCTTTAAATTAAGCACTAATCTTAAACAGCTCTTTTCTGGTGCGCTTTGAAAAAAAACTGGAAGTACTACATGAGCAACTGATATGCAAATAATGTTCTGGGGGTGGACTATTCCATTAAAGAACAGCTTAAAACATTCGCTCCACATTAGCATGGGAAAACAGGCAATCCAAAAAGCATCCACGCAAAACAAGAAGTGTTTTTACATTAAAGAACACCTGCTGAGTGTTTAATGATATAAAGTCGAAAAGTACCGTGGCAGGTGTTTTATAGTGTACCGATGAAGTTTTCTTCAATTATTTCTAAAAACTCTTCCTGAACAGAAACAGTGCCTTGAAATTGAATTCAGTGTTTGTATTACTTTCAGACAGCCAGAGCAAGACATCCAATTTCACAACCACCAATCTTGCCACTTCTAAGTCTGTGTGAAAACCCTGCGAGTCAACAGTAGTATTCTTGAAGTACATTATCAATATTACAAAAACGAACTTGTTGTGTGTTTTGTCTCAATTTAGGAATTAAATCTTGTCTGCTAATTGGGTTGAAAATGACCTTTAATCTTGAATCCTCTCAAGACAGCATAAATTTCTCATTTGGATTTAAAGTTAAAATGAAAAAGTCCACCCACAAAATGACTTTTCTGTCCTCATTTACTCATCCTACTGTCTTCCAATGAGTTTCCTTCTTCTGAGGAACATGAAATTAGATATTTTGAACAATACTGGTAAATAAACAGTTTTGAGTACCATCTTTCAAAAACTGTTTGGTTACCCACATTCTTCAAAATATCTTTTTTCTTGTGTACATAGAAGAAAAAAAATGCATACGGGACTGGAACAACATGCGAGTGAATAAATGATGACAGGATTATTTTTTGGGGTGGACTATCCCTTTAATGCAAGTTCTTAAGTCTTATCAGAACATGATGCACCTCCCTCTTAGCATGTGATTGTATCCCCTGAAAAAAAAAAGCCATGAGGAAAATCTGTATCCAGAAAAAGCGAATATTACTCAACACATTAAAAGTGCAGTGTCAAAATGACCCTGAGAGCATCCAGGAGCCTTAGCAATCTTGGTGAAAGTGACAGCAGAGATCTGAGAGCTGCTCTTAGGGAGGGAGCCAGGAGCACTCAACAGAATCGCTCTCCTGAGAGCCATCAAAGGAGATTTGTGTTTAACAGAGACTTTTAAAAACTGAGGTCTCTTATGAAATACACACTGAATATTCAATACTCACTTCTCTGTATTATATTACACAGTGTTAGGTAGGAGATTTCACACATCTTGCCTTACAGACAGAGCACTAAGATTTGAATGTTCATCCCACTCAACCTTTTCTTTATATTTATAGCAGTAACTAATATCGTACATTCTTTTTAATCAACCTTTAAAAAGTAATTATTTTATTACTTTTTTTTTCAATCAACGTAAAATGACAACATTGGTTTGAGTTGATAAGGTAAAGTGAGGTTCAAAAGTATGATACCACAACAAAATATCAAGAATTAAAAATATAATTAAAATGTTATGAAATTTTCTTTTTTTTGGTTTATTGGTTATTATTATTTTGCCTTAAAGCCTTTATGTATAATGCATTATAAAAGTACTTTTAATATATTATGCCTTTAATGCACCTTATAATGGATTATACAATCTCATGAATGATCGTAACCACAGTTAATACATTATAACATTTGATTGCTACATTATGCATTTTAAATTTTGTTATAATTATTCACAACCAATGTTGGGGGTAAAGCATTATAAGTAACGTGAGTTATGTAATCAGATTACTTTTTTTCAAGAGACCAATAAAATAATGCATTACTTTTTAATTTACAAGGACATATCTGAGTTACTTTTTCAAAAATGTAATCCAAGTTACTTTGGTTTCTCATTTATTGGCTGACAAGTCTCATGCCCCCATATTGGTAGAAATCAGAAGTACAGAGGCGATGTGTGCACTGTGTGAAAATGACGTAGTTCTAGACTAAATGTGAATGTGCATTAATCAAAATGGATTAAAACAGTGAAATTCTAATTCGGAATATGATGCAAAACTGCAATAATTAATATGTTAACATAAATGTATCTGATCCCATTTTACTAACTATGTCTTTGCTGCTGACTTTTGATGAGCCAGTTCAATCATACTAATAAGCAAAAATGACTTTAGAGAAACTAATAGCTTCATTGTTGTTGTTGTTTTTTATTGCTGAAGAGTGCTGAACCTTCTTCTCCTGTGTTCTGTACAGATGTGAATTTACTTCTCCTTCAGCCTGAGGTTTATTCATTGCACTTTTTGCTGTGAAAGGGTTTTTACATTTGTTATAAATAGAACTTCTTATGTTGAAAACAATCAAGCCCTGAACATATTTTAAAAGTAACGCAAAAGTAACAATGCATTGCTTTCCATAAAAAGTAACTAAGTTAGGTTAGGTTAGGTTACTTTTATTGTACCCGTAGGTAAATTTGTTTTACAGTGCAATAACTGTGGCATCCAATACAAAAACACACAACACAGAACACTCCACAACACATAGGGACAAATAAGTAAATACTCAAACGGAGTAAAGTGCTCTCAAGAAAGAGAAAAAAAAAACATGACTAATTAGTTACATTTTTTAGGGAGTAACGCAATATTGTAATACATTACTTTTAAAAGTAAGTTAACCCAAAACAGTTCACAAAAATATATAATGTATTACAATGCACACTATGAATAATTAAAATGCATCATACCCTTTAAGAACTCTTTATAAACTAGATTTAAGTAAAGTGTTACCAGTACGCAGGGCCCTAAGAAATTTTACTAAATACTTTGGCTTGGTTGGTTTTGCTGTTGGTTTATGGTTTTAAGTTCCTGTGCTTCCAGCCATTTATATCCTACAAAGCATGCTTCCAGTATAGCTACTAACATTTTTAATGCTGTAACAATATTTTGCACCCCTAACACTTTTAATAATTCAAATAAATAAATAACTCTAGTTCCAAACAGCTATATTCAAACTTTATCTCAAACCTTGAAAATGTAAAAAAACAAACAAAAAATATATAGACTGGTTATTCTTTGTCTATGTGCTCTCTCAGCCAACGATTTCTACAAAATCAACTATGTATCCTCAAAGCAAACTTTGAAAGCTAAACCTCTAAGGAGGTTTTCTCGGAGGCAGCATATGGCCAGACATGCCCTGAGGAGCTTTTACATATTAAAGCTGCAGATGTAAGTGTGTCTGGAATCAGCCAGACTTTAGACAGTGAAAAAAGACAGAACGGAGGTGGTGAAAAACTTGTACTTATATCCATATAAGATAAGACCAGAAATCTGCTGTTGACTGCTTTCTAATGAACAATCCTTGCATCGAATAGACTTGCCTTTGGCAAACAAATTTCACACAAAAACACTTTTTCTTTTTATTCTTTAATTCAAGAATTCTTTGCTGAAATGAAGAGAGTTACTCGCTGCATCCTTTTAAGCATGGAAGTTATAAATTCTGGACAGACAAACGTACAGCATTCAAAAGCCAAAGGAAGGAGACAGTTAGATGAAGAGTGTTTTATTCGCATGATCAATGATTTTGCCTTGAGCTAGTGGGAGTCGGTATTGACTTGCATAATAGCTCTTGCACTTCAAATATAGCTGATGTGGGAGGACTAGCAACATGTTCATGAACTGTGCAGTCTGCAGATCAGAGAATCGCCCACAGTCAGAAGCACACAGCATATTGCTGGCGTGTGTCATCTTGTGTGCTCTAGTCCGAATCTAAAATGACACAGGGTCCGTTGCGTTTTGGGAGAGGGGGGTCATTTGTATTTCATTTTGTGCCCTTGTTTTGAGCTCTGGAGATATCGATTGTCAAATGTGGCTGAGGAAATTGGCCAACAAATTCATAAACGGCTCTCTGTCTTCTCAATGAATTATGCACCGAGAGCGTGCTGGAGTGGGCTGCGGAATAGTTTAAATTTAAAAGAGTGGCATGATTAAGTTGTTAATGCTCTTGATGTGTGATTTGGCGTGATCTGAAAATCCAATAGTGCGGAAACAGACTGTCGATTATCTCAGTGATAGGGCTGTGAACCTCGGTGTGTGTTGATCACACTGATTGTGTTTAAACTGCAAAAACGATATTGCGTGCTGCTTGGTCATGCAGCATTCTCTGCCACGATGCTGTGGCATTCAAAATCCCAGACGTCTTGATGATATTCAGCTCTCTAGATAGAGCACAAACCCCTACTTTGATATACACTGGATTTTTGCCCATTTTATTGACTGTCAGTTGGAGGGAAACTACAACAACAAAAACATGTATGTCTGGTTTCTTCGAAAAGTGCAAAACCTTGTTGCTGAGTATTATATTTTGGCATGTAGCTTGTTATTGTCTATGAGAGTGTACATCTTGTAATGCATCCTGTCCAGTGTTGGGGTAACAAGTAACGTGATCTGATTACTTTTATCAAGTAACTAGTTAAGCAACACATTACTGTTTAACTTAGAAGACAAAATCTGAGCAACTTTTTACAAAAATGTAATGCCAGTTACTTTGTTTTCTCATTTATTGACTGACAAGTCTCCTGTCCCCATGATAGGAGAAATCAGAAGTAAAGAGGCGATGTGTGCGCTGTTTGAACATGACGTAGTTCTAGACTAAATGTGAATGTGCATTAATTAATTATAATCAACACATGCTACTCTGAGTAAATGCTAATTAATAATCTGTTTGTAGGAAGGGTCATAAGCATCAACATATGTTTTAAACCAATTATTAAATAAAAACAGCAATATTAGCACCTTTTGTGAACCTTATATAAACACCAAAATAGACTCAAAACAAAGAAACATCATTCAAACCGTATTGCAAAAAAAAAAAAAAAACGCTCTGCACACCAAGATATATATAGAGTTCTGTATATAGGTTGAAGTAAGATGCAAGTCTTGATTGTCTTTAAGGAGCCAAATGATGTTGAGGGTTGATGGTAAACGAAACCCAATAAGTGTAGGTGACAGTCATCAAACATATATATTTCCCATCAAAGGCAGTCGGTAGTAGCAATTAAATCATGAACCTCATCGATGTATTCAATGTGGCATAATCCCAACCAGGACCACAAAGTTGGCAAAAATTCATTCAGCAGATACAGAAAAGTCCTTCTACAAAACACAAAATGCCTCCTATTATTTATCTGCATCAAATCTCCTATATTCAGTAAGATCAAAGATAATATTTCACCAGTAAATAAAACTTAAAATATTAACATGACCATTTTACTTACAGTTGAGCATGAAACAAACTGTTTCCCAACAGGACTTGATAATTTATTCTACTGCTCACTTGTCTCTTTATCAAAACACAGTTGTCTCACTAATACCCCTAGTGGTGAGGAGTGTAGTTGCGGGCAAAGTAACTGACAGGTGTCTGTTACATCATCCCACTTGAAAAAAAAAATGAAGAAAAAAGATTTAGTAGTCATCAAAATAAATTAAAACATTGAAATGCAAACTCAGAATATGACGCAAGCCTGCAATAATGAATATGTTAACAAAACATTTATCTGATCCCATTTTATTAACTAATATCTTTGCTAATGACCTTTGATGATCCAGTTCAACCTTACTAATAAACAAGTAACTAGTAAAATAAAACATTAATGTTTAACTTTGAAGAAAACATCTGAGCTACTATTTCAAATAAGTAACGCCAGTAATTTTGTTTCCCATTTATTGGCTGGCGGCTCTCCTGTCCCCATGTTGAGTAAGTGTGGAGGTGTTGTGTGTAAACATGATGCTTACTGTAGTTGTAGACTAAATGTGAAAAGGCATTTACAGATTCAGTGTTTTTCAAAATGAATAAAAAACAGTAAAATGCAAACTAAGAATATGACAAACAATTCATTTTTTTTAGGAACTAATGTAAAGCTCTAATGCATTACTTTTAAAAGTGACTTTCCCCAACACTGATCCTGTCATATAAATGTTACTTTAGTGACATGGTATAGTATAGGGGTTCACAGGGTTCTAGATTAAAAAAAAAAAAAATCTCCACTGGCTGATTAAACAATACATTTAGGGTCCAAATTTCCATTTTAATCTCTTAATTACAGAACTGCTGTTTAAATAAGCTTTTTAATTTAGCTTTTTAAAAGTCACTTGGACAGCATGTGCTGTAATAAAGACAAAACTAAGAAAAAGACTCATGGTTCAGTGATGGAGTGGGTTCTGAATATTTCACTGACTGAATGAATCAAATTCCAACTGCTCACTGAGGTGTATTTCATGAATGTTTGAAATACAAACATAATACTTGTTAAAACACTTCAGCAGTAAGTTCAACAGTCATTTTTACATTAATTAGAACACAACAGGGAGATGCATAGTGTGTGCAAGAAACACTGACAGACAGTATGAAAGCTAATAGAGTACATAGGCTATATTATGTTTAATCTTGTGAAATTTTATTGATTTATTTTTATTTTACTTCTTTGCACACTAAATATAATACTTTATGAAGCACAAGGGGTTTGCAAAAACCTATGTCAGTGAAGAAAGAGAAAGTGTCCTTGAGCAAAGCACTTAACTTCAGTTTGCTCCAGGGGAATGTTGCTGGAACACGTGTACTGCAAGTCGTTTTGGATAGAAAAGTCTGTTAAATGACTGCCTACTAGTGTATCTCACAAATTCACTTTTAACTTGTATGCAGGGCAGTCGTCAGGGGGATGTGGAATGATGGAAAGCATGATTGAAAACTGAAGCCGCTGCCAGAATCAATATCATCTGAATCACATGCTCAGTTTTTTACACTGCTAAAATGAGTTGTTTAAAAAAAAAAAATTGTAAAAGGTGTTATACAAATCTCTTTCCTCTCTAACAAAAAAAAAACAATAAAATAAAAACACAGCTACACCCACTTGCCCTTATAATCTTTCCACGCTGCTGAAGTAGGCAAAATTAAAAATGTAAACACACACATTCATGAGGAAAACATACCAGAACTGATTACATCTGCTGCACAAGCAATCACAATGCCGCGCACCACAAGTCAGCACCTGATAAGCTGCCACAACCAGCTCTGAGCTGCCAGCTCAGCTGGGCCAAAAGCAGACATATGTAGAAAGGAGTCCTCTATGCAGAGGTATCTGGACTTAAATAATTCAGAGGGTGAGCTCTGAATGCCGGAAGAACCTGGGTTGTATATCCCTGTGTTCCAGACACTGTGACGCCAGAGCGTAGCTCTTTTCTGGACGTCCTTAATGTCTGACATGATCAAGGAGAAAGATCTCAGTTCCAGGGGAAGAGGTGACAGAGATGTGATTAGCTGACAGGAAGGTGTATAATGACCAGAGAGCGAGAGCTGGGAAGACACTTGGCTGACAGGTCAAACTTAGTTTAAGGGCCTTCGCATCTCATATTGTTTGTTGTTGGGACAAGGTTAAAGACAGAGACCATGACCGGGACATACCACACCTATCACAACCCGCAGTGCATAATGTGTATGTGTACAGTAGGCTATGTATATAATTCAAACAGTAGCAGACAAGCAAGAGTGCTGTTGTTCCCAAATGTCAGCAAGACTGAGTGGCGCAGAAATATATTGCGAACTGATATTAAAAACGGCACGATTGGCACGATATGGAAGTTTATAACACAGCAAGCTTTTTAATTGTATAAATTGTAATTGCTCGTTTATAAAGGACAATCGCTTGTCGCCACCTACTGGAGGAATTATGAAACATAGGCTGTAAGCAGTCTAAGTACACAGTATAAGTTGTTTAGTTGTTTATATGTATTTCAAATATACTGTCTTTGTTGTTTCTACATTAAAGGGGTCATATGATGTGATTTAAATTTTTCCTTTCTCTTTGGAGTGTTATAAGCTCTTGGTGCATAAAGAAGACCTGTAAAGTTGTGAAAACTAAAGTATCAAATCCAAAGAGATATTCTTTATAAAAGTTAAGAGTCAACCACACCCTCCTAAAATGACTCCTTCTAACACATATGTCTATGTCACGATGTGGGAAGATTTGCTTAACACCACCCAAATGTTCACCCAAAGGAAGAAGACGTAACTTTGATTAACCCTATTCCCGCCGGCGCTGTGTTTCATTGTGAAAGCTTAGATTTGTAAGGACTGTCTGGCACTTCTGACTCACAGCCTGTAAGTAGGAATTACGTTTACATATTTAAAGAATTTTCCACTGATTATTCAAACGCGAGTTTTCAGCAGAGTAGAGTAGCATTTGTTGTTTCTCCCATAACAAATGCAAACATGGTTTTATGTTTAAGCAGCATGATATGCAATGCAATGCATAAAAACACAGTATAAGTCGTTATAATCAGAAATATGTCCCTAATGTATGCAACAAATGCCTCGTAAATAATGGATTATATTGTTTTTGTCTTGTCACGCTGGAACACGGCATCACAGGTTTGTTAACTAAGAGAGATATGCAAAATATGCAGAGCAGTGGGGCGTGAGGACTGGGATTGAGAACCGCTGTGGTAAGGAACATTTCCGTCACACACTTGAGGCATTCAGCCAATCACAAACACTGGTTAGCTGGCCAATTTAGCGTATACCTCGCTTTTCAGAACGATGAGCTTTGTAAAAATTTACACATTTCAGAAAGGCGGGGCATAGAGGAGAAACAATATTACGTGGAAAATAATATGATTTTTGAAACTTAAACCACATAAACACATTGCGTTACACCAAATACACCCCAAAAAATATTTTTAGCAACATCATATGACCCCTTTAATTATACAAACATTTGTATGTACTTATATGTACCACAGTAGATGAAAAACAACAACTAAAGGTGTACTCACTGCAGCTTTATTCCCAAACTACATTTCCTGTTCATCAATAAGGTAAAGTTATAGTGTAGTAGTAGTATGATGACAGTATCGCACACAAAATACTATCTGTTCCGTGCTCCGGCATGGTTAGCACTCACACAAAATACTATCTGTTCCGTGCTCCGGCGTGGTTAGCACTCGCACAAAATACTATCTGTTCCGTGCTCCGGCGTGGTTAGCACTCACACTGCATGCGTACCGCGCCTGAGCCCAACCAAACCGTGCCCTGGCCCACCTCTTCCAACTGGGCCAGGGCCGGTCAAACGAACCACGCCGAGCGCAGCACGAGGTGCTCACACTAGTCAAAATAAATACAAATAAAATACAAATATATATATATATATATATATATATATATATATATATATATATATATATATATATATATTAAATCTAATTTTGTTGAGGAATTGATCTGTTCTTGAAGTGTATGCCTAGTAAACCATGAGGGACTTTCCTATTCCTATTATTTGATCATGTGGGACTTTCCTATTCATGCACATACTGCAGGAGCTGTAGGTGCATGACTGGCAAGCTGCCCGGGGGCGTTACTGTGATGGCCGCAGAGTGGACTGACTTCCTATAAAAGGACCTTGATAAATACTGACAGAGATTGACAGTAAAGATTGATAGTTTTCAAATGAAATTGTCAGTGTCTAAAACACGCAGGAGGATCATAAACTACCGCTCAAGCCTTTTAAACTGAAGCTTTCACATGGTGTCTGTCTCATCTGCCTGTTATTTTCTCTACCTGCTGGCAACTTTGTCTGTGTGACTTACACCATCACTCAGTCTTTAGTAAGCTTTGCCCCACTTGCGGTAACCTTTCATGCTGGTTGCTATGCAACATACGTGTCCCTACTGTAATTTCTGTGCATAAGGGTACACAGATGGGTGATTTTGTACCAAGGTCTTGTTATACCTCCAGAAACACACCTTTGAGTGCTCATACAGGTGGCTTATTTTAACAGACTGCTTGCTTTGAGAACAGAGGAAAGTGCTCTGTCATAGACTTCTACTTAAGCAGGCTGCTTAGGTAAAAGCGAATAGTTCTGCAGAAACTATAGTTCACTTTCCTGCCCTGCTGTCGGGTAGCCCTCAGCATTTAGATGGGTGAGCTGTGCAGTCCAAGCCAAGAATCTAAATAGTTTCATCTGTGCACACACACCTAAGGGGATCTCTTCCCATTACCCTGCACCTGCTGTTGCAGTCAGTTTCCTGAAGCAAAAGAGCATGTCTGGCACCCGCTCAAGAGTCTTTAACACCACAGAGAATTACACTGTGAGAAACTCTTTATTATAAAACTGATAGTTACGGCACTGAAATCTGATTGGATGAGCTATGCTCAAAGCTGTTAAATAGCTGATATATGCACACCTTTGACCGTGCATAAGCTGAATTACTAATGCACATAGTGAGTCTGAATTGGTTCTTTTGAACCATTCACTTCAATGACTTGGTTAAAGCTGTTATTTTACAGCATCACATGGTACTTGAAATAGTGGTGGGGATGTATTATAGAGTGCTGCAGGGATGACATATTTTAATAGCCAACATATTTCAAAACCAACTTCTGGTTTGACTGTCTTTAAATCAATGTTGTTGTTTTTTTGTTTGGTTTTTTAATATTGTGGATTTTTTAAGTGTTTACTTGTCTTGGAAAATGGTGGTTGCTAGCAAGTGGCTAAATGGGACTACAGAGGTTGTCAGGGACATTAAACATCCTTATGTGAACAGATAAACCCATCTACTCACTTGGCAGACCCACTTGGCAGACCAATTGTTTATTTAAATTAAATAAATATAATTAAATACAGCCTTATTGTAGCTCAAACAGTAGATTATGGTGCTAGCAACACCAAAGTCATGGGTTCAGTCCCAAGGGAATGAGAGAACTAGAAATGTATAGCTTGAATGCAATGTAAGTCAACTTGGACAAAAAGTGTCTGCCAAATGCATAAATGTAAATTATTATCATTAACAAATGTATTTTTTTGAACATTGATGTCTTCTATCAAGCTGCTGGCATTTAATTAAAAAAAAGTCCACTTGAGGTTAGGGTAAAATTGCTGTCAGCCTCTTGTGGTTCATTTTAGCTGACGTGAAATGCATATCATTGCAAGACTGTGTGTTGAGTTTTCTTTACCAACCAAGTGGAAAGAGTGTTTTATCGTTTATAATTGTAGATTATATGTATCGATGCAGACATTGCCATGGGAGGCTGATCTGACAGTAATGGCCCAATGGTAATTGAGGTTTGGATGTGTTCATTGGTATATTTACCCTATAGGGAATAGAAAGCGCTGATGATCAGAGTTCATAACTCGCCCCAGGAACTTCGACAGAATGTGCCTCAGCAAATCCTTCTGTTTCCAGCCCAACAAATTCCCCCTGCACCCGTTCCTCCCATCTCCACTCAATCTCAGCATCCTCAGCCATTGCCCCAAACCACAGCTCGGATCCCCTCAGCAGACTTATTAGCCATCTGGCTCCGGAGTCGAGAGTGTCCCTGCGGCGGGCGTCACACTCAAAACAAACCATTCTAATTCCTCCGCCTCTGCCTGACTCGTTTTTCTCTTTCGAAAATCAAGAATTGCCAGCTTCAGATATACCAATATTACAGCCTAACTGGGAGCACAAACACACACCCGATCTCTTCTCACAGTAAGTAGGCTTCTGTAATTTGTCATGTCCATGATGAATTATGCCTTTTACTGGAATCAAGCGTACTAAAGGCTTGTGGTGCAGAGAAAGAGAGCGATTGTGACTAATTTAATTGCGCTGCTACACAAACACTCGCACGAGGCAATCAGGAGTCGTATTACGCCAAACAATCCAAGGTCACTGACCTTCTGTGTCCTGAGGAGAAAACCAAAGTCAAGGGTGATCTGCTGTATGACACAGAGATTTCATTCCTCCTTTCTTTATTGAAGATTCCCTCCGAGAACTATCGTTTCCTCCCTCCCTCCAACTCATGTCCCTGGGTGAGGCTTTCTTCAAAAACATCTTGGGCCCTATCTTGCACCCAGCGCAATTGACTTTGTACACCGACGCATGTGTCATTCCTATTTTGCACCCGCGCAAAGCGCGCTTTTCCCTCCACAGAGGCACGTCGCTAAACTAGTGAATGAACTTGCGCGCCCTGGGCGGTTCAGCGCAAAAAAGGAGGCGTGTTCCGGCGCAAACGATCCCTGGTGCTATTTTGCTGTTCCATTACACAATTGCGCCACTGACCAGAAAAAACCTAGTCTAAAGTCAGTGGCGCGTTGCGCGTTGTTCATTATGCTATTTTAAGGGCGCATGCTTGGCCATAATGTATAGCGTGCACAACGCGCATACACTTTGCTCATGTAATCTACACAGATGCAACAGTTATTTTTGCAAATCATAAATTGTTACACTAAAAAAATATTAACACATGAGATGACGGAAATCATTGTGGTGTGACACGAAGATGTGAAAAAAAAATAGGCATAAAACTAGCTCACAAATTATTCAGGCTAATTATTCTCCCATCCCCATACAACACAACTTCTCTGTCTTTCACTGCTCTTACAAGAACATCAGTCTCCTCGGCTGTGAACCGCTCCTGGCGTGCGCCTGGTAAATACGCCATAATAATAGCAATCCATAATGGAACTTGCGCACCTGCTTTTAAAGGGAATGTTGGATGACGCTCTGATTGGTTTATTTCACGTTACGCCCAAACCACACCTATGAATAATGAAGCTACTTCAGACCAACCCATTTTAGATTTGCGCCGGGCGCAAGAGCCATTTATCCCGCCGGGAAAATAGCAACAGCGCCGAGACCCGCCCACAAACTTACTTGCGCTTCGCGCTTTGACACTTGCGTTTCAGATCGTCAAAATAGGGCCCCTTGTCTCTAAATAATAGCCACTGGCTTTTATTCATGTCTCAGTTGTGAATCAGATCTGGGCTGCGGGGCCCAGTTCAAGTCTGAGACACTGGCTAAACCACACACATTCTGAAGCACAGAACTTCACAGATTTTCTACTTAACCACTCGACACATGGATTTGTTTATGTTGGGGGGCATTACGGAGTTTAAGTGTGGGTTCACTTACTGTAGCTGTAGTTCAAGTTGAAAATTGGATAATCTCTCTGTTGAAGCTAGTTGACCAAAGTACTTGTTACTACGTTAAATCTGGTTAAAGTAATTAAGAAGTCTGTTTGGGACTATTAATCAGTGTTGGGAAGGTTACTTTGGAAATGTAATAGGTTGCAGGTCATTAAAATGTAATAAGTATTCTAACTATTTCAATTACTTTATTAAAGTTAAGGAAAATTACATTTGGTTGCTTTTTGATTTTGACTTTACAATATTTTTTTACTGTTAATCATTTTGTAAATCATTTAAAACAAGCAGTGTTAACTTTATAGTACTCAACACTAATTACTGTCAGACTTTCAAAATCCTTCTTCACTTCAATTTAGATTATAATAGCTTAATTTTAAAGCACAGCCACCACAAAATCAGACTTTAGCACCTCCTTTTACTTTGAGATCGTTCTGAGGTTAAAGATATAGTTTAGTAGTTATGATACTGTTTTTGATATAAAATCATTGCATAGCTAAGACAGGACAGACTGGCATCTAACAACGCCTTGGGGCATGTTAAATGAAGATATAGTGCTGTTTAGCTTAAATAAAATGACCAGAAACCATAATAAAAGTACCCAAAATATATTTATATTTCGTATATTTTTGGAGCTTGAGAAAATCTATTGTCTGGAATGACTTGAAGGTCAGGAAAGAAGACAGCATGTTCATTTTAGGTTAATTATTTCTCAAGGTTAATTATACAACTCTCGTCCAATCAAATTTAGAGTGTATTCGGGTTTGGTGAGTTTTGTCACCTAGACAAAGGGTCCCATTTTTCATCTCCTTTAAACCTACTGTGTAACAGACGTGCATTACAGCTTCCTGAAGCACACATTTAAAAGCTTTCAGCATAGGCAGGTTAACAGGGTTATATAAACCTCTTTGTCTCATTTTCATATGAACAGAATGCTTTTAACTGCCCAGCACCATGACACCTACCGGCAATTACTGGTCCCAGACCTGCTCTGAATCAATCACACCGGAGCAAAAGACAGTAAGAAATAAGCCATGTGAAAATGCATGCTTTCACAACCCAGAAAAAGATTGGTATTGTATTTAACCTTTACTCATTAGGACTTTCCCAAAAATCTGGCCATATTGCCACTTTGAAAGGGTGACCAATTAGTTGTGAGTGGAGTGACTGAATCAGCAAGTATCTTTTGGCCTGGAGTGGGAAGTGCTAACTCATTAAAGAGACAAAACCTGGACTGTGCTATTCCAACATTACATGCTTTTCTGAGAAAAAAAAGCCTCCAGCACTCATGTTACTACAACTGAGAAGAATGTGAATGCTTATGGTTAGCTTTTTCCAGGTATTATAGACCTCTTTGGTATAACTACAGTACACACTATGCACTCTCCTATGTATGAGTTTTATAAGGTTATTTTGACATCCTCAATGTCTGATAGCCCTTCTACTTCCACGATACAATAAAAACTCTGTCAGTAGCATAGAGTGTCCAACATTCCACATTTCATTTTTGGTTAAATAAGGGCATCATCTGGGTATTTAAAGTGAAATTTTTTTTTCTTGTTGGAATTGTCAGTCTGATCACACTAATTGCACTATTAAAAACTGCACATGAAATATCAGTTATGAAATTCACCTTAAAGGTATAGTTCACCTAAAAATGATAATTCTGTTATTAATCACTTACCCTCGTGTCGTTCCAAAACCGTAAAACCTTATTTAATCTTCGAAGGTCAAGTGATGTCACCTTTATTTATATAGCGCTTTTAAATGAGTCATATGGTGTGATTTAAATGTTTCTTTTCTCTTTGGAGTGTTACAATCTCTTGATGCATAAAAAAGATCTGTAAAGTTGAAAGACTTAAGTCTCAAATCCAAAGAGATATTCTTTATTAATGTTAAGAGTCAACCATGCCCTCCTATAATGGCTCATTCTAACACCACCCTACATCACAATGTAATATTTGCATAATGCAGCCCAAATGTTCACGCAAAGAAAGAAGGCATAACTTTATTCTCGCGGTTGCTGCAGGCGCAATGTCGTAGCGATGCTGTTTCGTTGTGAAAGCGAAACTACTTTGTTTGGTGTTCAAAAAGAGGACACAACTAGAAATCAGTGGTTAAGTTGTTTTTACAACACTGTTCCAGAACAGATCAACCCAAATATTCAGATTTGTGCAGCACATTTTACAGGGGACGAGGACAGTTTCCTGTACCAGCAGCCTACAAAACATTGTTTGTTTCTTTAAAGCGGGGCAATTCCAACTTTGCAAGGACAGTCTGGCACTTTTGACTCAAAGTTGTTAGTATGTTTGCATTTGTACAGGATTTGCCACTGATGATTCAAACGCGAGTTTTGAGCAGTGTAGAGTAGCACTTGTTGTTTGTCATTTCTCTGATCACAAATGCAGACATGGTTTTATGTTTATGCAACGTGATACACAACACAATGCATAAAATGACCGTAAAAATCATTATAATCTATATTTATGTCCCCACTGGATGCTACAAATGCCTCATTTGTAATGGCCTTTATTGGATTTGTCTTGTTGCGCTGGAACACACAGCATCACAGTATGGTAAGGGGCGAAACATTTTCTGTCACACACTTGAGGCATTAGGCCAATCACGATGTGCACGATGGATAGCTGCCTAGAAAAAAACCTCGAAAGAAACCAGGCTCAATCAGGAATCCAGTTCTCCTCTGGCTATAGACGAACCAGCAGGTTGTTCCATGCTGCAGCAAAGTCAGATTGTGCAAAGGACTCATCTGGTTCCTGTGGTCTTGTCCTTCTAGGAGACCAGGTTTTCACTGGGGAACACAAATTAAGATATTTTTGATGAAATCCAAGAGCTTTCTGACCCTCCTTAGACAGCAACATACTGTAATTCCAAGGCCCATGGTTTTGTTAAAATTTTATGAAGCTAAGAGAATACTGTTTGTATGCAATGAAAACAAAATTAACAACTTTACTCAACAATTTATTCTCTTCTGTGTAATTTTTCACACACATATTCTTTTATGCTTCATAAAATAATGGGTGAACTACTGATATCCCATATTTTAACAATGTCTATACCTTTCTGGGCCTTGAACGTGGCATTACATTGCTGTCTATGCAGAATCAGAACGCATGTTCAGAAGATGAACGAAGGTCTTAAGTATTTGGACCGACGTGTCGTGAGGGTGAGTAATAATACAGAATAAAAGATTTTGGATGAACTATACTTTTATCAAAAGTCTGCCATAGTATTTGACAAATGTCTAAAAATGTATTTTTATCACCATCATCTCCATCACATAAGTTTATTCAACACAACATCATTTGAAGTGTGATGGAAATATTAATGAAAGACTACAAAAATGCCAGAATTCTCCTGCTGTTGGACATTGTAAGTAGATACATTTTCTCTTAAAAATAAATAAATAAATAAAATCCAGTGTCCAATTTCAGTTAGGTTCTTCATTACTCTCCTTGGTCAAGCAGCTTTCTAAACCAGCAAGTTTATCTGGGCATAATTTAATGTAGCTACATATAAAGAATGGATTAAAGTGCAACATTTTCTAATGATAAAATGTTCTCCTACCACAGTTTAATGTGCAGAATACGTTAAATTGGGGTAGTTTTAAAATGACAATGTTTGGGTAATCTGTTTGAAAATAAATAAATAAATAAAATTATATATGTTTATATATGTTTCAAATATTGTTTGATGATGCTAAAGGCATTGCACACAAATTACACACTTCACCTTCAGGCAGTTATTCTGTTAAAACAAAGCACATTTTACAAATTATATGTGTGTGTGTGTGTGTGTGTGTGTTAATAACAGATTCAAGTTGTATTAGTTACCCCATTGTTTTCTCAAAATTTGGTAGCAATGTTTTTGTTTTTGTGCATATTATTCTTGCAGCCTTTGTTCAAAATATAATAACATCAGAAGAAAAAAGCTAGCCATAGAAAAAAAAAAAACATGTATGCTGTCATTCACAGAACACTTCCTTTTAAATCTATCTGTGCTATTTCATGTGCCTTCAGCAGATCTCATTTGTACGACGTCCATCAGCTGTCAGAAAAGCTTGAATGCTCTAATGGTCTAGTGAATTCAACACAATCAGGAAATAAAGGTAATGAAAAAGGATGAAAGATTTCTGTGCAAGATGGTGGAATAGAAGTAGGGGATAAGAGATTGTTTACTTTTACCACATTTAGCCGTGAAACTAGCACGTTATTAGGAAAGGTGATTTACAAAGATTCATGAAAAAAAACCTTATACTTCTGCAGGTGAAGCTGGATCACGATTGTTTCGCGCGAAGATCGTAGGACTGCACAAATAATCGAATGCGACTGTCATGCGCATTTTGTCAGAAAAGCCAATTCTGTAATCACCAGTAAATCTCCATCACATGCTTTTAGATGGAGCAACATTTACTGCTCAGAAGTGTAGTTAACTGACAAGCTACGCAAAAAAAAAATGTTATTGCATGATAATGAAATCGAAGATATTACTTGCGATAATGACAGCTGTTTGAGTAAATGCTGCTCCATCTGAAAGCATGTGAAAATACCACATTTAATAAAATGTTTTTACTCTAAACTCATTTCATAATGTCAGAAAAGTGTTTTCATTATTACATCCAACAACAAAGCACCTCAATTGCTTAGGGGTCATTCTTGTCTACATCTGACGTCACACTTTCAGGAATATAAGAACAGCGTGATTTGAGAAAAGGCTAATCATATTAGGAGATTATAAAAATTATATATATATATATATATATATATATATATATATATATATAATATATATTATATATATATATATATATATATATATATATATATATATATATATATATTATAGGATGGTTATGTACACACACTGCCAACACATATTTATGTAATGTATTCTGGATTTCTGCAATAAAGATGGTATAAACTGTTTACACGGTACCACTCATAAGTTTTGGGTAGTCAGAGTTTTGTTTTGTTTATGTTCTGAAACAACATCATTATTTTATTCAGCAAAGAGAAACTATTTCAAATAAATTCATTTGTTCTGAACTTTTTGTACATGTGTCAAGGCTTCTTGAAACCAAAGCAGTTTTAAATGTAGTAAAATATAAAAATGTTTATTTAAAATGTAATAATATTTCACAATTTAGAGTACAGAAATATGCAATGTTTGAAATAAGAAACAAAATTTGTTGCGTTTCATTTCTAAGCAGTTATTTTGTAAATTCTGAAGAAAAAAAATTGTGTTGTGTAATTAGCACAGATAAAATGTTTGTTATGACTTTTACAGTATTTGATTTTTTATATATATATATATAATTTCTATTGCCATAATTTCCTCCACAGAATTTCATCAAACACAATTTACATAATATGAGGTGTGATGGAAATGGCACAGTAATGGAATATTCACGAAAGGATAAAAACAGTGACAAAAACAAAAACTATTTCAAATATATGCCGGTGTTTTTCTATACACAAAAAATGTGTTGAAGTTTCCACAAAAAAAAGATTCAGTAGCACAACATCATTTTATATGTAGTATTTCTGGTTCGCTGTATTTTTGATCAAATAAACACAGCTTTGTCAAGCCCAAGAGACATTAAACACACACACACTTTTATGTCCCATATTTCAACTTTTTCTCTTTGTAATAAGGTATTACACATACCTACACCACTTATATCAAATTCCAATTACCTATACATTTAGCCTTAATCCCAGACTTTCAATATTTAAATATGAAAATCCATCATAAAACTGAAACAGATATATAGACCACATTAATAATGGAAAAAGAGATCAGGTATACGATCACAGCTTGCATATGATTTCCCTTAGCTAATAAAAGAAACATGCTGTTACATATGAGAAACACCACATTGTTATATTCAGAGAAAGGCTCCTTCTGCGGCATGAGCTAACAGGCGGTTATTATGCCCTGCACAATCTGTCAAACACATGATATCATAGTTATTTTGAGGGGGAGGGTTGCTCTGGAGGCTTACATTTCCATACAAGAGTGCATGTGGAATGTCTCTGAGCACTTTATATCCTTAACATTTCTGCAGAGACCCCACACAGGCAGGAAAGCCTCCATCTTCTAAGGGTAATCACAACTGTAATTGGATAAAAGAAAGGCAAGCCGACACCAGGCCTTTTAAAGGCAGGTTTATCACGCTCAGTCAGGATACGTTAGAAGACATACGCGCTAGCCCATTCACACCGGGCCTTCGTCTAGCTCAAACGCTTCTGCTTTCAAATGCAGACACATCAAAGGGGGAATGGCTATGGTTATGTTTGTTGTTCACAATGCAGAATTCAGCTGTCTGAGTGGGATCAAATGTTCCTTCATCGGTTTATGAACAATCGTTGATGAAAGTATTTGATGTGATTTGAGAGCACCAACTAATTTCAACTGAGCTTCAAAAAAACAACCAATAGTCTTTGTTCATCTACAGAAGATGAAATGTAAATGACGTGATTGGGGGAAAAAGCAGACAAGTTTAGAGGAAATCGTACTCCGGGGTTGGTGATTGATGGCAGTTGATTCTGCTCACAGTAAGGGAGGGGGAACCTGTTTTCTGCACATACAGGGGCCATCTGGCAAACTGGCAACACATTTGTGCGGTGAAGAAAATCCTCTGGCTCCTGTCTTATAATGTTTAGCATGTGTGTGTTTGAGTGTGTGTCTCTGCACACCTGTTAAAACCACAGTGTTTGTCTGGAACCCGTGTGTGTGAGGATGCGTTTGCTGATGCACGAGAGACCGCTTCATTCCACACGCTCGCACCGAAGGGAATGTGATTTCAGTCCAGCCAAACGCAGTCTGGGAAAAACATTTCAGTAACCTTGACCTTATTTTTAACTCGCCGCATATTGACCCGGCTGACAACTGATGGCCTGTCCCACTTTTGGATTCCTCAGTGTTTAAAAGCTTAAACGCCACAACACTGACAAAATATTGACAAGGGGCAAAAACAAATCACCACATAATCCTAAACTTACCTTACTTCATCTAACTTTCCTTTACAGGATTCCAAAGGCTGCTTTATAAATTATTAAATTACGCCTTTTAAATTGCATATCATAAAATTATGAGCTATAAATATTCAAATTAAGCATTTGTGAAATCATTTCATGCAATAATAAACTATTGCATATGCTTTGAGGTAACAATAAAGCAATTAGCCTTAACTGTCAAAAACAACAACACTAAACCAACACTATGGTTCAAAGTTTGGGTCAGTGAGATTTTGTTGTGTTGTTGTTGTTTTTAAAAGAACATTTGTATTCAGCAAGGATGTATAAAATGGATACAAAAAAGGATTACAATTTCAAATAAATGCTTTCTATTCATCAATGAATCCTAACGAAAAAAGTACAATGTTTTTCCAAAAGAATCTCAAACAGCACACGTTTTTCAACAGTGATAAGTGATAACAATAAGAGAATTACTTTAGCACCAATAATGATTTAATAATAATGAAGAATCATGTGATACTGAAGACTGAATTTTATATATATATATGAACACACACACACACACACACACCATTTTTTCTTATGGGACCCCAAACCTTTCAACAATAGTGATCATTTGTTCTCTATTGTACTGCCAATAATCACAGTTTATTCCAATCAATAACAGTCACTCCAAAAAAAAAAAGTAATTCCAGAAAAACTAGATGGACAGTTAGGGATAGGTTTTATGAACTCAGAAATGGACTGGAAGACAAAAAGCAATTTCATGCTTCAGAGAAAGGAGTAGAGATGTGCCATTCATCCTGTGCTTACCTCAACCTTTATTAAGAACAAAAAATGAGCAGGTATTAAAATTAATAAATCAAGAGCTATGCTAATGAGGATATGAAAGGGTTTTTGGGATAGTGAGCTCAGAGAGGGAAAAAAAGAGAGAGAAAGAAAGGAACACAGATATATTTTAATATCCAGCCAATATCCCAAATCTTCATGAGGAAGCAGACAACAAAGATGACACGGAAGATCTTTTGATTAAAAAAATGTACCTAAGTGGCCCATGCAAAGAATCCCATGAAACTCCTGACATTTACTGCTAAATTGATTAAATGACATTCAACTGAAATTATATATTATGTTTGAGGGATAAAGGGTTAGCATGAAAGAAAAGACAGTTCTACGTTAAATGCTGAGGTGAGCAGACAATCATTTGTTAGAAAAGAAAGAAAGAAAAGACCATACGAAAGTCAAAAAGAGAAAGACAATGAAAAGAGAATGTGATGGAACACATTTCTTCGGCCCTTGATTGGATGCAGGCTAGAAGGTGGTATTGCACTAAAATGAGAATGACCTCAGCCATCTAATACAACTTAATGGGTGTAGTCACTGCCATTGAGATATCCAGCTGGGTATTAATAGCTCAATTAAAGAAAGAGTATTGGATTTCTTTTTCAATTGCTACGTTGAAAAGAACATTGATAAGTGCAGAAGCAGCAGGGATTGATTTTACTCAAGAAGTCAAGAGATCACAATGGTATTAAACCTTCTGTGAGATATACGGATCATCAGGGGCTGCCGGCTACCTTGCTTTCTGCCTCTGTCTCTCTCTTAAACCCAATCGCTCTCTCTATCATGAAAAAGATGGATGTAAGCAAAGCCAGGGCTATAATGGAAAGGGTGAAAATAGCGGTACAATAATCTGCATTAAGTTTTGTTGGATTCTCTGCTTGTCCCTAAAAGAGATTGATGCTTACATGTTTGATCAAGAATAGTTCACTCAGAAATGCAGTTACAGATGGTCTACAGCTTTTCATTTCACAAGATGTTTACTGATGGACTGGAGTTGTGTGGATTACTTTTGGATGGATGCCATGATTTTATCAGCAGTTTTGACGCTCATTCTGACGGCACTCATTCACTGCAGAGGTTCCACTGAGGAGCAATTGATTTAATGCTAAATTGTATCTGTTAACATCAGTTAATGCAATGTGAACTAACATGAATACCAACATTATTATTAAGTAATCTTAACATTAAATGAGCAATATCATATGAGTAGACGTGAGATAAGGCTGTATATCAGCACGGCTGTGATCCAGCAGTAGGCATGAGGCAGCAGGTAATCAAAGCATGCTGATAAAAAGTCATATTTCATGTCTAAGAGTGTGATATTGCTCTTATACAACAGTTCGATGAGTGTGTAAATAAATTAGGAACAACAACACAGTATGTCTATAAAAGCCCTATTTTGTGCACAGCTACTTCCTTCTGCCACAGATTCAAATCTAAAGTTGACAAAATCTAAAGAAAGCAATAGGCTCTTCGTCGTACTGTCCCTTCATCTGTAAAGGGTGATTTCCACTGACAGCGCTGCTCAGAGGATTTGATGGTTGCATCTAACAAGTTGTTGGTAAAAAAAAAAAAATGAAAATAAAAATTGAGTTTTTTTAAACATAAAATCTCTTGCCACCATCCAATGGCAGAACTAAAATCACCATTACGAACACACATACACACACACCGATTCTCAATATTAAACACTATTATTAAATAATATTATTATTTATATAAAATATTATTTATTGAATAATAATATAATATAATAATATAATAAACAACCATAATAAAAGTTAAGCAATTCAGTCAAAAGTAAAAAGACTATGATATTCAGCATTGAAGTTACAAATATAATGTGATTTAAAAAGTAAATATTGGATTTCCCAAATGAAATGCAAGTCTTGGCACTGAACCCGAACTGCCTACAAATGAAACCAGACCAGCGGGTGATGTATTTATAGATTAGAAACTTCTGAGCCAAGCCTGTTTGAAGCATCATATTACCATAGGTACAGTATTAGATCCGCTAAATAGATGCAATCTTTTATAGAAAAAAAAAAAACAAAAAACATTGCACAATATTAATAATCAAGCATAAAATACATTGTACACCTTGCATACACATGTAAACACTGCTCTACAGTGTTTTAAATGTGCAAGTTACAGAGTTTACTGACTTTACATGGCCACGAGTGAAAATTGTTAATTCTGCAACATATTTTGTAACACTAGTGTTGTCTTTTGAAATGTTACAGCTATAATTCAATAAGTGTAATAAAGTCGGAATTCTGTGGTAATCAACAGTCACAGAACCCGAAATATTCCCATAACAGCAGCCCAAGCCACATTCCAGGCTTATTATGGTCATAAATTATGAACAATCGCAAAACTAATCAGCGTTGTTAATTACAGAGATTCTTCATTGGTAATGGCTGAAGTTAGTGTGAGCAGGCGGCCGTGCCTGCGCTCTCTGATGGATGTGGAGACCTGTAGAGGTGCAACAGGCTGTTATTGCTATGCACTTCTGAGTCATAATAAAGATTGAACCACTGCTGTTCTGCACCTGTAAATGGGAATGTGGAGGACAAATTGTCAGAGAGGGGCCGTGACGCTGCTTCTTGAGTGAGAATCTTGTCCTTCGCACGGCGGTCATGAATAATTCAGCAGCACACTCTTCGCACACTCTGTCAGCACTTTAATGTGCCTTTACCTGGTTTAGAAACAGCTGGATCCCCCCCCCACCCCCATTTCTGCCACTCAATTCCCTCTGTGCTTCTCGAAATCACATGAAATGTGTGTGTCCATGAGAGGACATCCACTAATTTAAAACTAAAGCAATATAATACTAAAAGTGTTGAACTACAAATAATGATATATGTTTATAGTAATTATTATAATATTAATCATCTAACCTGTGCATGGGAGAGGACATCCCACCTGCAGATGGCAGTATGATGTGTGATGCCAACAAGGTTACTCATGCTTAAAAACAGACTGAGTGGACATGAATTAAATCTCAATGGCTTCTACAAAATGGACATTTTATACAATTTTAAAACTGACGCAAAAAAAAAATGTATACAAAAAAATGTGGCAGATACACTGAGATGCATATGTATTTATTTTCATGGGACTTATTTTAAAATGTTTAATTTTCGCATACATTTAACTTAAGTTTTAATGCATTTCATACTTTTTGCCAAAAGTATGGTGTGATAGAACCTTTTAGAACCACTCCTCTATTTCTTTAATAACTCTTTTAAGATTTTTCTCAGAGTAATTGTTTACCACCATCAACACTGTAATGAGAAACACGACTCTGTAAATACCCTAAACATTTCAAGGACACTGAGAGCACTGCACAAAACAAATATTTTAAAATGTTGCATGCAGCCGTATTCCCAGGTAATCCCTGCTGAGACAGTTGAAGAGTCTGCAACAGACTGTCACTTCGAGTCTGTTTCTCAGGCTCATGGGAAATCAAAGAAGAGAAAGCAAGACAGAGACAGAGACAGAGACAGAAACAGAGAGGGAGCAAGAGCAGGAGAGAGGAAGGCGGAGAGAGAAAATGATCACACAAAATAAACAAATTCTGCACATTTGTGGCAAAGTGGCAACAGCTTCCTTTCCACCATCAGAAAGCATCTGCATTTCTTAAGCCAGGGGAACATGGAAATTCTCACCATCATAATATAATATAATATAATATAATATAATATAATATAATATAATATAATATAATATAATATAATATAATATAATATAATATAATATAATATAAAAAGATGCACCATCTTAAGTAACAATCAACGCTCCATAAACAGCGTGATCATTACTCTGCAACTGCTTGTTAAAATGCTCCTCTTTTTTTGCTTGTATCTGAAGGAGGGGCTGTAATTGCGAAAGAACTGTTTGAATACACAAATATTTGAGCTGCCTCTAATATCAGTCAACCTTAATTTGACTTCCCCATGATGAATCGGAGTCTGGTTGGGCGGGAGAGATCTCCGCTCCGCCTGAAATCCATAGCGCTGGACATTTTAATCAGGTTCATTTCAGGTTACACTCAAAACTAATCAGCCTTACTGCATGCGACCCGTAATTTGGTTAATTGTGTTATTTGGCAGTGCATCCACCAGCTGGGAAGTTTACGTTGCAAATGTCAAAATGCTGAATCTTAAAATGGCATGGGGCAATCAATAGACAGTCTTTCTAGATATGCTGATGAAAATTTAACCCTGTAAAGACTGACAAATTAAATTATATTGAATTTTTTAGCTTTTTTTTTTTTTTTTTTTTTTTGAACATCACATTTGATACATCATGATTTTTATGACTCATATAGTATGACTCAATCATATTCAGAAGCCTAAAACTGAGCAAAAATATGCAATTCAGTGCACTGCAGCTACTAATATTTAAATAGCCAAAAAGAAAGATGAAATTCTGATTGCTTGTAATGTAAATCAATGAGATCTATGCAATAATTGAGAGATGGACAAATAAACATTACTCAAAAGTTCCTGATGTATTGTATATGATATTCACAATTTAAGATTATTTTCTAATAAATTACTTATGGATAATCAGGTAAATTTAAGATGCTTTAGTCCAGTAGGTGTTTATGTAAAAATCTTACAGAATAAAAACAGAATGTTGATATTTTAGAGGCTGTCGAAATTTGTGTATCAAATATGATACAGATGAGTAACGTATTATTCTCTACCGATGATAAATTATGGTGAAAAGTTATTTTGCACTCATTAGATTAACTGATGAGACAGTGAGATGCATCATTAGATCGATGCTGACAGCAGAACAGGGTTATCAGTATTCACATACAAGAAAGACTCACTGCAAATATGGATCTACAGCATTTGCTTATAGAATTATTTATGAAAATATTTCAACACCATGGAAAAACAGAGTAAAGGACAAATTCACTGCATCTCTGCATGTTTTGTGAGTGCCAACTCAGTGTCTAACGGATCTCGGATCAATCCTAGTGCCTGCACTCTAATGTATAATCTCATATTTCTCCAGGGAAATTGAAACAATGCAGGAGTGTAGATGCAGGCATGGGCTTACATCTGTCCCACAGCACAACCTAAGAGGCTTTTAGTTGTTTTCTAGAGTTTGGGATCATGATCATTCCTTCCCAAAGTTCTTCACACCTCCAGATTTCAGCTCTAATTTCACAGTCCACACCTCCTGAAAGCTGCACCTAGAGTGCACTCCAAGAAGCCTCTTAAAGTATTGCATTTACTTTCCCAAAGAGGAGAGCAAGAATTTAAACAAACAGTGCAAACAATCCACAATGTCTCTATATATGTGGGAAAACTCTGGCTTGTTTGAATCAGCATGTCTGTACATTAAAAAGAATTGCAAAAGTACTGTGTGACTGACTCATGGTACAGATTTTAACATTCTAAATCTAAAACAGGAAAACATCTAAAAATAACAAATAAATTATTGTTGCATGAACATCACTTCATATTGTAGTTTCTTCAAAGGATACAAATTATTGGGGTAAAAAACAAGTCTTCATATCTTTAGAATTTAAGTAAATGTTTAGAAATGTATAGGCTAACTGAAAACAAGACAAAATTGCTAATACAAAACTACCATTCAAAGTGATCTATAAACACGTGTGTGTATTTATATATAGGGGAGTTATATATATATATAATATATATATATATATTATTGGTGGGCCGTTATCGGCTAACGCGAGACTCTTATCAGGCGATAAAAAAAAATATCGCCGTTAATCTATTCTCAAAGTTTGGTTGGGAGCTGGGTCTATACTAAGCAAGCTATTTTGACTTTCACTTTGATATTTTATATAACCGACTGGCTGAGGCCAGCCTAACTGACAGTGACACTGAACCGAGCTCTCTTCTTGAATATCGAATTTGCTTTATTTTGCTCTAGTGCCGACAAATACATACGAAATATGTCAAAATATCCACCTTGGAAATTATGCTCGAAAAAACTGTCAGTTATTTCTTAAGTGAAAGTAAACATTTGAGGAAAGAAATGGGATGTGTATTATATTGGATGCGTTCATCGTCTCTTAAAGTGACCGCGCCTAATTTAGCTGCTGGCTGATATAATGTTAATCCAAGAGAATGAAAGAAAGAAAATCACTCACTGCTCTTGACTACTTTGTAGTTTTAACAGTCAAACCAAAAATTATTCAGACACCAGATTTATTTTTTGATATATATATATCAAAACTGTAATAATGTGAGAAATGTTGAAGGTGTCCGAATAAATATAGGTTTGATTGTATATTTCATTTTTACATTGAAGACTATCCAGTGCTTTTTTACATTGAATTATTTAGTTTCTGTACCTTGACACCTACAAACTTGAAAAAAAACTTAAATATTGTGTAAATAGCACAAATAAATATAAATAAACGAACATACAAATTAGACAATTTCAAACAGGGCCCACTGGTACAACCTTCACCGGGCAATGTGTGCAATGTGGAATTAGTTTACAGCTTTTTCAAGCAGTTTGTGACACATTTTGGAAACAGGAGATGTAGATTTCTAATGCACCATCTAGCTTGATAAACCCCTTCTCAAAGACTTACTGTTTGTCAATTTTATTTGGGTAACACACCTATCCGGAATGCCGTCGACAGAACTCGAATGAGCCATTTTAATCTAGATTAATCTAGATTAATTTCAAGATCACAGTGAGATTAATCTAGATTTTAAAAAATAATCTATGCCCACCTCTAATATATATTATATATATATATATATATATATATATATATATATTTTTTTTTTTTTTTTTTTTTTTTTTTTTTTTTACAATTGTGTTCAAATTTCACAACAGAATGGTTTTTACTGTATTATTATTTTTATTATTTTTTGGATGGGGGCTTGGGTTGAATCACATTTCACCTTTAAAGTTTTGGAAAAAACTTTTTCCTGCCTTATTAGTGCTGAGCGGGTGACTTGAAATTGGTTTCTTAAGTGTGATTTCCTTCCACCCAAAATAATCCCGACTTGCCCTTATTACAGCTGTGCCGGGCTTGATGGCTTACTCAAATGTTAAACGTGACCTTTACGAGACATTTAAGGTGGGAACACGGCTAATGTGTTTGTGTGTTTCTACAATAGCACTGCGTGAGGCGTGCTACAGCCTGCGTCCACTGAGTCATATCTGAATAATGTTCCTTTGTTTATACTGAGTGACACCACAAATTGTAAAACGCAAGAGCTAAAATATACCCATAATTGAGAGAGAACCTACTGGATTAGTGTTTAAACACCATGTCAAGTTGCCCATTACAGCAAAGAGACAGCTAACTAAAGGAATTTTCCCTCGTAAGATGAATTCAGGCATCACATTGAACACTGTCATACTGCATTCTTAATTAGCATAAGCGCTAACCATCAAAACTGCAGGAGTCTGTGAGAAAGTGAGTGGCGTTTGCAGCCTCAGCGTGGTTCATCTCATCTTCTGCTTCACAGTCCTATACTATTAAAACATAAGACCTGTCTGCATTAACTGCTGCTATAAATGCCCATTGACCTGACTTGTTAAAAAACAATTATAGAATCAGTCGGGCAACAAAGATATAACTGAAGCCCAATGTGTCCAGATAGCCTACATGTATGAGTTAGAATTAATGGTTAGTATGAACAAAAATGATATGAGAACAGTATTTACCATATTACAGCATTCATATCTGATATATTTATGCTAATTAAGTGATTCTTGACTTGATCACTTCTGAATCTCAAAGCAAAACTCTTGAATCTTTATTGATGTCACTATAATCTAGCAAGGTTTGCCATATCTATTCATTATTTGTTACTTTACAAGACAGTTCCATTGGTTAACATTAGTTAACATGAACCAGCAAGGAAAAATCTTATCTTACAGTACTTTAATTGTAACATAAAATCACATTTATTAATAAAATAAAACGTTAAATATTTTCATGGACCTTAGCTAACATGAACAATGAGCAGTTTAATTTTTAAGTTAAGAAAGATTAAATAAATATTTTATAGCTGATGGTGGCTATTGAAAGTAAGGGGGAAAAAAAGTGTTCAACAGAAGAAAGAAACTCATACAAATTTGTAACAACTTGAGTATAAGTAAAAGATTATTTCAGTGTACTATTCCTTTAAGCACCAATTTTGTGTGTTATATGCATTAGCTTCTCGGGTATTTTAGGAGAGACTATGCTGTGGCTCATATACTGCTAAATAATAATTAGAAAAAAAAAATGCTTTCAAAGAGTGCATAAACATGCACAATCTCTTTCTCATTCACACACACATAATACAAACAGCATGCAAATCTCAAACAGCTTTCGGCATCATTTGATGTTCAAGTGGCTAAAATCCTTGAAAAACAGCTCCAGAGAGACTACAGTAACTCTTAAGCCTTTTCAAAGGATGATACCTCAGAACACAAGTATCACTCTCCTCAACATTCACCTCTTGCCATTTGTCATGCTTACTTCAAGAACACATATTACTTACAGTGCTCATCAAACACAAGGCCATAGGCTGTAATTAAAATGTAGCACCTCTGGAAAAAAAGATATGTAAATAGACGTTGCATGAATAGCATGGCATATATGAATACCTCATTGAAACGATATCAGCTCTGTAATGTATATCAAGTCCTCCACTTACTGTGTGTATATTCATGTCCCTTGTGTGATAAATATTTAGTTGTTTCATGTAAGTTTAACCGTTAGGCTCTTTTTTGGTGAGGAATTAAGCCATTAGATTATTAGAGTGTCTTGTTAAAAGAAATAAGTCATAGAGCCACTTCATGTTGAGGACCCATAGATGCATCAAATATAAATACTGTAGATGTTCAATTCCAGGTTTATTTGACTTAATTTCTCTTTTTATAATTATGTAGCACATATTGCAAAGCCCCTTTGAGATAACAATCTTGGCAAATAATGTATCGGTTTCTTCATTTAAACCATGCCAAAAAAGAAAAAAGTAAAAAACACTGGTAATTTTAATTGTATTTCTAATGCACACTAGATGATTGTTTTTTTTTTTTAAAGGCGGGATTTAAATCAAGGAGCATCCAACATCTGTTTGTCCCTTCCTCCTTATTTCTTCTCTTTTTTTCAATCACAGAACTGACTATTGACCTTTCTGTGAAATTCTAGCAGTGGATAAAATAATACTGTCTCCTTATGTCTAACTTTATGCTGATATTGTGCCAACAAAATCTATCTGATCATTTTTTTCACAGTTCACTCCGACATTCCAATACATACCAAAAAGCTTTTCTCAATCCCAGATCAGAAAGAGAAGAGAGAGTGGCCGTACCGTCCCTTGAACTGGAGAATTCGTTCAGGTAAAATGGAGTCATCCGTCAATCTGAAAAGGTCATTGGCTGTGGCATTGTGACAAGCCCTTTCCAGATAATCCATTAATCTCCAAATTCAAATTATCATTCTTCATCCTTATTACAGGGGGGTCCAGTTACCAGCCTGCCGCTGGCCCTCCTCATTTCCATTTACTAGCCACATTATCAGAAGGCCTCTGCTGAGAGGATTAAAGATGACACTAGAAAAATAGAGAGAGACAGAGAGAGAATGGATGAAAGAAACAATGAGTAGATGAAGATGAAGTGAGGAATTATACCGAAATTTTAGCTCCATCTCAAAACTTAATGAGCTGCCTCAGTGTCTACTTTATTTCGAATACCTTTTAAGGTGGGCTACTAACCAAAAATCTTAAGATAAAGGTAACAAGACTGGTCTATCAATTCCCATACAGAATATTGGCTATGTTTGCAGTTAATTCTAGTATGTGATTCAGAGTTCAGAGTTGAGAAGAATATTGAATCTGATCTGATCTCAACAATCAGTAATGCTTTCTGTTAGCATTACTATCTTTTAGCTATAGGCTTAATTTTTTCACCATTATGTGGGAACTGGTTTCATGCTGATTGCAGTAGGCTACAATTAGACATTAGCATGTTGCTAAGCTAACAATTCAATGAAGCATAAAAACTCACAACACAAATATTGGGTAAAAAAAAAAGCAATTCCTTTTTTTTTAAAGTGTTTACCTTGACTCTCACTGCTTGTCACAATGCTTTCTGGGTTGTGATGGTGATTTGGCTAAAACGAGAACGCTTTAATTTAGCCATTCACAGTTTTGAACAGCCTTTGTGACAGGAGTGTGCCTGCGATGTCTAAAAATGTTACTCAGGTAGGCAGCTCAGGTTTTGGAGCTTTTGATGCCCCTCACACAGTACAGGCCCAACACTCATGGAGAGATTCATAACAATCGCAATAAAGTTTACCCCAGGGGTTCGAGAGGAAAATTAGTTTGGAGCACAGTCTGTCTCTTTAAATGAATAATACAAAATTGCATTTTATATAAACTGCACTAACAGAAGCCTCTGTATCTACACACTTCCAGAAGTTTTCTTAAGATCTTAAAGGCCATTACATAACACAAATTGATCATTCTGATAAAATTTACTCACATCGTATCAAACCCATATGACTTTGGTTCTTTTGTGGAACACTGTGAAACCTGCAAAACATGTAAAACAAATGTAAAAACTGAAGCACCATAATTAAAAGTAGTCCATAACATTTACAGGTTACATTATAGGTCTCCTGAAGCCATACAATAACTTCATGTCAGAAATGGGACAAAATGTAATTGTCACTGATAATCCAAATTTCACTCAAGCTAGTTTTATGAACTAAATCAACAGGTTTATTGTATATACATTATGTATAAATAAATAAATAAACATTCACATTATAATATTTAATTAGAATATGAACATAGTAGTATGTGCCAATGCTGCTTTTTTATTTATTTTTTTATTTAAACTATGCATGGTAACACTATAAAATAACTTTCATTAACTTTTATTTCATAAATAAATCTTTAACATTTTCACAAATTCTATATCATATTTCTAGCCATTTAAACCCTAACCATTATATTTGTTTGTTATAAAATGTTTGTTAATGATTTATTAAAAATATAAAGTGTTTATATTTTAGTTTAGTTTATAGTTTAAAATACAAATGAGAATATAGTGACATTTATTAAAATTTTTATTTTTATAGCATTACCATATACAAATAACTTAAGTTGTGTATATGACATAAGAAAACATAATTTACACAATACTTGTGATACTTTCTTTTTTTTTTGTAACTGCATGAAATCCATCATTTAAAGTAAAGTAATTGTACAGTTTTGAAACAACATAAGGGTGAGGAAATTATGATAATTTCCATTTCTGTGGAAACCACCTGCTAGCAAAGATATCGTATATTCATCAAACTTTTTTTTTTTCTGGCACTACAGAGCAGCAGTATATCTACTGGTAGATGATAACAGTCAATGCTAAATCAACTAGCGTCCCAGCGCACCAAAATTCCATTTGTGTGATGACGCGTCCAAACACAGCAGCCCTGATCCCTTCAAAGATCTCTCCCGACCACAAAGAAAACCTTGCACATTTCAAGCACTCAGCACGTTTGAAAAGTGCAGACGGTTCATCTAGCCCAAGAGCCTGTTTGTACAGCAGGTTATAGGCTTAAAAAAAAAAAAAAGCTTTATGCAAGCTGTTTCTCCATACAAACACACAAGTGGTGCAGCTCCAGAGCTCACTGTCATTACAGATGACAGCATCGCCCAATGGGAGTCAGCGCCACAGAAGAGTGAGGGCACCCGGGGTTGAGAGAGGTTTGGGAAGCGGGGGGTGGGTTGTTTGAGCTGTATGGATTCATGGATGGATGGATACATGGATGTGAAGGGAAAAGAATGCATGGATGGATAGCGCCAAGAGGAATGACAATGGAACGAGAGGGCAAAGCCAGCCGCATATGCAGGAAATGAGCACATGGGGCGCTGGGCTAAACACCACACCGTCTGGTAGGCAATTACTAGGCATGTGTTTGTCTTCCCAGGTTAGATCTTCGAGCACAGAGAGTGGCTGTGACAGATACACACACAGCTGTGGGAGGGGAAATGTGCCGTGACCAGACTTCACTGTACTTGAGAATGGAAATCTAATGGATGCACTTTGCAGTTTTTCTTTGTAATATAATTTTTCAACTCTCCCTGTATATCATCAGCAAAAAAACAATCATGATGTTGAGAAATAGCATGGCATTTAGTACGGTTCAGCTGTTTTGTATGCAGTTAAAAAGTTCTGTGGTTTGGGCAGGGATATTAGCTCATAAATTCTGTCTTTAATTAATGTACAATAACATCAACAAGAGTAGAAAAAAGATACAAGTGCCAGGGATTTGATCAAGTGCTTAGTGCACATGCTCATAATGCAGGCTTGAATCTGATTTGCATCATTTGCAGATCAAAAAGGACATCATGACAAAGCTGACTGACCGATTGCACCACTAGAAAGCAAACTAATTCTAAGCTATGATGTGAAAGGTAGCAGAAACGCTTCAATGAAAAACCATCAAATGAGAAATGTCACACAGGGAATTATTTTCTCATTGCAAATTATTATTCTTTTTAACACCAAATATTTTACTTTTAATAGTATTTTCCTGTAAAATTATATATATATATATATATATATATATATATATATATATATATATATATATATATATATATATATATATATATATATATATATATATAATGTTTTTTTGGTTGCACTTTATTTTACAGTACATGTACTAATATGTAATTATAGTGTACTTACAGTGTATTTATCTGAGAAAGTTCTGGTGATACAAGGTAACTACATGGGGTAGGGTTAGGTTTAGGGGTAGGTTCAGGGTTAGTACCTAGTTATTACATAGTTATTGTAATTACTATAATAAGTACATAGTATGTACATGAGGAACAGGACTAAAATAAAGTGCTACCGTTTTTTTAGTTTTAGTTTTTTACAGGACATACCGTAATTAACATGGAATGAATGGAATAAAAAAAATGGATTTAAAAAACGTAAAAGTATCTTAAGTAGAACTATCTGAAATCCTGTCTATATTTTAAAAAAATAGCTTGTTTTAATAGATTGCATCTTAAAGATTTAATTTGTCTTAATGCATAGATTGTTTTTTTTGTTTTTTGTTTTTTTGTTACTTGTTTATTTTAAAAGCGAAATAAGTCTTCCATTGCAGTAAAACCAAATACATTCTACATTTTCTAAAAACAAGCCTTGATGTTTTCAACAAATCAATAATTTGTTTTTGGTTTGTGGATTTTTACTTAAAATTAACTTTAAAAAAGACAAATTAAAAAATGTTTAAGTCATTTTTGAAAAGAGGAACCCATTTAAAATGTGTATTCTAAAATAATTTACAAAGTAAGTAAAATTGAATCAGGTTTCAAGGAATTTTAGATTTAAAGGCTGTTTTATCTGGAAAATAAGACACCTAAAAAATTAGACACTGATTAAAATGTATTTAAATTATATAATAATAAAGTAAATAATGGTGCATGTTAACCAGCCAGACCCCTTGCCCATCATATTTTTACTGGCCATACTATTTCATTTTTCTGCTACTTAAGAATTTTCATCCATTCTCCCAAATTATGAGAGAAGAATTTATCCACCCTATACAAACACTACGCATCCAGTAGAGCAGAACCAAACAGGTCTGGCATACTTCCCTATATCGCGGATGAAAGAAGGACCCAGGAACTGCTAAAAGATAGAGATTAATAAAGTAAAAGTGCCTGGAGTGTCTCATGGTTTGCAGTGTGTCACTGCTGATTACTGTAGCACACTCCAGCACAATCAGGTTTATTAATCAAGAGGAAGATGGAAGCTATGGGGACGAGACGATGACCCTCCAAGCTGTTCACGAAGTGTGAGTGGACCTGCATCACATCACTGCCAAAGTGAATTTCTATATCAGGGAAAGGAATGGATATAAATAACCACGTCCCTGCTGGACTGTAACTGTAGAGTGTGTATGAGTTATTTCCACACCCTAGCACAGTAAATATATTAGTACAGGTGAAAAAAATCAAACCATGGTTATTCAATATATATTTACAAATTAAGACCAAGATTCATTGAATGAATTGCACCCTCTGATAAAATATTATTTTTTTATTTTTGTTTTATCCGATACAAAGTGCTATATAGCAAAACATATTTGAACAGGCAGGGAAAAGGCAAGGTTACAAGATTATTAATATTCACTTTTGTACCATAATTTACTTTTAAGATTTTCTTCTGGGAACTTGCATGTAAGAGAAAGTTTTTAAAGAAAGTTGCCATAGTAACACATCTGTATAACATTAGTTAAGGGTTAAAGAAAGATTTTCAGACTGTCTTGAATTAAACGGGCCATAGATTAGACACAGGACTTAATAAACAGACATAATCTTGGAAATCTACTTACCATGACTTAACATTAATTCCTCTTAATTCAGTAGAGCCTAGAAAGCACTTAAAACGAATAAATTCAGATTATCTTCAGCTGGATATCCTTGTTTTTCCTCTATCCATGTTTTATTTATTTATTTATTTTTACATAAGAGTATATACAGCGGTAGCGCTTCCTTCTGGTGAGGAGGTTTACTGCTTGAACTCAGATAATTGTTCCAGACAGAAAAAGCATGAAATTTAAATATTTTTTCACATGTAGCTCACAGCAATATTTTCCTTCTCTGATGTATATGATTTGTGTAACCTTTGCAGTGAGAAAGGTACAAGTCCCCTGGTGTAAATCTCAATCAACCCCCTTATGGGAGGACAATTAAATAAAAAAAAGAAGAATGAAATGCTAATTATCATTCAAATTAAGAGGGTAATAATCAGGTCATTCTGAGATTTTTTTAGTGGCTGCACCAAGTTGAGAGAGGCGCCTCATAGTACGGCCATTAATTGAAACCCAGCATGAAACTAAGAGCTAAAAATACATTAAAGCTGTCAGTGTGCCCTCTATTAGTTAATTCAGCGGTGTTGCTTCATTCAGCACACAGCGGTAATGCATAGAGCTAACTGCACCTGGTTATACACCTCAAGGTTACAACAGCAATGTGAGGGAGTGAGACAGCAAGAATGAGAGACTATTATTTACTGGAATTTCTCCTCGTGACTTTGTACTGCTGTTGGACTAAACAATTATCTTGTGCTATTATAACAAAGACAAAAATTGCATCTTTGCTTCATGATTGAAGAAAATGTTATTTGACAGCGGTCTGCCATTTAAAAAAAATATATAAATTATATATATATATATATATATATATGTATATATATATATATATATATATATATATATATATATATATATATATATATATATATATATATATATATATATACAGTGGGGATCGAAAGTTTGGGCACCCCTTGCAGAATCTGTGAAAATATGAGTAATTTTCAAAAAATAAGAGAGATCATACTAAATGCATGTTATTTTTTATTTAGTACTGTCCTTTGTAGGATATTGTACATAAAAGATATTAAAATTTAGTCCACAAGACAAAAAAATTGCTGAAATTATTAAAATAACCCCACTCAAAAGTTTGGGAACCCTTGGTTCTTAATACTGTGTTCTGTTACCTGATGATCCTCGACTGTCTTTCTGTTTTATGATGGTTGTTCATGAGTCCCTTGTTTGTTCTGAACAGTTAAACAGTTCCAGCATCTTTGCATATTTGAACCCTTTCCAGCAGGGACTGTATGATTTTGAGATGCATCTTTTCAGACTGAGGACATTTGAGGAACTCAAACACAAAGATACAAACATTGACTGATGCTCCAGAAGGAAACAAGATGCATTAAGAGCTGGGGGGTGAAAACTTTTGGAAATTGAAGATCAAGGTAAATTGTACTTAATTTGTGTTCCGGGAAACATACAAGTATCTTCTGTTGCTTACGAAGGGCAGAACTAAATGGAAAATTTTTTTATTTCAACTAAATAAGAAAAATTTGGCCATCTTCATCGTGTTTAAAAGTTTTCACCCCCCAGCTCTTCATGCATCTTGTTTCCTTCTGGAGCATCAGTGAATGTTTGAATCTTTTTAAATAGTTTTGTTTGAGTCCCTCAAATGTCCTCAGTGTGATAAGACGTATCTCAAAATCATAAAGTCACTGCTTGAAAGGGTTCAAATATGCAAAGATGCTGGAAAACTGAAGAATCTGCCGGACTTTAAAGATTTTTCTGAAGAATGCTGCTCAGTTTAACTGTTCAGAACAAACAAGGGACTCATGCACAACCATCACAAAACAGAAAGACAGTCGTGGATCATCAGGTAACAGAACACAGTATTAAGAACCAAGGGTTCCCAAACTTTTGAGTGGGGTTATTTTAAAAATTTCAGCATTTATTTGGTCTTGTGGACTAAATGTTAATATCTTTTATGTACAATATCTTACTCAGGACAGTACTAAATAAAATATAACATGCATTTAGTATGATCTCTCTTATTTTTTTAAAATGACTCGCATTTTCACAGAACCTGCAAAGGGTGCCCAAACTTTCGATCCCCACTGTATATATATATATATATATATATATATATATATATATATATATATATATATATATATATATATATATATATATATATATGTCAAGATATATTTATAACTACAGAAAACAGAAGAGAGAGAGAGTTTGGGTTGATACTTACAAATTGTAATCCGTTACAGATTCCAAATTACATGACAAAAAATTTGACACATTTTAAGTAATATAATCAGACTACTTTTTGATTACTTTTGGGCTACTTTTTTATTTGATTTAAGTAGGACTACAATATGTACCAGTATGTACCAGTATATAAAAATACAAAGAGTATGAAAACGTATTACTGTACATTTTTTGTATTTTTTTTTTTTTTAAGGTTTCAACAAAAATATTAAGCAACACAACTGTTGATAATGAATTAATTTTATAATAAGAAATGTTGGTTGCACTTTATTTTACAGTACATGTACTTATAGTGTACTTACAGTGTATTTATCTAAGAAAGTTCTGGTAATACAAGGTAAAAACATGGGGTAGGGTTAGGTTTAGGGGTAGGAACAGGGTTAGTAGCTAGTTATTACATAGTTATTGTTATTTACTATAATAAGTACATAGTACAGTATCTACATGAGGAACAGGACTGTAAAATAAAGTGCTACCGAAATGTTTCTTGCACCAAATCTGCATATTAGAATGAGTTCTTAAGAATGATGTAACACTAAAGATTGCAATAATGCGAGCTAAAAATGTAGCTTTGCAATCATGGGTATAAGTTGCATTATTTGGAAAAATATATATTGTTGCAATAATTGCTATAATATTTCATAACTTTATATTTAATCAAATTAATGCAGCCTTAAGTGTAAGAGAATTCGGTCACACTTTATTTTAGGGTCCAATTCTCACTATTAACTAACCATTAACTATGACTTTTACCTCAATTAACTCCTTATTTGCTGCTTATTAATAGTTTATAAGGTAGTAGTTAAGTTTAGGGTATTGGGTAGGATTATGGATGTCATGCATTATATGTACTTTATAAGCACTAATAAACAGACAATATGTTAATAATAGACATGCTAATAAGCAACTACTTATTAGTGTGAATTGGACCCTATACTAAAGTGTTACCGAGAATTCTAATAATAATAATAAAATACAAACCCCAAACTTCTGAACAGTTAAGTATGTGTTTATCATCTGTAAATTCATAAACACTATTGCTGCAATACAGTATATTAATATCTTAATATACTAATGATTTTTTTTTCAGCTCTTTGTAACTAGTGCAGAGAGAAAGGCATCTATTCCTATAATTCTGCCACTTTGGTGACTTCTTTACATACTCAGCTAAGTTTAAAACCTGATAAAAAGAATGCACAGAATGATTATAAGACATATAAAAACCCATGTACATGTTCAACAAACATGAGACATAGTAACACCACAGCACTGGCCTGATAGGCAAAGTGACTGTCAGACTGCCAGCTGCCTGGAACTTCCCTCAGGCCTGTCATACTTGGTCTAATATCTGACCTTTTTGCTTTAATCACTTCAGTTCCCAATCCTGGTGAGGGAGGAAGAGTGTTTTTATTAATTCATCCCATACTTCCATCAGACATCCCTTAGCCTGGATGTGACAAGAAACAGAAACAGTGATGATGTCACTGAAACAGTCACTACAGAGAGACTGTGAAGACATCATCACACAGAGAAAAGACACAAAACTCCATATCTGTAATACCTTCATAAAAACATCATCTCATGAATTCGAGGCAGTCCAGGATGTCCCCCATCCGCACATGCTCTAGAACAGCTAAGCTAAAAAGAATATTTTGTGAAACAATGGTGATATCACACATGAAAATGATATTTAAAAAAGAACAATGTGAAAATGAGATTCAGTCCCTCACATAGGAAGTCAATTTCAGTCTCAAGGGATCTAAATACTTGATTTTGTCACCTTGTAATTTGCTGCATAAATAGACACAAGCTGAACATGCGGAGGATTTGATGTTCTTCTAAACCAAAAAGCAATGCATCGGTTTAGGTTAAGATAATTGTTGAACATTAGGAGCCAAACATTTAACTTTCACTGCAAGGAGAAAAAAAAAATCACTGTAATGTTCAATACATCAAAGATCAAAATACATATACAGATTTGGAATGACATAAGAGCGAGTAAAGAATGGTGTTGTTGTACTGACAGTTTTAGTATGATTTTTTTATTATTATTATTATGACAAGAGGATGAGAAAATACATTTTTCAAAATTAAACAATCTAAACATAGAAACAATGTGTCAGATATACATAGACATAATCAGATATTTTAGGATTTAAAAAAAGCATATAAATAGCATGCAGAAGCACATGCAAACTATTACTAATGAGAAAAAGAGAGCATGAATGGGGTACAGAGGAACACACAAGAGAATGTCTTCAGCATTCAGACACAGCCAATTGACCTTTTCTCAACATTGGGTCTGGCCACAGCACAAGCATTTCACACCACAGACAGGGCGGTAGAACTGCCATCACAACAAGTGACTGGATGAGAATGGGCAGTGTCGAAGCGGCTCCTGAACGAATACCAAGCAGGGCTGGACAGATGGTGCCCTCTCTGCTAGAGGAACCCCGTGGCCCGAGCTCAGAGTGCCACTGGGCTTTGGCAGCCAGAGAAGGTTTTAAAGGGGTCACAGGGGCATCTGGAGTCGCGGCGGTGCTGGGGTCGGGGTGGGGTGGGGGGGTCTCAATCTATAATCTCTCCGGGTGAAGTCTGGCAGCACAGCAAACTTCCTGTCTGCCTTTAAACTCCTTTAAACTTTTCAGGTCTTGATAGAGGAGGAGGTAGACAGGAGGCTGGGAGTTATCGCCAAGGCTCTGGTTTCAATCTCTGTCTGGGCTTTAGCTTTATTTATGTGCGTGTCCGGGGTGAGGGGAGGGTGTGGGTCTGAGATGAGGTCATTCTGTCGCGTATTACTTGCAGATTGCATACAGCGATATGGTACCAAACTGAAGTTTAATTGAGACAAAAATGATCTTAATCAGTATTTTTGTCTTGTTTTCCCGTTAAAATGTCTATCATTCTTTAAACATGATTCATTTACTTGAAAAGTAATACTGCATTAGAATTACTTACATTAGATTAGCCTTATTTTCAAAGAATATATCTTAATTGAGTCTCTCTCTCTCTCTCTCTCTCTCTCTCTCTCTCTCACTCTTGTGTTAAGCATAAAATGTAGTGAGGTTTATGCTTAAATCAAGAAAAACATTTAAATGATATAAGTCATTATGCTTGTTTTCTTCATGCATTTACATACCCACCCCAGTGCTGTATTTTCTCTATATTCTGTAATATCTGCACAAAAGCAAATGTATGAGGTGCCTAACAGAAAATAATTATATAAAAATCTGAATATATAAATGTTAATCTGAATATATAGTTATAATTCTGAATATATAGAAGTAAATCTGAATATTTAGTTATAAGCCTGAATATATTGTTATGTCTGAATATATAGTTATAAATCTGAATATATAAAATTAAAATGTTGAATATATAAGTAAATCTGAATATATAGTTATAATTCTGAATATATAGAAGTAAATCCTGAATATATAGTTATGAGTCTGAACATATAGAAGTGAATCTGAATATAAAGTTATAAGTCTTCAGATTATTCAGATACAGATTCAGATTTACTAAACCAAGTGAGCCAATGATTCAATGGCCTGTTGATAAAGATTTGCTTAATTTCTAAATGAATCAGCTAGTTGAACAATTGTGGTTTTAGTTTTCTGTTTAGTATAATCTGTTCTTCTTCTTCTTCTTCTTATTATTATTATTTTTTTATAGAAAACGCTGCACATCATGTTGGCTACAGTAATTAATAATTGTTCAACTGTATTTGCTCGACAGCCCTATTAGATACAGTACATTTACTAAGAAAAAAATGTGAAAAACTAGATAACATAAAAAAAAAATAGCAATAGACATTATAAAGCATCTAATCATACATAACGAATAAATAAATGTGATGTGATCCAGGAAGTCTTTAACACACACTGCGGAGGTGCTTTACCATAACACTACAAACACAGTTCACCTTTCAAAAAACAAACGGTCCCACTTTATATTAGGTGGCCTTAACTACTATGTACTTACATAAAAAGATAAGTATAATGTACTTATTGTGTTCATATTGTATTGTAAAACACTTTTGCTGCTATTGAGGTGGGATGGGGTAAGGTTAGGGAGAGGGTTGGAGGTATGGGTAAGTTTAAGGGTGGGTTAAGGTATAAAGTATGGGTCAACAGTGTAATTATAAATGTAATTACAGAAATTAAATAGAGATGTAATTACATGTCGGTTTTTTTTAAATACAAGTACAATGTTAAAACATGTATGTACACAATAAGTACATTGTACTAAATTATTAATTAAAATGTAAGGACATAGTATAGTTAAGGCCACTTAACATAAAGTGGGTCCAAATAAACTATGCAACATATATAATAAAGGCGTGCCAATGCACATTTTCTGCTAGTCCTGTGTGAACTACAGCATGTAAAGTTTGGGGTAACATCCGCTACCGTTAGTCTGCTTGTGTAATGAAGCAGTATAGCGCTCTCGTTCTTGAAGAGACAACACCATTTTCATATTAACGCTATGCATTATATCCATTTAATTCCAACGGTTACAGTGTGAAATAAAACTACAAGTTAAGAACACAAAACTAAAATTTACAGATCAGAACTGTGTCTGTTTATGTATTATAAATCCAGAGTACTAGAACAGGAGAATAATTGGAGATGGATGCTGTGTAATCTATGATGTTTTATGAACAGATATAACTTTGTGAAGTGTTGTGTGTTTCTTGGGGTCATTTTGTATCTTTAATAACATGTACATCTAATAAAATAAGTATTTTACCACAGTAAAGTGACTTTTGCTTGTGATACTTGACTGTTTTGCTTTTATTTCCATTGCCTCTCTTTAAATCAGTTTTTCTCAAAATTATGTTCGCGCAAATAATAATGATCAGCCAACTTCAGCCATAACTTTTATTACATTCAAGCTATGGATGAAATAAAAATTTCTAGTTTTGGAAATGGCTTGAACCCAGCTTTTATATGGAAACAAAAACCTTTAATAGGTACACTTCCACCATGTGTTGGGTTTTTCTAGATTGCATAACAGAATATTTATTATAAATGTATAATAATGTCATTCTATGGACACAAATGCAAAACAATGGTAATTTATTGGAAACAAAATGGCAATTTACAACATTAACTCTATATAGAAATTGAATACAGTCCAGCTCAGATACAAAATACATTATCATGTTCCTTTATTGCATATGGAGTAATAAATAATAATAATCCCAGGTAAAAAATTAAACATGCCATTAAACAGTAATAAACAATCAAAGTGCAAATATAAATATACATATATTGTATTGCACATAAACGGGCAAGATTCAGTCGGAAAAAAAAATCATAGTTTGAATTCAAATGCTGTCAACAAGTGATATTTTTCACAGCATTACACCTGCATCACTGTCATTACACCGCAGTCCTGTTTTATTTTGTGATTTAGTCTCATTGCTGTAATCACGGCTGTCTAAACTCTTCACAAAACAGCTGAAGAGTGCTCTTTTATTGCATTTCTTTTGAATACATTTTCTATCTGATGGAAAGGATAAGGGTGGGAAAGGATGAGGGTTGGAGTTGTTTTAATGTGTCTTAATCAGTGTGCCATTTTATGTATCGAATGGTGTTGGGAGGCACCGATAACAGTCTTACATTCACTACTAATTCTGAATTCCATCAATGATGTTTAAAACTTAATTAACAGAAGATCAATTGTGTTTACACTGTAAAATGGTGCAGGCTAATTTTAATTAGAATATCCATACATTATTAATTGCATTAACAAGATCTGAAATTAGGAACAGACTACAGACTGTTTCAATTAAAAACATCAGTCAGGGAATGCAGAGAGAGAGAGAGCGAGAGAGAGAGAGAGAGAGAGAGAGAGAGAGAGAGAACTTACCAGAATCAAACTGAATTCATAATTACTGTGAAATGATTCACTGACCCAGTAAGACGGACATTACTGATTTTGATGAAAAGGTGTTTTGAATAAGAGTGACTCAGTGATTAACGCTTTAATGTAAGCACAGAAAATTATGCAAAATCTGAATTATTGTTCTTGACAAGCTGACTGTTTAAAGTCACTTGCTTATTTCATAGATCTTTAAGTCGATAATTGGAAGTTGCAAATTTGCATTATAGTAATGAGGTCGCTAACAGTAACTCGCTGTTGTTACACTCCGAGTTCTTGTCAAAATCCATTATATTAAACAGATACTTTGACAAACAAGAGCCATGTACTAAAGACTTAATGTGTAAGTATTTCAGCATGACTGACAAATTATGCCAGTAATTTGCTGTCACACTGAGTTTGCTTGTGTTCCGTTTTCAGTAATTCTTCCGAAGTACTTTATTCACAGTATAATTTAAGCATATTTTCTACAGATATACTGATGTAAACAAAAGGAAATGCTAAGAAATAGGAATAGGTTTCTCCTCATCTCTCAAGTGCACTTAGGCTGTTGCTGAAATTCATTGGAAACACAGAGTTGCTTAATACGGTTACATATAAAGACCAATTTATACTGTAAAATATAAAAGTATTATAAAAACGTGAATAAATATACAACAGACCTGATATAATTCAATCTTTGAAGAGTGTTATTGGTGTAATTGTTCCAATGCTACATACATGTTCATTTCACAGTAAAAGAGCAAAGTATTGCCAGCAGTGGAGATCTAAGTTATCATTTATCAGTCAGTGTCCTGCCAGAGGGTAGTCAGTGGGTGGTGGGCTGTTCTCTGTTCTTTCAGACACTCATATATCCTCATGCAATCTCATGCATGTCCTCAGACAACCTAATGCAACCTCAAATATCTATAACTATCACAGCAAGCAATACTCAGGGGAAATATTTTTTTTCCTGGCGTTTGAAATAACAGCAGTTTCTTTTCTTTTTTTTTTTTTTTTTTGAGAACATATTAAGTAGATAGGCTATAAATGAGCAAGAATGCCAAAAATGTATCTAAAACACACCTAAGTATCTGAATTATGTGGCAATGTGACAAATATCTCGGTTGCACTTTATTTTACAGTACGTGTAATAACATGTACTTATAGTGTACTTACAGTGTATTTATCTAAGAAAGTTCTGGTAATACAAGGTAACTACATGGGGTAAGGTTAGGTTTAGGGGTAGGTTCAGGGTTAGTACCTAGTTATTACATAGTTATTGTAATTACTATAATAAGTACATAGTATGTACATGAGGAACAGGACTGTAAAATAAAGTGCTACCAATATCTCTGTATGCAATAAAGTACTGCTGTTTATAGTTCAGACAGCTCCTTAATGAGGGTGAGTTTTTAATTATTGCAGTTACAGAAATGAGCAAAACAGACATGATTCATAGTGTTTTTATTGTATTTATTTATTTATTTATTTATTTATTTATTTATTTATTTATTTATTTTATGTTTTGGTCCCACTTTATATTAGGTGGCCTTAACTACTATGTACTTACATAGAAAAATAAGTACAATGTACTTATTGTGTTAATATTGTATTGTAAAACACTTTTGCTGCTATTGAGGTGGGATAGGGGTAAGGTTAGGGAGAGGGTTGGAGGTATGGGTAAGTTTTGGAGAACCTTGAAAATTGATGAAATGCATTTTTAATTCCAAACCAATTCCGAACTCCAAACATTTAATGGCATAATACTTTAACGTTTTTCCAGTATCTTGTAGTTCTTTCAGACCATATGTACAGTAAATCCATAAAAAAAGAATCTCCATGAGCTCTAAATTAAGATCTACAATTAAATGGAGAAAATGCACAAGGTTCCAAAAAAAAAAAAAAGTTCCAAATAAGCCAGGTGTGAAAACACCCTCAGCCTCACGTTGCCTGAAAAGACCACACACACGCACACATTTTAAACTAGCACTGAGGTTTAGACAGATGTAACTCGTGTAAAGTGCCACTCTTCACATACTACATCCACTTTATATTCCAGGCACACTACCCTTAAGTAAAAAAAATGTCGTAACCCAGGGGAGGGCTCTCAATCGATCATGTGTCTACCTGCTAGCAAGTGATTGACATGGCTGATGTAGACCTCAGTGCGTCTCTCAGGACCTCAGACACTGCTACATACTTAATTGGTTTCCGTACTGATGCGGCAGGTCAGAGATAATCGACCGGCCTTTACAACCCTTACATGACCACATTCTCCCACAAGGGTCTGCTTAATGCATTAAGTCATCAAGTACATATCGATGCTATGATGATTAATGCCAATGTCTAATTATTAAGGTATCAGATCTACAGCTTTTGTCACAGATGTGCATGAACGTTTGATAGAACGGACCACATGACACCATTAGCAGCAGAACTGAATGATGGGACCCACTGAAGTCATGTGACAGCCTTTGTCCTTTTTGAAATAATGAGGGTGAACTCACTGAACTGTTGCACCACTATAGTGCACATATTTCATTGGGAAAAGCAATGTAATGTATAGCTGTACAGGGCAGATGGAGATTAATGATGTAAAAAATCTAAGTGCAGTGCATTAGAGTGATCCAAAATGTCAGACATAAACTACAAAGTAAGACTTGTCTTCAACTTCAACACAGCAGAGCAGCGTGGATAAAAATGAGGTTTAGATAATGTAATACAGGTGATCACATGACATAAACAGCCATAGACAAAACAGAACTGCTAGATAACAAGACAGTGACCAATAAGAAAACAGAACTAATAAGAAGGTAATGAGACAATGAACAAATTAAAATATGATACATGAACAAGCGGCAAACAGAGATCACATAACATAAAATACGTGACTGAATTATATGAGGGAAACAGGGAATCACATAACATGAAAGACACGATCAATGAACTTGAACCTAAAGAGACATGACAAGCAAGCATGCATTTCTTTTTCTCTTATATCACAATCCAGTTTAGACAGGTGCTAACTAAATGTGAAGAAAGAGCGCTGCTATGGTTTAGTTTTTAAATTAAACCATTGTGAATTTGTATGCATTTATTTTTTTATTTTCGTGCAAACAGATTAGATATTTGAAAGAGTTGAGTACATTTTCTAATAAACATGGCAGGCACCATTCATCAACTCAGGTTTTAAAGAAGATGCAGAAATAAAGAGAACAAAGTTTCAAAGGTCTGGGGTCAGTAAGATTTTCTTTTTTTTTTAAGGACATGCTTCCAAGACATTATAAAATGCTTTTATTCATCAAGGATAAATTGTATTATTCAAAAGGGACAGTACAGCCATTTTTAATATTGATACCATTTTTAGCATTCTTGAGCACCAAATAAATAAGCAAATTCTGAGGAATCATCTGAAAAGTAATGTTTGTTGAAAAACGTCCTTTCAATTGTAATTCAATAAAATCCACTTCATTCCAATTCAGCTTGTGGAGTGGAGTCACATCAATTCCAATTCCAACTCGTGAATAAGTGAGCTCCTTCCCCAAAGAAATATGTTTGAAAATGATTTACCTTTGGTTAGTCCGATATATTCTAAACATTGCATGAAGGCATAAATAGAGAGATTATATATTAGTGTATAAAACTACATTGTGAACTGACTGAACCGGCAAGTTTTATGGCCCAACTTTTAGCTGGAAGGCTTTTCCTAAGAGTGTTGTCAAATCCAATAGCATGTCTGTATATCAAGGGACATTGTTCAAGCAAAGACTCCAACCCATGACGCATTTTATTAACCTTCAAGATGGTGGACATTTTTTGGGATGTGTGGAGACTTGTCATATTTCCCCTGTGGCCCTGCGGTGCAATTTCCTGCTCTTCACATTTTTCATCTCACACTCAATAATTTATTAAAAGGGAACAGTTGTTTAAAGCTGAAGAGCCCGGTCAGACTTGCTGACAAATTCGTTCTTTAATCTACAAGACAATTTCATTCATCAAGTCTATGCGACACTTACTGTAGAACACCCCTTAAATTAAACACGTCCAACTGCATTACCTCCGGAGTAAACATTCTATTGGGCTCTGACACTAATGAGCATTGAGAAAGACAATATGAAGTGAGCCTTGTTGAAAGACACTACATGCAAGGTGCTTTCCCCAAGAGAGACTGAGCACAAACAACTGACCTTCCGAGTTTTCCTACCGGCTTTCAGACTTGAAACTAAGCCTTCTAATATGACGGTCCGCCAATATTGTTTCTGGTAGTACCCAGTAATTAAGCCTCCATCATTGATTCGAGGGAACATTCCTGCTGAAACCCAACGCACCAAAGCAGCGTTTTAATGTGACCCAAGCAGGATCTAGTTTCCCCTGGATGTGCAGAGCAGCACTTCGCTGCCTTGTATATGGCCATTTAGAAATCAATCCCGACTGTGCTGCTAATTCATTCTTATCAGTATCCCAACGATTTTATCTGCGGTGTGGAGCGCTCCGCTAGGTCCCCACACACAGGGCAGGACAGAGCATGGGCCGATAAAACAAGATAAACAAGTATCGAGCCTCTCAACTGAAAAGTCGCTGGCTGAACGAGAAAAGATGAGGCATGGGCAAAGCTAGGAAGCCGATGTTGGGTAGATCACAAACAATGGACAGTAACAAGGGCTAGGTAACTGATACAGATGAACATAGTCCGGGAAGTGGATTAAGCTCAGTCTACACTTCGAAAAGCAGGTCTTTTCCAGACCTTTATGTCATGCAATGAAACATAACTATGAGGAGTCTTATTACCAAAAAATGAAACAGACCTCCACTCTGGCACCAACGTAGGGACAGATTTCAGATAAAGGAAGGCAGACCTACTGGCACTGACGATGTTAGAAGATCTGTTCTCTGACTCGAGCTCAATTTTTTATCTAATTTAGTTTCATAAAAAGATATTCCAGTGTTTGTGGGGTGGGCAAAACACGTCATTGTCACTGTCATTCTAAGATATTGGCTCCTGTGACTCTGAATTTTTTAATTTTTTATATTAAATGGCTAGTTCACTTTAAAATGTAAGTTTTGTCATTTGCGTCTATTGTTATATGAACAGCCTTTAACATCCATGGAAACTTCCCATTGCATCTTTATAGATGAAAAAGTATTCTTAGATTATTAAAATGTTATTCTTACAAAGAAAAAAAATGGTTCTTTTAATAAAACTGAAAAGTTCTTTGGGGATACAAAAATGATTGTTCTTTTCACTGGAAAATCTCTCTTTTGGAACCCTTATTTATAAGAGTGAACTAACCCTCATGCTAAGATGATGTTTTTCCAAACCAATATGACTCTCTGTGGAAGTTCATTTTGGAAGAATATCTGGACAGCGCCTTTTTTATAGTGAAAGAGAATGGAGATTAAGTTCCAAAATGACTACAACAAAAAAGCAGAAAGTATTACATATGGCATTCTTTGTATTGTGGAGCCATATAAAGATAAATAGCACTTTAAAGCTATGGTATGGATTCAAAAGACTATACTACAGTACAAAATACTTTTATTATGGGAATTTTCCTATCATATAGTCCCAGTTATCATTGTGATTCATTATACAATAGAAATCAAGGTCAAATGGGTTTGAAACAGCATATGGATGGATATAACATGATATAACTTTTTTTATTCTTGGGTGAACAATTCCTTTGAAACATGTACTCTCAGAACTAATCACAATGGCCTCATTAGGATGTTGCTTTAGGTTCATGGGCGGTTTCGCTGTAAAACAGGGTTTATTGCACACAGTGGGTCTAATATGGCATGACAGCCTTAAAATTGCATGAATAATCAAATAATCTAATTAAGCATACAACTTTAATTTGTCTAGGATGTAAACATGGAAAGCCTGACTGCTCACAAAGCAGATGTCTCATATGATCTTCTATGATATAGATTCTTATTACATCAAATTATCATATTACTTCTGAAGAGGCTTTTTTTTTTTTGGCTCCTTGAAACTTCAAAGTCAAAGCCATTGCTATTACATAGAAAATAGTTCAATAGCAAACTGCAGTTCTTCGGGGACAAAAACGCAGGCCTTGGATAATTGTTCTGTGCATGTCTAAACTGAGCCACCCACATCACGGATTTATTCATCCTTTATCACTATCAACTGAACACAGTCTGTTTGGCCTGTCTGGAAATATGAAATACTTGTGGGAGCTCTTTATGTTATGGCTAACGGCAGACTTGGCGAACAATAGTGGCTCTGAACAACAATCCCCCTACACACAGTGCAGTGCATTGGTGGAACACTGAGCCCTTCTCAATCAAAGCCATCACGGACCATCAGCTAATTTGATGAACTGTTGACAGTGACTCACACAGACACTAGAGATTAATTGAATAAAATTAAATTCAGTGAGCAGGACCACATAAAGGTCTGCGTGAAGCCCTCAGCATTATGCTAAAAAAAACAGCTCACCAACGAATAAAATGTGCTCAAGCGACAAATACAAAATGTAACAAAAGTGGTATTCAGTCCAATAATGACGGACATGTCCTCAGGTTGAACTTGATCATGGAACTATACTGAGTACACTTGACAAAAGGAAATTGTGTCAATATGTGCACACTTGTATTTTATAAGCTGCATTGAAACCATTTAGCAACAAGCTACTCATAATGTAAAGCAGTCCAACAAGCTAATTAGGCCCTAATAATAATAATAATAACTAATAATAAAATGTATAAACTTGGACAATTTATTGTAAAAAAATATAAACTATATATATATTAACAGTAAAAACCTGTTAATTAACATACTATGTGTTCGAAAACTGTAATAGACCTTTCAGCACATTTAATGTAATCTTACAGTTACAAAAATTAAAAAATGTATTGTTTTTGTAAGTAAATCGTAATCAAAAAAACATACAATTACATTCCCAGAATTCCATGTGACACTTCACATTTGATGGTTTTTCATCAAAAATACATGATTTCCTTCTAGTTTATTTTCCCTCTTATCAATTGTTTTATTGTCTGTCTTGAAAATAGAGTTTATTAGCAGCATGGTTATGATAATTCAACAAGAAGAGTTGAAAGCTGTTGGATTTACTGATTCAATTTTTTATGTTCTGTAAATTAAAATAGTTTTAAACAAAAATGTTGTGTTCGGTAAAGCTTTTTACATTTGTACTGTTTTTCATTCAGTAATTTTATAGGCCAAATATAAAATTATGTAATTTTGACAATTATTTACAGAAAAAGAAAATGGACCAAGGATTGAGGAATCACGAAAAAGTAAATGATTTCATGATGTTTGACATTTCTTGCATTTTTTTTTTTTTTTCATAATAATAAAAAAGTGGCCTTGCATTATGAACTGCTCAATTTTAGTGAATCAAAAACAAGTATAGTGTGACTAGTAAAGTCTGGTTTGCATATGGCTGACACTTATTAACAGCTCTTTTTAGTGAATCACAAACATACAGTACAATTCAACCAGTGAAGTCTGATTCCTCTTATGAGCCAGGTCTTTTTAGTGAATCAAAAAACATAGAGCGTGACCAGATAATAATGCACTGTTAGAAAAATAATGAAAACAATGAAATATGTGACCAAATCTACACAACACTGTGCACTGCTAACAGCAATCACAGCTCATCTGCCCAGTGCCTTTAAATCACCCCACTCATGTCCAAATCCTCAGGCTGTATTTTCCATTATCTGAACGTTAGATTTCTCTCATCACAACACTTTGAAGATTATTTCATCTGAGAAAAAGAGAAAAAAAGATAAAGGACAATTTGTTGGGGGGAGAAAATAACTGTCTTTTGAAGCAGCTGAATGCCTGACAGTTGCATGAGAACTAGGGTTGGTGGCTTTCTAACGGCAGGCATCAGAGGCTAACGCTTTATGTCCCGAGTGCCAGGGAGCCACAGCTGTAGAGAAAGGATGTGCATTTCTGAGAGCTGAAAGCGCATGGAGTCATATCTAACTCGCATGGCTGATTAGGTCAATAAAAACACAGAGAAAAGCATTCAGCGGATACAGCCGAAATGTTATTTTCATCTTCAACTCAATGTTTTTTTTGTCTGGAGGAAAACAATTTTAATAAAACTCAATTCATAAAGAAAAGAGGGTCAGTGTGTTTCTGTTAAACTTATTATGCTGTTTGTAAAACATTTCTTTTAGGACTTTAATGCTTTGCATGCCTGATAGGCACAGTTTCTTGTTTTCCCACAGGAGGAGAACACTGAACTATTTCAAGGGCATCAAATGCCATGGGAAACACACACATGCTGATTATGCTAACTGCTTATTTAAAGGCAGTTAAAGAAAATATTTTAAATTTGTGTGAACAGAGTGCAGTATAAACAAGCGAAAGCTATAACTCAAATGCAGCTGTAGGGAGAAAGTGCAGTTTATTCTTTATGCTTGTGATTGACACTATTTGATAAGATTTTAAATAGCTTTCCAGTGGAAAGAAGGATACATTTGAGCTATTTGCCCTAGTCACATTTTTAAGGTTTTTTTTTTCTTAATGTGCATAGGAAACTAAACCATAAATAGCGATTTCAAAGGCAGCAGACAATATTTTAATTAATCATACAACCTAAAGTACAACTAGGGATATGCCGGTATCAAATTTTCATGTTGCGATTTATTACTAATGATTTTATCATGGTATACGGTATTATATGGTAATTTCTTTCTTATAACAAAAATAACTATGCAATAAAGCAATACAGAAAAAAATAATTCAAGTTAAAAGTTTTACACAGATTAAATAAAGTGCAAAAGAACTATAAAGACCAATAGGTATCACTTTACAATAAGATCTCATTAGTTAACCTTAATTAATGCCTTAACATTCACAATGAGAAATAGTTACATTTAATACAGAAGTTATTTGCAACTTTCGATTTAAACAAGGTGTTATATATTGGAACACCTAAGATTAATCAATGTTCAGAATAATTTTTCATGGGCAGTTTATGTTAACTAATGAAGCCAATTGACCATGGCTTAATTTTATTGGCCTTCAGTGGAGAAAAGGAGAATTGAGAGGGCAGATAGATGGTGAAGTTAAATCTACTAAAAACTGAATCTTATAAGTCAGACTGAAAAATGGCAAACAAGTTTCATTTAAAATTGACAAAACTGTTCATAATAATAATAACAATTCATCAATAGTAATGCACAGCCCCTTTAGGAACTTCTCTGCTTTGAGACAGAAGATTAAAATAAAGGAATTCTTATACTCCATCAGCCATTTTAAGAGTTTATCACACATAAGAGTACTATCAGAAATCTTCAAATACAAAGCTGGCTGTTTGACATTATCAAACGACAGTTTGTGAGTGCTCTGTGCTCAAAGCTTTGGCGTGTGAAGTGCTTTAACACAAAAAGAGCCCCAGTCAATAGATCTTGCCTTTGGCTAGCCCACTCCCAAAGTCCTTTATTTTCCCCAAATCCATTATAGCACTCATTTCTATCCCACAAACAGCACTTAAAAGTCATGCACTCACTTCGCATGGCTTCTCAGGGAAAAGATCTAATCTCTGCCGTTTTCTGCCAAGCAGAATGAGCTGGAAGTCCCCTACTTTCGGCATCAGAGCCCTGTGAAGAGGCCCTTTCTCTGGCAACTCTGAGCATGGCACCTAAAAGAGACGCTTTGTAATTTTTCTCCAGCAATAATTTAAAAAATGCGTTTTTGCAGGGCAATGTCATAAAAGGCCTAAGCAAACTGCTTGTTTGAAATATTCCCTGGAAACAGTTGATATGGGTGCTATGCTGTGCTTAACAGAGTACACAATTTTGCCCTTTCAATAGCTGCAGTCATTTGTGGTAAAATAAGATAATCTCTTCCTGTGCTGCATCCTCTGAAACCTCATCCTGCGGAGGAGTAAATGTCAGGTGTGGAGTAATAATTTTTATAAATAAACTCAATGCCGAGGATCTTACCACCTGTACAGCTTCTGATAAATGATGAACTGTGTTCTTAGCATGATTGTCATCTGCAGAGTCAATTACTAAAAGTCGGGATCAAATCTGTCATTAGGAATACTGTTCTTTAAGCCTGTGTAGACAGAGATCATTTCAAATACATACAACAATTCTATTTGCAATACAAATAATTAACTAGACCAAGTAATTTAGCATCTAATGATCCAATTTTTAGAATGATATATTTTACAATCATATTTGTATCTTATGTGCCAAAATTTTGGCACAGAAATAAATTAAAAGTTGTTTAACATCAGTCTGTTCTATGAAAAAAAAATATATTTTAAGTCCTTTTAAAGTTTTGGCTTTTAAAATGGGCTTTTTCAGTTGCTATTATATTTTACATAAACAAATTCCCATACTTTGAATATATAATGTATTTACTGTATATACTGTATATAATGACTATATAATGTATAATGACTTAAAATATAATTTTTTCATAGAACAGACTTCACAGTGTTATATTAGCATAATTGAGAAACTATTTGTCAATTGTGAAACTAAGGCTAGCTGAAATAATTTTTTAAATTTTATTTCATTTTAACGTTTAACATTTATTTTGCATTTGAAAAGGTATGGTTTTAATTAACATAGCAGTCCTATATAATTAGTCATTAATGGGATCCTTATGTGCTATCGGAATCTGAACCAGAATCTTTACATCCCTAATGATTCTCATTCCTATGTGTGGCGGAGAAACATTTAAACTGGTCATTTCTTTCCATATTACAGCCTGCCCATTTCACTTGATAAATAGTGCATAAGGGCTTTAGCTATTTCTAGTTTATTTTCCACACAAAATGGAAATCTGCACCAATTCTACAAAAAAAGGAAAAATGACCAAAATTGGCTGGAGCATATAACAGATGTAGCCTGGGCAGTGAACCTGAGCAAAACACAAATGAGATTTGTCTGCGAGTCAGCGCGTAAGAAATAATAACATGCTAAAAGACATACACAACAATGTGATTATAAAAAGAGACTTTTATGGAAACAGAAAGATCATTATATGGAACTTTTACATAATTGTCTGCTGCCTGAGGTGATGTCAGATATGCTTCAGTTAAGGGCCAAATTGGCTTCGCTCTTATCATGCTTTCTCCCTCTCATAGAGTTTGCGGTATTGCTTTTCTGAATAACTCAGGTGAGGGAGATGTCTTGCTCAACATTTCTCGCCTAGGGAACTGTGTTTTTCATGCGTACCAAGCCAGGAGCAAAACAAACTAGGAGACGATGTACAAAAGGCAAAAAATATATAAAATAGGTGAAAAAACGGAAGAAACAAAAACATGAAAACATATTTTTTTTGAATAATGCATAAAGTTCTTCTCTCTCTGCAAGAGGGCCAATGAATACTGAGATATCACGGGTTTAAGAAGGCTTTTTTGGTTGGTGAAATGCACGTCCCTGACAGCCTGAGCCAAACCACACAGAATTACAGAGATAAAAGACATAAAAGTAGCAGAGACAGATTTGAGCTGTACACACTGTCAGCTTCACACTGTATACATTTTCCCAGGTACCAAATCACTTTCAGGGTCTTTTTTATTTTTTCTAATGACCTAAAATGCCTATATACAAAATAAATACAAAATAATATATGTTTATGTATTCAGTCCCACATTTGAATACATTCTATTGTGGTTCCTTGTGCAGCATTGACAGCTGTTCTGCAGGTTTCAGTTTTTTTTTGTTTTTTTTTTTTTTGTTTTTTTTTTTTTAAATGGATCTTCAATAATATTTCAACAACATTTCCTTATCTGTTCTTCCTTCTGCTTTACCAACATGCTCATACGATAAAAAGCAGCTTTGTGGAATGAGGCTACTTCACTATAAACGTAGGTGAGACTGGGGTTAGTTGTCAGCAGGGTTAGGTAAATGACAATCATAAACCATTAAACTAACTAACTAACTAATTAAATCGTTATTTTGAAATAAAATAAACAGGAAATAAGACAATACAATTTTATAAGGACTAAATTAATTAATTAAAGCTCAAATCTAAAACTCTAGTTGTTCCTGTGACTTAGCAGTACACTGCAATAGCAGTGCAAAAGGTTGTGGGTTCAATTCCCAGGGAACACACATACTGGTAAAAAAAAAAAAAAAAAAGTGTAGCCTGAATGCACTGTAAGTTGCTTTGGACATAAGCGTCTGCTAAATGAATACATGTAAAGCTCATTTAAAAACTATATTGGCAATCAGTGATAAAAGTATTGATTAAAAAAAGAAAATACAAAACAGTATTTAACATTGCTATCATTATAATGTAATATATATATATATATATATATATATATATATATATATATATATATGTGTGTGTGTGTGCGTGTGTGCGCGTGTGTGTGTGTGTGTGTGTGTGTGTGTGTGTGTGTGTGTGTGGCTAAAGGATAATCAATGGCTTGTCATGCATTAGAGGATTTAAAATTATAAATTATAAAAATATTATAAATTAAAATTAATAAATAAATTTAAATAAATAAATTAAATATATATATATATATATATATATATATATATATATATATATAAATATATATATATATATATATATATATATATATATAAACATTGCATTAACACAGTGACATTTTGTGACAACATGCCCCAGTAGCGTTTTTGAAATTGCAGAGTAAGCTCTGCACCCTACACATGTCAGACACAGACGAGGACACAGAGGATTCAGTGACAAGGTAGTTTAATGTGAATCAGAGGTTTCAGACACAGGTGAATCTTGACACGTGGATAGAACGGTGACAACACAACTTCCCTTATGGTGAACGGTGATCCAGATGGTGCTCAGATGAAGACGATGGGGACAGGAAGACTGACGAGGATGAAGAGGGTTCAAGAGTTCAGGTAGGTTTAATAATGGCGTTCAGGCAAGTGAGGAGATCGGTGCAAGACCAGACGATGAGTGATGGTGACTGATGGCTTTATATGTGGTTCTGGTGATGATGCACAGGAGTTCAGAATTCGGGTGATTGGGGACGAGTGGGTGTGGCGTAAGTGTCCGATTCCGGGAGTGTAGAAGGTGTGGCTGTGACAGTACCCCCTCCTCCACGGGCGGCTCCTGACGGCTGGGATCTTGTGCGACGACGGGGTCTACCTCGGCCACGGGGAGCGGGGCGGTCTGGATGGTCTTGATGAAAGTCACTGAGAAGGCTGGGGTCCAGGATGTCGTTACGATTAACCCAGCAACGCTCCTCCGGGCCGTAGTTTTCCCAGTCCACAAGGTACTCCAGTTGAGGACCCCGTCGTCGAGAGTCGAGGATAGCTCTCACCCGGAAGATGTCGTTGTCGTCTTCGATGGCCGGAGGAGGAGGTACGGCATCATCACCAGGTTCTGTGGATGGAGGAGACAAAGGTTCAGTGAAGGGTTTGAGGAGTGAGACATGGAATGAAGGTGAGATACGGTACTGTGCAGGGAGTTGGAGTCTATAGGTCACTTCGTTCAGTTGCCGTTCAATAGTGAATGGTCCGATGTATCGGGGACTCAGCTTACGGCAGGGCAGTCGGAGGCGGATGTCCCTCGTCGAGAGCCAGACTTGTTGTCCAGGTTGGTATTGCGGCGTGGGTCCTCGACGAGCGTCCGCTTGCTCCTTATGCCTCCGCACTGCCCGCTGGAGATGCACGTGAGCCGAGTCCCAGACCCTCTCGCTCTGTCGGAACCAGTGATCTACCGCTGGGACCTGCGAGGGCTCACCTGACCATGGGAAGAGCGGAGGTTGGTATCCAAGGACACATTGGAAGGGGGTGAGCCCGGTGGTAGATTGCTGGAGGGAGTTCTGAGCGTATTCGGCCCAGGGTAGGTACTGGCTCCAACAGTCCTGGTTACGGTGGCAGTAAATCCTCAGGAACCTCCCCAGCTCCTGAATCTTACGCTCCGTCTGGCCGTTGGTCTGAGGATGGTATCCCGAGGAGAGACTGACGGACACCCCTAGAAGACGGAAGAAAGCTGACCAGACTCTAGAGATGAATTGGGGGCCTCTGTCGGAGACGATATCTTCTGGGATGCCAAAGTGACAGAAGACGTTGTGGAATAGTGCCTCTGCCGCTTCGAACGCAGTGGGGAGTCCTTTGAGAGGGATGAGTTTACATGATTTTGAAAACCTGTCGACCACTACCAGTACACAGGTGTAGCCTTGAGAGAGAGGGAGGTCAGTCATGAAATCAATGCCGATATGGGTCCATGGACGTTCAGGAATGGGCAGAGGCACCAGTTTACCTTCCGGGAGTCTTCTAGGGGTGTCTGCTATGGCGCAGACGGAGCATCCTTTGAGGTAGCGGACCGTATCCAGAGCCATCGATGGCCACCAGTAACGCTGTTGTAGGAGCGAGAGGGTCCGCCTCCTGCCTGGGTGTCCAGAGCCCGGAGAGGTGTGAGCTAAGTCCAGGAGGGTAATCCGATGTTGAGGGGGGACGAAGAGTTTCCCTTCTGGACCTCCCGGCGGAGCAGGGTGTTGAAGGTTTTCCTGTGCAATCAGATGATAAATACTCCACTGGATAGGACTAACTATCATGGCTGGAGGGAGGATTGGTTCTGGAGATTCGGGTTCGGGATCTGCTTGATGAAGACGGGAGAGGGCGTCGGCTCTATTGTTCTGGGAGCCAGGGCGATAGGTGACCTTGAAGTTGAATCTCGTGAAGAACAAGGCCCATCTAGCTTGGCGATGATTCAGTCTTTTGGCTTCACGGAGGTATTCCAGGTTCCGGTGGTCGGTTACCACCTCGAAAGGGAACTGGGCTCCCTCCAGCCAGTGACGCCATTCTTCCAGAGCCAGCTTAATGGCCAGTAGTTCACGGTTACCGATGTCATAATTCTGCTCCGCCGGGGATAGCTTCTTCGAGAAGAAGGCACATGGATGGAGTCGTGGTGGATTCCCCTGCCGCTGGGAGAGGACTGCTCCGACCCCGGTGGATGAGGCGTCCACTTCCACGATGAACTGGTGGCTGGGATCAGGGTGGATGAGGATTGGAGCGGTCTTGAAGGCTTGTTTGAGCAGGTGGAAAGCTTCAGTGGCCTCGGGGTTCCAGGACAGAGACTTGGGCCGGTTTCGGAGGAGAGAAGTTAGAGGGGAGCTGAGTAAACTGTAGTGCTTGATGAATCTTCGATAAAAGTTGGCAAAGCCCAGGAAGCGTTGAAGTTCTTTTATGGAGCCGGGTTGAGGCCAGTGTGTGATGGCGTCCACCTTCCCCTGGTCCATCTTCACGCCACATGGGTCGATGATGTAACCTAGGAACTGGACTGAGGGCGTATGGAACTCACATTTTTCGGATTTGAGGTAAAGGTGGTGTTCCCGGAGTTTTCGGAGTACGAGGATGACATGATGGATATGTTCTTGCTTGGATGTGGAGTAGATGAGGATGTCGTCGATGTAGACAATTACGAACTTGTTAAGGTAATCTCTGAAGACTTCATTCATGTAGTTTTGGAAGACGGATGGACTGTTGGATAACCCATACGGCATGACCCGGTATTCATAGTGCCCGGAAGGAGTGATGAAAGCGGTCTTCCATTCGTCCCCCTTCCGGATGCGGATTAGGTTGTAGGCGCTCCTCAAGTCCAGTTTCGTGAAGATCCTGGCTCCGCGTAGTTGTTCCAACTCCGCTGGGACCAGGGGAAGAGGATAACTGAATTTGACGGTTTGTGAATTGAGGTGGCGATAATCGATGCACGGCCTCAAGCCTCCGTCCTTCTTGGCCACGAAGAAGAAGCTGGAAGCGGCAGGGGAAGTAGATGGTCGGATGAACTCCTGAGCGAGGGCTTCCTGTATATACTCCTCCATGGCCTTCTGCTCCGGGATGGACAGGGGATAGATTCGTCCTTTAGGAAGGGTTGCTCCAGGCAGGAGGTCAATGGCGCAGTCCCATGGCCTATGAGGTGGTAGCTTCGTTGCCAACCACTTACTGAACACATCCTGGAACGCCCGATATTCAGGAGGGATGATATGATCCATCTTTGTGTCGGGGCTCTCCACTGATGTGGACTGGACCGGTAGGGAAGACTTCCTTAAGGGAGGACTGACCTTGGGGATTTTAGCTGGAGGAGTGATGCAGGTATGATGGCAGGACATTCCCCATTTCAGGATCTCGCCAGTGGGCCAATGGATGTGAGGTTGGTGGAGGTTAAGCCAGGGGCGTCCCAGGATGATGTCTGCGGTGGATTCCTCCAGCACCATGAACGTGATGTCTTCTTCGTGCAGGAGTCCCACGCGGAGGATGATTGTGGGGGAGAAATAGTGGACACGACCCTTGCCCAGCGGCTTTCCCTGTATGGTGGTTACTTTGAGTTCGACAGGGCTTCGGTGATGTTTGGCGTTGAGACGAGTTAAGGTTTGCCGGTTGATGAAGTTCCCCGCCGAACCGGAGTCGATGAGGGCTTGTACTGAAACAGAAGAGCAAAGGTGTCTTAGAGTAACCCAGGTCTTAGTTAGATGAGCAGTTTGAGGAGGTATATGGATGGTACTCACCGCTGGGCGTGGAGGTCGAACTGGACAGGATGGTAAGAGGTGTCCATCTCCCCCACAATACAGACATAGGCCGGCGTTGATCCTCCGCTGACGTTCCGATGCGGACAGATGGTGAGAGTCCACTTGCATGGGTTCAGGTGCTGGAGGAGCGACAGATGGTATAGCGGGCGGAGGAAGTACAGCGGGAGTGAGCGGATGACAGGCAGTGAGTCTCTGGGCAACTCGAATGGATTTCTGAATGAGATTCTCTAGTCCTAGTGAGTCTTCGTACACAACTATCAAACTTTGTATCTTGTCATTCAATCCGTGGCGATATGCTGTAATTAAGGCAGTTTCATTCCAGCCGCTTATGTAAGCGAGAGTACGGAAGCGTATGGCATAATCACTCACAGATTCATCTCTCTGTTGGTGAATGGTAAATAATTGGTCATGGACAGACAATGCAGAAGTTTGATGGCCAAAGACGGATTTTAACTGGGAACAGAAGTTAGTGACGGATCCAAGGGCAGGGGAGTTCGAGTCCCAGAGAGATTCAGCCCATTGGAGGGCCTTACCTGAGAGTAGGTTGATGATGAAGGCTACTCGACTGCGTTCGGAGGTGAATAAATGAGTTGGATTCCATATAGAGGGAACATTGTAGCAGGAACCCGCTGCAATCCTCCGCCGTGCCACTGTATGTTGCTGGTTTGGCCATAGGACTCGCAGGGGCAACTGAAGAAGTGAGTTGTAGCGGTGTTTGAGTTGTTGACAGCCGATGAAGAAGGGGGAGTTTGTTGCATCAGTGAGGACCGTACAGCGTGAACCAGTTGCGTGATGGGATCCGCGGTGCGGTCTTCGCCTGTGTCCGAAGAGCTCTGCATGCGGTCTGGTCTTCTGTCAGACACAGACGAGGACACAGAGGATTCAGTGACAAGGTAGTTTAATGTGAATCAGAGGTTTCAGACACAGGTGAATCTTGACACGTGGATAGAACGGTGACAACACAACTTCCCTTATGGTGAACGGTGATCCAGATGGTGCTCAGATGAAGACGATGGGGACAGGAAGACTGACGAGGATGAAGAGGGTTCAAGAGTTCAGGTAGGTTTAATAATGGCGTTCAGGCAAGTGAGGAGATCGGTGCAAGACCAGACGATGAGTGATGGTGACTGATGGCTTTATATGTGGTTCTGGTGATGATGCACAGGAGTTCAGAATTCGGGTGATTGGGGACGAGTGGGTGTGGCGTAAGTGTCCGATTCCGGGAGTGTAGAAGGTGTGGCTGTGACAACACACAACTTCACACACAGTTTCTTGATAACATCTGATCTAACAAAGTCCACAAAGTATTTTCCCACATCACAACTGGGCCATTAATGTGCCCTTCAGCAAAGCCCAGATGTTTTTCCATGGCTCTTTGTGCATTTGTGACACTTTCCCATACAGATCAGTTCCTGATGTGGTGGAGCACTGCCACGCCGCTGTGTTAACAGCTACTGAGCACTGCATGCCCTTCAAAGACATGGTTGGTCTCTGTTTCTATCCCAAGCCTCCCTCTTGTGCACAGAGAAGTGGGTTTTGAGGAACAGCTTTTTCACGAGAGTGCCTGGGTTGTTTGATGAAGCTTTCACTTAACTGTTAAATCTTCACAAATGTTGAACTATGAAAATATTCGGTTTAGTATAGTTCATATAAAACGCAACACATATTTCACTGCTAAATGAAAATGATTCACACTACTTGGGGTCAATAAGATATATTTTTTTAAAGCATTCTCTTATATGCTCGCTTATCTCCATTTGTTTAACCAGAAAAACAGCAATATTGTGAAATATTATTACAATGAAAGTAACTTTTTCCATTTTTATATATTTTAAAAAGTAATTTATTCCTTTGAATGGCAAAGCTGAATTTTCAGCATCATTACTCTGGTCCTTCAGAAGTGATCCTTCAGAAATCATTCTAATATGCTGATTTGATGCTAAAGAAACATTTTACATTTATCTGACACTTTTATCCAAAGCAACTTACAATTGCTGTACATGTCAGAGGTTGCACGCCTCTGGAGCAACTAGGGGTTAAGTGTTTTGCTCAGGGACACATTGGTGTTTCACAGTGGATTCAAACCTGGGTCTCTCACACCAAAGGCATGTGTCTTATCCACTGCGCCAACACCACCCACCTATTACTTTACACTTTTTAAAATTGTATTGTTGTTCTTATTATAATGTTGAAAACATGTGTGGCTCTTTTTTTATGTCTTTAAGGATTTGTTGATGAATAGAACGTGTAAAAGAATAGCATTTATTTGAAATAGAAATCTTTTATAATATTATAAATGCTTTGATCAATTTATTGCTGAATAAAACCATCGATTTCCTAAAAAACTATATTACTGACCCCAAACTTCTGAACAGTATAGACATCATTTTGACACATGCTTCTGAAACAAAGGCTGTTAATAAAACACACTATTACACTATTAACTTCTAACTAGCACACTATTAACTTCAAATTCAGTTGGAATAAGCTTTTTTTTTTCAAGCAGAATTTGTGACTTTTTGATATAAGGGGAAAAAAAAGGTGGTCATAAAATGATCTAAACTGGATTCAAACTCTGGTCACCTGCATACAAACACACTACTTGCCAGGCCAGTTTATGCCACTTCAGTAATGGCCTGTATGAGCTTTGCTGAGTCCTGTAGAGATTTTTGTCCCACATGTCATGGACCCCCACAAAAGAAGCTTACTATCATTCCTCTCAATTAAAAATTCATTGAGCACATTAGCACAGAAAAGCTGGGTGAGGAGCTACGGAGCCAGCGAAAATGTGACCCAGCTAAACACAGAGATGCTGAGTCTCTCACAGACTCAGGGAATTAACTATATGGCCTGCTCAATTATTCGTACCCTCCTGCCATACACTGGAGTAACATACAAATGCATTTGACATGCATCAACCCCCTTTTTATGGGAATAACTAGACTGGAAAGCATCGATAATGACTCATAACATCCTAGAAAATTACACTACTCAGGGCTTTGTTGCAAAATGAAAAGAGAATTAATCCCCTTTATAATTGGCTGCCAAGAGATTAAGGCAATATTTACTTATGGGCTACATATCAGTGAAGCTTTAGCACATGTCTCTGAGCTTTATTTGACACTCTTTCTGTTATCTACTACCTGTAATTCGATTGGGGGCGCTTGTAGGTAGACCTCCACAAGGGAATGTTTGGAGCAATTACATAATCATAATTTATATGAGTCCTCAGTGTCCTTTCAGTTACTCAGCTGACTTAACAGACGAGGACCCCTTAGATATCTTCACTGACCTGAAATTAGCTTTGAGCATGGTACATCTCTGACTGTGAATGCATTATTCTAGATCATTTTGACTTTAAGGTCCAATGACAAAATTTAATACAAGCATAAAATATGCTCGCTAAGACAGAATTTGCATTTTATTTTTATATGTATTATTATATGTACTTATTTGTATATGTATGACTGCTAACAAAATATGGTAGCACTTTATTTTACAGTCCTGTTCCTCATGTACATACTATGTACTTATTATAGTAATTATAATAACTATGTAATAACTAGACCCATATTTTTTAATCATTATATTTATTTATTTTTTTAAATCAGCATTGGAAACTGGAATAATGATTGGTAAAAATTCAGCATTAAAATAAATAAAAAAATAGAAAATTTGTAATTTTACATTGTGAGAATATTTTACAGTATTACTGTTTTTGCTGTGTTCTACACCAAATAAATTGATCAAATAATTGCAGTCTAGGTGAGCATACAGTAAGAGAGACTTATTTCAAAATCTTAAAAAATATTTTACAGACCTCTTTGAACAGTAGTGTATATTATTACAGTGTAAATCCTAAATAATAAATCAAATTCATATATTATGCTTAATTGTCATGAAAATTACAGCACAATGCAAAAACAAATCTTGCATGAAAGTGATTATCAAAGTGGGGCCCACTACAGTCCTCCATATCACAGTTTATTCGTTGACCCATTAAAATGCTATCCTGGACCCTGTGAATTTTTCTTGATGATGCCTGTGCTGTAAGACGTACTCTGCTGATCTATATTTAAACTGCCTTTTAAAGCTGAAATGCCAATAGTGGGAGTATTATTTGCAAACCAGATCTGCACTTTAGCCATTCACAGGTATGGGCACACAAGCAGCTTTTCATCATTGTCCCCTTAATTTAATGCTCATGAATTTCATTTGTTATGTTTGTGCTGTTGAAAACAATGGACTGAATGATAATTGAGAGAATAAGGCACTTTGGCGGTGCCGGGACATCTCAATGGAGCTGTGCAGTGCACTGAGCTCTCGGTCTGTTTGGCCTGCTGGAGGCTCAGTTGATTATTGGGTCGCTCTTCCAGTTTGGCTCCAAAAAGCAGATTTATGGCAATAGAGCGCTGAGTGATATTGGCTGATTGTTTAAGAGGTCCTTGTGTGGGACCACCGTTTTTGTCGCTCTGCCCATTTATACTGACTGCTGCCAAGAAAGAAATGTATTTTTTGTGCCAGCTTTGCAAACACACAGGAGATGTAGCTTGCACTGCAGGGATAAAAGCTTCAGATGATTTGACTTGAGCCTAAATCTTAGCAGACAGTCTTCTGTGTGTTCTCCGACACCTCTCTGTGTTCGCAAAAGCACCACTTTCCAGCTTCATGCCCTCAAGATTTTCGCTGTTTTGAATTAGAAATACATGAGTCTGAATATAGTGTGTTACAGCTTACTTTGTCATTCAGCCATGACGAGAGTGCAAGTGGTTGGCGTTGAGCGGTCTGCCAGGAAGAGACGGGCTGATGTGGGGTCACAGACAGGTTCACGCTTGGGTCATCTAGAACTTTCATTTTTGAAAATAGAAGAGGGAAATGCTTACTAGCTTGTAAACTCAAGGTGGTTACCTTGATAACATGAGCAAAATTCATGCTTCCGGCTGGTAGGATTGCTATGGCAAATAAAGCTTTGAATATTGCCTCGGTATCTACCTCTGTGCTGCTTTTGGGAACTATCAGGATCAAGAGATAAACAAAATATATTTAGTGGTTGCAGCTGATTCAAAGAGCTGAATTATTCTGTTTTACATTAAATATTATTTAATATATAATATATTATAATATATTTTGTCAATATGTTTCTTTCAAAATCAGTCCTCTCTCCCTCTCTCTCTATCTCTCTATCTCTCTCTCTCTCTCTCTCTCTCTCTATATATATATATATATATATATATATATTAGGGGTGTAACGATACGCGTATTCGTATTGAACCGTTCGGTACGACGCTTTCGGTTCGGTACGCGGTACGCATTATGTATACCGAACGGTTCGTTGGAGTATTTAATTATATTTGAAAAAAAAAAAAAAAAAAGAGAGAGAGAAATATAATGATATGCGTTCAACAAGGTAGCCCAATAACCCAAACAACGTAACAGGCAACGCCCCTGACACTCCCGAAGAAGAAAAAAACACCATCTTATATGTTTATGTTAGGCTACTCAGCAGGCGCTCGCTCACTCAGTACGCGCTGAAGGCTCGTTGCAAAATAGCCAATGCGTTTAACAGACTAGAAATGAGAAGATCCTCCAATAACCAACAGGTCTGGTGTTTGGGTGCACTTTGGATTCCCTTTAAGCTATAATGGTGATGGCAAGAGAGTGGTGGATAAAAAAACAACGGTATGTCGCATCTGCAACATGACAGGGTACACCAGCGGGAATACAAAAAAAAAAAAAAAACACCAGCGGGAATATCTGGGATATATGCGTCAGTACTATCTGGGAAAAGACGAAAAAAAAGGAGAAACATGCACGCAGCAAACTATCCCTGCAGCATTTAGACACTATAGCTTACAGGGAATCCAACCCAAACACCAGACCTGTTGGTTATTTTAGGATCTTATATTTCTGGTCTGTTAAATGCATTCGACATTTTGCAACGAGCCTTCAGCGCGTGCTGAGTGAGCGAGCGCCTTAGGGGCCGTTCACATATCGTGCCTAAAAACGCATGGAAAACGCTAAGCGCGTCTTTCTCCTCCTTTCCAAAGCGCTCGGGCAGAAGCGCTCATGAGGCGTCTGTCTTTGCTAAGCAACAATGACGTGCTCTCTCCATGAGACGCGGAAATTTCAGCGAAGGATAAATGGATTTGCAGCTCTAAAAATCGCTTGCAGTAGCTCTGCTACTAAATTTATTTCAAAATTGCAATCCATATACAACTATGATCAGCTGATCCTTCATCTTGGCTGAGCTCTCAACATTGTTACGGGAAAGGATGAAGCTGATTGGTTGGTTCTTGTCACATGACCCGCGGTGCGCTTGCGGCATTCTGAAAAGTTGAGATGTTTTTACATTTTGCTGTATCTAAAACGTATCGAACCGAACCGAACCGAACCGTGACATCAGTGTATCGTATCGAACCGAACCGTGAATTTTGTGAACCGTTACACCCCTAATATATATATATATATATATATATATATATGAAAATTGTAGATTCACACTGAAGGCATTCAAAACTATGAATTAACATTAACAATGTCATATTCTAGGTTCTTCAAAGTAGCCACCTTTTGCTTTGATTACTGCTTTGCACACTCTTGGCATTCTCTTGATGAGCTTCAAGAGGTAGTCACCTGAAATGGTCTTCCAACAGTCTTAAAGGAGTTCTCGAGAGATGCTTAGCACTTGTTGTCCCTTTTGCCTTCTGTCTGCAGTCCAGCTCACCCCTAAACCATCTCGATTGGGTTCAGGTCCGGTGACTGTGGAGGCCAGGTCATCTGGCGCAGCCCCCCATCACTCTCCTTCTTGGTCAAATAGCTCTTGATGCCTTCAGTGTGACTCTACAATTTTCATAGTCATGAAAATAAAGAAAACTCTTTGAATGAGAAGGTGTGTCCAAACCTTTGGTCTGTACTGTGTACAGTCATAAGGGTACATTTCTCAAAATTGAGATTTATACAAGTGTTTTTTTTTTTTTTTTTCTAAAAATATACCCCAGGTTTTGTGGTCCAGGGTCACATATTTGAAAATGAGTGAGGTCTGGGGTGGGGTTAAGAACTGCATTATAATAACCCCTATGAATACAACTCATTATATACACTAATCACTTTAAAAAAGAGGAATGTAGATGTATATGTTTGTGAAAGCAGTTTTCTCTGTTTTGGAGGGATGAACACTGTTAAATTATGCCACAGATATTGCATTGAAATGTTTTAATACCTTACAATAGGTTAGGGATGGATAATTTTATCAGTTGTTTATTATTCATGCAACAATAAATGATATTACTGTAATAGTTTTCATTAATAGCCATTTCAATATAGATAATATTTTTGTCTAATGCTCTTAAGAAAGTTTTTAACATGACTTTATGGAAAATGTAACCAATATTTTGAATGAGATAGCATAGACTTCTTCATGGCTGTTGCCATACTACATTGTTTCTGTAAACTACTTGTTCTACAGATCTATAGTGTTAAATGCTACCGTTTTTGGTAGCGTTGATAACATTTCTGACACATAATATATATATGTGAAATACGCTTAAGTCTTTTTTAAATATGATAAGATAAAGATATCACTGACCCTAAACTGCAACTTCCCACTTTATTACTTTCCTAAAGTGTCAAATTAGGTGAAAAAGACAAGTTCACTCCTTCAGCGTCTCACAGTGATTATTTTCATACTACGGTGTGCTAAACATTCTTGCAAACTGCCTAAACTTAATTATACATGCAGACACTCAAATTTGTTTTAAACAATAAATTAGACATGCAGAGAACAAGTTTTATTTCTGACAATGAAAAATTTTCTGAGCTCTGGACCTTGAGGCCTCATAACTGTCATGCTCTCCTCAAACATGTTTAATATTTAATATTCATGAGGAGTGGGGTTTTGGTCCAGTCAGTTATTATTGTGGGTGGGGCCAAACAAATAAAAGTAATTGTAAGATGACTCCTCACTTCAAAACGAGTCATTTATTCAAAATCAAAAACTGTTACATTGAGGCACTTCATTCTAAACACAACAATGGTATTTTGATACAGTACATAAAAATTATATGACTACCATGTTTTAAACTATTATAGATAGTGTAGAGATCAAAATACAAGAAGCTCAAGTCAAAGCTTAACATTTCTTCAAGCAGTTCTATTTTTCAGCAGGTTCTTTTTTTTATCTAACAATATATCATGGCATTTAGATGCACCAACATTTATCATAATTTAAAATGAAGAAAGACAGTGCATTTGGTGTGAAGCATTGAGACAGCATTTAGCGAGAGCTTGAACGAGAAGCATTAAGAATGAATTGCCCTCCTTTAAAACTTTAATTGAAACGGTTTGACACAAAATGACCCCATGATAAACTCTCACATCTGATCAAATAAACTAGTAAAGGCATTAAACACTGTTGTGGTAGATTAATTTTTACATGCTTTAACTGAATGCACTCCATAAAGATCCCACTTTAGTTGTCGGAAAAGTGAGCAATAATCCTTTATCAAAGACACCTTAAATAATGGGATTACCTTAAGATTTAAATGTGAACAAATTGGTGGATCATTTCCTACAGAGAGGTATCCGATCAATTTCATCTCCCTCCACTGCGTTTATGTATGCGCAGAAACCTCTGAGATTTTGTCTGAGCAGCACCGGGCTGTGAGATGTATCACCTGTGCAACTGGTTTTCAGATCAGGAACCACATATCGTTGGATCAAACCACTGTGCACTAAAACTGCATCTGGGCTAAATCAAGCCAAATGTTTTATTGAGCTGTGGCATCCATTATTCATAATGTCATTAACGGCTTGAGCAACTCCACCATAGAGCAGCATACCAATGAACCACATGAGAGAAAGGCAGAGAGAGAGGAATATTAATTCTTGTCTCTCGACTGTTGTAAAAGGTAACTTAAGTCTCATTAATTCTCTTGGCTGATCATTAAGAGGGAACTTTGCTGTGTTGGTTCACAGAAGAACTGTATAGTGACATGTCGCCATTTTGGATTTTAAACTGGATGCATCTCTGGCACAAGCTTGGAGCTAGTCCAAATGAACTAGGATTCCTGATGATACTGAGACATTATACAAGGCAGGATGAATGAGAGGAAATGCACTGTGGTAACTGTAGGAAAGGGAGGCTCTCAATTATAAGAGCCTGTTTTCTTATTTTCAAAGGTATCGCCTAGTTTTTAAAGTTTTTAAAGCCAGGTTTAAGTGTAAAACCGACAAGAAGTTGTTTATCAGATTACTTTTCCCCATTTTGACATTGATTACATATACAGCAATCTTGACAAACAATTATTTCCCAAAAGAAATAGACAGAATGTGTACTTATGTGTCACTGAAGAGGCTTTATTTAAAAAGGACTTTGTGATAAAGTTATAAATCTAAGAACACAAGAATAAGTCCAAAAGGTAAATACAGTGAATTACAAAAGTCCAAAATTTCATTTAAAATCTCGAAATATGGAAACATTATTTTTATATATATTTTTTTTTTTGGGGGGGGGGGGCATGTTGATAAAACTAATGAATAAAATAATTGCATTAATGTGCTGTTTTTTGAATGAATGTACAATTTTTTGTGACATAGATCATTCTTTGTAATACAATGCTGAGGTCATTAAAGTGAAAAGAGCAAATGCTTAAACATTCTGAAATTGGCTTAAAATCGTTTATAAAAATAGAAGCTATTTTACTAGTGATATAAAAAGAGGGATTTAGACCTTTAAAGGCAGGGTTTGAGCAGGTGGCTTTTGCTGCCCCTCTGTCTCCTCTATCACCGCATCAGGCAGAGAGAGAGAGTCTCACAGGACGTCATGGCTGTCAGACGGGGTCGGAGGGCACAGAGGAACAGGCGCAGTGTAATCAGCGCTGGCGTGGAGTAATAACAAAAGTGTTTACAAGGAGATGCCCCACTGAGATTCCTTCTCATATCCTGGGCCTCCGCTCAACTCATAAAAACGCAGAAATAAGCACATAAAGATGGAGAGGCTTGAATGCACACACAAATCCACAAACACGTCAGTGTTTTTCCACTTCTACACATATTGTAAACATGATACGGAAAATGTAGCTTCCGCTGTAAGCATGAAATACGGCACCTTTCGGAAACATTGGCTGTACTCATAATGTTCCCAGTAAAAATTACAGCAGCAGGTTAGCATGTTCCCAACGGAACCATAAATTTGCAGGTTATCCGAGAGACCTCCCTAGCTGCTCCCTTTTTTAATGAATCATGAGTTTTAGAATGAACATCCATCTTCCTCGTTGGCAGTGAGAAATGACACTGACCAGGGGAAGTTGAGGTCACCCAAGGTCAAAGCCGTGTCAGCCAATGCTGTTCTCTTAAAGCGCCCCAGCCTTTTAAAGTCCCAACTGTAATTTCCCATGAAATATACCCCTTCCCCTACCACGAACAAGTCTATAAAACCCCTTTAAAAGTCAAGGTCATTTCTTATCAACGGTAAATCCAGGCATAACGTAATGCCTGACTCCACAGCACCTCAATATCGAAACTCTTTATGGAAAATAGCGTGGGTAAGAACTCGTGGGCGGAAGGAAGAGGTTAGATTATTGCTGAGATTGATTCCTAATGCTCATTTCTTATTTTGCGGTCTGCGGTCCCCTTTTGCCAATCAATCTGAGCCGTGTCAGCAGGAGGTTAAAGCAGCTAATCTGGGAGGATGTAAACAGACACTCACATTTCAGTAGGCCATCTTTTACACTAAGATGAGTATAGACAGAAGGTGGAATAGACAGAAGACGATAGGCAAATGACTTTTCCTAACGTGACACGTTGATCATGTGTGGTTTCTATAAGACGAGAATGAATGAGCATGATAAAAGGTGAAATAAAAGGAACCTGAGCCTGGAGGTGAGGGATGAAACATGATAATACAGAAAGGCAATACACCTGTACTGTACACACACACACACACACACACACACACACACACACACAGTGAATGCTAAGTAGTAGGATATATTATATTAAAATTACATTATATTATTCTAATATGCTGGTGTGACGATGATCATTATAGTTTAAATCAGTTATGCTGCTTAATATTTTTGAGGAAATTGTGATATATTTTTCATGATTCTATGATACAAAGAATGTTGCATTTATATGAAATAGAATTAGCTTGCAACAACAATATTCAGTAACACTTTACAATAGTTAACACTTGTTAACTATTAACTACAACATTTCTCTCAATAAATTCTTTACTGCTCATTAATAGTTAGTAAGGTAGTTGTTAGGTTTAGGTATTGGGTAAGATTAGGGATGTAGAATAAGTTCAAGTAGAATAAGGCATTAATATGTTCTTAATTAGCACTAATACATTGCTTATATCATAGTAATATGCATGCTAATAAGCAACTAATAGGTGTTACCTATTCTAAAGTGTTACCCAATATTCTTTACTGCCATACTGTAGAGTATATGATCAATTTAACGTCCTTGCTTAGTAAAAGAGTGGCCTATTAATTTATTTAAAACATATTTTTACTATCTATGTGGCTATCAAATTAATTCACAGTGTCAACTAAGTGAAAATGTTCTAAACAAGGAATCAGTTGTTGCATTTAGTGAATGTAATGTTACTTAGTAAATATAAGACAATGGTTGAGACAACTTCAAAACCTGAATGCATTGTTTTAACTTTTCTTGACAAATAATTTTGGTTGCACTTTATTTTACAGTACATGTATTAACATATACTTATAGTGTACTTACAGTGTATTTATCTAAGAAGGTTATGGTAATACAAGGTAACTACATGGGGTAGGGTTAGGTTTAGGGGTAGGTTCAGGGTTAGTACCTAGTTATTACATAGTAATTGTAATTACTATAATAAGTACATAGTACATGAGGAACAGGACTGTAAAATAAAGTGCTACCATAATTTTTTTATAGTGTACAATTTAATATTTTTACTACCTTTAAAAAAGAGGAAATCATCATAATGAGTTTTTGTCAGATTTAACCAACTTCTGTTTACAAATGTGTTCCCAAAATATTAAGTCAGTACACACACACACACACACACACACACACAGTAGTTTGCCTAACCTGCTCACATCAGCACTATATCCAGTCCTGTTTTGAACAGCAAACACATGATTAATGGGCACCATTCATCTTAAAGCCAACTTCTCTCTGATTCTTCCTTTAAACTACATTAAGAGATTCCATAATCAATCACAAACCTGCAAACAAAACAATCAGCCGTACAAAGCAAAGAAGCAGTGGAATAAATTATTCTAACATTACCCATGAGCTCATTCAAGACATTTCTCACAGCTGTGCTGCTGTAAATGCAGAAACATCCACTTGACCAATGTCTGTAATAAGGAACTGAACTCAGTCACATGCACATGAAAGTTTAGCTATCAGCTCTCAAATGCAATCAGAGAAAAGTGCACAACATGCTGAGTTCCCAGAATATTTCGAACAAGTCCCCATTGTTCTCTTTATGACGATTCAGAATAGCTAATTTACTTGAACATTCTCCTATGTATTATGCAAAATGAAAGATTATTTTCCTGTCACACAAACACAAACTGCATAAATACTATTACAGGAATGTTGACATTTAATGATTGCCCTCAGTATTGAATTCCAGCGCCACATTAGTTTAATTCATTCATTCAGCATTACTGTCTCATTTACTGGGCACTGGCATTATTAATTATTAATCCTCGTTGTAGGGTATTGCCATTATGTTATTTTTATTTATAATTTTTTTTTCATTTCCCTGCCTGTATGATTTCTAGAAGCTGGCAAGTTCATAAATCTTCCACTTATTCATGGCTGCCTCCTTACCCTTTCCCATGGGCTACAGAAACAGACTAGTAAAGCTTCTCTTCCACTCCCTGAGCTCAGGCTGAAAGTCATGCCCACCAGACCATAGACAGCACATGATGAGAAAGCCCCGATGCCTGTGTGGAAGTGGGCCGAGATGCAAGACGGAGAAGATGGGGAGGGGAGGTTACTGAACCTGGACCGTACTGCCGTCCCACTGGAATAGTTCAGACCAGTGCCTATTAATGTTTTAAAGCATTTATATGGGTCATGGTACAGGTCTAAGGATAGGCTATGGAAAAAATGAAGGAGGGAATAAATAGGAAAATGCAGGTTTCTTGATAGTGGTGCATTATCTTTTTCATTTTAACCTCTGCCTCCGACTGACATTCAGGAGGAATAAGGGGCATCGGCTGACATCAGCAGTTTCATTAACGCTCTTGATGTCTTTCGACCACCTCAGCACTCATCTATGAAGATTTACTGAGTGCACCTTCAAGAGGTTAAAAAAAATTGCACATTTTCAGTTTTTTCCCCACATATTTTCTGACAAAACAGCCTTGAAGGAATAGAATCCAACCCACTCAAAAATGAATGCTTGCCATTCATGATGAACAAGAGGAAGAGATTTGGCATTACATCACTTCCTCACGAATGCATCCTCAATCCGCAATGAATGGGTGCCGTCGGAATGAGAGTCAACAATAATCTGCAACACAAGTGAAAAGTGAAAAACGATTTGTTTATAATAAACATATCAATCATTAAGGTTTTTAAGTACAGAGATGTTATTATCTGCTGACGGCACCCATTCACTGCAGAGGATCCATTGGTGAGCAAAAACAATACATTTTTTAATCAACACATTTTTGTGGTAATTATATTAGGATATGCTTCCAAGTAAATAAATGAAATTAACGATCAAATTTGCAAAGATAAAATGCAAATTGATGCAGTTATATTGTAGCACATAGTATGAAAACGATCAAAAATATTGTCTAAATTTTCTCTGAAACAATATAAAATTGCTCCGTAAACAACAAATTCCAATTAACTTGTTACAGATGCAGCAAAAAAATATGATGATGCAGAGGAAACATACTGAAATGTGTTTAATAGGGCTTTTGTGGAGCACTTCAGCAGGGCTCTCTGTAAGGTGAACGAGAAGGAATCTTAAAAGGGAAATTAAAAGGTCACATGCTTAAAAGCCAGTATATAAGTGGTTGCTTTTTGAAGACTGCCCTTTTATTTTCAACAACACATTATTGTTAAAATTCTTCTTAAATATGTCTACGCCGTACCATACAGTGTGTGCTGAACAGTAATGGAAGTTGCATCACTTTGCAATTTACTGTAATCGGACTTCTCTAAATGAATGCAAGCATCGCATTTCCTACCTATGCAAGTTATTAGTAATCAGCTTTCAAGCATTAAGCAGATACATTACACCTCAAGGGCATTGACAGAGTTGTTATTGTATGTGGTTATCATGCCGTGCTAATGCATTAAACATAGCTGTTATCTTCTTGACCGTAGATGCATATCCTTTGCATGATAACAGGATGTGGCCTGTCTGCACCACAAGCATTCAAGTGCATATAACCTTACACTCACGAGTGTGTACGTGTGCCCACATCTATCTCTCCCTGAACCATTTATGCAAAAGCTGAGCCATGTATTAAAGCTGGCATAAGCTTGCTGCGGGCCTGCATGTTTAGATTGATGATACTGGAGTAAAGGTTGGGATTTGTTTAGCTCCGTGGCAGTCCACTCGCCGACTGATTTCTATTAATGACCTTATTATGGAACCAGAGCATTCAGACAAGCTGTTTACCTGCCCGGGGCACACGCCACTGCTAGAACTGATTGCACACATTCATCAATAAGAACTAGAATCCAATAATCCAATACTGGCTACTGCTCGGCGTGCACCACAGACTGTTCAGCAGTCTTCTCTCCAATGAGTTTATGAGGATAAAAATGAGGCACTTAATCCAGAGCGGGCACACATCACACCAGGAAGACAGCCAGATCCCTCTGCATCATCATCATCATCCTGGTGCGGAGAGAGAACAGAGAGAAAGAGAGAGCTTCGGGGGAATGGCAGAGCGAGATCGGAGGCGCCTTTGAGTTGAAGCTGCTGGGTCAAGACCAGTAGAATATGCAGCTGGTGTTTGATTGACAGCTCAGGATGGAACCTGGAAAGACTGAGGCAGTTGCATTGTTCACTAATATATTTTGGATTTACTGTTTTTGTCCCTGACACAAGCACTTACCCTCTTTTGCTACAGTACTGAAGATCTGAACCTATGTAGAAATGACCAAATAGTGAGCTTTCAACATTTTGAGTTGATACATTGCTTCAGATAAATTCTAAGGCATCATTACCAAAAGATTATACTAAATATATATATATTTAAAGTTAATTGGACTTAATAAGTTCTGTAAACTTAAAATTTTGTTTTAGTAAGGTGAACTTAAAATTATTGCGTTTTCTAGTTCCCAGCATGCTTTGCATCAGAAAACAAGGAAAATAAATGTACAAATTGATTAACATAGAGGGACATAAGTTAGTACTTAAATGTTGTGTTATATTAGAATTTACAAAGGTTTCTGTTATGTTCGTTTTGTAGTGTTACCGCTGTGTTGAAGAGTAGAGCCTGTGGTTAGGTTGAGGATGGACAACAAAAAACTAAATTTGTATTTCCCACATTATGTGAGTTGAAAAATAGAGATAATTTTGAGTGAATTACTTTCTAATTATAAGTTGAGAAATATCAATATTTATAATATACCGGAGATAATTTAAGGCAATTGGAAATGTAATTTTTTATTTTATGTAAACTTAAAACATTTAAAAACATCAATTAAATCTTTTTGTGTGATCTTTTACAAAATATAAAAGATATGTTATATAGTTCTGTGAACTTATTAGGATTTACAGTGTGCACATGTAAGGTACAAGGCAATGAAATGCAGTTACTACTGACATAAGACAGCAAATCAAATTGGAAAATAAAAACAACAACTGTAAAACAAAGCAATTGCATCATTTATTAATGCCGCAATGCACTCTGGGAGTCGGTAAATCTGAGTAGTAATGTTCCTCAGATCACAGATTCAATTAAGTTAAGAAAACATAAATGGCTCAAGTAAATTGAACTCAAAATAAGTAAGGAATACTTTTAATATATTAGCAGAGATTTAAATTACACTTAAAACAATAAAGTTATAATTATTTAATTGAAATAAGGCAATGAGTTTGCACAATTGAATTAAGTAAAGTCAACAAATTACTTTTAAAGTTAAGATTACTTAATTGAATTAAGGCAACAAGTTTGCACAATTTAAGTAAGCTTGAAAAATTACTTTTTACAGTGTTTACAGTATTATTAATATCAGAATTAAGAGAGGATGGAACTGTCAAACTCCATTGAAATCAAGGCTCCCATGAGAAAAGCGGAATTTACGTATGAGTTGCTGGTTGGGTAAAGTGTTCCAAATCAGTCACTTACAGGTTCCTTTTCAGTTAGGATGCTGCCTTAAAAAGAAGCTGTCTGTGCAAACAGTAAGGCAAGTCACTAGGTTTGGGAACAGAACCCATGAGGCATTTATGGACTGTTCTAATGCTTAAAAGCATTAACACAAGCTAAAACACAAGCTGACTTCACACCACAGGCTTCAGCAGCTCTTGGCACAACTGGAGCTGTCCAGTGCTGAAATTCTGACTCATACTGTATGGCATCTTAAATATCACACTAAATTATATGTGCACATTACATTATATGTTTTAAAATGTTTACTGAATATTGCCAGTACTGACTTAAATGTTCTATGCCCATCTGTCCCCATGTTTGTAGCAAGTCGTGACTTGGCCCACATTTTTCCACATTCTCTGTGCAGACAATTATGTGTATTCTGCAGACTTATGCATGGTAGAATGTGCTAAACACAACTGAGATACTTTCCTGTTATTGGTAGCTGGAAGAACAAGGAAACTAAGTTTATTTTATATATTTTTTTACATTGTAAAATTAAATAAATAAATACTGTTCTTTTGAACAGAGTAATGGCTGCCGAAATTTCAGCTTTCCCATTATAGGAATAAATTACATTTTAAATATATAAAAATAGAAAACAAATAATTTAAATTGGAATAATCCCACACTTTTGAAAAAAAGTGAACAAGATTTGAATGTTAAGCACTTGAAATTAGCGGAAATTCTATTCATGAAGTCTTTAATTACAGTTTTTTTTATTTTATTTTTTTATTTTTTATGTATATACATACATAATACAGTAGGCTACACAATTTTAATTAGTAGCAGAGCAAACGTATCAAGAGGCCTAAAAATAATACATCATTTCATGAATTAAAAATCTTAATTTATGCATTAATTATATCATAGTGCTCCTGTGATTGTGAGCCATTATTCTCAGTATTTAATCCTCCATGGTCAAATATACTTAGTTTAAAATGATAATGAAGCATTAACATCACAGCTGAATGAAACATTTAATGTTGTGTCAATGTAATTGTCAGAAACAACAGACCTCATGTTTTGTAGCAATACTGTAATTGACAGATCTACCGAGCAGAAATTAAACAACAATTCACTCCAAATAGTAGTAATCAAAAGATCATAAGGAGTGGGGGTTGCATTTTAATTGCCAGCTAATTTAGCTTAAACTGCAGACTTAGCACCCCATGAATTAAACACTGAAAGTGGTATTTCATCAGAAGAGTGGAGGCGTGCATCTTTTTATTGTTCCATAATTAATGGTCCCAGTTTTCACACTGCACTAAAAGATAAATGGGGGCCTTTTTGCCATGACCTAATTGGAGCCTCCTGTCTAAAATTGCATGTTAGCAAGTAGAGGTTGAAAAATAACTGTAAATGTGTCATCAAGGAGCATTACTGGCCTGTGAAAGTTACCCCAAAAGCAAGGGGTGACTTAACCATCCCACTCTAAAAGGGTGATTTAAACTTTCTTATTTTACTGAAGAAATGCCCTTGCTCTCATTTTCTTATATTTCTAGTTCAAAAATGCACAATGTCGAAGAGGGGCCTTTTTAAATAATCAGCAATAGTCAGTCCAACTCAGGGAGAATAAATTATAACCAACATGATTTAGTCATTAGTATTTTGTAGGTTAGAGGGGTTTTATAGTTAAGTTAAACTAAAACCATAAAGAAAGTATTAATAAATGTAATAATTAAGAAATGATAACTGAAATAAATAAAAATAAAAATGTTTTGATGTAGTAAAATAACTTAAATCTGAAATTTAAAAAAAATATATATAAACAAAGACAAATACAAATACACAACAACATTACTAAAATGAAAATTAAAATATGTAGAATTTTTTTTCAATGATACTAAAGTGACACTGGTAGGATGTCAAGTATAAACACTTAAACGCATGAAATTGAAAGGCTGATTTTTTGCATTTCAACAACTAAATAAATTAAATTTCCAAAGCAATCACATGTTTTTACAGTAGCACAGTCATTACATTGATGCTGAGATTGTTGTGCAACTAAAATTTGACCTTACATTGAAAACTAGACAAAACTGATAACATTTTAGGTGCTGGCAAAAAATTAAATCATATGGTTCAGTATCTCTCCAAAAAATATATTTGGGATATTCAGTAATTCAAAAGCTAAAACAATCCACAATATGACAAGCATAGAAACACTGTTAACCATCTATACTGTGTTGTAAAAGGCAGCTTGATTTCCGCATTACCCGGACAGTAATGATGGAGGTTTTGTCTTTGTAAGGTGAGTGATGTATCTGGAAAGCTGAGATGAGGGTAGAATGCAGACAGATCCATTACTGAGCCATTAGACACTCTTCTAATGAGCGAGTCATCAGAAATGATCAGGGCCAGGGCACGACACGTGTTCCTGTCTCCCACAATAAAGAGATATTGTTTGGTTAAGAAATGAAAAATCATTCCGCTGACAAATTACATTTAGCAGAAACTGCTGAAGACTTTTTTTTTATTTGTGCTCTCGGTGTGCATTTGAAATTGTCTAAACTTGATATATGAGAAGTTTCAAACAACATCTGAATGAATAGTTCCTGTATTTTAAATGAACAGGGAAATTCCGTCATTATTCTCTTACCCTCATCTCATTCCTTTGTCATGTGACTTTTAGTAGACCATAAAATACAAAAGTCGAAATTTTGGGATAAAAAGTATTCCTTGCTATTCTCCAAGTCACTGGTAGTCATATGCTGCTTTTTTTGTGCAACCGAATCACCAAAGTGGAAGAATGTTAACTAAACAATGACTTTTCATGTTGAAAACTCTCAGTATAACAAACATATTGTATCAAAAAACAAATGACTGAGCTGCAAACACGATGGGGTATTTGGCTAAAATAAACTCAGGAATAAATAGATGAAAGAAAAACGGATCCTTCCACATGTTGCACAGCATTTTCTGGGCCTTTGCTTTAAGTCCGTGTACATTAGCAACAGACGTTATTTGTTCATGGCAAAGAAAAGGCCTCCATGGGTCACCTCATGCAGTGATTGAAGTTACTCGCCTGAGTGACTCTCTGAATGAAGCAAGCGTACTGTCCACTGCTTTTTTCTTGTCCACTCATCGTCCTCTTTTGTCCTCCTTCTACTTTCCTTGAGCCTGCATGCACCATTTCAATTAGTTTGATTTCATTATTATAAAGAAGACATCTATTATATAGCGCATGTTAGGACCTTTTGTTTATCTCCTGCATATATTTTGACAATTGTCTGCAAACCAATGAACAGGTCATTTTTAAAGAAATGGTATACCCAAAAATATAATCCTGCTGGCCATCCAAAATGTAGATGAGGTTGTCTCTTTATCTGAACAGATTTGGAGAAATTTAGCATTGCATCACTTGCTCACCAATGGATCCTCTGCAGTGAATGGGTGCCGTAAGAATGAGAGTCCAAACAGCATATAAAATCCTCACAATAATCCACAGTTCACTCCAATCCATCATTTAATGTCTTGTTTATTACAAACATGCAGCTTTCAAGATGTTAGTTAGGGAACTTCATTTTATATTCATTTTTATTCCTTACAAGTTTGTACAGAAGTGTGAGAAATGTTTAATGTTTTAAATAAATAAAAATGTACAATAAGTCAAATAATTTAGAATGAAAATGAATTAAGAACAAAAAATACTAATTTTCATGGTCAGTCAAAAATCTGTAAAGCTCCATTAGAACCATATGATTTACTACAGCAAAACTTTGGCAAAAACTTAACTTTTTAGAACTATAGTAATTAAAATGTGCTGCCATCTGTTTAATTGACCCATTTTTCAGTCACTAATGTTAAGCTTCCTTGCATGACTTCAGTTTGCACACATTCATAACTGATAAAGCCATGCTAAGAGATAAAAAGCTTTTTCTGGAACACTATAATTATTTAGTGTTGAACCATATCGTTGTTTTTAGCTTGCCTGTTAATTTTACCAGATTTTTTTTACCGCATTTTTCATTTATCAACGGATGACTTTAGTATAGGACGTGTTTTGGCCCTTAATGGAACTGCGGTATAAAACCATCATTTGGAACATGTGCTAATTTAGGATTAAATGCTGACTTTATTACACTAATTTGTCATCCAGCAGGTTGTTAAGGTTCTATCCCGAGTATCAGTTTGGTTAGAAAGAGACCTGGCCTAATGCAGATAAGTGACAGGCATCATTACATTGGTAATGAAGGAAAAGGTAATGAATTATAAATAGCCTCTCATGGTCCAGCGGTGTCCTACATGCTGTAATTGAAACATGTATTCTCAAGAGATTCTTCCAGGGGAGAAGTGTAAAAAAAAATCAGAGGCAACTGCTGTTTTAAGTGTCCACGTTTAACAAGAATTCACTTTGAACTCATTCCTTAATGAGAGAGACTGACAGTACTGCAAAGATGGCAGAATACAGCTGAAATTACTTGACCCTTAGGGCCAGGCAAAGCGTTTTCCTGTTTTCTCAAACACAAAGAAAAGCAATAATAATAAAAATAAAATAAAAAATGTAATATAACTTAAATATAAATATTTAAAATACACTATTATTATACTAATAAATACATCATATTTTTAAATAGTTTCTTATGCTTATCAAAGCTGTATCTATTTGATCATAAAATACAGATATTTTTTGAGAAATATTATTACAATTCAAAATAAACAAATTCTATTTTAATAAACTTTAAAATGTAATTTATTCCTGTGATGCAAAGCTGAATTTTCAGCTTCATTACTCCAGTCATCAGTCACAATATCATACAAAAATTACTCTAATATAATGATTTCATTGTTGGATACGGTTGTGCTGCTTTTTTTTGGGGGGGGGGGGGGGGGGTGATACTTTTCAGGATTATTCAATAAATAAAATTTTAAAAGGAACAGCGTTTATTCAATATAGATTTTATTAAAATCTAAAATTTATTAAATTATAGATAATTTTGGGTTACAATATACACTACTATTCAAAAGTTTGGAGTCAATAAAGTAAGTATTTGGCAAGAATGCGTTAAATGGATAAAAATGCTTTTATTTTTGGAACAGATTTGTATTTTGAATAAATGCTGTTATTTTTTATTCATCAAAGAATCAAAGGTTCCAAAAAATATTAAGAAGGATGACAGTTTCAGTGCTGATAATAAATTAAAATAGTAGAATGATTTCTGAAGGACAATGTGACACTGAAGACTGGACTAATGGCTGATGAAAATTCAGTACTGTGTCAAGGAATTAATCAAGTATATTACAAAGGAAACAAATATTAGAAATTGCAATAATATTTTACAATATTACTATTTTCTGTATTTTTGATCAAATAAATACATCATTGATGTGCATAAAAAACTACATAAAAAAATCTTGACCCCAAATGTTTGAACGGAAGTATAAATATATCAATTCAATATACTGTATTGCAGAAATAAATTTAAAAAACTACTGTAGAAATACATGAAATATGATATTACATATTATTTCTACTCTACTCTATTTCTCAATGTCTTATAAGGGTCTGATGGAAAAAAAAAATGTACATCCTGACTATCAATTAATCCGTCCTTGACATAGCTTGAATATAAAACACTGAGCTTTCTTCTGTACTGTGAAAAGTTAGCCAAAGTTTTCCTAGGGGGCCTTTGAAGAATTAGCTTGGCAGACTCACCTATTCAGAGTGTCCCACGGCACCAATTATTCCTCATGCTTCTAAAAGTTACACTTGCTAGACTTCTTCATAATAGCAGTATGTGCAGGTAGATCAATAGACCAATAGTGGAAAAGAAGAGGAACGGGTTACAAGAGAGCAATTTGTTGACGACACAGTATGGATAATAATTGCTGAGTGAATATCATGTCAGGGCATCAGGTTCAAATTACAATATTTTATACGCATATTTCAAGTGGTTTCGTAACATTCGGTTTCGATCATGTCCAATGGCAAATCTCTTATTTATTCAAATTAATTCATGAAAATGGACGTAATAAATTCACCCAGTTCAGCAGGTTTAATCCATGCAGTCTCAGCTGACCTCGCCTTCATGTTTTATGATTGTGGAAAAAGCAGCAGACAGCCATTCACTGGAGTAAAAGCACCTTATCAGAGCCACAGAGACAAGAGCTTCTCTTCTGTGTGCTTTAGCTTCCTTAGTGAAAGTTGTTTGCTTTGTGTTCATTTATCAAGTACAAATTATGTGGAGGAAGTAACATAAAACCAGGTACATTCAGAAGGTCATACTTCATTCTTTTAAACAGCACACACACAGTTTCCATAGCAACAGACAGACTTCAGGAGTCCTTAGTCAACAGTCGCTACGGCGACAAATTCAGAGCAGTGTGGTGACATGACAAACATTCAAGCTAATTATCAAAGATTGCATTTAAATGGCTAATTGTTGGTACACATGCAAAAACAAAAATCACTGCTTTTATGACAGCTGGGGAAAAAAAAGTATGTTCATTATGCCTGCTGCTTGTTAAGTGTACTTCATTAAAACGAGATGCAGATCCAGGCTATGCAATACAAACCTTCATCTACAAAATAATCCTGTTGTTTTAACAAAAAAATCATAGCAGATTACAGTAAAAAATAATCGTTTGCAGGAAATTTTAGTTTAACTGTAATTTATAAAACACAAAAACAAAAGCCATTTTGTACTAAAATCTGATTTGTATCTTTAAAATGTACTGATAACCACCATAATAACACGGGTGATAAAGAGAAAGCCTCATGAAAAATCACAGGTAGCTTTAGAACAAACTGAAGTAAATACTAATATAAGCTACATAATATATATATTCAGATAGTGTCATACCTACTATATACCATTATAGTATCAAAAATGACACTAATATAATGCAATAAAAATTAATTCAACAACATTAATAAAAAAAATTAAAAACCGTTATATGCATTACTGATAACCACTACTGTTAAGGAACACTATTTTAATGTGATACCATCAAATGTGAAGAGTTAAACAGGGAATACTGAGAAGTTTTATTTATTTATTTATTTATACACACACACACACACACACACACACACTGTAAATTATATGATGACTTTGTCTTTTATTTTAAAAATGGTACATTTGACTGTTTTACTGTAAATTTACATGAAATGCAAGGTTGGATCTATTATAGTTTCCCCTGTATATAGTACACTGTAATCAATATAATTTAAACTTCAAAAGACTATGACATTCTACAGTAAAAAAATCTGTATATTGGTTTTACTGTAAATTCCTTTACGACAGATAAAAAAAATTTCTGTTACAGTAGAATATGTACCATTACTTTTTTAGAAATAAAAAAGGTCAAAAGTAGTAATCTTATAATTTACAGTAAAAATAATTAAAGAAAACTGACGTACCCAGAAATCACTTTTTTTTTCATTTCTTTTTTTTTTTTTGTAGAAATTAATTTATTACTATACTACTACTACTAAAAGTTTACAGGATCTTACACTTAAACTGGTGAACTAGTTTAGTAACGTGTTAACATTTCAGATTAGGAAACACTATTCACCAACAACTATAGATGATGGCTTTTTAGCATGGATAGTTATTAGCATGGCTGTTTATTTGTAAAGCACATATTAATGGCTTATTCTGGATGACCATATTCTAGATCCCTTAACCATGTACCTAATCATCACTGCTGCAAACAACTACTTACTATCAATAAGCGGCAAATTAGGAGTGTACTGAGAGAATTCTTACAGTTATGTGTTCCTTAATCTACAGTGTAACCTAACCTGCTAAGATCTTTAGTCACGATGTGACACCACTCAGCGTATCAGATACCATCACAGTTCCTACATCCAATTACTCTTAGAGAAGACAGTCAGTAAGTCAAATCCTCTGACAGTCCATTACCGTTTAGGAGGTAAGAAGCATTCACAACTTATTCTGGTGTGACCGTTCTGTTTTAGCTTGCCTTTGTGTGACAGTCTTCTTCATCTCATCTGTTGTTATATACTTGAGAAATCTGAAGAAGCCACCAGTTTGTTACAATCCCTTGATCTTTCCTCCAAATTGAAAGTGCATTTATTCGTCATTCAGACGTGACTAGTACATCAGTATGCCACAGAATTATTCCGAGATTCTTCCCATAATTATAAATCCAGGAAAACACAACAAGAGAGCCTCATTTACATAGGACACATCCAGTGAGTGTGTGTGTGTCATTCTCATTATCTCAGAAATCCACCTGTGATAAAACCAAACAACAACACTGCAAGGTTTTTTTTTTAGTACATATTTTAGGCTGATGGGATCCTGCAGTTCTCAAACAAAAAGTCAAGGGTATAACAACTTTTTGGAAGTGAGCCTTACTATTCATTTCTGTTTTCATTTTCCACTTTAAACAAATCATACGCTTTGTGAATGCAACATTATGCACCAAGATGAATGGATATGTTACAGTATTCCAAGAATAAATAATAATTTGTTTAGGTCCGCCTGCTTGTTCATTATGATGACAATTCTACATTAAAGAATAATGGCAAATCCTCAAAAAATAAGTAAATAAATAAAAACTGAATTGGAAATTATAATTACTACCGTGCAAAAATGTATATCTCTTATGTAAGTCTGTTATCCAAGCTCACGGAGGCTGCATTTGGTTAGTCAAACAGTAATATTGTGAAATATTATTGCAATTTAAAATAACTCTTTTTGATATAATATTGATATATTAAAATATAAAAACTTCCTGTGATGCCAAACTAAATTTTCAGCAGCCGTTACTCTAGTCTTCAGTGTCACATGATTCTTTAGAAAACATTCTAATATGTTGATGTGGTACTTCAAAAACATTTCTTATTGCTGCTTAATATTTTTGTGGAAACTGTGATACATATTTTTTCAGTATTCTCTGTATTTGTAACTGTATTTATTTGAAATAAATTGAAATTATTTTTTTTTTCTACAGCTTTTGAACATGGATATAGTGATAAAAATGCTCAAATAAATAAAATAAATAAATAAATAAGCAAAAAGAAATGTATATGTAGTGTTTCCAGTCTTTGGGCTGACATTAGTGTAAAAATGGACTAAATATTATAGTTGAGTATAACAGATGACATGGTATGTGCTGTAATTTATTTTCTATTTTTAAATGAGATATATTAGATTGATAATATATTTTTCATTTCAATGGATGCACATTTACTAGAGTAAATCTGTTTGTGTTCTTTGAGCTTGACAGACTTAATTGTATATGTACTATTCTAAATAATCATTAGATATGAAAGTACCAGCCCTTATGCTCAGTGTTAACGATGAGGTTAAGTCCACTGACTGAAGATTGAGAAAAATGCTTCATTCAAAGGTGGCATTTTCAACTTCTAATATATTCTGTCACATTGTCTTGTGCCCTGACACACTCTTCACAGACACTCATTCACAGTACAGATTCTCACAAGCAGATGCTACTAAGTCCTGTTTACACAAGTCCAGCCCCAAACGGCTGACCGGCTCATTTGCAGGTTTTGTCGTAATCATGTGAAATTCAGTGTTGTTGTGCAACTGCAATCTGTCCAAACAAAGATCATGCTGCAAGCAGTATAATCACGATTAGGCAACCAATTTCTTCTCAGTTGAAGTGAATTAAAGCATAAACATTTAAACTTTAGTGGAAAATACCAATGCTAGCTCACAACCAATTTGTACGTGTTTTATGATGTGGCTAATCCGTACGAATCGTACAATCTCACTTGTATTCTGTAAATTTTGTCTACACCCCAGTGATGGGTAGGTTTAGGGGCAGGGTTAGGTGAACTTCATTCATACAAATTCATACGAAATGTGCAACTCATAAAATACGTACAATTTAGAAAAAAACGTATGAATTAGTTTGAGTGAGATTGTATGAATTCATACAAATTAGCTGCCTTGTAAAATATGTAAGAAATGCCGTAATGAAGCGCTGTCATGCAAACCAATCAGTGAAGAGCAGATGTATCAGAAAATGTTTCTTATTGCTTTTATTTGTACAAGTGTTGCAAAAAAACATCACACAGGCAATGTGATGCAAATATTCCCTTCTCTTTTGGTGTGCACACACCGTAGAATATAAAAGACATGAAAAATAGTAAATTTAAGACAAAGTTAGAAAGTGAAGACTCATTTTTGGATCGTCCTGGGAAGAATATCTCCATCTATTTAGGTTTCACAGTCAAAAAGTTTATGAAATTATGTTTTTGGTTGTTAGTTATTTGGATCTCAATTTCTAGTCTGTTGCAGGACTGAAATTAAGTGTGAGAAACTCATTTACCATTACAAGAGTATACTTAGTTATGTGCATCTCATTGAGGAAAAAGTCACTAGAAATATTTCACAAGTTCACCCTTACATCTAATCTGAAGGCGAATAGTAGGCATATTTTGGCGTGCTGTCCTGGGGGAGGGGTCCGGGCCCGGAGCACAGCCCAAACCCAAATAACTCCCCCTATCCCCAATTTGGGATAAATAGATTAGAAGTGAGGAGTTGGGGTGGAGGAGAGATGCCGAAAAAACTGTCATGGGACAGGAGGTAGGAAGACTGGATATATATATACACGCTTGTGTGCTATTTAGGATGATTAGCTAAACGAGATGCACCTGTGCCAAATTGAATGATTATCTGATCGTGCTTCTCCCGAACTTTGTTAATAAAACCACATTCATTAAAAATGTTGTTGTTGTTTTTATTTTTTACTCATGCTTGGTGTTTGGAGGTCACAATTTAAACCTTCACATTCATGTTTTAAATACTAAATATTTAGTTGTACTCGTGCTGCTACAAGAGAGATTAACTTTCAAAAAGTACATGAATTCTCACAATTTTCCCATTCAAAATTCTGGATATTGTCTCACTTTCTTCTCATTTCCCAGTTACTCTGAAGCAAAAGTAGTGACGGATCTCCAGGCCATTTTGTGTCGCTCTGCCCATGCACTCTCTGTGATCTGCTTACGTTTGTTTCTGAACTATCCAACCAGCTCTGGTGCATGAATTACACACATTCAGGGCAAATGAAGCAGGGCTGAGAGGTTATACACTCTAAGACACACACTAGCCATTTCCTCCAGTGCCCTCTGCTCTCTCAGACCAGAATGAGAGGAGCGGATGGAAGGAGATCAATGTGCAGGCATTAATTCACTGGGGCACTTATCCAATAGGTTGACTGACAGGCACTAAGCTGGTGTCGGGGAGATTGTTAGAAAACATCCATTCAGTTGTAGGGTCTGAAGAGAGCAAAGGACAGAAAAGACCAAACAAACAGTGCCGTCAATGTCATGAGAGGGCAGAGAGTAAAAGGTGTGCTGTGAAACTGCAGCATTACTTTAATATCATTCACATACTGTAGCAGTTTACTGATTAGATTATATTGATGTTTATTAAAAGTTTTAAGACATGTGTTAGTCATTTTTATGAGTTTTATTACTTTTCATTATTGTCTTAATGTCTACATTTATTTATTTGTATTTTTCTTGTATTTATCAGTTTTAGACCATTGAGGATTGTAATACTTTTTAGTAAATTCGTTTTAGGATTCAATACTTTTTTGTATTTTAGTTTTAGTTTTTAATTAAATGTCTACTTTGTTTGGGTTTGGGTTTACTTTTTAGCTTTGTTACCGAGGAACTGTCATATTTTGTGGAGATCTGAGTTTCTCTGCAACATGTGCCCTTGTCTTATCAAAGGAACTGATCAAAAGAATCATGTCTGCATGTTCTTGTTTAAGCATGTGAACAAAAGTGTTTCTGTGATCATTCAGATATCCCGTCAGACACAGGCGTTCACTGAGAAATCCTACTGTGTGCTGAGGGAAAGGGCCAGGGGTCCGAGCTTTCAGTGGATGGGGGGGTAAAGCAGAGGCTTGAAAATGTGGAGAAAGGGAGGAGGGGATGGAGGGATAGACGGAGGGATAAAAGGCTAGAGAAAGATGAAAGACAAGAGGGCACAACAAAGGCGATGATGGAAAGATTGGTGAGGGGCTGAAATAGGACATAGGACAGAGGAGCCTCAGAAGATAACAGAAGAAGAGGAATACGAAACAGAAGGTCAAACGATACATATCCAGTCTGTTTACATCATACAATTGAGCCTGCTGGCACTCAGACTAACCACAGACCTATTTTTTGTTGCTCGGGATCTCTAATGCCAGCCCAAAGGAAGACAAGTTACAGCTGTTTGAGACAACAAGAGGTGAAATAAATAATGAAAACAATGCTTCATCTCTAAATCTCTTTGTTCTCATCTGTCAGCTCTCGCTGAGATAGATGCTGCGGCTCACGCCACCTTGGTAGCAAACACATAAAAGAGAATTTCTGAGTGTGTCATTACTACACATCTGCCATTATCATGACAGTACAGTGATAAATAATTAAGAGCCTAATTAATTACCTATTTTTAACAGTCAATAGGTGCACATAGTTTCATAAACTATAAAGCAAAGTTGTCAGAGTCATGAATGCTCTGACACATTATGCTAATGGATGTTTAAATCAGGCTTGTGTACTGTCATAATTTCTCTCATCTCATTTTAGAAAGTGTCCAAATTAAATTAAATTGTATTCATTACTGTTTTGTTATTGTAGCATCATATATCTCGTCACCGTTTTTGTTAATATTTTCAACCCGATCTCATGGCAATTCGTACATATTTTACAAAGTGGCTTATTCGTACGAATCCGTACGATCACACTCGTACAAATTCATACGATTTTTGCCCAATCGTACGTATTTTATGAATTGCACAATTTGTATGAATTTGTACGAATGACCTACACCTAACCCCGCCCCTAAACCTAACCGTCACTGGGGTTTAGACAAATCGTATAAAATCGGACGAGTGAGGTCGTACAAATTCGTGCGAATAAGCCACCTCGTAAAATAGATATGAATTGGCCGTGAGATAGCGTTGATATTTTATATTATTTGATTATATTTAGTTTATTCTTCCTATTCAATTTAAAGTTTTAGGAATTGTGTTAATTGTCTTTTTTTCATTACTTTTCATCATAGCCTTAATGTCTATATAGTATTTATTTATTTGCATTTTTCTTGTATTTATCATTTATCAATACTTTTAGATTATTTGGAATTTTAAAGGGGTGGTTGATTGCATAAACAATATCTGCAAAGTTCAATCTTCTTTTAAAATTATGGCAGTTTAATGCCTACAAAAACGCCTCGTAAATTTTTTTATTAAATTAAAAAACTTAATTAATTAAACTTTTTACATTACTTGTCTCAGGCCTGGGATTAGGAAGACTTTTATTGGAAAATATCAATAGGCTACTTTTATTCAGTAAATACACATTAAATTGGTCAAAAATGACAGATTTTAGATTGATTTCTGAGGAATCAAGTAAATGAAGTCTAAAATTCAGTTTTGCTGTCACAGGAATATGTTTAAATATAGTAAAATACAAAATGTTAATTTGTAATAACATTTCACAATATTACTCTATTTACTGTATTTTTTATAAAAATAAATGCAGCTTTGGTGACTATTACCTACCCTAAACCTTTGAATGGTAGTGCACATAAAAAGTAGGCTATATCTTGTATGAATTTTTATTATATACAATTTGTATTACTATAATGACCTATTTTTTCCCTTTATGATTTAAAACTTTTCTCCTTCTTCCACTTGCTCAAACTATTTCTTCAACTCCTCGCCTCTTGTTAAATTCAAGAGCTGCAAATCACATACACATCTCCACCCATTCAGTCCACTACGACGTAAAATTACCAACCAATCTCAGTTTAAAATGTTTCCTCCCTCTACAGTTCATATTCTCTGATTGCCTGGGGAAAGAGGTCATTACTTCTGATTGACAGTCATTTTGGCTTTGGAATGGACTCTACCCTTTCCAAGCCTATCAGGCTGCTGGATATCATTAGGTAATGGGAGAAAAGATAAAGCACACACTTCCACAGCAGACACCATTGTCTGAGCAGAGGAAACCTAAAATAAATTGTGATTTTGCTCATGCAAATGGCTTTGTTTGTACTCATGCCCTCACACACGTTTGGAGCAGATCAGACAGATTATATGCCACTTTTCTAAAAGACCTTGAAATTACTTATCTTATTGTCTCTGAAACTTTAAAACCATGAATTCTAGATGAGTAGACAGACTCAGTCCATCAGTGTAAGCCCCCTGGCACGCTGTGAGGTGATGAGGCTGACTGAGAGACCTGATAGATTGGAAGTTGCCAGTTTGATTAAAGCCTGTGGGTTTAGATGCCTATGATAGGACCAGCCCAGAGTCACAAAACTGCATTCAACTCACTGCAGCAAGGACACAATAGTTTAATTGTGTCACATCCTCAGCTTTGGAGATAATTATTATTATATATTTTTTTTTATAAAGTTTTGATTTGCATTGTTAAGTGGCTCTAAAGGGCATATTTACACTTAGCAGGATAAGTTCAATTAAAACAAACTCTGTTGCAATTGATCTGTTAGTGCAATTCATTTTAATATGTCAATGCACTATTCGAACCTTGCGGACAAAACAATTTGCCTGATATATAGAGGCATATATGGGCATCAAATCATGGATTCAATAAGATATGCAAATTTAAATTCCACATATCAATTTGTTTGCAAGAAGACACAAAAGACAATTCGGCATAAACAGTTGAAACAGTTTCTGTATGAAAGAGAATCCAGGCGTACCAGTATAGTCGATTCATGCATTGGGTTTTAAAGTGACAGCAGACTAATATTTATGCTGCCAAAAAAAAGTCATTCACTGATCTTGACTGAACAACTTTTGCTACTTTAATAAAGATGAATATATTATGCAGTTCTATTTTACATTTTATTTCAAATTAACCAAGAAACTAAGCAAGCACTTACATATTATTGATGTTTTCTTGGTCTTGATTGCTTCTATTGTCATCATTTTTAAGTTCCTTTGGATAAAAGCATCTTCTAAATGATGAAATATAAATTTATGTGCCTGAACTTACTGAGCTGTATTTATTTGTGCTATTCCTAATTTGTTTGTGTTCTCAAAACTGGGATTAATTAAAGGAAATGGAATTGCAATGTCAGAAATTCAAACAATATCCAACCCTACTGATATATGAATACAACATGGACCCAATACATCCAAACCAAAAGCAGAATGTGATGTCAAGATATGACACAAAAAGGAGAAAATGTTCAAGCATACCTGGTTTCCCTCATCCTAAGAGCTTAACCTGATTTCATGAAACTGCGTGTAGTATAAATAGTAGGCCTAAGGCAAATAAAAACAAAAACTTGTGGTAACCTACATATTATATGCACACCAACAAATTTCTTATCATATGCACGCAAAAACTGCATATTATATGCACACCAAACACATGCGTATCATATGCACGCCAAAGTCCATGTTTGGCTATCAATACCATGAGTTTTCGTTTTTATTTGGAGTACTATTTGTATTAATTTTCATGAGACTGGACTCAGGAGCCCATTATGTAACCCATTACAGTTCATCAGAAGGCTGTTTTGACAATTTTTACAAGCTCTTTGTGAGTTATACTACCAAACACCATATACATACACACCTATAACCAGTGCATTTAGCCTTGTGTTTTGTATCTTCAGGTTTGTTTGTTAAAAATGACTGTGAATGCTAAGTGAACCAGGAGTAAATGTATAATTTTCTTTTTTGGTCCAAAAACAAAAGAAAGAGCAAAGAGAACTGCACTATAAGTGTAAACAAACCCTTAATTTAAGTATGTTATGGTAAAAACTCATCACAACCATTTACTTTCACAGAAGTCTACTAAGATTCAGTTTTATTTGCTTCTGTAAATATTCATTCACATAACCACAACGTATAGTAAATGTGTACATGTGTGATTTTACATTAGGTCCATACTGAAAGGCATTTTGGTGTGCATAATGGAATGAAATGATCCATATATCCAGCATATGTTTGCCTGGCTTCAACACAGTTTTAGACAGCTATTATTTTCATTCACATCTACTGTACACCATAAACAACTATGTAGAATACTACAGCTTTTATTTGAGGAATCAGCATATTTCAAATGATCTAATATATACAAACATCAAATTAAAAGCTAAATCTCCAGTTAAAAAATAAATTTACCCATTTTAACCATATGAACGTAATCAAAATGTGTGCTGTTGCTGTAACTTTATTTCCATGATGCAATCCACTCACTTTATCCAACTTTTACAGAGAGAGTTTATTGGGAAAATTGTCAGAACCTGCAAATGACACCACACCAGGGGCTCCGTGGGTTGTGTTGGTGTGAAGAGGTTTATTCAGGTGGCAGAAGACTCTAATTAACAGTTTGGCCACTGTAAATCTCACCATCTTATACTGCTACGAAATGCAATTTACTGCAGTGCCCTTCAGCCCTGGCAAACAGCAAAAAGCAATCTAGATAGAAATGCTACACAATCAAATGACCATGGATGCCAGCTTTGCACACATACACACTCAAGCTTCTATGTTACCACACACGCATTTGACAAGAAATAGTTCAATTTGGTCATAAAACTCTTACTGAAAATGGAAAAATAGATTAAATGCTCAAAGAGTTCACACTACACAACATCAGGATCACAAAAACAGACTGTTTTCATACAGCGATAGCTCGACGCTGTTGTCCATATTAGGAGTTTCCTGGTATGACTTTCTGCGCGAGAGCGCCCTCCGGCTTCGAGTATGAATGAAACACACACTGCAGGAGAGTTTAGCACTCCATGATGTTCATTTCGCCTTCTCGGTCCGAAAAAAAAAACATCAGGTCAGGAGCAGACTATCCTGTCTCTTTGAGTTTAAATCTATATTTATTCACACCAGCTCTTAAAAACCTCTATATGAACACACTTGCTCGAAAAAGTGTGGGAGACGATTTTCTGTGATATTAAAAGTGGGGGGACACATCCCCCGCGTAATCTATGCCCCTGTGTTCTATCAATGTTAAGGGAAGAATGTTTGTTCTCACAATAGTTTTACCAGAATATTTGTCAAAGTTCTGAGAATGTTCCCTGTTAGCTGAGATCCAGCAGTTACCAAAAAAAAAAGAAAAATTCTAATGTGATTTTGTGATGACATGCACATTTCAAGCCTCTCATTACTTTCATGAGATCACACTACACAATGCACATGCGCTTAACATGTTTGAATGTTAAAATTATTTTTTGTTTGTCCGTACGGGATTCTAAAACTCATTTTTATCAGTCTTTCAACACATCCAAATTCCTCATCATTTAGGGTGCTGCAACATCATGTAATAGATTGCACTAGATTTGTCATGTCCACAGAGACAAAACTGGTTTAGCAAAGAAGAGACAAGCTTCATGTGTTTGTATATTTGGCCTAAACTGGCACAGACATTGTGGGCAAAACCCTGGCAAATGAGCCCACAGGGATCCTATTATTCCCTTCTCACACACTCCGCATGGGAAACACTCCTATTATGCAGTATTGTTGGAGCACTTATCAACGTCCATGGTACACTGATGGAGAAGCGAGGAAGACTTTCCACTTGCAGCAACTCTTTCGCCTACATTCATTGTCCCTAAAAGATGCCAGTTTTGTTTGAGTTTGTATTTTGGGCTGTCTTGTTATTACACAGTGAACGCTGAAGAATGTGTTCTATATAAGAGATAATGTACGGTCAGCTGGTCATTATCACAAAATAAATTCAACACAAAGTAATAAAGACCAGCTGACTGTTCAGTTTCCCGCTTATTACACTTCTATTTATTTACTTATTGGGTAAGTAGGTATAAAATATTGATTTTACTGTTGATATAATGTGAAAAGAAAGACTGTGGGCTGCTACAAAGTATGGAACTAGCACAAGACTGGTTGCCAGGAATAAAAATACAACTCATAATGTAAGCCATAATGACAGAGAAGCTACACATTACTTTTATTACAGAAACAGGTACCCAATAAATAAAAATTGGACATTAAATAGTGAATAAAGAAATTATTTTATAATATTACACTCTCAGAAAAAAGGTACAAAAGAGTGGCCCAAAATCAAAAGAGAACTGTATATGGAGTCCATTTTAAACTTTTTGCACTAAGATAACAATGCAATCAAGTTTGCCTCAAGGTTTCCTTCGAGAAAACCAAGTGGCCGGTTTCTTTTTCCAGATAATATTCCACATTCCTATTTACAAGACGTTCAACACTTTAAATACCATTAGAAAGCACAAAAACTCCCTGTGAGTGCAAGACGTATAAAGGATAAAATGACCAAGTAATGTTGCCATCTCTGTCCCTGAAGACCTCCAATTAGTAAGAACTCAATAGAGTACAATAAGCACTTTAGTGCTGCCTCATTGAATTGTGTGTGTGGATCAGAGAGAGATGGATAGGGAGCAAGGGAAGGAGAATTAGAGAGAGGCTGGCTGCTCTGAGTTAGCCATGTCCAATCCCATGGCTTGAAGGTTTGGCATGGCTTAAATGTTTGGCCTTTGGATCCTGATATATTGCAAATGCAGCAGTCTGTTTTCTGCGTGTTTTTTTTTTTTTTTTTTGTGCGTCACTTTGAAAGTCGTGACTGGTTTGGATTTGTCTTTGGATTATGTCTCTCAGGGGTAGATTCGAATAAACAGCTATGTGACTACATAGCCCAACATTAAACTGTGGCTTTCGGTTTTAACTCAGAGCAAAAAACTGACTAACTACAGTAACGTGTTGTGACTTAGGATGCAGAGAAATATATTTTTTGTATTTAGTGATTCCCAAGATGTCCCAGTCAGTTCACTGACCACCTGATATGTATTACACACACACACATATATATAAAAATACAAAATAGATAAAATAAACCCATAGATTCTATAAATTTCAGTTCATGCACATAAACACACACACACACACACACACACACACACACTAAACTCTGAAATTATGAAAAAAATAACACCACCCACATTGTATTGACTTCTATATATAACAAAGGTGTTCTTGCCACAAAATGAATATTAATTTTAATATGAATGATAATGCAACATGATAACTAATATAATATGAGAGTATAATAAAGGCACACATTTCAGGTTTGGTGTTGATAAAGGTGTATTTGAGCTTTACTAATTAGGCTCTAAGGGAACCGAAGACCAAAAAAAAAAGGCTGGGGAAAATTGATTCGGGAGTTTATTGCAGCATAAAGAGCACCTGTTATTTGAAACTATTCCATCCTCTAATGTTCTAACTCAGTTTTTTTATGAGAAGGGTTGTGCTGAGGGATTTCATTTCCAATGTTGTGGGTAACGCGTTACAAAGTAACGCGTTAGAGTACTCTAATTACTTTTTTCCTGAAATGTGTAACTTAACGCGTTAGTTTCGTGCGGAAGTAATCAGTAACTTCGTTATTTTTTAAAAAAAGTAATCCGTTATTTTAAGGAAAGGAAAATCCCGACTGCAGCCTGCTTTTTGTCAGACAGTAGGCCTAGGTCTACTGTGCCACCTGCGGATGTATCAGCGGAGCCGAAGCTCTGTGATCGTAAAGTCAATGGCTGTGATGCGTCTGTGCCCTGCGCCTGACCCTGTGTGTGTGTGTGTTTTTTTTTTTTTTTCTCGAACTCCCGTCTAGATGGCAGAGAGGACAGCGTTTGGTTTATGGAAGTACGCACTTTATCTTCAATTTGTCAACGAAAAAGAAAAGAACATAACGGTAAAATGCACACTCTGTGAGTGACACTTTAATAATAATTAGTTCGGCTATTAAGCGATTTGTCATTTGCCTGTGTGGCAGTGAAGGATTTAATTCGGTTTGTTATCATTTTTGTTTGACAGGCAGCTGTTAATTTCTGTTAGATCGTTGGCTGGCTGATTGTTCATCATTTCTAAATGGATTTAAATCTGCAAGCCTGTTTAAGGTTGTGTTTACAAGTAAGCATACTTGTACTTTGATAACTGCATTATTTAAAGTCAAAGAAAAATCAGGAGTTATCTTGTGGTGCTCATAATATACAGTAGCCTAGGCTACCCGGGCTGGGTAGGTGCGAATTTTGATTAATAATATGTTCTGTGATAATAAATAAATAAAACGCCATGTGGAATAGCCTATTGCTGACTGTCTTTCCTGTTATTGTTATCCTGCAGTGTTAATTAAGTCGGATGACTGACGTTATTCATTGTCGGAAGTCACGACTTTTAGGTGCATTTAAAGGGGCCGGGGGCTGTGTCTGTCATGATTGAGCCGCTGCAAACGGCTTTTAATTTTTGGTAACGCATGAGTACTCTAACGCGTTACTTTTATGAATAGGTAACGCTGTATCATAACTGATTACTTTTAATTGATGGTAACGTTGTAACCTAACTAACTACTTTCCAAAGTAACTATACCCAACACTGTTCATTTCAAATTAAAAACAAAACAGTTCTAATCTGCGTTTTCATTCTTTGTAATAAATCTTTTATCCGCTTCATTTCTGATTGTTGTCCAAATTAGTGTTAATACCTGAACATGAATTTTTAATTTGTCTCATAATTTAGCTCATTACTTCCATTCTATTAATTAGCATGCTGTTAACACGAAACAAACAGGCTTCCAACCATGCCCATCTTTGTTCCAGTGCATGATGGAAAGGATAGAATGCCAGCATTAATTTGCCCTGTTTTAAAAGCAGCTCGACATGTGGCCAAGAAGGTGTCACACTGCGCTGATGACTGCCAATGAACATCTGAGCCGTGAAACATGGCAGTTTGGCCACCATTCATCATTTGCATGTCTGCAGCTCTCCCTTTAGGACAGAGGTGACATCTGTGTGCCATCACATGTGGACCATGGACAGTCATTAGGATTTGATTGATTTTGTTCTTTATTTTTTTCTGAGCATGATTGTAAATTAATTTTTGAATTCAAATACCTCCCATATTTACTTCCAAATTGGTTTCAAAGTACATAAGTACTAAAAATATGAATCAGCAAAACTAATAATAATAAGAAGAAATGTATCTTGAGCACCAAATCAGCATATTAGAATGATTTTTTTATCAATCATTAGTGCAGTCTTTATTGACACACGATCCTTCAGAAATCAGTTTTGCATCACAGGAATAAATTAAATTTTTAACAACTTTAAAATATAAAACAGTTTTTAAAATTTTTATATTTGACAATATTGCAGCTTTTCGTGTTTTTTATTTTTATTTTGTTTATTTATTTTTTTAAATGCAGCCTAGGTGAAGATAAGAGACTTTATAAATACATTTAAGAAACTTACCGACCCCAAATTTTTTAACACATTTATAAGTCATAATTCAAAATAGCCATTCTTAAAATTTTCACTTTCAGCAAAAACATAATTTTTTATATAGAGTATGAAAGGCTAAGTCAATAAAAGTGTGTGAAATGTTATATTTTATCATTATTTCAGATTTCCATTGAATTAGATTTTTCTAGTGCAATTAATATTAGAAAAAAATTTACCGGCAAAGTGCGGTGGCGTTTGTGGCATCTTACCCATTAACCCTTTAACTGTCACCCCGTCCCTACGGGAAGCCTACATTTACTTCAACTATATATCGTTGGAAAGGTCCAAGACTCCCAAATATATATTTTAGCAATGTTTTTTGTTAAAACATTATTTAGGAAAAGTAATAGATTAATTTATGACAAGAGTGCACCCTCACAAATCTACATTATAACAAAAGTTCTGACCTTTGTTAAAAAAAAAGACTTTTTCGTTGCCTTTTTCTCTATCACATTTTAGAAATCCTCAGAAATTATTTATCAACTGAAAACTTAAAATCTCAAAATTCACCCTTTAAAACCCATTTTAAAATCAGACATTGCATTACCATGTAAATGGTACATCAATATCATGTTAGAAAATGTTTTCATTCATGAATTATAAAAATGTAAGTTTGGAATGTGCACTATAAAGTCTATGTTAAAAATGTGAGTAAAACAAACTGTCAGGTAAAAAAAAAAAGGTTTTAAGTGGGATTAGATTTTCACATTTGTCACCTCAAACATGAACTTTAAAACTGGTTTTTGCCTCTAGATTTAAGTTGCTAACAAGTTGCTAAATAAAGAACACAGCTACCACAAGCATTCAAATTTGCGTGCTTTATAAATAGATTTTGATATAAATGTATTTTGTTAAACAAAACCCAAATGTCTTCAGGTAAAGTTTAAAAGAGTGTTAATTAGTGTTGTGTTATTTTCTTATGGGTTTGAAAACTGCAATGTTACATGTCACTGGAAACTTGGTGCATAGTGAGGCTTTAGCAACTACAAATTAAGATTAGCATATCAAAAACACAACTTCTACCCACCTTTTTTTTCTTTTTTACTTTTTTTTTTCTTTGATCCACTGATCTAGTGCCTTTCAGTACAGTGGCACACAACACAAAGATGCTGAAAACAAAATCTCAAACTCACAAGCAGAAACCGATTCCCTAAAGCGGGTATGAAATATCACATGTGCACACATCTAACCGAACCTCTCGTTTATCAGACACCACATTCATCTCCCTATATGAGGCCAAGGATAGGGCATGATTAGGAGCCAATGAGCTCTCCCAGCAGGGTTGGCAATATGCCCTCAGATCTCTGCGGGGGAGTAGAGCAAGGTGAAGATAGAAATTCAACCCTGCGGTCCTCCCTCACCTGTCCCTGTCTCCTACCATCCATCCCAATGCTTCCAGTCGCAGTGAGGCTGAGGGCTGGAATAAATGCTCGCATCCCCTGACTGCAGAAATTCCCATTAGTATTCCACACCTATGAAGTTTGAACCACAGCGGGAGAACACAGCATCGTCCACATAGCTATTTTTAAAAAAGACAGAAAACAAGCCAGTACCAAAATACATGGTGTTAATACCTAAAACCAAAACAAGGATGTCAAAAGGGTTATGCTGTGGCCTATTTGGCTTAATTCAGGTATAAATAATATAATTTACAAATTTAACATTTTTTGAATAGCATAGCTATCTATGTTTTTAATAATAGCTTGCTCCTGTCTATCATTATATACTTGAATATTACATTGTACCAATGTCACTTTACAGTAAATTTCAGTTCATTGACATTATGTATTATGTATCATGAACTAATTATGAAATATGCTTCCAAAACATTTATTAATGTAGGTTATTATTACTTTAAGCATAGACTAATATTTAAAAAAAAACAATTTGTATAAATCAACATATTATAAACAAACATGAATTAACAATAAACATTATAAAGCATCATTAACCAAGATTAATAAATAATTAATTAATAAATGCCATAAAATAGCTTAATTGCAAAGTGTTATGATTAGATCTATTTATTAAATCTATTCAGAGCTGCACTTAAATATTTTTTTTTTATTTATTCTTTATTTGACAGGGACAATGGACAAGTATAACCCCAGAATTAGCTACAGAGCTAAATTTCATCTGCTGTCCCTGGGCAGGAGTAAACCAAATTATCAATAAAAATACCATACAAATTAAACACAATAGAATACAAGAAGTATAAAAACATATAAAAAAAAAATCATTACCTTGTATAATCAATGATCACAAAACTGACTTGCCTTTAAAAAATGTCAAATGTAATTTAAATTTAACAAAGGTAGTACACTATCTAATATCAGTTGGTAAACTAGCTTTTACAGAAAAAGTTGATCGTCCAAAATCTGTTTTTCTAAAATTTGCTTCGCAGTCACCTCTTAATGAGGCTCTTGTCTGTCTTATGCTGTCATTGCGCAATGAAACAAACACCAACTGTTTGATTACCAGCAATCTTCAAAATATCTTCTTTTATGCCCAACATAAGAAAGCAATTCATACCGGTTTGGAACGAATTGAGGGTGAGTAAATGATGACCGAATTTTCATTTTTGGGTGAACTATCCCTTTAATGCATTCAAGATTTAACATAAAGTAACATAACATAAAAAAGGTTCTCTGCCTGTGAATCAGATTGTACAGTATGCTTTAAAGGGGTCATCGGAAGTTGGTATGATTCTTTAGGGTCCTAATGAAAAGTCTGTAACATAGTTTGGTTTAAATTTCTCAGTGGTAGTGTAAAACAACACCCTTTTTACCCTGCTCTTCGATAAATAAACAGCAGAAACAAAAACAATTCCATAAAAGTTGCTTTTGTCGATATGTTAACCTGAAGAATGTGTTTTTATTCTCTTCCCATTTAAATGCAAGTTCTAATCAATACAAACTGAAACATTTGCGGTCAAACCGCAGGCCCACTGGTGGGAGCTAATCTTTAATTTGATACATCAGGCACATGTGACAGTATCACCTGACAGCGCAGCAGGATCTAGCCTCAGGGCCACCATTATGCAGCAGTCTTTCCTCCCCTGCATGTCAGTCAGACCAGGGGTTGATCAGCTACAGCCGGGAGAAAGTTCAGTCACTATATCAGACAAACCATCAACTCCAATGGGTATACTTCTCTCTTTCACTGCTCTGCACTGCCCCTTTCCTTGTAAGGTGCCATGCATTTTGCGTATTTCCAGCCTTCCCTCCTCTACGTTCCCTCTCTCTGCACCTGTCTTATAGGTCACCAGTCTCTGATGGGCTCTAAAAGCAGACATAGCCATTCTCACAGAGCTAGTGAAGCAATACAGACTTACACACAAGCAAGCACACATCTACAGAACAAGAACCAAAATCACCTGCTGGGACCGGCACAAACTAAAAACACCTCACACTGAGAGCCAGACAGATGGAAATGGACATCAGCACACACCATCACATCATTACACTGCATAAAAAAGCACATCCTCAAGTGAAGACCCAACACAGCACCAAAAGGTTTATCAAACAAACATTGAACATGCAGTAAAACACACTTTGGTCAGTACAAACCATGCATTTGTCGCAAGTAAACCCAGATTTAATTTACTCTGGCATCTCATTTAAACTAATTATGCTGGAATCTGTCTAACTTGGCTAATATCAACCAAATTTAACCAATTTCAACCAAAACACTATTCAGAATAGGACTGAGAAAACCTTTGAAATTAACCTCTGAATTTAAATTCACTCACAGACAGAGTCACATATAGCAACAGACAGACACGGTTATATTATGAAACGTTTGAGATGGCTATACAGCCACACTTGTTGAAGTTGAACTTTGATGTTAATGTGACAAAAAATATATTGTCATTATTTATTGACCATATAATTATTAGTGTAGCATAACTAGATATATAAACATTAGCTATATAGATAGCTAGAATGGACAAAAAAAATAAAGATATACGATAGATACAATAGCAATGAAACGATAGATAGATAGATAGATAGATAGATAGATAGATAGATAGATAGATAGATAGATAGATAGATAGATAGATAGATAGATAGATAGATAGATAGATAGAGTTATCTCAATCAATATCTATTATCTAAATCGCTTCTAAAAATGGCACCTCAACCATCAATTACTGGACCCCATATTTAAATATTTAGCCGTGCAGTTTTTTTCTGGAGAGAGCAGGTCTGGTTGAGGGATTCAACATGCTCCAATAACAGATTACATCACAGAGCGCCTGTCAGAGAAATTCACTGAATTTACTAGAGGTTTTGGCAAATCTCACCATGTAATTTACTGAAGTAGGAGCTCTGTTCCTCTCATCTCCTCCAGGGAGATTAATTTCATATCCAGTGTCACATTGTGTTTTGTTTTTCCAGTAAATATTAAAGTCTCCCTGTAGAAACAGATAAGACCACTAGACACACAGAGTGGACTATTTCAGAAATACTCCGCTAGTTGCCAGTTGGAGGACAGCAGTATTTAACCTCCTTCTCTCTCTGTCTCTTTCTCTCTGTCTCCTCATATCAGTCATACGTAGAGGCTAACAAAGATTTTAATATAGTGCGCTGAATTACTTCAGCGCACCAAGTAAACAGACATTATAAAGTGTCAATATTATCTTACACTTTCATATCTATTTGAGCGTGGACAGTTTACAATCCTGATGAAAATGCCATTTAACAGGTGAGGTAATATTAGTTTACATTGTGGCCTATGCTATGATGTCCTAGTGAAACACAGCTGATGAAATGGTCTTAAGCAGAGCCGTGAGACAATATTTCTCTCTATTATACAGTATTTGGGGTCATTTCAAAGCACTTCATTGTCATGATTGTTTCATAAAGCATAAAAAAGTGCCAACAGAAGAAAACATATGGTGCCACCATAGTAAAAAAAAAAAATTATATATATATATATATATATATATATATATATATATATATATATATATAACACTATAATACAATAAAAATTTAATTATAGAACATTAAGAATATACTGATGTATAGAGAAAATTGAATATGGTGATCACAGTAGTTTCTGAGAATGTAAAACTCCAAGACTTTTCTGCAACTAACACATGAGTGTCATCCACTAGTCCTCTTCTTTTTCATACTTGAATTGAATTTTAGAGATTTGAAGATGTTTTGAAGACATTCCCTCTTATTAGATTTATGGCAGTGAAGCAGAAACTCACAAGCGCACCATATCATGAGCACAGACGCTTTCTTCTTTTGGAAACCATATTCTCTCTCTTTCCTCTTATGTTACCCTTCATTTTCAAAGTGGGGCAGCGGCAGGTGAAAGCCTGAGTTTTGATCTGCTGGATTGGCCAGTGGCTTGTTTGCCAGCACTGATCTTCAGTTTCTCTGCTCTCACTGCTAAGTGTCATTAATCAGGATTCGCACTAAACCCAGAGTCCAAATGATTCTAATTACTTTTCATTATGGTCCTGTTGGCCCAGGGATACTGATGCATTCTGTCACTTCATCAGAAGATGCACCAGCCAAGAGAATTAAAATAGATAGAAAAAGCAAATGCGTCATGCAACCTTTTTTTTTTTTTGATGGAACTCCAGTGACAGTCACGCTTATTTGTGTGCCCTGGATTGTGAGTAAATTATACATAATTGATGCAACTGATCTGCAGAAAGTGCAATGTGGTTACTGATCAAATTTAAACAAGTATGATTTTTTTGTGAAGAAAGTACTGCAGCACTTACTGTATTACAATTGGTTATTGCATAAGGTATCATGAACAACATTTTTTCATTAACATTTATCTATTCATGTTAATTTATAAACACATAGCTTACTGTTAATTTGTCACAGTATATTAAATATTTATACAACATTTAAAAAGTCAAATCAATTAACAGAGAAACGAACTGCACAACATTTACACTTTTGAAGATTAATCTAAACAAATTATACTTACATGTGTAATGTAAAAATTAGTTACCCAATAAATATATTGCTCAAATATATTGCTTCTGATCAAAAGAGATCAGTGCTTCGGGGGAAAAAAATACTGTAGTTTGCAACCTTGTCTTTTCTTTCTTTTTTCTTTTTTTACAATATCTCCTTTCTCATGTTGTGGCTTAATGTGGTTTCCTGGCGGTGTGCAGTAACCTTGGTAACCAGGTTGATGAGTACCGCAGGGTAGATGGGGTGTGGTTATCTACTTCCGCCGTGGAGAAGTCCAGTGGATGTGTCTAGAATATCCCAGCTAAGTGCTTCAGATAAGACCCAAAGGGAAACAGAAGTGGCTCTGGAATGACTGACACAGATTGCCATCACCGCTGTCTATCAGCTAAGAACTGGGAGATTATGTTTTATCCACAAAATAAACTCAGTAAACAAAGATTTCAAATTAGAAAGAACAACTTATTCATAAAATATAAAATTCATTTTAAAAAAAAATCATAAAAATGTTTTTTTTTTTTTTTTTTTTTCAGAAGAGTTTAGAAACTGAGCTATAATCTCAGCAGCAGCTCCATACATCAAGATTTTCTGGTTTTATACATCATTTGCCTGATTTATTCAAAATGTATTCCTAAAAAATAGTGTATATTTAGTCTATTTCAGTCTGTTGACCATATTTTCTGATTCATGGAGAGATAAAACGACTCCAACAGTTATTCCAAACCTTTAACTCTACAGAGCTTTGAACTTGGCTTCATCCGATATTCAGATTTCGATTTATGAAATCTTTGCAAATTATTGCATATCTATATATATATATCGGGTGATATCTTCAAGTTTAAATGTTTGCCCTGTTTGCCTTAAGATGAATTAAAAAAAAATAACTTCCCCTTGCTCACATCATGAGAAGTTTACAGCAGTAGAAGATGAAAAACTGAATATAGAACTTTGCACAGAAAGGTTGATAAGTGGTTTAAATTACACTAGTCTCATGTTAAAAAAACCAATGCAGTCTTGAGTCTATATTTTCACTTTTAAAACAATGTGTATTGTAATGTTTGCTTTGGTGCAATGCCTTGCCCCATAAACGCCCACTGTAAGTGGATTACTGCAAGTCCAAAAATGAGTCTAAATGATTTTCTAGATTAAAACACACACATAGGCACATCAAGCATTTAAACAGAAAGACGTTTAAATATGAAGCATAACCCAACATTTCAAATGTTTCAGTCAGTTACAGTAAAGTATATCAATTCATTCAAATCATGTCCATGTCTTTGAGATATCCAACCCAAACAAAAGGAATTCCACCTCATCTAAGATCACACTGAGTTCCCAGAGCGCTGTCTGTCTATCAGCTCACCTGAGCATATATATGCATTATATATGCTTGCTGAATTATTAGCAGTAAACGTATTGGTGAGATACATGCAGTATAATGGGGATGTGACGTTTATGTGATGATCTACTGTAGATCCCAGACTAATAATTCACTTTCGCATCTAATAATTCACATTTGAATCTCTTGAATTATTCAGGAAAGGTTTCTCCGATTAAACAGACGTTAGTGCTAAAGGCATCTTAAAACATATTCCCATAGTCCCTCACTGTAAACTATAGACAAAGGAATACAAGACATTAGCTTAAACCTGTTAATTGCTTCAAATCCTAGGAGATTTGTGCCGTCTCTTTGTGATTTTACACGGGACACCCCATTTTGTTCCCATTACACTGGTGATTTGTCATCTGAGCAGCTGTATTTCCTCGGGGTCAGGTTTATCCCTTTACTCTTCCCTTTGGGATGCCGCAGAGATGAGGAATTATTTGGGATTTTCATGTATCACAGCACTTTCTAGTCTCGTCGAAAGATAGAGTGAACATATACCCACCCACGCACACAAACAACATTGTGAAACACACTAAAAAAATATATACAGGAAATGCACACACTCACACTTTCCTTCCTCTGTTGTTCATTTGTCTGGTATCAGTTTAGAGTCCTCTCTAATTGGCACCTGAGTTCGGCTACACAACAGTCTGTCAGCTGTGAAAGCCAAGGTATCATTATTTTCCTTACACACACACTTCTCTTCAAAATAACGGGATAGAAAGTCATTCTTCACACAGTGAGTGAATTTGCTTACTTCCTGCACAGACAGACTGTAAGCTTTTCTGAGGTTGAGGGCATTTTGCATAGAGTTTACACATATAAAGCCAAGAAAGATCTGGAATACCTGGAGAAATGTATCGGTTAACACTCTTATTCATTTCAAAGGCAGAGGGGGAAAAATCCAGTACAAAAATATTCATTTCACTCCTTACATAACCCTCAAAAAATAAATGTATATAAAATAATAGTAAAATATATAAATAAATGTACATTAATATATATATATATATATATATATGTATATATATATATATATATATATATATATATATATATATATATATATATATATATATATATATATATATATATATATATATATATGTTTCATAAATGAATTTAGGGGTTAAATTAATTTACGTTTAATAAATGTATTTACATAAAAAAGTTTGTGCTGAATAAATAAAGGTTTAATTTTGTGTCGTCTTATTGATTAATTGTGATTAATCGCATTCTAAATAAAAGTTTGTTTACAAAATGTGTGTGTACTGTATATTTATATATAAAGACATATGCATGTATATATTTAAGAATTATTCATTCATATTATTTAAACATATCTTTTATTAACATATATATAATATATATACGTGTGTGTGTGTTATACGTTATATTTCTTAATTATAGATATGTATGTGTATGAATTCATATACATACATATATATATATATATATATATATATATATATATATATATATATATATATATATATATATATATATATATATATATATATATATATATATATATATATATTATACACTGTTCACACACACATATAATATAAACACAAACATTTATTTTGGATGTGATTTGTCACGATTAAATGATTTGACTGCTTAGTTTAAATACATTATTAAATATATTTACAGATTAATAAATTGGTAATATTCAATCAATACAACTTACAAATAAATATACATGTTTAATAAACATACATTTAAATAAACAAATAAACCAATTTACATTTTAAATGTATGTTTAATAAAAAAAGAAGTAAACGTGAAAACAGATAAATACATTTTCATGATAAATGTCAAAAAAAAAAACAGGAAAGATGCATAAATAAATAAATGTGGCCTCTATGAAACATCTACTGTAATATTTTGTGAGAATACACAGCTAGTTTTTAATGGCTATCAATTAAGACAAATCCATTACACACAAGAATTGTGTTGTTACAATAAATTGACAATCTACAACTAGGTACACCTTTTACTTACTAGCACTATCACACTCAAGATGGTACAGCACAGCACCAGCAAGCAACAGCGTAGTTATCAAATGTAGCTATACTTTAAATGCAGTGTAACTATAGCATCAGCCAATTTAATAAATGTAAAAACGTCTACCAACTGATGAAAATGTAAATGTCTTCCGCGGAGGAGAGTTTCTTTATTGCCTCACTTACATTATGAAGAAAGATGCAACTGCTCCGCCAAAAAGGCCTGAAGCAATGTTACCAGTACACTATATATATATATATATATAGAAGCAATGTGACGATTTTGGCTCACATTTAACAAAAAACCCACTAATTCATAGAATACTTCATAGGACCAATTAATTTTTTTTATAAAAAAAAAAAAACATTTTTAGTGAATTGTTGGCCTTCTGGAAAGTATGTTCATTTACTGTACATGTACTCAATACTTGGTAGTGACTCCTTTTCCTTTAAATACTGCCTCAATTCGGCGTGACATGGAGGTGATCAGTTTGTGGCACTGCTGAGGTGGTATTGAAGCCCAGGTTTCTTTGACAGTGGCCTTCAGCTCATCTGCATTTTTGGTCTCTTGTTTCTCATTTTTCTCTTGACAATAGGTCTGGTCTGGTGCGTTTGCTGGCTAGTTAAGCACACCAACACCATGGGTCATTTAACCAACTTTTGGTGCTTTTGCCAAATCCTGCTGGAAAATGAAATCAGCCTCTTCAAAAAGCTGGTCAGCAGAAGGAAGCATGAAGTGCTCCAAAATATACTGGTAAATGGGTACAGTGTCTTTGGTTTTCAAAAAACACAATGGACCAACACCAGCAGATGAAATTGCACCCCAAATCATCACAAACTGTGGAAACTTAACACTGGACTTCAAGCAACTTGGGCTATGAGCTTCTTCAACCTTCCTCCAGACTCTAGGACCTTGGTTTCCAAATGAAATACAAAACTTGCTCTCATCTGAAAAGAGGACTTTGGACCACTGGGCAACAGTCCACTTCTTCTTCTCCTTAGCCCAGGTAAGACATCTCTGATATTGTCTGTGGTTCAGGAGTGGCTTAACAAGAGAAATACGACAACTGTAGCCAAATTCCTTGACACGTCTGTATGCCTTTACCCCAGCCTCAGTCCATTCCTTGTGAAGTTCCCTCAAATCCTTGAATCGATTTTGCTTGACAATCCTCATAAGGCTGCAGATCTCTCGGTTGGTTGTGCATCTTTTTCTTCCACACTTTTTCCTTCCACTCAACTTTCTATTAACATGCCTGGATACAGCACTCTGTTAACAGCCAGCTTCTTTGGCAATGAATGTTTGTGGCTTAACCTCCTTGTGAAGGGTGTCAGTGATTGTCTTCTGGACAACAGAGACAATTTTGAAGGCTCAGGAAAACTTTGCAGGTGTTTTGAGATGATAAGCTGATTGGCTACTGAAATAAATGAACTTTTCCATGACATTCTAATTTATTGAGATGCACCTGTAAATATGATATGGAAAAAAGTAAGATTAAAAAAAGAATAAAATAAAAATGTGCAGGACAGTATACTGTAGTCTTAAAAAATATTATGAACAGGGATGTACTATAGAATAATGTGCAAAAGGTTGTACATGGTATTTACACAGCAGCAATAGAGGTAGTAAAAAAATATATAGAAAATGCTGTGTGCTAGTGACAATGTCAGTATATTAAGTATCTTACTGACAATTGAGTGAAGTAAAGTAGAAGTTTGAAGAAGAATGTCCTTCTCTGTGGCCTGTAGATAAATGGATGGGGTAATGGGGCCTAGTAGTGGAGATGAGACCCTAGAGCGACAGGGAAGGGGAGGTTTGGGGGTGAACTCACACAGAAAAATATAATCGCAATGGGAGGAAAATCAATTCCTTCAATTTGTGGCAATTCCATGGAGTGCTTTTTCAACAGTGATGCAACAAAAGACACCCTTGCCAGTCAATTACACATTATATAATAGAGGTCACCTGAAGTTTAGTAACCACTAACTACAGATGTGAAGTGTGCTGGAAAAAGAGAAAATCCCATTCCCTTTCCAGGATTGTATTTACATTTCTGAAAGGATGCAGAATTCACACCTCATCAGAATAACCTCATCTTGAGTTACAGCTCTGATTGGTGGAGTTCTGATGTTTGGAAAACAAGATGTCTCATTACGATCCCATCGCTGCTTTGAATTTGGACGTTTCTTTCTTTTTTAAAACCCTGCAAGACACAGCGGCTCTGAAAGTCAGAGTATGCACCAGTACATGAAATGTCAAACATGACCACAGCAGCTTGGAGCAGCTGCCTGCACATTTTCAGCATCACAGCAGGTTTTCGTCTCCAGTGGGGAGTTTGCGTCTGAGGTAGTTTAGATAGAGGTTCAATGTTGCCTCCAACAGGCTTGAAGCAGCAAAACATTTTTGAAGTGTTAGGATGTGTCAGGCATTTTTCACATATCAAGTGTCAATTGGTTACTGAATGTTAAAAAATATCGGCTTTATCATTTACACTGCTGTTCAAATGCTTCAGGTGTGTATGATCTTTTAAAGTGCATGCAAGAAGCCTCTTTTGCTCACCTAAACTGCATATATTTAATAAAAAATAGTTAAAATGCTAAATATTATTACAGTTAAAAAATTCTGTTTTCTATTTTAATACATTCTAAAATGTAATATTTTCCTGTGATGACAAAGCTGAATTATTCAGCATTCATTACTCCAGTCTTAAGTGTGACACAATCCTTGATTTGGTGCTCAAGAAACATTGTTATCAATGTTGAAATCATTTGTACTGCTTAATATTCTTGTGAAAACAGTGATTCTTTATAAAAAGTTCTTATATTCTAAATAATAGATTCAAAAGAAATATGTAAAATAGTTAACAGACATTATGCATTCTTGTTGAATAAAAGTATACATTTCTTTCAATAATAATAATAGTAATTATAGTAATAATAAGACATTCAACTGAAACATTTGAGCATCTGAACTGAGCACTGAGTGGTTCCAATCCAAGGGGTCACCCTAAATAAAATAAAATAAACAAGAAATTAAGCAGAAATGTAATCTCACCTGAGAACAAAACCACACCTTCTTGTGCAAAATAAAATAAAATCAAATAAAATTTGTGGCCACAGGGAAAGCCTGTGTATGTTAGTTTTTTTCTCTCTTAGTGAAATCAGTCACTTGAATAGTTTGATGCATATAGGAATTCGTTCAGTAAACATTTCCCTCTCAATTTAATTTCTTAAATTAAAAAAATTATTGTAGAAAAAATAATTTTGTGTACAAAGAATTTTTACATAGAAATTGTTCATAAATCTCACAGGCAATTACAAAGAAAAGGCAACTTGAATTGTTAAGCGAAATAGTATTTTGTTGAAAATGTACTCAAATAATCAAAGAATAGTGTTCCTGTAGCTCAATTGGTGTCGCATTGCATTATCAAGTGCAAGGTTGTGGGTTTGATTCCCTGGGAACACATGATAGGTAAACATTAATAGCCTGAATACACTGTAAAACTCTTTGGATAAAAGCGTCTGCTAAATGCATAATAGTTTTTTAAAATGCATAAAATAATCCAGTACAGTTTTATTTAAATTTGTGGGGGGGTTTTTTGTTTTGTTTTTTTTCCATGCAAAGAATAAAAAATATATATATATTCAATTTAATGGAGCATATAGGATTTTTTAATGCACATTTTGAAAATTGTATTGCCACAATTTTTTTAAGAAATAGGCTATCTCAAATTTCACCTGAAAAAAGGCAGCTGGAAACCTGACTAGTAGCCCATAAATGCAAACATACACACTAATCATTTATGGAAACATGTAAATATGACAAACGTGCCTACACTCATCTTTCCTAACACATGCATGAAACACAAATACTCATTTGCTTGTACATAAACATCAGGCTTTATGGGTTTTCTATATGAAGGACCGATCCATCACGCCAGTCCCTGAAGAGTTGTGAAATATAGCTCGCCGAGGGCCAGTTTGCTTTGCCTTTATACCAGGGAATGGAAGCATAAGGTCAGACTGTACAAGTGCAAAGAAAAGGGCTAACATAACTGATGATTATCGCCTGTATGTGTGTGTGAGAGAGAAAGCGTGTGTGTTAAATAAAAAGGATGTAAGGTTACTGGTCTGAATGAACTCTTTCTTTAAGAAACCGTGTAAACGGGTCTGATGTCTACAGTGGAACGGCCTAAAGCGCTCCTACATCTATCAGGGTTAAAAGAGAGGAAAGACTGCACATTTATAGGCTCTTGAAAACATTAATGCTGTTACAGATTTATAGAACAAATTCTGTGGTCATTAGTAGCCATATGTCAAGCTCAGGCAACACATAATGATTTCCTCCACACCACAGTTTGCAGCAAAAACAAATGCTTCAAACTCTTCATCCATGAACTCTGAGAACACGCACACGCAGCCACACACAGCCACACAATATCCTCTAATAAGCGTGCTGGCAAGCAGCAACCCGATAGCTTACAGGCATGAGAGATTACATTAGCATGCATTAATGCAATTTCAGGATCCTGCATTGTTTGGCACTGTAAAGAAATCTATTGCTCTCACCAGAGACAACCAGAAGCCGAAAGCAAGGGTAGGATCAGGAGCAGAGGAAAGAGGATGGGCTGGTTATTATAGAGGTTTATGTAGTGCCTGTGCATAGGGACGGCCGTGCGAGTGGTGTGTTTGTCCTCTGATAAGGCCCATGTTCCCGAAGGGCCTGGACTCCCCGGTCCAATATGATTTGGACATACAGTGGATCAGAGTGTCCAATTTCCTGCCACTGGAAAGGCAAGATGGACGGCGGATATCACCAGATCTATGGCGCAGGCGTTGGAGCAGTCCAATCAGCTTAAAGGAACACTCCACCGTTTTTTGAAATAGGGCTTATTCACATTATTTCCTACATTTAGATAGGTGGGCAAATGCATTTTTGTGTCAGTGCATGCATTGTTTCAGTTTGACTGGGTCGGCGTTAGCTTAGCTTAGCACAATGAATGGAATCCTTTGTTGCCAGCTAGCATGGCCTGAGTAAAAGTGATCAAAAAAATAAAAAAAACCCACCTAATTACTTCTTGTGGCCTGCGTATTCACAGCGAGTACAAATAGCGATCCAGATTAACACTAGGCGATTTCCTAGGCAGATATTGACTTGGGACTATATTATGGGGAAGCACAGGCGAAGCACTGCTGCTTAGGCGAAGCACTGCTACTTCGGCGCAGAGATATCACGCAACACATGAAATCCCACGACTTCCGTCAACATACCGGCGTGAATAGTAGCAGCCTGGCTATTTTCCTTACAGTACACGAATGGCGATGAACATGGCTGATTTTGAGAGAGACGAAGAGGGTGACTTCTCAGACAGTCAAGAACCAGAACCATACCTATTTGAACCAGAGTTTACAGAAGACGACCTGCGTGCTTTGAAAATAGAATGACAGGAGGAGGAGGTTGCGTTCGCTCAACAGCCTGAGGACGTGAGGATGAGAGCCAACATGAACTGGTGGTGTGAATGTGGGGGAATATGCCAATCTATGCCGACGGAAATAGAGTGTCTGTGCTGTAGAGAGTGGGACATGTTTTTGCCATTGATGACCAGGCTCAACACGTCAGATCAAGATGAGCTTGCCCGAAGTCGTGTCACATCTACAGAGGATTTCACGGCGCTGATCCATTCTGCAGTACTCGATTTTTTTTTCCGGTGTGACAAAGTGAACTGGAAAAAACGCCCCACGCCGAATGGACCAAATGGACAGCTGTCCACAGAGTAAGTGATTATTTTAATCATGACGCATGTATAGATCGACCCATATTATACCTGTATTCACATAGAGTTGATGTTTTCATGTGTTGCGTGATATCTCTGCGCCGAAGTAGCAGTGCTTCGCCTGTGCTTCCCCATAATATAGTCCCAAGTCAATATCTGCCTAGGAAATTGCCTAGTGTTAATCTGGATCGCTATTTGTACTCGTTGTGAATACGCAGGCCACAAGAAGTAAATAGGTGGGTTTTTTTATTTTTTGGTCACTTTTACTCAGGCCATGCTAGCTGGCAACAAAGGATTCCATTCATTGTGCTAAGCTAAGCTAACGCCGACCCGGTCAAACTAAAACAATGCATGCACTGACACAAAAATGCATTTGCCCACCTATCTAAATGTAGGAAATAATGTGAATAAGCCCTATTTCAAAAAACGGTGGAGTTTTCCTTTAATGGCTTAGTAGTCTGTGGAGACGTGGAGGATGGACACTGCTGGACTGGATTATTACCCGTTTATTTGGATGGACACTCAATATACTATAAACTACTATAAACTACTATACTATAAACTACTATAAAGAGTGTTGTGATGGAGACATGTTCTTGTTTTTCTTAAGAGTCTCATTGTGTTTTATATTTTTATTTTTAATATTTTGTACTTCTTTTATTGTTAAAATGTACTTTAGTGTTTGTTATGTATGCATTTGTTGTGATTTGGCTGCTACCTTGGCCAGGTCTCTCTTGTAAAAGAGATTCTGAATCTCAATGGGACCTCCTGGTTAAATAAAGGTATAATAATAAAAATATGTCTTTCTTTGTCCCATGCAAGTTATTCCTTGTTTATTGGTGTGTAACTATTTGACACAATCAGCAATGTGCTCATCATATCATTGTTATTCATTCATTTAGCAGACTTACAAATGGAAGCAATCGAAAACAAAAAAATGAGCAATGATATAGAAGTGCTATAACAAGTCTCAGTTGGCTTAACACAGTACACGTAGCAAGGGCTTTTAAATAATATAATAAATTATTAAAAGAAAACAGAATAGAAAAAGAATAGAGCAAGCTAGTGTTAGAGGTCTTAGAAAGATTAGAAAGTTTTTTTTTTAAGAATAGAATTAGAATAGTGAGTGCTAAAGTTAGAGGGTCAAATAAAGATGGAAGAGATGGGTTTTAAGCCGATTCTTGTAGATGGCTAAGGACTGAGTTGGGGAGATCACTCCACCAGGAGGGAACATTTAATTAAAAAATCTGTAAAAGTGACTTTGTGCATCTTTGGGATATGGCTAAGAAAAAAATAACACTGTGATATGCTAGCAATGAATTAAAGTATTTTTTTTTTAAGAAAGAAAATTATTGTTAATTACAGTAAATGAATTCCAGTTATCTGAAGCGCTTTGCTAGAATGTCCGTACACTCTCTCAAATGTATTGCATATATTATTATATATAACACACATTCATGCAAAAAATGACATACTGTACTGTTCAAAGGTTTGGGTGTTTTTAATGTCTTTGAAAGACACCCCTCATTATACTCATGCATTTAGGCTGCATTTATTTGAGCAATTTTGTGAAGTATTATTAGAGTTTAAAAACACTTTTTTCTATTTTAATATATTTTAAAATTTATTCCAGTAAATCATCAATGTTGAAAACGGTTGTATTTCCTTTAGGAAACTGATTATTTTTTCATGATTCTCTGATGAACTGAAAAAAAAAAAACACATTTATTAATCATCATAAATGTTATTAATGACAGAGTCCCTTCAGATCAATTGAATGCACCCTTGCTGAATAAAGGTATTACTTAAAAAAAAAAATAATAATAATAATAATAATCTTACCGACCCCATACTTTTGATTGGTAAATGCATAAATCAACTAGTCAAATTACATGCCAGTCAAAATAACACTAAATTTTGATTACACCCTTTGTGTAAAAATGCATTACAATTAATAATTTAATTTTTCTAATATAAAATCTCTCTCACTACTAACGTTCATGCCAATGTTTTCCCTTCTAGGAGTATAATAACTGGAGAAAGCAATTTCCACTCAGCAGTTGCTTGGCTGGCACAAGACTTTGTACACAATGCCATGAGACTAATAACTCCATATCATATGACGATATAATGACAGTGTTGATTGGCTGATTGCACCCCAGGAACCCACACATTCCCAAATCATTCACTAACAAAAGAAACAGTATGATATACATTATACTGTATATATAAAATGATTCATAAAAAAGCCCTCAAAATTATTCAACAGATCATCAGTCGATGGCGGTTCATGTATGTAATTATTCGAAGCTCCAGAATGACTATCTGGCCCCAGACAAAATAAATACATATAAACTCAAATGCCCTATTCAAACTGCAAACAAAACAAAATGAATATTCACATCTAAACACTAGCCAAATTAAGTCATAACTCAAATTCAGATGTTGCTAGAGGGATGTTAGCAAACCCGTCAAATAACGCCCTTCAAGCTATGCAGGACACGAGCAGCATTAATTTACCATATTTAACATTTATGAAATTAATTACTCTACTCTGTCAAACCGGCACGCAGCAGTCATTAGAACGAGGCAATGCTAATAAGTCATTACTTGTTTATTGGTAACACAGTGTGCTCAAAACACATTTCCCTCTTGCTTTCTGTACAGGGTTGAACAGCAGGTAATTAAGGGCATATGTCACTGCACACAGCTAGATCTTATAGAGTCCAGTATTCACTGCCATGCCCTTACTGACCAATACATCCTGCCTGGCTGCCAATAGCAATGATGTCAGCAGCACTTTCCCACTGACGGCACAGTAGTTGATCTTCACTTTATCACAGTGACAGAACTCAAAGCTTTCTCTTTTGTGATCTGCAAAACGGCACAGACCATTAGCTCACAGTGAAAGTAAACCTCTGACCTCCTCACATAATGCTGTACAATGACAACGTACAACTGCACTGCAGTCGATAAACACTATGTAATATATTACAAGAAAAGAGATTTGCTTGGCTTCTGAAAGGATTAGAATTCAATTCAGAGATGTTATATGACTTCTTAGGGTACAATTATTTTTGGTCACCTTTCAAGTCTTGAAGTGATTAAAAAAAACCTAAGGGCTTTAAGAGTACAAAATTATTGATAATTGATAATGTTATTGCATAAATGAACGCTCTTGGTTTTAAATAAATCTAATTTAATAAATACAATTTGGACTTCACCCACTGCTTAAAAGCACTTTTGGTGAGTCATCGCATCCAAAATCACATACAGCGTGAGCTGCATTTGATGAAGAGCTAAAAACCAGGGTCAGTAAGATTTTTTTAAAGACAAATTAAAACTTCTTTTTCAGCAATAATGCATTAAATTGATCAAAAATGATAGTAAACATTTTTCAATTCACCAAGAAAATACTTCCATACAACTTTTAAGCAGCACAACTGTTTTCAACAAATTAATAATAAGAAATGATTCCTTGAGCCCTAAATCAGCATATTAGAATGATTTCTGAAGGATCATGTGACACTGGAAACTGGAGTAATGGCTGCTGGAAATTCAGGAACCAATTAATTTTCAAAATAATTCAAATGCAAATGTAATCTGAAATTGTAATAATGGTTCACAATAATAACATTCATTTGATTAACCTTTTTTCCATATTTCTTTATCAAATAAATGCAGCCTTGCATCTTACTGACCATAAACTTTTGAACAGTAATGCACATACAGAAGTATGGAAGTAGTATTCAGACGAGCGACTGTTAACAGGGTTTTAAAACAAAATAATAAATAAATAATTGAAATTATTTTTAATGAGCAACTCTTGTTTTTTATTTCATCATTTCAATCTGATACTGTCTGGCATAATAACTACTACTGGGAGACCATGTAAAAAATTCTACTTATATATTCAAGTATATTTAATTTAATAAGCAATTCTGAGACAGGACCACTCACCGGATTGGCAAAAATAATAATAATAATAATAATAATAATAATAATAAAAAATGCCAGGTTAATCCTTTTAAGACACTCAAAGTTAAATTTAACACCTTTTGTAGCAGGTAAACTACAAGCTAAGCATAGTGTTTTGCTTTTTCCACAGTGACTAACAAACTACTGAGGTCTCAAATATTTCAGAAATATCCACCACTAAACTGCATGCAAAATCAAAAACTATGGTCCATCTCATGACCAGTCAGTCATTGCCAGTATTGCCACCTTGTGGATGGACCACATAAAACTACCATATATCAAATGAGTTTAAACATCACACATCCATTGTCCACATTGTAAAGGTAGACAATTTTAATCACCTTATCATCCAAATTTGAGTGTCTCTCACCATCTGAGACCTAACTTCCTATTTTTCAGCAATTCAAAAAGTATTATCTCGTGTTTGGAAAGAGCAACACACAAAAGGACATCTATTAGCCCTTTAAGCCTTATTTGTGAAAACACACATTTAAAAAGTGGCACAGTGATAAAGGTTGAAGAATCAGCAAGCAGTTTATGGAAATTCCCCCAGATCACTTCTAGAAGAAAGAACTTATGCAAATGAAATCAGACAGGAGAAATGGCAGGTGATAAGCAAGTAAAGAGAGGCAAAGGTGTGGTGACGGAGGTATCTGGGTGTTTATTTTTAGAGCGTAAGAACATGATGAGACCTGAAGCTTGCTGATCAGCAGGGGAGCTTCTGCTTTTGAGCAGGAGATAACTCAGACGTGCTGCTCTATTCATCTTCTCTGCCAGGAAGACATTCTCCCAGACATTAAAGCTTCACCACAATCTTTCTGTTTCCCTCTTTTTCTTCTCTCCATTTCTGTTCCCTCTCCCAGTCTTCTTTTCACCCTCATGCATACACAAAAAGAGCGCACCGCTTATTAAATTTGCAGTTCTTTCTCCATGCTAATCTGCCTCCCATCTACACACATCCCACCTGATCCACAACTGTAATGAGAAAGATCTGAGTGCATTTCAATGCAATTCAGTGGCTCTCAATTATTGTTTCTCTCTCTTTCTTTTTTCTTTCTTTTTTTTTTTTTTTGGTAAGTGTTAAACGAATATTTTGCAACCCCCACCCCCCCAAAAAAATACACAAAATAACATAATTTATATATGCATATACTCAAAGGAAAGGAAAGGAAAGGAAAGGAAAGGCAAGGAAAGGAAAGGAAAGGAAAGGAAAGGAAAGGAAAGGAAAGGAAAGGAAAGGAAAGGAAAGGAAAGGAAAGGAAAGGATTTGTGGTCAAGTATGGTGGTATGATATAAGCAAACAAGTATTTAAGGTTAAAAAAAAAAAGTTAAGGTAAGGCACCACCAGTTAAAATCAAATGCACTAAATGGAGAAACAAAAATCTAAACCATGCAAAAATAACAAGCAGTTCATTACATTATATTATAATCTCATTACATTATATTACATTATAATCTCATTACACGACATTATAACATTTTGTCAGACTAATACTGTGAATATATGTTTTATATTTACACACTTCAACAGAATAAAATTGAAGTAGATAACCTTGTCAACATTAGTTAAGTTGACTCCACAGTAATGCATAGATGTGGTTGGTTCAAAGAAACTCAAAACCATAGATAACACAGAAAAATTAAGGCTGTTTACAGAACATATTTGTTATATTCATTGCTAAACTGAAACATAAATAGTTTCTCTAATTTGTTAGTGTGGCTGAAACGAAATCTCAGGCATTCTTACACCAGGAATCTCTCACTGCAGGAGGGCTAAATGAATTTCCCCAGTGGCGACTGAGCTCCTGTAAGATAATTCACTCCTGTTTTTATTGCATTTACTCCCGTCTCAGCTATCTGAAGCTTTATTAGTTTGTTTCAGTCAGGCTGCACTTCTCAATTTGATATTTAAAAAAACGTCCGTCGCAGATAATTACTGTTAGAATGACCGCAACCTCAACAAATCATATAAATTTTCACATGTCCGGAGGGAAATGGACCTCTGATTGATCAGATGCTCAGGAAATTGAGTTTAAATAAATAATGAAGCATAGATTCATTTTGGACTGTAAGGTAAATACAATGTTCTCTCAAGAGTGCTTTAAATAAAAAGAAATCTTATAGTCTCAGATGTATTCTATATATAGGCTAACGGTCAGTTCTCTGGATTTATGCTGTGGAAGTTGAGTGGTGCACTATTGTCACAGCGTGACTCAGATGAACACAACAATGAAGCAAATAATAATGACAACACAATAACAGTAGCAGTCAACAACACAATATCACAAAAGATCTTGCCAACAACACAACAAGACCAAAAGAACATTCAAAACTGCTGCATTCAAATCATGTTTGATCAATAATCTTAAGTTTTCTAGGACAAAGAAACTCATTTAGCTTTAATGCTAGCATAGGATCAATAAATTACTACCATTTTGCAATGCTCTCAATAATCCATAACATCCCAAAAAACCTTACTGTACTTTCTAGACAAAAGCATGGCAAACTTACCATCATCTCCCATTTTGATTTTCCGAGGGTTGGGTAAGTTACTTTCAAAAAGAAATTAATTACTATTACTAATTAAGTCACTAATATTGTGTTTACATTACTTTACTAATTACTCTGTTTGAAAAGTAGCTATTTAGGCCACATCTTAAAAGCCCCATAAGCCTTAATAGAAATGAAAGTCTTTATTCTTTCAGTTTGAGTCAAACATAGAATAGTTTAGCCTTTACGCTTTAAAACTTTTTAAGGTTTTTTTGGTTAATAAATAGAAATACTCTGTCAACATATCTGAATAACAAAAAAGCTTCAAAAAAGTTAGTAGTAAAATCCATACAGGTTTATGTAAAAATAACACGTTAACTAATGTAGGTAAGAATAAATTACATAAATGATCTTCTCTGCTGAATAAAGCCATGTCAGATCACACTGAAGCAGGACTTCTTTCAAAATCTTGATTTTATTTTTATTTTTTTGTATCTAGATGAGGCATGCATGTAATCTAGGTGACTGCATATAATGAGCTCAGATACAGGAAAGACTGTACCTCGCTTTGGTTTCATACGGATTACATAATCAGAGAACATACATTTTTGATTTTGATTGGTTCATTTAAAAGTAGATACAAGCTTTCTATAGACATATGTCTCGTGTCAAATATTCTCTGAGTTTGTGACGTGTAGAAAGTTGCTCACGGAGGCCTAGATGGCAGGAAGTGCACTCTGTTTGTTTTGTTTATTTCGCAAAAGCACAAGGTTTTGTTGTTATTTTCAGTGTACAGTGTAGGCCATTTTTAGATTTGATTGATTTAAGTCTTATGTGTATCTGGATATTTAAGGTTTCTCTGTGAATCAGGAAAAATAGAAAGTAAACGTGCTGGTGCACTGAGGGTTAAAGACAGTAAATTTAGATTTCAAATTCAATATTGATTTTACTGTATGTAACGCAGGTAATTTATAAGTAGCTGTAATTAAATTACCTAAAATTGAGCAGTAATCCCTTACTTTTTCAGTGGATAAGTAATTTAATTTACTTAGTAACGCATTACACCCAACACTGCTTGTGTGCAACAAGAAATGCTGTTGTGTTGTGGCCTGATACTTTTGTGTTGAACTGTTGCTTACATTGCAAATATCTTTATCAAGGATCCCTAAAATACCTGGAGAAAGCAGTACAAAGGCCTCATTGATTTATAAAGTCCTGTCTTTGCTCACGGGTGCAAACTTTTACAACCAATCACCTGCTTCATAAATGTCATGTGATTTGGCCTGGAGCCACATGACATTTTGATAGGGTTGGGTAATTGGAAATATAAGTCAATATTGATATTTCAACAGAGAACAAATCCATTTGTTAGACGCAATTGTGTAGATACAGCTTCTAACTATGCTAAATATGCTAACTAACCAAACTTTAACCCCTGGTTGTGCCTAGCCTGGTAGCTTTTCAATGGTTCGTCAAATCTTTTATATTTTGTTAGCCCACACACTAACTCCCTGCTGATATTTTCCATGTTCTAATGTACAGTGAGTCATGTTTTCACTAAATGCACAATGGAAAATTTGAGATTGTTTAGTTAATTCTTCTCAACAATGACCTTTACATTAGTAGCCTACTGTTACATTTTTGTTCTTTCTAATTGACAGTTTTTTTTCTGAGAGGCCTGTGCACTGATGAGTTGACAATGTTTAAATAAAGTGGCCCAATATCTTCTGGCATTTTCACAATAACATGCTCTAAAATCAAAACCTAATGTGTCTTACTAAAAGGCTGAATGTGATTTAAAATGATGGTGCAAGTTTTCTACGTTAATAGGAACATTACACACTGACCTCGATAAGAGGGTAATTTTAGAGGAATGAATTAAAACAGCACTTTAATGAAAAATTAATGTGTAATGAAGCTTGGCAAGTCTATCATGCCAACAGTCCTAAAGCATGGAGCGAGCGGTTCTGACATCCATCATCCACTCTGCAATTTAACACGTAACCTTTTCAGTTCACGCCACATCAAAACTCTCGTTTTGACATGATTACATTTACGCATATGATTTTTTGTCCATAAATGGGATTGAAGATGGGAGGGAGTGTTTTTAAATGGCTCATGGGTAAAATGATATGAAGCGAGTGACGCGTGATATTTCACTTTTTTGAGTTTATCTAACTTATCTTTTTTCAGTTTATCTAGCTTTACTAGTTGATCTTAATTTCACATTCAATTGTGAAAGGAGCCATTGGGTTTGCCCAGCGCTCAAGGCTAGACTAAAACCAGGCACCTCGCAGGATGTGAGAAGCCAAGGGGATGTCATGAGCGCAGAAGCTGTCATGTAGAAAGAGAGCAGGGTCATACAGCGATGAATCAAGGTTCCTGCCATGGTGGAGGGATTAAGTAACTTTCAACAGATTGAAATGATCCATTAAGAGAGACAGCAAGCAGGCAGGCCAAGCCTTCAGAGGACAGCACTGTATATCAAATGAGTCCAGGGCTTATCTCCTCACCTGACCACCAGGGCCTCCTGAGCCCCTGCAAGGTCACCTACAAGGTGAAACAATGGTATGGCTGGAGAAATATGATGTTTACTAAAGATCTGGGCCATGCTGAGGTAGAGAATTGTGCCCACAAGGTAAAAAATCCATCACGGCATCATTTTATATTCAAAATCAGAATCCACTGTCTTCATCCACACTAGCTCTGGAGAAAAATGAGAGCTGCTTGACCAGAGCCTTATCTACCTCCTTCAAGTATTGGCTATTCTTTCAATAGGCTGCACATCTATGAATTCCCTCTCTCTCTCTCCAACAATGATGTGCTTTAAAGCTGTAATCTTATCAAACCTGTCCTTCAAAGACACCAGAGGCCCTATGTCAGCCCGGCGTTCTCGTGGAGATGAGTTTTAAAAGGGTAATGATGTCCATAGTGTGGGCAGAACGTTGTTTTTCATTGGTGCGCTGGTGCTCAGGGGGTGGAGGGTTTATGAAAATGTCTGTCGCTGATGCACGGAGCGTTCAAAGATGATTGATTTCAATGACACAGCGAGTGACCCTAAACCTAGCACGTCTACAAGCTCCAGGGCTTCTGCCTTCTTCTAATGGCCTTGGATAGAATTCTGTCATCACATCATCAACGGCATCACAAAAAAAAAAAAAAACAACAACCCTCGCTCCCAACAGCAATCATTGCAGCAGCAATGCTGTTTAAAGGTTTCTATTGTACTTGATCTTTTTTAGATATTAAAAGCTTATCTGCACTCACAGACCTTTGTGCATTTATCATGAATTTTAAACTGATGCTCTAATAGGAAAAAAGTGAAATGTATGATTCAACTAATTACGGAGCCCCTCACATGACACGCAGGATTTTGCATGCATTTATCATGAATTTTAAACTGATGCTCTAATAGGAAAAAAGTGAAATGTATGATTCAACTAATTACGGAGCCCCTCACATGACACGCAGGAAAACATATAAGGCTAAATCGTGTGCACAATTTACTAATTCGTTCCCTCAATGTACTAAAACGTGCACACGATTACTATAGCGTTCCCTCGATTTACTATTGCGTTCACTCAATTTATAAATTGTGCGCACGATTTACTAATTCACTCCCTCGATTTGTTAAATCGTGCGCACGATTTAGCAAATTGAGCGAACGCAATAGTAAATCGAGGGAATGCAATACTAATCGAGTGCACGTTTTAGTAACTTGAGGGAACGAATTAGTAAATCGTGCATGCAATTTTTTTCTTTTTTTTTCTTGCATGTTATTTGCGGGGCTCCGTAGCTAATAGCAATGTACAATGTCTAATTTTATGTGTGTTTCAGTATGCATTGGCAAGTTTCTTGCCTCTCCCTGCATGCAAAAGCTGGAGTAATATTCATGAGGTTTGGGGAATAAATAATATGTGGTACTCCCAGAATCCACCTTATTGCAGGAGCAGAGTACAGTATGTCCTCCATGCTATATATCAGTTTTATAAGCCCCTCTCCTCAGGGCCCCAGAATCAGATGTATCATGCTCTATCATCCATCATTCACTCTGCCTCTCATGGCTTGGCCTAAAAATCCACTGTCTTTAAAGCTATATTTTCTCATTCATATATTTTGATGTAATTAAATCAGAGTAATACGTACCAGCAAAAGGTCAAGGTCAAAGTCAAGATCAAATTTATTTATAATAGCACATTAAAACAAAAAGAATGTTGACCAAAGTGCTCCGCGAGCAGACCAAGTACACACAAATAAAACAGGGCTGGAAGGTATTCAGTCCAATCATAACAAGATATTATAAACAAAATGTTCATATATATTAAGAAGAAAAGATCAAAACCTACTATATCCCAAAAAATCGCAAAAATACAGTATATAACAATAATATATGTATATAAATTGTAATATATAATAATACAAATAAAATAATATATAGTTCTAAAGTCTCACATTAAAAAAAAGTTTGTTTGTTTTTAAATACCATGGAAATAAAAGGTCCCTATACCTGGCAGATATTAATTAATTTATTGTTAATTGTTTATATTTTTATACTATAAGTACTTTTATTTTATTAATAGCCCAAGGCTCAATGAAAAAACATTTACCAGATTTAGTAACAGCTTGTGGCAGCGCAAACCATCTTTTGGCGTAAAAATAGCAATGTCAGGATAAAGTGAAGATTTAGCACTGAAAAACTGTGGACACAGTTATTTGTGTCTGATCTTATTGAAACTGCATTTGTAGGAGTTTCCCTTTCGGACGCAAAATTTATGGAAGGAGAGTATTAAAATGAATCACGCAACAGAATTTACTAACGTGTGCGCTTGTCACATTGTTGGTATTTACGCCATTATTTAAAAAAAGCATGTCTTAAATGATTTTAAACTGTGTCATAAATAGAACACCCGCACCTGATGAGCATTGACTCTGCTTATTTGCTACCACACTAATTTGCGCTGAACTTGGTATATTGCTTTGGTGGATATGTAAACGAGATGTTCATCTGCAGATATTTCCATGCCCATCAGTGATGTTTTGGAAGTGTACTCTCGCTCTAATTTGCCCTGTTTAGTAAATCTGGCCCTAAAGCTAAACAGACAACTAGCCAATCAGAAATGCATTCTGCATTCATTTTGCTGATATCAGATTTGTTGATATGCTTTTGGAGAGCTTTTCCCTCACTGTCATTGTTATTTTAGAGTCATATTCATTTAAGATATGATATCTATGGTATTCATATATGAAATACTTAAGCGTCTCTTTTATATTGGCGAAATGTTGTTTGACTTAAATTTCAATATGTTCTTCACACAAAGATATCATATGGTTTCAGAAAACTGGGATTTTAGTGCATGGGCTTCTTCTGTATATAACACTTTCATGCTGCTTTTTTGACCGTTATGAAGTTTGACAGCAACAGTTCTCCGTTATATTGAAAAATTATAATCCTGTCAACGTTTACTCACCCTAAAGTTGTTCTAAATGTGAAATTGTTTATTTCTTCTATTGAACACAAAAGAAGATATTGTTGATTATTAAGCAGTTGCTGGTAGCCTTCTGTAGGATGGAAAAACAATACTATGGAAGTCAATGGCTACCTGCAACTGCTTGATAATCAACAAAATCTTATTTTGTGTCCAACAGAAGAAAGTAAGTCATACAGGCTTAGAACAACTTGATGGTGAATTCTTCTTTAAGAATATTCCTTTAGAGGTGATGAGTGATAACACAACTTTAAAGAGGTTATTTGTTCAGCATTCATTCCTGACTGGAACATTTTCTCCACATTTTCTCCACAAGCTCCTCAACTCTATTCACCCTTTCAGCCAACCCTGATCTTGATCAACACATTTCTCCATCTCTGCATATATCCTCCTCATCACCTTCCTTTCCTCCCCCACTTATCTCTCTCTGTTCACTATCAGTGCGGTTTGGTGATTGTCACCCAGCCCACGTCCACGGAGCAGATGAGGGCTCAGTCTGCTTCCAGGTTCTGAGTGTCAGTTCGTTGTGTGTGTGTGTGATGTACGTATGATGATGCATGAAACGTGGGCTGCTGCAGATTGAGAGGAGTTCCTGAGCAGACAAGAATATGATACTCTCGCCCCATAAAAGTTACAGCCGCTGGAACCGATTGTTTTTTAGGAAATACATTTGGAACAGGAAATACACCAACTAGCCTGTAATGAGACCCGGTGTGAGATATTGTCATTTGTCTTTCCGCCTGCGCAGGTTTGTTGTGAACGGTGCAGTGTTGTCATTACTGAGACACATTAAACACTATCAGCAGTGACTGACAAAGCAATTATCTCTTTTGCTGCTCCACAGGGTATTAATAAGTAAGTGCTAATAAGGAAACATAGTTTTAATTTTAGCACAGTAAGGAGAAAATACTAGAGAAAACATTTGCCTGGATGTAAAAAGTGTAAAGCATAATTTTCTTGATAAATGTTTTTGTATTGTTTACCAGTCAAATATCTAAACATCCCTAAAACAAGATACATTTATTTGAAAAGCGGATTTGCATTGACTTAAAAATAGAAGATGTATCTTGATTTGAGATATTTTATAGATTTATTTTTTCCTTTGCATTATTTTTTTTTTTTTTCATTTAAAGCATAAACCAAACAAAATAGGGTTAATTTATGCTTACAAATGGATGTTTTACGCTGCAAGACAAAAACCCAAAGCTAATTCAATGCATATGTGGCTTTTAAATTCGAGCTCTGTTTATTTCTGAACCCCACAACACAGGGGGAAGAACTAATCATTTTAATAAATGTCTTGGTTTTGTTTTTTAGGAAAAATATCTGAGCATTCTCTAAACAATTACTTTGACCTGAGAAGCAAATCTGCACAAGACATTACAGCTTGTTTTCAGAGAATTTACATTGAATATTAATGTAATTTTGTCTTCTGGTCCTCACAGGATGTTTTTTTTTTTTTTTGTTTGTTTTTTTTTACCAGATTTAATGTGCTGCATCCCAATTCAACTATTATTCTATGGCCTAAAAATATGTACTCTTTTCCTGAAGAAAATGTGGATATTTTTGAGTGTGCTGAACAAGTCAGCTTTAGGACATACTACAACACCATAAAATTGCGATTTGAAACTAACAAAACCTGACGCTTTGTCACTGCATTTTGTCACTGTAAACATATCCGCAAACTTCCCTTAAGTTTTACCCTCGGGCACTCCTTGCAGCAAATTTTTAAGTGCATTCCATATTGTGAAGTGGATGAAGGAAGATTACTGTATATAGACAGACCCTTAACCCCTCAAATAAAAAACAAATTGAAACACCACCTCATTCATTTTGCTTGTTTCTCTCACAAATACTTATTTTTCTTCTTGTTTTACAGCAGATCGCAGACTTATAAGTGCATTACCGCCCCCTATCTCTCGAATGGACCATTGACACTCTATCTATAACCTCCCAATTAATGTTCCAACCCACATTCAATCACCCTTGATTCTTGTACCCGCTTAGAGACTTCATAGATCTTCATCTGACGCTATGTGTTCAGCTCCTCCGTCCACCCTCAGAACCTCCTGGCAAGAATTGGAATACACACACACAAATTATATTCGCCTGTGCAATCCAGTACTTCCCAAATATTGTAACAATAATGTTATTATACTTCTACTGGATTTAGCAAATTCTTAATTGTATACTGCTCACCCTTATTCTCAAGTTTGTCTTTTAACTCATTTATTTCAATAGTTTATTTCCTACTACAGTACATTGTAACATTGGTTACCTGTTTCATTAACGCTATATACAGTACCTCACAAAACAGACTCTCACAAATAAAAATAGTTCTTTGACTTTATACTGACACCTATAGGTGTGGATGCAGCATAATGCAAGAAAAAGCCCAGCTCCATCTAAGGGTGTACTCACACTAGGCATTTTGAACCTGAGCATGTTTGACCACCAAAGCCTGGTTCGTTTGACTGGTGTGATCGCTCCGTAGGTTCGTTTAGCCATCCCTGGCTCGCTTGGTAGAAGTGGGCCAGAGCACGGTTCAGTTGCTTTGAATATACCACTAACATATTCTGTTACAACTACTACAGTGCACATTTCAGCTAATTCAATTAAATCAATTGTAGGCCTAATTAGGTTTATAACAGGCCTGTTTTTCTCACCATATTGATCAACGGGAAATGTAGTTTGTAATAAAGCTGCAAATTCTTTCATTAACGGCAGCTGCCTCTGTAATAATTCTCTGATACATACAAATGAAAACGGCTGCACGGCACAAGTTAAAAATTTATTACACAGAATATAAGCAAAAGTGGTTTTCTCCATTATCACGTACTTGATGTAAACGTGCTCTGGCCCGAAATGTTTAGTGCAAGTGTGAATGCAGGCCAGCAGGGGAGTGGGGAGGAGGAGCACTCTTTGCAACTAAAAACTGAAAACTATTTGAACGGTATTTTTAACAGAAACAGTATTGTATAAACTTTTGAAGACGGGTTTCACAGTGCACAGTTTTGAAAACCATACCATTATTGTCTCCATGTAAACTACAAAAACACTATTTTGTGAATACGGTGACGTCATGTGCATTTATATTAGGTGTTCTGTCTAGACGTTTGCAGGAGTAGTACTGGCCTGGCATGCAGTCTTTTTCGCGGATCTGTGTGGACAGATCTAATTTCCTCCATACACAAAACTTTTCAAAATCGCAAAGGAAAAACTTTTCTGTTTTTAGTTAATTGTTGTTGCGAAAATGTACCTTTAGAAAAAGCAAGTTTTGGGTCATTTATTAGAGACATCTCCTGTGAGTGTACATGATTTTAAATATATCATTTGTACTGTAGCCTTCATTAGGTATTTTTTAATGGAAAACAAAGATAGTTTTTTTTTTTTTTTTTTTTTTTTTTTTTTGCAGTATGATGTATTTTTAAGAACTCACCTTTGGTAGCAAAACTTGCAATGTTCTTTTTGAAAAATATCAGCAATTAAAAAAAAATATGACTGATTTTAAAGGAGCAAAATATTTCTCTGGAGAGAATCTTTAAAACTCAGCATTCTAAATTTTTCATCAAGCTGTCAAAGTAGTTTAGTGATATCATGCTCTTAACATAACATCTCCAAGTCCAGGAGGCTCCTGAGGTTTGGAGTTCGGATTCACTTTTTGCTGTCGATGTCCCCTTAACCACATACTCATCTGTCTTTATTCTGCTTCTGGGATTTCACTTTTCCATTCAGCGAAGATCTGTCAGGATTCAGGGAGAGAGAGTTTGTGGGATCCTGGGTAATTTTGAAACTAAAATTTCTTACGTGTGCGCACATTAAGGCACTGGAAATTTTTTACAGCATAAAGCATGATGGAATATGAGATGAGTTTAATTTGACCCATACCTTTATTGAAGAGAAGAAATGGCCAATTTTTGTTGGAATCGATCATGGAATTGCTTTCAAGTGTCCATTCCTATTTCTTTTCTGACAAGTTAATGCACTTAGTCAGAGAGGCAGCAATCTTTTTGATAACAGCCAAAAGGACCAGCCTGAACTGTGTTTGAGGACACAGATTCTCAGTTCTGACAGCATCTGTAAAATCAAATCCATACATCATGGCAGCTCTTGTCACGAACTTGCTCATCTGCCACCCGTTGAGTGCAGCCCTCCCTACAATACGGCTTCGTATTAAAATTGCATGACGGTAGCATGATGGAACTGCAAGGGTCTTTCCCTTTTGAGACATCTAATAATGTCACCCTGCAACATTTATCACATCACGACAAGTCTGTTCATTAAATCTGCCATGTGATGTCTCCGCTGTCTCGTCTCTTCCTCTCTTTTCCTCTCCCGTTGTTACCCCAGGTGGGACGCAGGATTACTTGAATAGCTAAAAACAGCCCAAGCCCGGCACAGTGTGGCCTGGATCTGTGCTCGCTCTTTGAAGGCTGAGCTGAGGGAAGCGGCCGTATCAAACATAATGAGGCCTGAGTTATGTAGGCCACTCACCATTTTTATGTCATTTTTAATTGCTGTTGCAGGCATGGCCTCTCTCCAGATTCCCTGGGCAGACAACCTCATATGGCAAAGGACAATTAAAGGCCATTTTGTCAGAATTTACGTCTTCATCGGCCATAAGACAAGCCAAAGATATGTCATGATTGTATTTTTCAAGTGGGAAATCTAATTGGTCCATTATGCTCTGACAAGAGACATTTGTTTGAGCTGATGTGCTTTTAACACTCCCCAAAACGCGACCTTTAAAAGGTTTTTTGTTTTTTGATGTTTTTGTCACTAATTTATGTGTTGTAACAAATCATTTTGTTTGTGTGTGTGTAAGGACATAAAGATATTTTATTTGTGATTTACTCAACATAATGCCAGCAAATAATACATTAAATAAATAACCTTGTAAAGCCTAGCCTATAAAATAACAGTCAGACAAAAGTATTTTTTTTAAATGCAACCTTTTGACAAAATATTTAAAAGGAAATGTAAAAGCATGCTGCATTTTATTTGACTAATATTTTAATGTGATTTTTCCCCCAAAAAATTAGAATCAAGTCAATATAAGTTGCTTCATTCCAGTAAGTGTTCATTGTAAAATATAAAATGCATGATTACTTTATAAAAAAATCATTAAGGATATTACAGAAAAAGACACATGTACAAACTACCTGAAGACTTTTACTGGCCAAAAAAAGTTCAATTAAGCTACAGAAGGCATGTAGCAGATTGTGTACAAAAGGTAGTTAGTAAGGTAGTAAGGTAGTTTTTCAGTAGTTTTGATCATGCCAATAATTTAGAGGTGTCTGAAATTTGCATATTAAATCTGATACAGTAGTTTGTTTATTTTTAGGGATAAACAAACTTTGGTTTTTAGAATTTATTGCTCATTCTCTATTTGAGGTAAAAATACTTACACCAAAAAACAAACCTGACATTTCTTAATATATATGTTTTGCAACTGCACTTTCGCACTTTTTAAACCTCTTCCTGCTCCGTCTGCCCTTGTTTTTATCAATCGAATCGCTAATGAGCAGTAATACCCAATGCAACTGTTTGCCGGTCGATGGCTCTCATCACAATGGTAATCAGTTTTTACAGCACTCATCGGCGCGACTACCTGGAGTCTAATCAGATGTAATCACAAATGGCGTGCTGATAATGACCACAGTACGATCAATGTCCTCCAGTAGAGAGAGCAAATCATTAGGGGAACATAATCGTTAACTTTGACAACATTAAAATTTTATAATTTCATTTGCACCTTGTGAAAAATTGGGAGCGCAATATCCATGTCTGCAGGGCCACTTGTCATCATAATCTCATTTGAATAAACAGCACCAGGTAAAGTGACGGCATCAGAGCGCAGACGACCAACTCTCCAAAGTGTGTTAGGAGACAAAATCACAGCGTAAAATGTGATTACGCGTCAATCTCCGGCATGTCTGGTGTATTCTTAAATCGTACAGCTGAGGTTAGACAGACCCTTTCGTGGGTTTCAGCTGAAGTTGGCCAGCATGGCAGGGACTAAATGTTCCCACTCAGTGTGTGAGATGGGCAGGAAGGATGGAGGTCTACTCCTGCTGTTTGATGAATGGCTGTGGAATCAATGAGGATGGGCTCTGACTGTAGGGATTGATACTACTATCAGTGCCCTTTTCCTTACCAGCAGATACATCAGCTGGCTTTAAGCATTGACAGAGTGGCAGACAGCATATTTGTGTGTATTTGTATTTGTGACTGTCAAGCTGTGTTTGACCTTATCTGTATTTGACATTTCACATGATGTAGCTTTCAGTGTGTGTACAGAATGTTTCATGTTTCTTCATGAAAGTCTTAAATATTTAGTTTTTAAGATAGTGAGCACACATGTTCTTCTCACTTAGGCTTAGGCATAGCACATGCAGTTTTAGACAGAATGACAGTGAACATGTTGCTAGATGTATCTCTAGTGGTACAAAAAGGAATCTATGTCGGAGCCTGGGTCTTATGGTACGATTTTAAGATTCCTTAAGCCACAGTACTGTTCATGCAGTTTTAAATCTGGCCAATGGCATTTTGTGAACCTGTTTTCATCATTTGCAGCCCATTTGGCTTATTTTCTGTTCATGAGTATCTGTTTAACATTCAGAGCTTTCTCATTATCTCATCTTTCTCATTATTTTAGCTAAAATACATGCAATTTATTTATTTCATTTTTATGGGTGGTATTTCAAGCACTGATTGTTAATATTCTCTATGTTTCAGGACAGGCCCCATTATGTTGTTTATCAGTTATTCTTACTGAATACAAAAATGAAATGTATTACTAAAGACTAGTCCTATAATTACAGCAGTTATGTGATTTTCTGATTTTCAGAAATAATAGGTTATTTCTGCTTCGTCAAGCTCAAATTTGAATTACAAATCTGAATCGTGTTTGCTTCCTAAATTAAATTCTGAATGGTGCTATCTGTGCTAATATTGTCAAAACAGCATTAGTTAATCCACATTCATATGAGCCATTAAAAATGTCTTAAACATGATTTATACATTTTCATATTTATGAACTACTTAATCTTGGTTAATGAGTTATTTTAAAGTGCTACTGTGAGAAATCCAAGGAGATGTGACTATATATATATATATATATATATATATATATATATTTTTATTTTTTTTTGATAGTCTTACAATAATGCATGCAGCTCTGCACTTTCTTTCCCTTCTGTGCGAGTTTCCGTCAACGTCTATCTCAGCTCATCTCCTCAGGAATAATGTGATTTCTGCCGCACTTTGTTAGAATCAAACTCGTCCGTCTGATAAGCATGCAGCTGTATGCCAAACTCTAGAATCCCAACGAAACAAAACAATTAAGCCCTTATTCATTATGAGGCTCCATCTCAATAAGAGACGATCTATGTGATTATGAATTTGCTATTATGAATAAAAGGCTTATGTTTAAATGGCTGTATATTTATCAAGTGGTTAATGTCACTGTAGAGATGCACAGCAACCTAGAATCTGATTACGACTGAGGCATTAATGGAAGGCGGAGACATAGCGACCTGCAAATGTGGTTTTCAAGAAATGTATGCTATTTATTTTCTTAGTGCATGATCCTGGTCCTGTCGTGAGCGATTTATCAGTGAATGTTATTCCCAAATTAAAAGATTTGTCTTTCGTGCATTAATTTGCATGCTTCGTACAAACACAAGGCATTCATGGAGGTTAAAGGGGTCAGAAGTATTACATCTACCACTTGACCTTCCTGATGAAATGTTCTTAAACCCTAAAATCCATTAGACCAGAAATCCTCATTAATTATTTACCATCCAAAGCCCTTTTTAAATACACAACTTGCCCTACATGGTACATCAGTGAGAAGAGGCGTGCGATTTGAAAGAAGAAAATCTGTCAGGTGTGGGTGTGTGATATATTTTGCCCATTTCTGTCAGGTATTATGGAGCATTAAATACATTAAGGTCTGGTAACCTTGAGCAGAACGCTGAGTTAAGGAACTGTGCCTGAAGCCATCCCTCTTCACCAGCCCAAGTGATGGAGCAGAGGCTGCTTCATTAGCCCCCATCTCAGTCCCCTGACAGCTTTACACACACACACTCACATATATATCTTAGCGTATGTGCATACACATCCTCCCAAAATATATATTGCGCTTAAGTGTCATCGGTGCTGAACTGAATAGATTATCTCCAGAAAAATTCATAGCTGCCCTATTAACACTTTAAAGTAACTAAAAATGTGCCATCTACTCTGCAAGTGGCACGATGCTTCCATTATAATCAACAAATCTATGAACGCTCTTTCAATGCAGACAGCTTTGTTCACTTGCAGAGAAGAGCTGGTATAAAACTCCCACTGTTACTCAGACACAAACAGACTTCTTGTGATAGAAAGGGATTCCTGATATCAATAATTCACTGTAATCCTGCCCATGTGAAATGAAATACGGAGGTCTGGATTTGCCAAATCCTGGTCTGTTTTGAAGAGGGTTTGACCATTATTGTCTTGGCCTGCCCTGGTGGTTTTATTGTCTACCCTGCTCACGAGAGATAACAACTACAGCTGCCATTCTGTTTGATATACAAAGAGAAATATGTTTATACGGTGGCATATGAATGGAAATATGAATATCCCGGTGCCAAGTACGGGGTAAGCAGTTCTGTGAAATTAATGATGCGCCACAGATCTGTTGTGCGCGGGTTCATATTTCAGCCAGTCTGTGCTGATATTCTCTGGAGCACTTGAGCTATTTTTCAGGATACAAAACCTTGCTAACACCACAAAGAGCTTGACGAAAAAAAACAGCAACTGTAATTTGATGAAATATGATTTTATATTCCGGCAGTTGGAATGTCACTACATCTACTGGATGCAGGATTTTTCGCCTGTAGGTGGAAAGACAACAAACAGCAGCAGCAGCAATGGCAGCATTGCCCTTCAGACTAGAGCCGCCCACTATTTATTAGAGAGCGAACACGCACCAACAAATGGCTGTGGGGATGTTTACAATTCCTCTAACAAAACCAGAAGAAAAACTGATCCACAGTCTGCCCGCACTCTCTCCTCTATCCATTAAAGATTGCTCAGGTAGAGGGAGGCAAAGAGTGATGGATGCCGGCCGATGGCGTCTCTCCCCTCTCCTCTGTGATGGAATGGGAAAAGTCAGTGTTTGCCTGTGGATTGAGCTGCGGGTGATTAAATAGTCCAGTTAGTCCACAAAGTCGTTAAAAACATTAAGTGCTGGGTAATTAATCAGAGGAGCCGGGCAAATGAGTAATTGATTTGCCATTAAAAAAAGCCTTTCTTGCTCTTGGTCCACCCAGAGAGCCGTTGTTTTTTTTGTTTTGTTTTTTGGTGAGCCCAGCCTCTTTGGATACAGCATTTTCATTCCGCATCAATTAAGGCATCTCTCATCAGGGAAAATATTAACTCCTGATTCACTTTGTATGTGACGTCGTTGGAGCGTGATTCAGTTTAGTTGTCTCTGAGGTAAGGTTGAAAATATAGCTTTGATATAACTAAAAAAAATTTAAAAAGAAACAGAGTTTAATTCAGTTATAATACAAATTATTTATGTGGTATTTCCAAAATTAGATTAAAAAAAATGCAATACAAGTGAATATTTTTTTTTTCAAATTTGATATATTATATATATATATATATATATATATATATATATATATATATATATATATATATATATATATATATATATATATATATATATATATATATATATATATATTAGGGCCGGGACTCGATTAAAAAAATTAATCTAATTAATTAGAGGCTTTGTAATTAATTAATCGAAATTAATCGCATTTTAATCGCATATAAATATTTGACCTGAGAACAGTGAGAAGTCATTTTTTGTCAAATGGATTTATAGTATACCATTGAATAATGACTGAATACATAAGCTTAAGCAACAAAATATTGTTTATTTTTGTTCAACCAAGTCAAGCAGACCAGTGCAATTTTTGCCATTAAGAGTAGCAATAGCATATTTAGAAACAATTTAGAAATAGTACATTTCAGAAATTCAGGAAGCTTATATGTGCTGGAACCTTCTGTAAAGTGTTTTTTAAGTAAAACACAATACTGTCAATTACATTCAGAACATTGGAAACCCTGACTATTAGAAAACATCTCTCTGTTGCTTCAGAGGCCATAACATACTAAGTCCAACTCTCAATAACCTTGGCCAAAATGATAGAGTTCAACATAAACTGTTGCACCAACAAAATAATACATAGTTCAACATAAAGTGTAAAGTCCACGCTAGCTGCTATATGTTTCGCGTTGAGGTGATACTTGAGGCTCGATGTGCTGCGCCTGCGCCATGCGAACGCTAGTTGGTGCTTCAGTATAATCGGTCCCGCCGAAACTCATCCAGTGAGAAACGTTCCGCGGTGAAAAAATAAGTTATTAAAAATGCGGGAATTTTTTTTCTGTAATTAATTAATCTTAGTTAACGCGTTATTTTTTGTGTAATTAATTAATCTCAATTAACGCGTTAAAGTCCCGGCCCTAATATATATATATATGAAGTTTTGACATCTGTAATACAGCAATAGTTTTTTTGTTTGTTTGTTTTATTAATATGTCTAGTCATAATTGAAAATGTATTAATTTCGCAATTAGTCAAATTAATGCATTTACAATTACCAAAAATACTAAAGTCTTTTGATGTGCAACTGTCACAGATCTGAGTATACACACATATGTCTTATTATTGACCTATAGCAAAATATTTAAGCAATGATATCTACATAAATTGTATAGCTCTAGACTCTTACTCTAAGCCAAAACATCTAATTTTTTCTACTTTTATTTATCCCAAGGAATTTTAGAAGAAACATCCGCAACAAAGTTTATATTGAAAATACAGTATCTTAGACATCCATTAAATCTCTTGAGCTTCGAAAGAGCAACTTTCGAGAAACAACACTGTCCTCTGGGATCAGCTCGTTCTCGGTGTTTGAGCTCTTTTACAATGAAGTCACCCGTGAATAGCAAAGTAAATCAGCAGACCGAAATACTGCAAAACCACTATGCACGATTCTAATTGAATTAGACAGTCATCGTGGAAAAGATGGAGAGAGTACGGATCTCAGCTGGGAGAGTTAGACCCCCGCACAAAAGAAAGAAATCCATTAAGACAATGGACTTTAAGAGAAATTGAGGTTTAGCATGTGAAACAACCACAGGCTTTTCCATTTTCTGCTTCTATATGATCATGCTTTGTTTGACCCATAATGTGTAATAATCATGTTTAAACAGCATGCTTCAGCCCCTAAAGTGATATCGATTCTTTCATTTGAGTGAATTGGTTGAGTATTGATTATGCAAATCATCCCACAAAATCGTAAATTAATCTAATCTAACTGACCACATTTGTACACTCTCTTATACTTCATTTTGCTATAATGTACAAAATACAGGGTGTAACCAAGCAAAGCACAAAATGATTTGTCAATACTGAGTTGTGCAGCAGTTAATGGGATGCATTGGATTGTGGGAGTTGAGTTTGCCTACCTGCCTACAAAGCTAACAAAAATATATTCTAAGAATGTTCCTTTAACGTTCCCATTAAGTTAGTTAATAAAAATGTTGTTTCTGAACATTCAAAACACCTGGTTTTTAAAATGTTGTGCAAAAGTTCATTTTATAATTTTGAAAATATGGGAATTATGCATTTGAATTTTCTCTGAATGTTCTTGAACAAGTAGTAACACAAGAAAACATTAGATGAGCTTCCAACTTAACTTTTTCCCTGCCACTGACATTGAGTACTGAATCTCTGACACAAAACACTGAAGAAGAAACACAAACAAGCAATAATATGTTAAGCATGACACATATGTCAAATAAATAATGCAATCGTCAAACATTTAACAGCATATAATTCAAAACGTGCCTAATGTTACAGAAATAAATGCCAACACTGGAAGATATATATGACTGTGCAAGCTTTGGATGTGTAGATGGCAGCAATCTACTCCATCTATGTTTAAATCGTCATTCCGAATCCGAAATGGATGTAGTCTTTGACAAAAATGCAATTCCTTATGCTAACTTTTTGAGAACATCATTAAACACCAAATACATAATTTTGAATGAATGTTCTTATAACATTACTAAAAGAACATTTGTTCATAACTTTGAAAGAGCCCTTCCAGAATGTTCTGGGAAAGCTCCCTGTTAGCTGGGTCTAAAATGAGAGCTTGAAAAGAGGCAGAGGCTTGGTTTATGGCCTTAAATGCGTAAACACACACACACACTGACAGGAACCGAGATGGTAATGAGGAGGCGAGACTCAGCAAGTCATCTGTCGGGGCAGTGGGAGATTGTGTTCCCCTCCACTGAGTCCTTGCTCCCCTGCCGCCCTCATTTCCTGCTGTTAGCGCACTCATCAACATTACTGCTCTAAATCCTTAAACACTCCTACAGACCCACATCGCCGGCCGGATCTTTTCTTTGGCTTGACTTTGGAGTCTGTGGGCAGGCCGTTATTTCAGCGATATATCAGTATGTGCTTCCACACACACATCTGCTTGACATTTGTCTTATTTCCCTTAAGGATGTGGTTGGTGGCTGTTTGGCTGGGCTTCAGTGACAGAACTCAGGCGGAGGCAGATAGAATGACAGTGTGTGTTGATAAATTGTACACACAATGATACGTCTACAAATGCCCGTGACATGTAACATCATTATGGTGCTGCTGAGCTGAGCCAGGCATGTCCATCACCTGATGAGATGCTGAGCTGTGAAATAGCGCCACCTAGTGAATAAAGTTATTTGAAGTCTTATATTCCAACCTCTATTTTCTAAAGCCCTAGTAAGGATCTGTATGTAGTTCACTGCAAAACCTCTATTTAACCGCCTAATATTTCAAGTATGCAAAGCTCATAGGCCTGATTGAGTTGTAGTCTTATGTAAATGTCAGTCTAATTTGTGACATACATAATTATGTAAATCAGATGAGCATGCAGTCTCTGGGGGAGGTGCATGAACATCTGGAGCTCTTGGCATAATAGCACGTTTTGGCAAGTGTTTGTTGTACTGCACCTGCATATAGATTATGAATACACAGAACTGCTGTAAAGTGACTTAAACAACCTATCCTCCTCTACAGTTTCTAACTGTAAACATGTTTTTGTTAAATTTATGTGAAGCACTGATTGCACCTAAATATTAGTGTCTACTGTCACTATGCAATCTTCTATAATATATATTCTATACTCTATAGTATATATTTCTTTGATCATGAGCCTCTAATTTAGCTTAGATGAATTCAATAAATATGTCTGATATGACATCTGCACCCATCTTACCTGTGGATTTATCATTTAAATAGAGAGGAATTATAAATTTATGGAGAGAATTACATTTTTACGAGAGGCAGATTTGTCTCTAATTGGATTCAGAATCGTTTGAGTCCTGTAATGAGTGGGCTATCTAAGATCCAAGCAATTACCATAGTGCTAATGATGAGTTCAGGCAGGTGTAAAATATTGCAAATTCCAAAAGTACCTGAGGATGTGTGTGCGTGTGTGTGTGTGTGTGTGTGTGTGTGTGTGTGTGTGTGTGTGTGTGTGTGTGTGTGTGTGTGTGTGTGTGTGTGTGTGTGTGTGTTTTAAAGTAGAGGATCACACATCTTGGGCATGTATTGCCTGAGTACAGCCGTGACATTTGATTGATGACTGTTCTACATCATGTTGTCATGTGTCAATTTTCATCCCTCAGTAGCTGGAGGGAGTTGTGTACCTGGCTTATATTCACTATGATCCTGCATCATTCATAACATACTTTAGAGCTCACTTCAATTATACTCACATTGTATTTTATCTAATTTAATGTCTCAGTTTATTGCCAAAGTGTTGCAGAGGAAGCACAAACGCAGCTGACTGATGCACTTTTTTTAAAACACAGGCATGAAATTAGCATGTTTACCAGCTGTGATATAAAATACTCACAGTGTGTTTTAATGGAAAGAATAAGCTTTAAAATGATTTAACTATAAACATACAGGAGTTGCAGTAAAACTACACAACAATTTTTTTTTTTTCAACAATCCTGGTCAGGGTTTTCCTCATCTACAGGTATTTATCAAATTAAGTAGTGCTTCACCTTGCTTTTGCTGTCTTTTAATTGCTTGTAAGGCAGTGCTGCTTTGTTGATTTCTATGGTAAGTAATACATTTCTGTAATTGATTTAGTCTTACTAAATCGGACTATTTTAGATTGCTTCGGGGATACCGCGGCGGAGTAACCCAGTACCTTTGTGATTCTTCATAGACATAAACAGAGAGAAGTAGTTCCGGCAACGATGTTCTTCCGCAAGACGCAAGCAGTTCTGTTTATTAACCGCTTGAAAAAATGATTAAAAAGTCCATGCATAATTTGCATAACTACAGACAAATTTTGTGTAAAAAAAAAAAAATTGATCAGAGATTATTCAGAAATAAAGTTTTTATAACTTAAGAACATGGGCAAAAAAAGAAACATTTTTTGTTTGCAAAACTTAGTTTTGTTAGCTTGGTCCTTTATCACATTTAATGGATAATAAATTCCCAAGTTAAAAGGGGAAAAACCTTTTTAAAAAAACTATTAATATAATTTTGCATCGGAAGTATCGATAAATCAAAATCGCTGCATCCATCCCTAGTCGATTCTTGTGGGCAGCCGAATGAAAACTAGACTTACAGTAAAAACACCTAAGGCTGAAATTTTAACTCTCATACTGTCTTGAAAGCACTGCTGTTTCCTTCAGGAAATTCGATACTGGTTCTAACTAAAAATCAATCATCAATCAGTCAAATTATTAATTCATTAATCAGTCAAATATCCACTCGCCCCTCACCGCCTGCTATGTCATCCAAGCGCAAAGCCTCAGTATGAGGGATGGAGAAAAGAAGGAAAGAGTGTGTGGAAGCTGAGGGTCCGGTGTAGCAGGCCTGTTTGCAGTAACTGATACATTACACATCCAACAAGAGCTCTTTGATAAGCACAAGAGCTCAGCTTACCGGATGGAGAAAATCCGGTGTCAGTCACATTCAATTGTACATGCATCCCTTATCATACCCGGCACTTCAACTGAAACGATGTGTGACAGGGATGGAGCAGAATAACTTTCACACGCATCACCATGAAGTGTATACTGTATCCGCCTGACCTGAAGCTGTAATCTAGAGGAGTTACAGTACACCTCCTTGATGCACTGTTTGTGGAGCCGGAGCCTGGCTGTGGTAATAGTGAGCCTGGGTACACCGGCAGGCCAGAGTTCTCTCCCACACAAGTTAGGATCACTGCACAAGGGAACCTAAAAGGTCTGTGGAGCAAAGTGCTTTGGCAAGACGGCTGCCAAATACAGGGCCTCTTTGCCATCTACTCTGCACAGATCTGGCTTTGTGTGAGAGGTACCAGCTTATGCCCTCAGGGGACTCGAAACGACTGCCCCATGGGTGGTCCGATATACTCTAGGAGTGGGAATTTAAGTTTTCAGAACAGAATGCTTGTTTTGAGCACTGCTTTGTATGCAGTGAAAGTGTAAACATAGTTAGATGGTTTATCAGTGCCTCTTTTCCACTCTTTCATCTGTCACTCCATCACTCCCTTTTCATTCTCACACAATTTTTTTTTTTTTTTTTTTTTGAAGTCATGAACACTAACATCACAGTGTCATTTCACTACATGTTCAATTCATCTAGAATGCTATGCATTAAACACACAATGACATATTAAAATACTTTAGATTTCAAATGTGCAATATTTAGCTTGATTCTTTTTCATTTTTTTCACATATCTCATGTTTCATCTCAGGCCTGCTCTTCACTCATTTGAAATGATGGCTGAAGGACAGTGCTAGGATTTGTGTGCCTGTAGAAACCTCCAGTAAAAATGTAGCACATCAAGAAGAAAAGAAGTGTGTGTGTGCTTTATTTGAAGAGTACAAAAATATCTTGATCACTACATCTCCTTTCCTGCTCTACTTTAATATTTCATCCTCCAGACATAATAGTAGCTGTCTGATGTCCTGAGGATCCATCATGTGTGGGTGTTCATTTTCCTTCTCTGTAATTCACTGCAGGCTTCCTTCACCTCTGCTGTCAGTCACCACGCTGAATACAGTGTCCCTCTTTGAGACTGTAATCTAAGTTATCATCAGCATGACACGATTCTCTATCCATTTCCCAATAATAAAACGCATTTATAATTTCGACATACATACAATGTCTGTATACGGTGACAGTTATGTTGTCAACATACGTTTACACAGCAGAAGAACAGTTTCAGTCCTGTTTTTTTGTTTAAATAACAATGAATTAGTTGCGGTGTGATATACGGTTCTGGATATACGGTTATTGTACGAATTCAAACCTTGGAGCAAAGAAAATTTTGACTGATTCACTAAAAAAAAGAACCAATTCGAAGGAGTCATTTTTCTGAATCGGACTTGTTTTGATTGTAAATAGATGGCCAACTGTCCAGTACACACCACTTTGTTTCTAACGCTAGATTCAAACTAAAATAGACATGTTACTGAAAATCTACATGATTTAAATAATAAAAATTCTTCTCATTACTGCATACAAATATGTGACGTTGAAAGGCTCAAAATGCTTCTGAGCTCTTGGGACATATTCATCTTTCTGTTTTGGAGTGTAGGAACGTTTGACATTAGAAATTAATCAAACAGTGAAAGTCTACTGTTATAGGTCTCTAGAGGTTTAGCTATTTTTGTTCTGGCCCATGGCCTCTCAGTTTGAGAGTGAAAGCTGCCATTGAGCATGTCCGTGCCTGACTGATCACAACCACTCTCTGTATCCAGATTGTGTCCATTTGACCCCGTCAGACCTCTCTCTCTCTCTCTCTCTCTCTCTCTCTCTCTTCTCTCTCTCTCTCTCTCTCTCTCTCTCTCTCTCTCTCTCTCTCTCTCTCTCTCTCAGGAGTGCCCCCCGTCGGAATAAGCCTATTAAACGTGATCGAAGGGATTGTGAGTGAGCAGCAGAGATGTGAGGTTTACCTGAGACCCCGCCTTGCTCATGCAGGGAAAGATTATGCTGAAGGAATGAGTGAAGCTGCCCCCGTCCTAATCCTTCACCTGAGCAGGTAGCAGATTATACTCTAGACCAGCGGTCCCCAACCCCCTGGCCGCGGACCGGTACCGGGCCGCACAAGAAAGAATAAATAACATACATTAAAGCTGCAGTCGGTAACTTTTGGCGCTCGCGTCTAGCGGAAGAACATTGTAGCCGGAGCTACTTCTCTCTGTTTACATCTATGGCGAGTCACGCAGGCACTGTGCTACTCTGCAGCGTTGCCGACCCAACCAAACTAAAATAGTCCGAATACAAACACTTATTATAGGTGTACCATAGTGTTTAAGAATAAGACAAAAACGCGGTTTGGAAAATGGATTAATGATGTACTCGCTCATTAGATATTATTCATGTTATGTTGGCGCGATGTTACGAGGACGCTGCTAATAAAGTTGCATACGAATACACAGTGGATTCATGTTTATTATTATATTTACAATATACCACAGTTTTTATGCCAGTCGTATCATTTTATTTTGTTGTATTTATGCTTCACACCTTAATGCCCGGTCCGTGAAAATATTGGTGCTAAAAAGGTTGGGGACCGCTGTTCTAGACCGAGTCTGCTGTGCAATGGACTAGAGAATCACTAAGTCTGGATGTGTAGGCCTATTGTGTTTATGTAATAGTGATGGGAAATAGAAATATACTATTGACAGAGATATAGTCTAATCCCTGCTTGTAAATGACCTACAATTATGATTGGCTAACCTTTTTTCGCATGTAAAATGAGTAACAAAGCCTCTGCCAAGCTCATGAAAAACTTGACATTCAATTCATATGCTCTTATAGTTCTGATGTAAATATGAACTATTAGCTTTCTATGAATATAATACACCAGAGTGCATAGAAGTAGTCTTTTATCACAAGAGCAAGGAACATTTATATAATGCATTTGATAATCGTAGTTATACCTTTGCTTTGGCAGTTTAAGCCCTGTTCACACTGACAGCATTTAAATTGATTAAATATAACTGCTGTTGGCTGTAGACATACTATCAGGAAGTGGATTGCTGTTTGCGCTCCCATTGGTAGTTGGCATGTTACTTCGCTCCTTAGCTGGATTAAGTAATGCATGCTTAATTCTACCAGATATGGTCACTTAACAAGATGTCCCTTGTTCTTCCTTCCAAATCGCTTTCCAAAACCTTTACCTTCTCTGTTGGAATGAGCTGCCAGCCTCTTCCCAAACTGCTGAAACCAGCAACTGAAGACAACATTTCTGCCAGAACCACACCACATTCACAATGCACTTGCCAAAAAAAAAAAAAAAAAACGTGGAATTGTATACTGTGAATATTAGCTCTGTGATGTATTGCTAAAGCTCTTCTATTGTAAGTCGCTTTGGATAAAAGTATCTACTAAATGCATAAATGCAAAATCTACAGCAACTTTCTCGAAGGCAAAAGACTTGACAATTGCAACAGAATCACTGTCCATGTAAACGCCCCTTTAGGCTTCCCTGCGTCATTGACAATAAGCAATGCATGTTTTGACACAAGTATTAAATGTCTGCCGTGATTTATAGGGGACGTATACTCACAGAAAGCCGCATACAAATGGATTAAAAGGCTTCAGACTTCATTAACTCGTGTCTGTGTTAATGACATACGCTGCAGTCACAGCAGTGGTGATGACTGGCTCATCTTGCACTGCTGCTGGTGAGTGTCGTCTACATCTCAGATTAATGAAGCCTGTGTTCATAAACAGACACACTCAATGTGCGAGCTGTAGGACCATCTGGTACCATTAAAACTTTCTTCTTGAAACATAAAAATACTTTTCCTGTCTCTACAGTTTCATCGGTGAATAAATGTTTTCTCTGTTTGACAGGCAGTGTGGACAACTGAAATGTCCACCTGGACATTTTTACTGATGTACTGATGGCTTAATCGGAGGCTTCTTAAGCAGCAGAATGTACTGCCGCAGAGCCTGAGAGAGCCTAGATAATTAAACTTGTATTCAACATAAATAAATTATGAAACATTCACTGAAAACACAGAGATAGTCAATAATTAGAAATGTGAGCGTACAAAATTCAGACAAACATTTTCAAGGACATTGGCACAAAATCCTCAATTAACCTGCAATCTCATGTTCATTGGCAGTGTCATAGACAACTCATTATGAATTCATGCGAGAAGAGATTGTCATTAATAATACATTAGCATTCACACACTAGTGTATACGCCTCAGCATTTATGTAGACTACAAAGAAGTTCATTTCAGTCATTGATGTTGATGTTGGCCTAAATGTAGAAATGAGGATTGCAAATGTTTGTCAACAAAGATTTTTATTAATAAGAGAAGTTTCTGTAATTCTAAGAGTGACATGACTATTTACACTGAAGTTCAAGTTGGTAATGTGTTATCCTGGAGGGTCAGGAAACAGCACCTTTAAAGCACCTGTTACGTAACAACCAACCATAAGTCTGTCCGCCTTTAACCCTTTTATGTCCTATTGTCTTGCTTTGTTTATCTTTATATATTTTGAATTTATTTGTATCTTCTCATTTTTAATCCCTTGATATCTGCACACCACTAGTTCAGATACACAAAGAATATAACATTTTGAAGCTAAAAGCTTCGATCAAACTTAATTCAGACACATACTATGTGCAAGTATGCAAACTCAGATGCAAATGAATATGTACACTGCAAAAAAAAAAAAAAAAAAAAAAAAAAAACATTTTTGTCTTGTTTTCTAGTACAATTATTAAAACTTTCCTAAATCAAGATACATTAAATGACAAAAGATACTAACTTGGTTTCTCTTTGAAATGACAGCAAGTTTTTCGTACCCATATTTTTCTTGTTTTAAGATTAAAGACACCTACTTTTGAAAATTGTTCCAGAAAACAAGACTTAATATCTTAAGTAAGTTCCTTCTTAAGTAAATGTACCTTGATTTGGGAATTTTATATATATATTTATGGAAAAAGGACAAAACTACTAAGAAATGTATTTTTTTGTAGTGTATCTAAATGTGTTTTCTTGCATCGTGGCTGTAATAATTCTCAGTCTCCAAGGGGACTATTGTTAAGTTTCAGTGTCTTTGCCATTAAATCGAATGTAATATTATTCAGGTACAGTATTGTTCAAAATAATAGCAGTACAATGTGACTAACCAGAATAATCAAGGTTTTTCGTATATTTTTTTATTGCTACGTGGCAAACAAGTTACCAGTAGGTTCAGTAGATTCTCAGAAAACAAATGAGACCCAGCATTCATGATATGCACGCTCTTAAGGCTGTGCAATTGGGCAATTAGTTGAATTAGTTGAAAGGGGTGTGTTCAAAAAAATAGCAGTGTGGCATTCAATCACTGAGGTCATCAATTTTGTGAAGAAACAGGTGTGAATCAGGTGGCCCCTATTTAAGGATGAAGCCAACACTTGTTGAACATGCATTTGAAAGCTGAGGAAAATGGGTCGTTCAAGACATTGTTCAGAAGAACAGCGTACTTTGATTAAAAAGTTGATTAGAGAGGGGAAAACCTATAAAGAGGTGCAAAAAATGATAGGCTGTTCAGCTAAAATGATCTCCAATGCCTTAAAATGGAGAGCAAAACCAGAGAGACGTGGAAGAAAACGGAAGACAACCATCAAAATGGATAGAAGAATAACCAGAATGGCAAAGGCTCAGCCAATGATCACCTCCAGGATGATCAAAGACAGTCTGGAGTTACCTGTAAGTACTGTGACAGTTAGAAGACGTCTGTGTGAAGCTAATCTATTTTCAAGAATCCCCCGCAAAGTCCCTCTGTTAAAAAAAAGGCATGTGCAGAAGAGGTTACAATTTGCCAAAGAACACATCAACTGGCCTAAAGAGAAATGGAGGAACATTTTGTGGACTGATGAGAGTAAAATTGTTCTTTTTGGGTCCAAGGGCCACAGGCAGTTTGTGAGACGACCCCCAAACTCTGAATTCAAGCCACAGTACACAGTGAAGACAGTGAAGCATGGAGGTGCAAGCATCATGATATGGGCATGTTTCTCCTACTATGGTGTTGGGCCTATTTATCGCATACCAGGGATCATGGATCAGTTTGCATATGTTAAAATACTTGAAGAGGTCATGTTGCCCTATGCTGAAGAGGACATGCCCTTGAAATTGTTGTTTCAACAAGACCATGACCCAAAACACACTAGTAAACGGGCAAAGTCTTGGTTCCAAACCAACAAAATTAATGTTATGGAGTGGCCAGCCCAATCTCCAGACCTTAATCCAATTGAGAACTTGTGGGGTGATATCAAAAATGCTGTTTCTGAAGCAAAACCAAGAAATGTGAATGAATTGTGGAATGTTGTTAAAGAATCATGGAGTGGAATAACAGCTGAGAGGTGCCACAAGTTGGTTGACTCCATGCCACACAGATGTCAAGCAGTTTTAAAAAACTGTGGTCATACAACTAAATATTAGTTTAGTGATTCACAGGATTGCTAAATCCCAGAAAAAAAAAAAATGTTTGTACAAAATAGTTTTGAGTTTGTACAGTCAAAGGTAGACACTGCTATTTTTTTGAACACACCCCTTTCAACTAATTGCCCAATTGCACAGCCTTAAGAGCGTGCATATCATGAATGCTGGGTCTTGTTTGTTTTCTGACAATCTACTGAACCTACTGGTAACTTGTTTGCCACGTAGCAATAAACAATATACAAAAAACCTTGATTATTCTGGTTAGTCACATTGTACTGCTATTATTTTGAACAATACTGTATGTATCAGTTGATCTGAGAGAAAAACATTTGATGTAAAATACAAAATATGTGTTGCTACTCCATGCAAATAATTTTTTAGCTGTTTAACTAAAAGCACTTGCGTTCATGTACTTGCACAAAGTATGCTTTGGCCCTGAACGCAGAATGTGTATTTTGCATCCCTCGGTTGGTTTGTCATGAGATTACTTGGATTTACTAGGGCAGAATTCCTACATGATTTGTGGTGTGTTCCTCTGCAGTACTTTTCTGCATAGACGTTTATTTTTGTATTTTTCACATGGCAGGAACAAAGACCCAAAGAAGTGTAATATCAAGTAAATGTGATATATGAAGCCATACAAACACTGTGAGAATAGATCAGTAATAGCAGTACTACAAAGCACAGGCAAGAGCTGGCGTTCAGCCCATATACGAGAGAAACACACTTTACACAGAGTGCTTTAGAGTTAGTGTGAGAAGGATGGAGGGGAGATCTATAGTTTCCTCTTTCCTCATCAGATCAACACAAACCTGTAGTGTAAGAGAGAGAGGAAAGAAGTTAATTCATGTGTGCAGTGCAGAAGGTTTTATCACAGTATCTGCAATACAGACAGCTTAATTACATAATGAACATTTTAAAAGAATAAGCTAAAGTAACATGCAAACACTGTATTTGTTCACCATATTGAAGAACTGCTACTGTTCAAAAGTTTGGATTTGTTGGATTTTTTCAAAATAAGTCGAAATTGTGAAATATTATTACAATTTACAGTAACTATTTATTCCTGTGATGCAAAGCTAAATTGTCAGAAGTCATTGTTGCAGTCTTGAGTGTAATATGATCCTTTAGAAATTATTCTAATATGCTGATTTGGAACTCAATATTGATTTAGACAATTATCAATGTTTAAAACAGTTGTGCAGCTTAATAGTTTTTGTGGAAATTGAGATACATTTTCCAAGGATCACTGAAAAAAATGATTAATTGAATTTACAAAAAAAATAATAATAATAAGGTAAGTGGTTGCAATCATTTTATTTTAGCTAAAATAGATTGTTTGCAACTACTTTTTTACAGTGATTCTTTGATGAATAAAAAAATATATATTTCATGTAGAAATGTACTGTAACAATAAAAGATTTTTACTGTCACTTTCAATCAACTGAATACATCCTTTCTGAATAAAAGTACTTGTTTCAAAAATAAATGAATTTGAAGTGTTTCTGTATCTGTAATTTTTCTTTTCTTGTATACTGTTTTCAATAATCTAAAACAGACATAATAATTAAAAGTTTAAGTTATTGATTTGTATAAATACATAAAAAAATGTATTGTAAGAAAATAAATCACGATGCACTGGCACATAACATGCCTTGTAATTATGCTTTCAGAACTCAAAACCTCAGTCTGAAAATGATCATTTAAACCTTTATAAGACATTTACTTTAGTCTTAAAGGAGCAGTAACAAAATAAAATGGTCATTGTACATTATTTGGGATTGTGCCCTTAATGGCCTTAATGATGCATATTAACTAATAAGCAGGCACTTAACAAAAAAAATAAATTATAGAAATTCTGATATGAACAATATAAGCCCCTAAATAAACATTAACCTTATTGATGTTTGTATAATACAATATCTGCATGACAGCTCTGCTCCACTGTACCTTCACACTCAAAAGCCTTCAGTATGGTTGTGTAACTGGGCCCCAACCAGGAAGTGTAGGTTCCCATAACACGCAGCAGCTTTTTGGTGGAATCGCTGAACATAACATCAGGTTGCCCATAATTCACAGAGCTGAACAGAGAGAATCCTTCAGTGGCATTAGCAAATGCATTCTAGAAGACACAAACGAGTAAAACAAAATAAGAAAAAGAGAAAATGCAATCAAACAGAATTTCTGGAATCCTCAAACAAAGAAAAGGGCTGAGGGTGGGTGTCAGTTTGGAATATGCATATGCATATTTTGTTTCATTTGCAAATACTGGAATCTTGTCGACAATCTTTGCTCATATCTTGCACCTTGCTTTGCTCAGTGTGTGTGTGTGTGTGTGTGTGTGCTAGTCCTGCTTTCATAACGGAGCTCACTATAGTGTCATCCTCCCCTAATGACACAGTGTAATGTTAGACGGTGTCTTGAGGAAATCAATGATCACCACAGGGCTCAGGCTGGATGTATTGAACGCATAAGTCAGCCTGATGAAATCTGTGTAATACTCGAGACGTTCAGAGATACCACTGTTAATATAGGTTTTGGCAGGGTTCGTTTAATCATACCGTTGACCGCTAATGTGCAGGAACAACACTTCCAATGAGAATTTCATGCTCTGTATTAAACAAAAGGGATTTCAGTTTTTTCATTTTACTGTTTGTATATTATTTCACAGATAATGTAATAAAAATGTGAATCAAACCTGATATCCACAGACAATGTAACCGTCTGGCAGTATGATGTCAATATATAATCTGTGGCATTTGTGTGTGTGTGTGTGTGTGTGTGTGTGCAGTACAATGTGGTCCAAAAGCCTGAGACTACTAGTTATACAAACATTTTCTTCATTAAAACAATAAGAATTAAATTTTAGTCAACAGTTATATTAAAATAATAATTGGGCCTAAAAATAGTGCAGAATTATACATACTTCTTCGTTTCACATTAGGGGTGTACCAATACACTCATGTCTCATTTGGTTCGATACACAATACCAATCTCACAATAAAATATTATTATACAGTGCTCTCTTTTATTATTATTTTACTTCCAAGGCATAAAGAGTTAGCAAAAAGCACTGTTCATTAACCAGTATAGAAATACTTATAATTCTGCTTAGCTGAAAAGTCAGAATTGTTATATATGTTTGCACTCTGTTCTTGACCATATATTTTAAAGGTTTTAAATATTGTATTTCATTAAATAATGTTAATTATTATCATTATTATCAATTGTTACAATACATATTATCACCTTCCACAATACATATTGTGGCACCTTTGTATCATGATATATTGTGACACAGTGTATTGTTGCACCCCTATTTCACATAATACCTTTCATTTACTTTTCCCACTAGGTTTAAGTGCAAGAAATCCTGTATTTTCTAACTGTTCTCAGATTCTGGGCTCCAGTGTGTGACTGTGTGGCCATTTCTCCTGACCTGCACACGTTCCAAGAACTTGTAAACGCGGCATTTGTCCTCCAAACGCACTACCACAGCATTGGTTGGCACCACGGCCAGGTGGCAGCTCTCATGTTGGAACAGGTCAGCTTCTCTCCCATCAGGACACAAAAGTTTCAAGTCTTCCAGCTCCAGGTCCAGCGCCCAGGACTCCTGGTTCTTGCCTTACATGAATAATAAGCCAGACAAAGGTTTTTTACAGACAGCGACAATTTCTAAAACAGAAGGCGTGATGCAACATTTGTCTGATGAAGCGTTAAAAAATCTAACTAAAGCTTGCAAGGTTTTTAACAACAACAAAAAAAATTCTATTAAACTAGCATCTGTGATCCCTGAACTTGGCGAACATGGTGTACTGAGACTAAACAAGGGTTTCACAGATCCCAGCAGGCACACAAAGAGATGCATTGTTGGGAAATGCTGCCCCCCTGTGTCTGTCAGCCAGTGAAACATGATACAGATCATGAAGTGAAGGCTACAATTGTCTTCCTTCAGTCCCTTAAAAAAATTCCATTTAATAAGAAACCAACTTGAAATTCTTACTGCATCTGGACATTTTTTTGCTCTCCTGTTTAACTAGCTCTTCTTACACCTTGCACTACTCACCCTGCATGTTGTCGAAGACTGTAGTGTGCTTAACAAACGCAACATCCCCAAGATTCTCGGCCACACACCTGTGTGTTTCAAATAATAATAATATATAATAATGCACATAAAATATATACACTACCATTGAAAGGTTTGGGATTAGTAGTATTTTTTTTTTAATAAATGTATAATTGTATTGCGTAAGGATGCATTAAATGAATCAAGTGACAATAAAGACATTTAGAAAGTTACAAAAGATTTCCTTTTCAAACATTCTGTTCATAAAAAATACTGAAAAACCAAAATTCTTCACTAGCCCAACCATTTTCAACTAATAATAATAAGTTTCTTAAACCCTAATCAATATATTAGGTTGTCTTGTAACACAGAAGACTGGGGTAGAAGACTGCTGAAAAAGAAGCCTTGCTCTTACAGAAAAAAAAACATATTGAAACAGAAAACAGTTATTTTTTTGACTGTATAATAATATTTCACAATACTACTGTTTTTGATTAAATTAACGGAGTCTTGGTAAATGTTCTTTCAAAAACTCAAACTTTTAAATGGTAATGTATTATTGTACATATATACATGGATTCGTTTTTTTTTTTTTTTTTGTCCCAAACCCATTAAGTAATCCAGTATTCTCACTACACAAAGCACATTCATATTTTGAGAAAATGATTCCACTGCATTCCCTCACATCTCTGATCATACAGCACCTAAGAGCTCCAGCCTCCCCGAAGTGCCGTTCCCGAGGGTTGTTGGCGCAGATGTGGCGGTCGTTCTCGTCCCCAATGCAGGCCTCACACAGGTTCCTTGGGTTGTTTCCTTTGGGATCATGTTCTGGATCCTTCACTCCTGGGACACAGCTGTAGCCAAAGAAATCTCCTACCGCTGGAAACGATAGGGAGGCGGATATAGCTTTTTAAATGGCTGCCAAAAGATGCAATTACATTCTCAATTTGCATCTGAACTATTTTTAACCACTTACCTTAAAAAATGAAAGCATTACTTAGTTAAACCAGATGTCAAAGCTTTATAATCTATAACAGATAGCATCCGTAACTATTTGACATGAGCCACATAATGCAGTGATCTCACCATGGGGAAAGTTGCACTGCTCATCCACGCTGATCTGTGATGTATTGACCAAGAAGCCGATGGGGACGGTCCAGCCCACTGTAGTCCGCATCCCTGGGTGACAAGAACTGCGTTCATGCATCTCCAGCAGTGACAGATCGCTGGACGATGTCCGTGCCATTGCAACCACATAATAATTAATGCCATCTGTGTCCGACACAAAACATTGGTAAAGACACGTGAACACACACTGACGTCAGATCTCTAATCTCTGGTGTTTTTATTGTTTTAATAGTTTAAACATACTCACCCACACCGTTATAAGACTCTCCAACAGCCACATCTAAGCCATAGCAAAACCCAGCTGTATAGATCTCGTCGGCATACATAGTAGAGGCATCTGCAGTGCCATTCTGTTTACATAACAGACAAATTATATTACACCATATACTGAGAAAATTCCATCATATAACGGAAAAGCGAAACATATCAAGCATTTTGTAAGACTGAATAAACAGTTGATAAGTTGAGTGAGTGCAAGAAAAACAAAGGAGGAGCAAAAATTAGGGCAATTGTATGACTCAATGTGAAGTAATTTTCATGCACAGTATCTGATTTTATTTGCATCTTGGGAAGCAATTGTCTACAACCTTTATTTGCTTCATGCAGTCAGTGGGACTTTGTCCCCTCACACACAGGAGTTGTCCGCGGATGTTCCTGGCTGTGGCATTCCCAGCTAGATCCAAACACTTTTGCTCTTCGGCATCAGATACTGTGCACCATCTGACTGCAAAGAAAATTCCATTTCAATTCAAGATCTATACTTTCCCAAGGAGTAACAATCATCAAATACATTTCAGGATAAGTATTTCTTAACTGCACCTGGATACTGGTCAGAACGTTTACTTACATTTCATTGATTTCTATTTTATTTTTTGCACATTTTAGAATAATAGTAAAGTAAACCCAAAAGAGATAAAGTGATGACCAAAACTTTTGATACAAATTAGAACATTTGGTATTTCAGATTCTTCAAATAAATCACTTCTATGCAACGTAAACTTCTATCCAATTGTACAGCCAAACAGTATTGAATAAGTTCCTGGATCTTCTTTTCCATGAATAAATAAATAAATAATTAAAATAATCTCTAAATGAAACAAAATAAACTGATTAGAATAACAGTAATAAATTATTTAAAAGAATACCATAAAATAATACCGAATGGCACAATTTATATTTGCCTGCAAAAATACTGCCAAGCAACTTTTAGATTAAAATTTGAGAAACATAAATTCAGTGAAGTTTGTCCAAACATTTTCCATAAACTGAATGCTATATAAAGTTCTCCTAGTTCATTCTGATCTCAAATGAATCAAGTGTAAACAGCCAATCCAAAAAAAAAAAGAACATTTCGTTTTATAATCAGACAATGTCATAGTAAGCCCAAAAAGCTAAAACACATAAATATAGTACTTACTAATGTTGTTTTCGGTGGACATAGAAACCAGAACAAGTAAGAGCAGAACCACAGCAAGGTGTCCTCCTGGATGATCCATGCTGACTTTGAACAGTAACCTTCCAAATGGGCTCAGACTCACAGGGGTGGTGTGGGAAGTAAAGTAAAAACGAGAAAAAGTAAAAAGTCCGAAAAAAAAGGCTTGGGGCTCATATTGCTCCCTTTTTAGGGTACCCAGAAGTCTCAAAAACCAAGAGGGGAGGGAAAAACTTTCCATTAGGTCTTTACCAAAGTTTCCCTGCCTTTTTTTTTTCAGATCTAACATTGTTATTTTCCACTTATCCGATCACGATGGGCATCTAGTGTTTCTCTTCCTTATCCAATGGGACGTCATGGCATGCAAGCTTTTGCACACCTCACTGCACCTGGCACCGGACAGGTCAGATCATTTCTGAGGTTATAATTAAGACACAATAGCTTTTTGTTGACAGCCACTAAAGCCCCTCAAGATTAAACCAAAAGTCTGAAACAAGCCAAGTTTGATTGGAGATATGGATGAAGGGGCAACAGGAGATTCTTTTGTGCCACTATGCAGTTGAGAAAGCATATAAGTCACTCGATACCTACTCTGCATCTTAATTCTCATGTCACTTTCCCTATAATCAATGCTTTATTAAAGGAGACACAAGTCAACTATGAGATAGGAGACAGCGTTTCAGAGCCAAAAACAAACCTATAAAGGTACACATGCATTGATGTCTACATTTGGCCAAAACAATAATATATATTCTTTTTAAATTAAATATATAATAAATAAATGTTAATAAATGCAAGAAATAAAATGTAATTTTAAAAAATCCCACACAATGTTGTTTTTTAAAAGCGGTAAAAAGATTGATGTCAATGGCTTTAACATGACAGCTGGTTCAATATTTGAACATAAAATCTGACTCTAATTTAGCCCGAATGCTATATGCAGTAACTAGATATATTCCTCTGTTTTTAGTGTTGTTGCAAGCAAAGGAAAAAAGCAAGAGCGTTTTATCCCCAGAGGTGCAATTGTGTTCCACACGACATTGACCTCAGTGCCATAAATGCCCCCAAAATTACACTGCATTGATTATACATGAAAAATCTATGATATTGAGTGGAACGGAATTGTGTCTAGTCACTTGAGGGCCGTCAGACGTCTTATCTCCCTGCCCTTCGGTGCCCCTGACTCCCTATCCTTTTTTTCCCCATATAGAAAATGACATGGCCATTAATCAACAAAGCTATTTTAGAACAAAAAACTGTCAGGCCACTGGCTCCTTGACTGCTATCATGCAAGGACATTTTGCTTTCTTTAAGCAGCTCTCTCTAATAGTTTGTAACTAATAATATAAATGATAATTCACTTTCAGGTAAATTGATACAGTACAGAACTGATGAGCCTAACCTACAGTTGTAAACTTGGAGGTGTTGTAACACCAGATTTTATATAAGATTTCTAAAGATGTCAATGCTGTCGGGTTAGTTTTAGCGTTGGGTGTAGTAGATGTGTATTGATCAGCACCTTTAATTTATTTTGCTATAGTAAGGATCTTTGAGATTTGCCTTAAAGGAACAGTTCACCAGAAAATGAAAAATATATTTTTAATTTATCCACCATCATGCCATCCAACATGTAAATGTGTTTGTTTCCTCATTACACATTTGGAGAAATGCATCACGTCATTTGCTCACCAATGGATCCTCAAAAGTAGTTCACAAATTTCCTTCCATCAATTAACCTCTTGTCATAAAAACTGTGTTTGTAAAAGAAAATTATAATAATAAATAATAATAATAAATCCATCAAGTCGTTTTAACTTTAAACAATTGCTTCTATTCAAAATAAAGTCCATGATACATAATAACGCCCTTCCAATTAAGAAACAAATTCATATATGTCTTGAAATCCTGTGGGCTGGTAAATGTTCAGCCAATTTTAATTTTGGGGTAAATTCCTATAATACCATTACATGTTTGTATAACTGTAAAAAAAAAAAAAATTGAAATCACCACTAGCACGCATAAGCTACTAAACTTGTAAGTCAGAAACGTGTCGTTACAAAATAAAGTTATTTTATTCAGGTACTCACATTCGGCGGACTGCGGTATCCCACAATGCTCTCGCGCGTCCCTTGTTTATGGTGACGTCACGGCGCCGTCTTTTCAGTCTCTCTGGGTGGCGGCAGACAGTCTGTCAGCGTCTAAAACACGACTTCGAAGAAAACAGTAAAATCACGGAACAATAACACAAACATGAATCTCCATCGCAGCTAAAGGTAAAAGCGATCTTTAATGTCACTTTGATCTGTTGGAAATAAATGCGGCGAGTAAATAATGGTCGTTGTTAGCACAATTAGCACAGCTGCTGCAAACGGGCCGATTTTTAAAAAACGTTACATACAGTTATTATGCAGAATTTATTATGCCATGTCGACAGCTTCAGTTTTTGCGTGTTAATTTATATTTTTGTTGTTGTTTTGTGTTGACTCTGCTTGGATATCTGATTAAATTTTAGGGACTTGTATCCGTTAAAGTAGATCATCTGTAACTTAGTGTTATTTTCACCCATCTTGCATAAATAATCTGCTGGATAAACGTTTCCATTGATTAAAAGTTCAGTGTGTATTTCATTGCATGTCAGTCACTTGATTTTGTTGCCTGTAAGACTCTTAGAACGTAACAGGCTCTCTCTGATATTTCCTGAAAAGGTTCTCATGGGCAGTTGGGCACCAAAACGTCAGTGTGAAAAATGTGTGTGAATTATTATTATTATTATTATTATTATTTTGCTATTCTATACTATTTTGCTGGCTAGAAAATTGTAACTTGATTGTATACATCTAATTAAACACTGTATGCTACATGATCCAGATTGCAAAATCTAAGAACTATGTTGAGGCAATGGGAAAGCATTTGAAAAAAAAAAGAAAATGCAAATGTTACTATTTAAAGTGGACATGTAAGAATCATCACTATTTTTTAAAGTTCTTTCATATCCATTGAAGCACAATTTTCTGCTGTCTATAAAGAGCAAGTTTATTTATATAGCACTTTTCGAATGAAATTAAAATTATTATCATAAAAAATAAACACAACAATAAAAAAAATGGATTTAAAATGAATTAAAACAGTTAAGAAAAAAATATTATTCATAAAATACAGTGCAATGGGTTCGGATGTAGCACAAAAGAAGATACTTCATAACTATCTGTAATTTAATTATTTTAATTCAATTTAATTAACTGTATAATAGAGGTGCTCCGATCACGATCGGCCGATCGTTATGCGCATCTCGTCAGTAAAGCCGGTTCTCTAATCAGCGGTTAATTCCATCAGGTGCGTGATTTCACATAGAGCAGCTGTTACTACACAGAGCCGTTGTTAATAGAGAAGATGCGCAAATCACGTTAATTTTCAGCGTTTATTGGCCCATCTTCTCAGTTAACAACGGCTCTGTGTAGTAACAGCTGCTCTATGTGAAATCACGCACCTGATGGAATTAACCGCTGATTAGAAAACCGGCTTTACTGACGAGATGCGCATTAACGATCGGCCGATCGTGATCGGAGCACCCCTATTGTATAATAATAAAATTACATTTCTGAATATTTACTCAAATTGAAATGCTAATTATGCTATCATTTTGAATAAAAAAAAAAACACTTTTTTTTTTTTTAAATATCTGTTAATATGGGGATTCAGAAGGGAAACAAGCCGTGCATCGGTTCCAGTTCTCTGACTTTCAATGTGCAGAGACTCCCAGGCACCTCTCTTATCCTGTCACTCACTCCTTCCTTCCTGAAGAAATGACCATGAGAAAGGCACTGCTGTGGAAAAAGTTTAACATGCTGCTTTGGTTTCAATATTCTTTTTTAGGATCCAATGGGAAGACAGAGTCTGACTGTGTGCATACTGAAAGGCTGTGCTGAGAGTCACCTGAGGAGTTGTGCAAGTAAGACTCTCCTCATCTTGGAGATTTTTTTTTTATTTGTCAGGATTGAAGAGGCATTAAATAAAATTTCACTACACCATTTGAAAGTAATTCTTCAAGGACTCGTAGTCTATAATTAGTCATGATGTCGTTGTGAACAGTGCCCTTGAACATTACTCAGTAATGGTGAGTCCTACACCCTTAAAATGCTTGTTCCTTTCTGCCTCTACTAAAGTGCTCCTCCACTGTCTTTGATGTCACTCCATAATGTGCATCTCTCTCTCCTCGGTTGCCAAGGAGACGGCCCCCTGTCTGAAACACACATACACACACACACACACACACACACTGTGGTTGTGGAAATATTTGTTGCAGGAGAGAGAGAGAGGCAGAGCACAGCTGCACTCTCTAAAAAATTTAATTAAGTCTTCATCTTTGCGTTTTTTTTTTCTCTCTTATTGGTAATTGATTCTGGCCCACTGTTCTGTAGAACTTTGAAAATAAGCAGTTGATTTGTGGTGTTTCTTGGTTTAAATGTGTATTTGTAACACCTTTCCTTTCAGTGCAGTGAACCAAATGGGGCATTGCAGTACTCGCATCATCTTCCTGTTCCTGCTTCAGTTCTTACAGACATCAGCTAAAGGTAAAGAATTGGCTACTTTTTTATTTTATTTTATTTATTTTAAATTTTACTTAATTAAATTTCATGTTCTCTTGTATAGTTTAATTATTATTATTATAAATGATAATAGTAATTATTATTTATTTTGTGATGTGGGTATTTTTTTTTAAAGAAATTATTACTTCAACAAGCGTAAATTAAATTGATCACAAGTAATAATGAACAACATTTTGAACTTTACATTAATTAGAGAGTCATTTTCAATCCTTTTTTTTTAATATAATATATATATTTTTTTTTTTCAAATCAGCATATTAGAATGATTTCTGAAGGACCATGTGACACTGAAAACCAGTTATGGCTGCTGATCATTCAGCTCTGCATAACAGGAATAAATTACTTTTTTTTTTTTTTTTACAATAAATAATAAAAATACAAAATTACTATAGTATTAAATATAAATTACTATTACTATAGTGGCATTAACTAATAAGGCACAGTCAAAATGTCGAGCCATAAGGCAGTTGGTTTGGTGTGCCTAGTCGTAGTTGTGCTTTTATCAGGTGTCAGTGTGCTCTCTCCTCACGCTCTGTTAGCGAGTCTCACAGAGGGGCATAAAACATGAATGCTAGGTTAATTGATCTGTGTCACTGATGCTCTCTGGCCTTTATTCTGTGTAGTCAATTTGTAAAGTCGACAGAGTTCAGTGTCACAGGAAATTAAGGCAGAGAGAAGGGAAGAAAACAGTCTCAGTTATCAGGCAGAGAGAGGCTTCTCTGTGAGGTCTGGCATCATGCTGCTCTTCCTTAATTAATTTCATTGTTCCCTGAGTTTTTGCAGCTGGTGACAACTGACAAATGACTACAGACTGGCTCCCTTTTTCCTTCATTTATGATTGAACTCCCCGGCTTTCTGTTTTCTGTCTCTCTCCAGATGTCTCCATTGACTGCATGTGTGTCGGCAGTGACTGTAATGAGCAGCAGTGCACCGGAGACCAGTGTTACACCTCCGTTATCATTAGCAACGATGTGACAACGTTCAAACGTGGCTGCCTTATCGGGCCAGAGAGCAAGCGCATGACCTGCTCCGCAACACCCTCGGCTAGTCATGTCGTAGAATGCTGCTCTCAACACATGTGCAACGCCAACGTCTCCAAAGATACCCTACTTCGACTACTGCTGACAAGTAAGTCAATTAATTCTTTATAAATTCAAGACATTATACAATGAAATACATTTTAGGAACCTGTTTAAATGTACTTAATTTCTTTATTATATAAAAGAATATATATATAATTAAACTGTTATCCATAAGTCATTGGGCAATCTTTGAGCCCAGTTATTATATATTGAATTAATTCTAGCAAAAAACGCTTTTTTTTTTTTTTTAATATATATATTTTTTTCATTATATTATGTCATTGGGCCAGATTCAGGTGAATATATTTCACTGTGTTTGTTTGCTCTGAAAATGTCCAGAAGGAGAAGCGGCTGTGCATTACCGTGTGGAGATTCTGGTTCTCTTTGTGTTGGGGCCGTTTGTGGTTCTGGGTTTGCTGTCTGTGCTGGCTTTGCTGGTGTGCCGTAGACTCCATCACGGGCGACTGGAAAGACTGCATGAGTTTGACACTGAGCAGGGGGCCATTGACGGGCTTATCGCATCTAATGTCGGAGACAGCACACTCGCGGTATTTCATTTCTATAATATTTTGCAAATATCAGATCTTGCATAGAAGATGTTACAGCTCTTTATTTGGGCAAAGTGAATAATTGTAATGGGAAAGTTCACTTATTCATAAACTTCCACTTTAAAAGACCTGTGTTTTTGAAATGTCTCTGATGCTCATCAGGGCTGCTCCTTTAAAACGGTAATATTGTGAAATATTATTACAATTGCAAGAAGTGTTTTCTATTTTAATATATTTTAACATGTAATTTATTCCTTTCATGGCAAAATAAATTTAGTGGTCAACCAATATATTGCCATGGCCGATATATCAGCCGATATTTGGCTTTTTTGAATATCGGCACCGGCTAATACGTTTTTCTGCATGGCCGATGTGTTCGAGACGGGAGTTTTATTTTGACGGGCGCGCCGGTCTTTTATTTTGACGCCGCTGAGAGCAGCAGCACCTGAGCACACAGTGCTCACACTCTCTCTTGTTCACAGTCATCTTTAACAGTTCTGTCTAATACAGATAGAAGTCTGTCTAATAATCAGATCAGGAATGATTATATACAGTAAGTATTCTAACGATTGCTTTTATATTAGGCCTATTAGTAATATAAAGGCAAACATAATACTTTCTCGTTTGTCATCTGCATTAAGCAAATATGCATTTATATTATTTAAACAAATCTTTGAATGACTAATGAGCATTTAATTTCACAAACTTTGCACACTTAGTTGAATCCAGCTGGGAGGTCTTGTGAAGTGTGCATTTTTATCCAGCATGATCACGTGTTCTCTGTGATGGTCGGTCCACATGAATTGAATGCTTTAAACGTTAAACTCATGATTTTAAATTATGCTGCTTTATGCATTTGCCCACTGTAATATTCATCTAACTTTCTCTGTGTGCTATATGTAAAATGAGGGTTAACCTGGCTTTATTTGAGAAATATGATTCCCAATGCACACAAACTTCCCAGAGTGCATTGTTGATTACAGTGTTTACTTCCTTTTAAACTAAATTTTTATTAATCATTTATTTATTTGTGAAAAATACTTTGTCATCTTAAACATAAGTACGTTTCGTTTACACATTTATTTTTTAAATCCATTGTCAAATTAGTTCAGATTTTTTAATATTACTAATAATAATAATAAAAAAATTATATCAGCTTTATATTGGCTATTCCCCCCCGTTTCCCAATATATCGGCATCGGCTGTCAAAAAACGTATTGGTCGACCACTAGTTAAATTGTTATTCTGTATTCAGTTTTTAACAGTTAGATAAGGACTCAAAAGTCTTGTGTTGTGTTCTAGGATTTAATGGATCACTCCTGCACATCAGGAAGTGGTTCAGGACTGCCCTTCCTGGTGCAGAGGACGGTTGCTCGGCAGATCAGCCTGGTAGAGTGTGTCGGTAAGTCAAATCACAGGTGCATAAAAGACTACTGAATCTGTAACACTACTATATATATTTTTATGTAACATATTACACAATTATGTAATCTCTGTCTAGTGCGGAGAATGATGTATGTGATCAGATTTTTGTGTGCTCTTTGTTCTCAGGTAAGGGACGGTATGGGGAAGTGTGGAGAGGTCAGTGGCAAGGAGAGAATGTAGCAGTGAAGATCTTCTCTTCCAGAGATGAGAAGTCATGGTTTAGAGAGACGGAAATATACAACACTGTTCTACTACGTCATGAAAATATATTAGGTGAGGCAGACATCTGTTATCTCAAACAAAAGCATCTTTTCTTTAAGTTAAATAAATGCTGGAGCAAAAAACTAGCTTGGTGCATTGTGTAATGTTATTTTAAACTTTTCTTTGCAGGATTTATGGCTTCTGATATGACCTCCCGAAACTCTAGCACTCAGCTGTGGCTCATCACACACTACCATGAGAACGGCTCACTCTACGATTACCTGCAGCGTGTTGCTGTGGAGATGGCAGATGGACTGCACATGGCGGCATCGGTAGCCAGCGGGCTGGTGCACCTGCACACAGAGATCTTTGGCACTGAGGGCAAACCGGCCATCGCTCACAGAGACCTGAAGAGCAAGAACATCCTGGTGAAGAAAGATCTGCAGTGCTGCATCGCTGACCTGGGTAATCTGACCGTCTTTCTACTAATTGCAGGGTTACATCTCACAATTCTGACTATGACAATTCTGATTTTACACTTCTCTTCATCTGTTTGTGTCTCTCTCTAGGTCTGGCAGTAACACACACACAGTCTGACAATCAGCTGGATGTAGGAAATAATCCAAAAGTGGGAACTAAGCGCTACATGGCTCCAGAGGTTCTAGATGAGACAATTCAGACGGACTGTTTTGATGCCTATAAGAGGGTGGACATCTGGGCCTTTGGGCTGGTGCTGTGGGAGATCGCTCGCAGAACCATCAGCAACGGTCAGCTTACTGGACTCTGTTCAGAAAGATTTAATTGTTCGCTGCATTTAAGGACAATATAGATCAGACTGTTCTCCAAATGAACATTCAGTGGCTTACTGTTTTCATCCACTGTTATCCTATAGGAATTGTAGAAGAATACAAGCCACCTTTCTACGACCTGGTGCCTAATGACCCCAGCTTTGACGACATGAGGAAAGTGGTTTGTGTGGAGCAACAAAGGCCGTTTATTCCCAACCGCTGGTTTTCAGATCCCGTAAGTACTGATGAGACACACTCTGTATCCCTGTAAACATGTTTACCCTGGAGTGGCTAAGTTAATAGTCCCCTCATATAGATTGCTGTATGAATGAGTAATGCGTGAAATGGAATGCATTTTTTCCATTCCAGTTCTGTTGATCCGAAAATTAAAGTTTTTTTTTTTTTTTTTATGTGTCTTTGGTTAAATGCTTGAAATTAGGTTTTATGTTGAACACAAGCTGAAGGTGTTTTCATGGTTTATTCTTACGCCTTAAAGTACATCAGTGTTACCCCACCCAGTTTGCTAAGCTTTTAGACAATCTAATCTTTAAAAAGTTGCTAATAATAAGTGGCTAAACCACAGAGGTCATCAGGGACATTAAACGTCACCAAACCAAATAAATAAAAACAACTTGTCTACTCACTAGTCAGCTTTCACAGCCTTATTGTGTTTCCAGTCACAATCTTGCAAACCGTGCTAACTAAAACCTTACAACTGTTAGAATTTAAGTAAATACTAATAGAGTTGTTGAGGGCTGGTGGGGATGTCGAAGTGATGTGAGGGGGATGTAGTATGTTTCTAGCCTAACTTTAGCTTTTTACTTCAGGCAATTCGTATTTAGGCTTCAGAATCCATAAAAGCTATTAATCTGTGAACAAAACGTGTCAAAACAATACATTTTTCTTGGTCACAGAGTTTATTTTCTACAGTGACACTAAAGCTAATGGAAAAATCCTATTGGGTTATTGTTAAGGGAACCAGGGTGATGCAGATTTCCAGATTGGCCTATAAAAATGCATTATACCTGCAGCACTCTATAGCAGATGGTCTTTAGACTAAAAAATTGAACTAAATCTCTTATTTTCAATGTATAAATGTTAACAATTGTAGTTGACAGATCCTCACGGTGATCTGAAAACAAATGTCTGTGTGTTTTTGTGTGGTCACAGACCCTGTCTGCTCTGGTGAAGCTGATGAAAGAGTGCTGGTACCAGAACCCCTCGGCTAGACTCACTGCCCTGCGCATCAAAAAGACTTTGGATAAAATCCACAGCTCACTGGAGAAGGGCAAAACCGACTGCTGAGGAGAGAGAGCCGCAGAACTGCTTGACCGCTCATTATACAGACACTGTGTAACCACACATCTGCCATCTGTCCCAACTCTAACATGCTGTTTATTCCTTTTGTTCTTCCTGTCCATCGGCCTGAAAACTTTTTATAGAGAATTACGCTCTCTTTTATGGATCGTTTTTCCCACTGAACCCGGTGGGACTCCCATTTCCACTCCAGAAACAGTGTAAAGGAGAAAAATACGGACATGGCCTGACTGACCCTCCATCATGGAATTTTTTTTTAGCACCATCACATTGTCTATTTAACCATTGGCGAACTTTTAAGACTTGTACCTTTCGGAAAAACGAAGAGGACAGATACACACGCCAAAATGCAATCAGTACCCAATGTGTGTGTATGTGTGCGCATGATTCTTAATACAACCAGAAAAACTTTATAGCTGTAATGTCACATGCTTTTAGAAATCAGATGTTTTTGAGCTTTTCAAAGATTCTTGTAGATGAATAGATCAAATGTAAGTCACCGTTTCTGAATTTGCTATAGTGGACTTATAAAGCTCTTTGGTTACAAAATGCCACTGTGTACAGTAGAGAACTACAGACTAGTGTCTTTAATTAGGCCTGTTTAGTGATCAGAATACAGTGGTTAAAAAGATAGTTCACCCAAAAATGAAAAACCTGTCATCACTCATGTCATTCCGAAACTTAATCACTGTGGAACATAAAAAAAGATGTTTTAAAGAATGTTCAAGCTGCTCTTTTTCCATACAATGAGTGCATTTAGTGTTTCGAAACATAGGAAACATTTTAAAATGGGTTATGGAATGACATGAGTGATGACAAATGACAGAATTCATTTTTTGTGTGGGAACGTTCTTTCTTGGTCCTAGTCTAGTCCAGCTCCTAGCAGCCCAAGAGAGCTTCCTTTGACACAAGGCCTTTCTGACCTGTTGCCTCTATGCCTGCCTGACAAAAGCCATTGTAGCACATCGTAGTGCTTTTTTGTAGCTGTTTGTCTTTCTCTTTGCCCTCAATGGCATGCATACTTGATGTTTCTTCACTGACAATCAGCCGCTGTCCAGTAGGGCCTGAATTATTTGCTATTAATGCAATGTACAAAATCGCATAAGTCGCATAGGGTACAAAACCCTACTTATGAGTGTTCAAGGTGACAGAGCTAGTCATAAACACTCTGTTTTTTATTTTAATTTGCATATGTTTAACCTTACTCTTTTTGACACTTTTGTATCACATACGCCATAAACCATGAGAATGCTGATGATTTTTAAATTTGAAACGTTTTTGACTATTTAAAAGTGCGACGTCACTCTAATATAGGATTTATGAGGTTTATAAAGGAAAACACTATTGTTATGTCCCAAGTCGAAATGGTTTGTGTATGTTGCCTTTGGTTTGGGGTTGAGTTGTGTGGCGTTTTATTAAGAATCTGTTGATGCTTTCATGACACTATATGAGGTGGCTCCGTGCCGCTCAACACTGGTCACTTTTGCTCTCCCAAAAACGGACGAACGTTTACATATTTGTGTTCTACAGGGGAATTATGATAGGGATTAGACTACAGGAATTGTTGCATTATGAACTGTGAATATGTTATAATGAAGAAACCATATGTATGATGTTACTGGAATTTAAATGCAAGACACATTTATGAATTAAAAAAAAATTTGCTTTATTTGTTACAACAGTGGAATGGTTTTCCGTCACGTCCTTGTGCTTAACAAAAGGTTGCTTATGCTGTGATCATGCTTTCTTTTTAGCCGTAAATTTCAAGAATCTTGTTGTGGATTATCATGCATCTGTCTTGCGTTTTCCTGTACAGAGATGAGTTAAATGAAGCCTTATGAAAAGGTTCCCCATTGTCCGAGTCTGCTGGGAAATGACCTTATCTGTGGTGATGTTTACAGGAGGTCTCCAGCCTCTCTCTGATAACCAGTGCTTTCATAGCTGGTAGTACACCAGCTGAAGCTAAGGAGAACGTGAATGCCAACCGATCTGCAGACGCAAGATCAGTTGTAGACCGCTTTAATAACTCTTTAAAAATTAGCTCTGAAATAAGCTTAGGTGTAGTTCCACTGCTTTCTTCCAGATGAAGTTTTCCTATAGAAAGGAACGACATTTGTTTTCCATTTAGCATGATGGAAAGATCCTTTATGAATTCATTTGTATGTAATGGGGGAGAAAATCGGTTTTTATGCCATTAAAAAGGCTTCAGCCGTTGTTAACCAAACTGTTACTTTATTGTCTCAATGGATTTAACAACTTTTGTTAGTGAGGAACATTAGGCAAAATCTGGTGTATTTACATGCTGAAAAATAAAATAAATCTCATGCTGGGCTTTTATTTGAAGAATTCAGTGCTGATGTCATTCTTGTCTCAACCAACATTTTTTAGATGCTCTTTGTTTGATGTGGCTCAATAGCGTCAATACCTTTAAACAGGTAATTCTTTCCCAGACACCATTGGCTAATTTATGAGTGCTCAAAGAGGCTGCAATTCATTGTGGTTTTATTCAAAATTCACACATTTAAAACCTAAATCACTATGGTGGTAAGCCTATAATAATAATGTGTGTTTGTTATATCCATAAATAAAGGAATACCACTAAATATTAAGTGTCTGTATAATATGGGTAATTTAATTTACCAAAACAGTGTTCCTATGCAAGTTACTTGCAGTTTTATGCTTTAATAAAAATACATAGTATAGCTTAGTTTAAAGCATGACTTCTAAAACTGAACAAATTAAATACTGAAGAGTTTGATCTACTACAGTCTAACTCAATACAATGACAGTTTTACAATAACACTTTGGCAATATATAAGCAGCCTTATTTTTCATAGAAATCACGAACACCAAGAAACTATTAGTGTATATTGTCTGGCAGTGTTTTGTAAGGGTTGAGGATGCCCTTAGGATCCAGCATGGCTTTAATGCTGCCCATGAGGGCGACAGCCTCTGAGGGTTTACTGTAGTAAATGTAGTTTCTCTTCTTCAGACCGAGGCCATGCTCTGCACTGATGCTGCCTTTCCATTTGGATGTCCACTCGTACACATACGGCTCAATGGCAGCCAGTAGAGCGGGGTCTTTAGAGGGAGAAGTGATGTTCAGATGAAGATTTCCATCACCTGAAACAAATCAAAAACATTTTGGGCAAGGTTTGAGAGGGTCTTACTGTGTAAGGGTTTGTGCACACAAGTACACTGCTGTTCAGAAGTTAAGTGTTGGTAAAAAAAATGTATGATTTTGAAAGTTGTCTTAAAACAGTGACTGGATGGACTGAAGCAAAAAAATCTGAATCGTTGCAGAATTACATTCATTACATTTCTGAGACACCTGTCAACTCTTGACTGCCCAAAATCTGCAGACTGGCTTTAACTTTCAGTAACTAACATCAACTCATCCAGACTTCAAATCGGGGCAAAAGTTGTGTGGTGTATTCCAGCTTCCGACTGAAAACAGTCCAGCGATTATTGTAAGACAAAAAGGGTAGCCATACCAACATGTCCATAGCCCACAACATTCTTGGCCCTGTCTCCAAGGTGCCCCCTCATGTCTTGGACTAAATCATAGATCTTTTCCACTGGGAGGGAAATGTCATATTTGTAGGTGTAGCCTTCATGTGTCAAAGCTTCTGTGACTCTCTCCCTCAAAGACCACAATGCCTGTGAATGACACAAAACTTTCAGTACAAGACAGAGCAAATGTCACATTCAAAAATTTTTTTTTTTTTTTTTATTAAGTGCCTTTATTTTTGTGGCCTCTGTTGCAACTGTCCCATCAGTTACTAGAGATGATGTCATGACTTCCTCAAGGAATTTGTGTAGTTTTTCTTCATCGTGGGCTGCATTGGATCCAGCGGTCTCAATAACAATGTAAAAGGGACTTTCTGCAACACATATCAGTCCAATAAAAAAACAAAAAAACAAATGAATGTTATCCAACGTTTTTAAAACATCTACCTACCCAAAGTTGGCATGAAATGAAAATTCACACCATATATATTTTCTTAATGCATTATTACTGATCTTGACTTCAGTCTTCTGGTCAATTGATAAACTTCTCTCTGGTGATATATGCTGTACTTCTGCAATCATAAACCTTGCAACTTTCTTACACTTGACCTTAAAGCTCACATTCAAATCTGCTTCTATCTAATGAATAACCGCAGAACAGAACCATGTCCCCAATTCTACTTTCCGATAGTCCACCTCACTTGGATGTATGTCACAAAGAAAAAAATCTGTTACTACTTCCATCTCCACTTGAAGAACACAGAAACCCAAGGTTGTCTTTGAAACAGTGAAGTGTTTACCTGTGATGGGGTTGGTGAGTTTCAGATGCTTCTCCAGAAGGCTCATACAGGAGGCATCTAAAAACTCAAAAGCAGACAGGATTTCTCCCAGCATCCCTCTACAACACTGAAATGTTTCCAGCAGTTGCTGGAAGCTGGAGCACCCTGCAGGACACACGAGGAGCTGCAATAAGTGGATGTAACCACTCATTTTACATAAAAAGAGACCTGAGAGTTCACTGAAACGATTACTATATTAGCATCCACACCAAAAGATAATAACCTTCTGTTTATTACATATAAGTACACACTGCAGTTATGTTGTCCAATCAAGCTCTTTAAAGTCTTGTGGATTCTGAGAAGTTGTCAATATTTTAATCATTCAAAAAGAACCATTCTGAAACAACAAAATTCTTTTGTGTTGTTATCACTACAACTATGGTCTAGAGTTCCCTATTCTCATAGAATTAAGAATGATTATTAAAACTTTATAGTTATATTTATCAAGTTTAAAATGTGCTTTATATCTGTTGTGTCATTTTACCTAAAAAAGCTACATTGACAGCTTTAGGCTTGCGGGGGCACAGGATGGAAACTGCTGTAATGACTCCTAATGTCCCTTCTGAGCCAATGAAAAGCTGTTTGAGGTCATAACCAGTGTTGTCCTTGCGAAGTGTGGCCAAGCAGTTCAAAATCCGCCCATCTGCCAAAACCTACACATGTGAGACATACAAGAATACAACTTAAAGCCATCTAGATCTTTTTCATCATACAAAAAGAGGCAGATTTCTGAATGTATTATTATCAAACTGTATCTGGAATAATCAAATGAGCAAGAAATAAATACTCATTTGACACCTTCATTGTCTATGCCGAGTCAGTTCTATGTGTTTTTTTTTTTTAATGGAACATCATCTATCAGAATGTCTGGGGTGTTCACTTCTGCTAAAGAGGAAAACCTCACCACTTCCAGGCCCAGAACTGTCCCTCGAAGCGACCCGTAGCGCAGCAGTCTGAGACCACCTGCATTAGTGGACACATTCCCTCCGATATGACAGCTTCCCTTCGCCCCTAGATCCAGCGGCATGATGAAGTCCTTTTCCTCTAGATAATTCGACAGGTTCTCCAACACACAGCCTGCCTGACAAGTGAGGATACCTGGAAGCCAAACCAGTATCCTTTTAAGATAAGGTAAGGTATAATGGTATAAAGGTATAATGGTATAAAGGTATAATGATTTTGACTGTTTTTATTTCATATTTAAATTTATCACTGATGACCGATGCTTCATAAAAACATGGCAAACACACCCGAGATGTTGTCGAATGTGATGACTTGGTTCATTAAAGAAGTGGAAAGGATGATCTCATCAAAAACAGGGACACTTCCTCCCACCAGACCGGTGTTTCCTCCCTGCGGACACACTGCCAGATTCCGCTCATTACAGTACCTGTGAAAAACATGGAAAATATTATAGCACATTTTCTGTTACCAGCTGTAAAACTCAATGTGATCGTGGAAAACTGACCTAAGAATCTGAGAGACCTCTTCTGTTGTTTTGGGCCTCAGAAGTACTTCACTGTTACCTTCGAGAAAAAAAACACCCATTAATTCAAATATTGCTATAAATATTGCTATAAATTCCTAAACACCTAAATCAAATATTTAGATTGCATTTAGAATCTGCTGAATCTTTAAATTGTTTTCATCTTATTTGTTTGCATCACATTATGCCACATATAAACAAATAACCATTTCAAAATTTTTTTGTGTTGTTGTCTGAAAGAAAGAATGATTTTATTCTGCAAGGACAAATTTAATTGATCAAAAGCGACAGTACAGACATTTAGAATTTTACAAAATACTTTTTTTTTTTTTTTTTTTTACAAATATTGTTCTTTTGAACTTTTTTTATGAACCTATTTATCAAAGAACCACGAGAAACAAATCAGGACAACTGTTTTCAATATTATGTGTGAAAGTGTGAAAGTGCGGTTTTAAAGGAAAAATTTTGAGATTATAAATTTTCAAGTGATATATAATTTCTGATGATTTCTAAAGTTTTTCTTTTTTTTTGACAAAATTCAGAACTCCTGTTTTGATGTAGTTTTTTGAGGTGCACTCTTGTCATAAATTAATCTATTACTTTTCTACATCATTTTTAACAAAAAAGATTGGTACAATATCTATTTAGGAGTCATAGACCTTTCCAAAAATATATAGTTTGTCATGATTAGATTAGGATTTAATTGTAATATAGTGAAGTAAACGTAGGAGGCCCACCGAGTGGAGGGTGACAGTTAACAGGTTAAAATATTCCTGACCCCAAACTTTTAAACTGAAAATGTGACAAAGGCTCACTTAAGCCACTTTCACACTGCACATCAGACCCGCAATATTTCCGGAACATTGCCGGGTCGCCTTCTGTGTGAAAGCAACCACGTCCCGGAATTGATTACCGAATTGAACCCGGGTCGGGGACCTAGTAACATTGCGGGGTTCGACCCGGGACGAGCGCTGTGTGAACAAAAGCCAGATCTAATGCCGTGTCGAAGTGATGACGCGGGTTACCGCGCAACTCTTTTACCGGCTGTTTTGAAGGAAGATCAACATTCGCGATGAAAACATATGTGCAAACTGTAATGAAGCAGAGATCAGTTAGTTCCTCACTTTCCGCGCTGACTCAGAGATCGTTTGCTTGCTTCAGTGAAAGTATAACGTGCCTAGCGTTGTCGACTCGTACATTACACGTCACGCGCTGATGTCACGTGTCGTTACGGGATCTTCAAGGGTTGTGTGTGAAAGCATGCACATATCCCGGGTCATCACTGGCAGTGTGAAAGTGCCAAATCTAGCGACCAGGGACCAATTGCAGGAAAACTTTACCCCTGTATTTGCCGGAATGGCAGTGTGAAAGGGGCTATATAGATAAAGCATACATAAAACTTGAAAACTACTATTTTAGAAAATGCAAATTGAGTCCACCTTCCACTGTCTTAAGCCAGTCTACATTGCTGGACTTCAGCAGGTCTGGATCAGTGATGGTTCTTCCAGGCAGCAGTGTTCTAAAGAAGGCAAGGTCTTCGTGTGTGACCCTGGAGAAGGGTAAACGTGGTGGGGCAGCACCTGGGTTGCCTGGACTGGCTCCCAACCCTCTGCTGTGCACACAGCGATGCTGAATCAGCTGGCTGGAGCGCACTATTAGAGCTCTGTCGACTGCAGTGAGATCAGTGCTGTACTGCGAGCTCAGACACCAAATATATCTGGACTTCAGAGGAAGCCTTGCAAACCTCTGAAAGATCCCCATTTCTATAGTGGAGAGAAGATGACACTGATTACTTTCATTTCCAATTGCAAAACAGTACTCAAGTTTACCACTCATATAATTATATGTACATTAACTTCAGTCTTATCGCTTAGGAATAAATGGCTGATACAGTGCGCCAGCAAATCTATTACAGTCACCACAGTACACAGAAATTATATTTCTAGAACAAAATATATTATCTTGAATCTGGTTATGGTAATCCGTTTAACGTTACATGTTGCAGTGTATTCCATAATGGTGTATCAGAATATAAACCTATTAAATAATGTATATCAGAATATAAACATGATATTATATATTATATTGTGACATATTATTATTGTATTATATAAATTGTTATGTTTATTTAACGTAACACTGGCTGTCAGTGAACAGTTTGGTAAACTAGGCTTATAATGACAAATACTATTGACCCAAGAAACTACAAAATGCCATTTAAATAAAAACATTTCCCGTTCGTCTGTATTTGTTACATTAAAGGGTTAACAGCTTTAATACACCTGACATAAACATGTTGGTGCTTTGACCCGAAGTTCATTAACATTCGATACATTTATTCAAAATCCTGCTTCAAAACATATCAGGTACGATACCTACTTTATCAGAGGTGTAGAGAGTTTCAGCTGGTTTCACATTATATAACAAAGGCACTTAATCTTCTACCATTTTTCTTACAACACAGGACTGTGTTTAAATGTTACGATTAACTTCCTCATGATCTTTTGAGTTTTTTCAACAGGATTACAAACTGACAGCGCCGTCTACTGGCGAGGAGTATAATGGCGCTCATTTATCCAGAGGGTAGGCGTTTGGTTCCTGTATTATTATTGTATGTTTTTTAGTATTTCTACCACACATATTATAAAAACAATAGCATCGTGTACGTTTGTACGTTTTAACAGACAATATGTGGTCCTGGCAGTGAAAACTCAGCTAAAGTCATTTAGTTTTCTATATACAATCATCCTTCATAAGGTAAAGAACATTAATGGTTGAAATCAAACTTTGATGTTTGTTATCTAAGATTTTGAGACTTTATTCTGGATTTCACAGAGAGGGTTACATGTTTTAATCTTTACTTTCTGAAAGAAAGAAAAACAGAGTCAGGCATTGCTTATTTTATTGATAATTTATAAAGTATTACAAATCTGAAGTAGGTAATTATAATACGTTTTGTCTTACAAGGTCATTATGAACAATTTTCGAAACCCTTATGTAGCAATCTCATTTTGAAGCTGCAAAAGCACATCATTTGGATATCTAAAGCAAAATGTTTCCTTTTACATTCATGTATGAATTTCCACCTTTTTTTCATGACATTAACAGCAGTTCTAAAATCAGCTGAATCAACATAAAGACTATCATTATTTTTAGATGACTGTTAATAACTCAAAAGTTGAATATCTACTGATGCTACAAGTTAGTTTAGAACATGACTTGTGCTCTGAAATGGGTCTGTTTGGTGGTGTTATTGCTCATGCCCATCTTTAGCATCCACTTGGACTTCATCCTTCGCACATACTGCATGTCCTTCTGCTGCTGGCTCACAAAGCCTTTACCTGCAAGAGAAGACATGGGTTAAACAGTCAATGGTGCTGAAATACAGTTAACTGTCACTAGACAAAGATAACGGTTGACAAATCTAACTTACCAAAGTCTCCTGCCCATCCAAGTGCTTTGTACTGTTTAAGGACTCGACCAACAGCCTTCTGGTTATAAGCTGGAACCAATGCCCTCTGAACACCAAACCTCTGCTTATAGTACCTCATCAGGGAGCGATGGCCAATCTTTGCACCTGTAATAAAAAGCAAAAACAAAGTTTAGTTTTACATTCATTTTAATTTTGAATTAAATGCTCAAATCAGAGAGTAAAGAGTAAAAGCCTAGCTGGAATCAGTTAAGTGTAATTATTCTTCAAAAGGAAATATTTCCTGGCATGCTTAATATTTAATCTAAACATCAAGCCAATGTCATAATTAAATGTCATCATAACATAACATAATGCTTGTACAGAAATGTGTTGTAAATACAGCTGTTCATCAGTACCTGAGGGCAAAGTGAGCTCCAGCGTCTCATCATCAAACGCTACAGTCTTTTCATCAGGCAGTTCACCATCCTTCATCTCCACATCATCTCCATCTTTAGCATCAGGATAACTGCTCCTGTATGTTTAGAAGGACAATGGTTATTATTGTGCATATTTAAAATAAGAATTATAAGACCAGAACCTTTTAATTTAATAATGTAGGTAAATGTTGATTTATTTTTACCTTTTTTAAGTTTGTTCAAATGATTACCTAATGTTATTAGATCTTTGTGAGCATTGCTCGCAGTCATTATTTAATTACAAATCATGTGATCTAAAAAAAACAACAACAAAAAAACACCAGGTTCAGCAAATGTCTGTGTACCTGAAGTCATAGAAGTCTGCGAACTCCAGAGCGGCGTCTCCGTCTGTGAACAGTTTGCAGTGACTCTTGTCGGTCATGTGTGCCTGAACTGCTTCTGTAGTGTAGAATGACTTCCCTTTTTCATTACACCATAAGCACACCTTACCAACCCCAACCTTCTCTCCTACAGAGACATAGACAGAGAAACACTGATTGAAGCTAATTCATAACTAATACTTTGAAAGACAACTTCAGTTCTCTCTCTGGCTTACCTAGGTATGATATAAATCCTCTCAGGTCCACCAGATACTCAATATCAGGGAGGAAGAAGCTGTGTGTTTTGGTCATGTGCGTCATGTTTCGGGCGAGTGAGCGTGAATGATGTCCACAAAACAGACAGTCTGTCACTGGGATGACCCCGGGGGCCGCAGCTGCCCCAGATGTGGAGTCCTCCTCCATCTCCTCCTCCTCCTCATCTTCATCATCATCATCATCCATATCCTCATCAACATCCTCCCACTCTTCAAAGAAAAAACAAGATTCTTAATTAGCGGTTTCTGAGCAAATCATTCAATTCAGAATTATTTACATGGGATTGGTTTACAACACAGACTGTTTCACAGCAACTTCCTGTTATTAAACATGACAACTACAGTGTACATGTTGTAAAATTCATCAATTATGAAACTAATTGACTTTCAGCTGTAAAGCAGCTCGACAGAAGATAATAGTTCAATTCAGGTCAATGCTGATTCAATACCTGTCAAAGATGATACGTTCATTTAGGACTACAAAAGACAATTGTAATTATCCAGCTCAATTCAGTTCAAATTTTGTTTTTATTTAAATCAATATATTTTACTAAATACATATTAACTGTCTTTTAAATGGAGCAAGCCACAAGCGGCAGCTGCAAGGCAACAGTGATTTATTCTATTTTATTCTTTGTATTTTATTGTATTTATTTTAAGAAAAAGATCTTTGGTTATGATTTATATTGTACTTTTATTTTTATTCTTAATTTTACTAATTACCTAGCAACTTACTTTAATACTATTTTTGTTACTGTTATTTCTTACTTTTACTGTAATGTTGCATTGGCAATATTGAATGTAAACACAATCATGCCAAAACCGTCACTTTAAATTCAAGAAATGAAATGAAAACTGTATTTTATTGTAGATCATTCTTACCCTCCTCCTCTTCTTCTTCTTCTTCACCCTCCTCTGCTGTGATCTTCTTGGCCTGCTGCTCGAACCACTGCAGTCGAGGCGGTTTGTCCGGCCGCGCTCTGACCCGTTTTTCTGAGGGTGTGGCTTTAGAGGGGGTGTGTCTCTGCTGCTCCCTGAGTGCTTTCTGGAGCGCTTCGTTCTGTGCGTCTTTATCTAGCCCCGCCCCTTTCTCCAAATTCTTCTCGTTCATTCTCTGGACAGTCTCCTGGGCGGCAGCCAAGGCTTTCCTCTCAGCGGCCAGGTGCTTACTGGATTGGATGTGATTGTTGTAAGCATTGTCAGTGGAGAACTTTTTGTTGCAGGTGGCGCAGTAGGCCGAGCCGTGTCCGCCGCTCTGACTCTGCTGCTCGGCCGCTGCCCGCTGTGCCAGCACTCGCTCCTCGAAGTTTTCTGCAGTGACCGGAGGCATGTCTGCAACCTTTCTCTTCAGATTATAGCGGTGCCAGTCTGTTCTATAATGTGCCCGTTGGACCTCCCCATCAGAGAACTGCACACGGCAGCTGATGCACGTGTACGACATGACTGCAGAAAAATATACAGTGATTATCGATCAAATTATTTTCAGGGTATTTTTTTCATTTGGGTTACATGTGTGATTCTGACAGTCTAAGCTGCACAAAGACCAAATTTGAGTGAATTTAATTTATTATGTGTTAGTTTAATAATATTTTTAATTTCATATTTTCTATTTGTTTATTTCATGATTCAATTTAGCACTGGCCATTTCTATTAAAAAATAATGCAAATATTAGAGAAAACAAATTTTATATCAAATAATTGGGGGCAAATCCTATATGACCCTGAACCACAAAACCATTCTTGTGTCACAAGGGTATATTTGTAGCAATAGCCAACAATACACTGTATGGGTCAAAATTATTGATTAATCTTTTATGCCAAAAATATTAGGAAATTAAGTAAAGATCATGTTCCATGAAGATACTTTGTAAATTTCCTACTGTAAATATATAAAAAAGGGATTTTTGATTAGTAATACACACTGCTAAGAACTTCATTTGGGCAGCTTTAAAGGCGATTTTCTCAATATTTAATTTTTTATATTCCAGATTCCAGATTTGATTTTCAAATAGGTGTATCTCAGACAAATACTGTCCTATCCTAACAAACCATACATCAATGGAAAGCTTATTTTATAATTCAGATTCCAAAAATGTACTCTTACGACTGGTTTTGTGATCCAGGGTCACATATGACCTATGTTGTATAGACAACAGATGGCTGTATAAACCCACATACAAGGTTGTGAGAATAAAAAACGTTATTTGTAATTACTTATTTCTGCATTGGATAATTATTAAGACATTTAACATACTGTTGTGAAAGTTTAGGGTTTGTCTGTGTAATTTTATATTATTTAGCAAAAAAAAAAAATTGCTCTGTACCATTCACACTAGTTCATATGTTTGTCTGCACTATTGTGTGTTTGAATGGGATTATCCATGTCTGATGTGAATTTATTTTGGTAACGTACATGGAAACGTCATGAAAAAAAATACATCGAAATACTGTTTGTCCAAAATTATGTAATTAATAAACAGTGAAATAACAGCACAGAAAAGCTTTATAGTTGTTTAACTAAAATCTACAGCAAAAATAAAGGATAAAATGCATACACACTTGTCAAAACTATAGCAAACCTCTTACACCGAAAACAAAGATTTGTATAATTGTACCGTTTAACTGAAAAATCTGTATTTACTGTAACTATGTTACTGATGTCTGTTACACCGCATGTTACCAACAACACCATTAAATGACGTTAACATTTGCGTATACCCACAACAAGAGTAATATGTGGTAAATCTGTCGAGAATTAATTCACTAAAATTAATGTTATTATATGAGAAAGTATAATCTTACTTGGTTTATTCACAGCCTCACAGCACTGACAACACGAGGATGGTGAACTAACCTTTGACCCCGAACAGAAGTACGCTCTTGCACACTGCGCCTCCCCGCGGTACGGAGGATAAACCACGTCTTCTGGGTGACATCATCTTTCGTGTAAATGTCAAAACTCTTTGATTAGAAGTTAGATGGTTTTCTGCTTCGGTAAAAATTGAGATATCAGGGAAAAAGTTAAGTTACTTAAAATAAACCACTCGAAACTGACATTAATTTGTACTTCATTAAAAAAAAAAAAAAACAGTTTGCTATGTTTTCACTATGGAGGCTACGTTTTTAATGAGATGCTTAATTTCTTTGTTTTTTTTATTTATTTATCTATTTATTTAAATTATATTGTGTGTTTTACAATGCAACTCGGAAACGCTTCACAAATACTTACTTACCAATTAATGTACAGATATACAAAATCCTTACCTTCTGTGACAGTAAACCATAAGTGCAGGTTTAAGATTGGATGTAGTAGGCTAATTTAATATTGACCAAAGAAAAACCCTGTATTTGTTGACCACTATTCTGAATATCAGAGGGAATATTTAAAATTGTGTCCTTTAAAATTGGTAAAGCCCCCATGGTAATAAATTAGACTTCAGCCTTAACCAGATATAATTACATTTGAGAAAAAATAAAATATAAAAACCTTGAAAATTTCATTCACTAATGTCACTGTTGCCTGTGAATGAGCCAATGCCACCAAAAGATATGCAATAAAAAGATTAAAGACATGGTCCATAATATCAATATCCTGTAGGCCTATTAATTAATGTGGGTGAGCCATATGAATAAAAAATCTAAACAAACAAACTGTTTGAAATAATGTCTTTTTAGTTAACAGTGCGAAGTGTCACAGCCTCTTTCAAACCGCATGTCTGCTTCCTGAAGGCTGAAGCTTTTATTCTCCCCTAAATTACAAAAGGTCATTTAGGAGATAATGAACATTCCTGTAAAATGGCTGTGAACAAATATTGTGCCCTTGTGTAGTCCACTTTAAACATGATGCTCATGGACATCTGAGGGATGAATTCAAAGCGCTTTTTAATAATTAATTGTGAGCCACTGCAGTGTGTTTTACAGTATACACCTGACACTGGCAAATCTTCATGAAGGGAACATTTCAATCAGCACTTTCTTTTTCATCACGAGGATCATGTATAATCTGGCAGTTGGAATATTTCTATACCTCAGGGACATCACAACCTTGGAGAATTGATAGCATTAATGCTGTTTGTATGAGTTCTTGCTGGAACCCCTCAATTGAAATTAATTGCAGCCCAAGGGTCACTGTTTCACCGCATTAATTAATATTCACACTCTTTCCTAGGAGAACAGCAGTGGCGATTTATAACAGCCGTACTCTGCTCTCCAGCAACACGAGAGGGGCACTTCCTGCCAGAGAGATTGATGTTGGTGCCGTACACTGAGTTCTCAAGGGACAAGAGAGAGGATGAAACTAGAAACCTCTGACAGAGGAGACCTCACCAGCACAGCCGGTTAAATATCCTCAGAACATGCACACCATCACACTGTTTGCCATAAACGCACAAGGATCCTGGTCAAAATCTTTGAATATGATTTATGATTGAATCATGATTTCTAAAAACAAGCTTCTTTTACTCCTTTACTGCATTTATTTGATCAAAATGTAATAAAGATTTTTTTTTTTTGTATAATTTAAAATAGCTTTTTGAAATTTATTTGAAAATGTATTCATGTGATACAAAGCTGATTTGCTGCTCAAGAATAATTTATTTTTATTATGTTGAAAAATGGCTTTGCGGTGTAATTATTTTTGAAGAAACCATGAGCGAAAGGTCAATTTATTTGAATTAAGTTTTTAACAATGTTTACATTTGTAACAATGTTAAAGTCTGAATGAATTAATTCACAGATATTTTCAGTAATAAAATGCTAACTGGAACCGAGAAAAAAAAAAAAAAAAACATTTTAGTTTAAAATGGTTATAATCCGTGTAAGTTGAGCATGTACATACCTGTAAGTTGACTGAGAACAAAAAAAAAAAAAGTCCCATTAACTGCAGATGTACAGAACTGTTCGAAAGGGGTATTTTTATTTATTTTTTTTCCAAAAAAGATGCATTAAATTGATAAAAACTGACGGCAAAGACATTTAAAGTATTTATTTTATCAAACAAACATTCTTTTGAAATTACTATTCTTCAAATGATCATGACAAAAATCTATATTTCCACAAAAATATTAAGCAGCACCAGTTTTCAACATTGATAACAATATGAACTTGAGCAATAAATAAATAAATAAGCCTATTGAAATGATTTCTAAAGGATCATGTGACACTGAATACTGCAGAAATGTTGCTGACAACTTTGCCATCATTAGGATAAATGACTTTTTAAAATACATTAGATTATATAGCTGTTAGCCATTTTAATAATACTTCTCAATATAAATGTTTTAATGATCAACTAAATGCAGTGAAACGTGAGCATAAGAGACTTTAATAAACTAATAAATGGTAGTTTACAAAAGCAGGTGAAGTGAACAGGACACATAAAAAAACACACACATTTCAAAATAAACTGTTTTAATAATAAATTAAGAGCTGGGAGAGCAGAAAGTCTTGGTAAAAGGGGTTATGTTATTTTATTAGTCTTAAATTTGTATCTACAACGAAGGGACAAGCAAAAAAATAAGCAACAACTCCATGAAAAAAAGAAACCAGAGAGAAAAAAATACATTATTGAAACACTTTTTCCATCCTTTTTTAATAAGCAACTTTTAAATCTAAAAGAAACTTTACAATATAAAGAAACATACAAAGAACATCTTAATTTAGGTACTACACAAGACAGAAAGAGTCCCTAAGACAAGGATCCGAACTACCCTAAACATAAAAATACAAAGCAAACCCCGGAGACAGACTGCTTTATACACAATACTGCTTCTCAATTATCAGAAAGAACAACGGTGGAGGATTTTTTTTTTTTCTTTTCCACATCTGAAGCCCCTCAGCAACTCGTCTCCTCGCTAATGTTGCAGTATCGTACAGCGTCACAATAGAATTACAGAGATGGCCAACGACGTGAGTGGTTTACATACAGAGGACTGGCTGAGAGGAAGAGAGCGCAGCCTATAAAACACTATCTCAAAGGACACTTCCCTTCATTTGATAACCTTTTTTTTTTTAATCCCTACTCCGAACAAGTTTTTTTTTTTTCTGTTTTTTTTAATTTAAACAGATAAAAATCCTTCATAGTAAAGTTAGCGATGTTTGTGGTCCCTTTTGCACATAAAGAGACAAGTCCTGTGTTCATGTATGTCCACACAATGTGTTAAAAGGTGGGCTGCTGAATGGAAAGTGCAAAGTGAGGACAAGCCCGAGAGAGAACAGATCGTGAGGCTTTCACCCTCCACATACCTCCCTCCTGTGAGTGTCTAGTCTACAAGGAGCGAACGGTACCGCTTCAGACACCTCTTACCTTCCTCTTCTCCTAAAACATGAGCGCTCAGATGTTGTTTACTAAGTAGAGGCTGACAAAACTTTACATTTGCATGATTTAGTACATCTGTACAGAGTCAAAGACAGAGGATGGCGACTCTTTAACTACAAACATGGGTTCTTCCTTTACAATTTTTTTTTTTTTACCCCCAAGATCTCAGTGTTCATTGGTAGTGACGGAAATATCAAAAGATGTCAATGATATCAAAATGCATTTTACAGTATTTACAAACAAACAAAGTAATAATATAAGATAGACGCTGTATAAATGTGTGTTTCTCTGTGTACATCGTGTCATCAAGCTGTGGAGAACTTAAAAACAGGTGCTGTGTGATTAATGTGTGTGGATGTAATCAGCAGGAGGATTTTAGCATCTGATATTTACTGGTTCCTTCTGATCCCTAATATCTATTTCACTGAGAGACCTACTTCCAAAAACACATTTTGTTTCAAGGGATAGGGCCACCCAAAAATCACTCACGTCATTCCAAACCTGTGTGACTTTCAGCGGAAAATAAAAGAAGATACTTTAGGATAACCAAATAGTCCCATTGACTTCCATTGCATGGTCAAAAATGAGTTAATGGAGGCCAAAACTTTTTAGTTATCAACATTCTTCAAAAAATCTTTAAAAAGACGGATTGAAATTAACTTCAAAAAGATGTTTTGAAAATTTTAGTTCCTATTCACTTCCATTGTGTGAATTTTATAAAATTGAAGTCAATGTAGAATGAAAAAGTGTAGTTCTCAACATTGTTCTTCCAAAAAAAAAAAAAGTTTCACTTTCCATTGAGTGAATGAACAAAAATTATAGGAACTGAAACAGTTTTGTTACCAACATTCTTCAAACTACCTTCTGTAACAAGATAGATTAAAACATCAAAAAAAATAAGAATATTTTGAAGAACTTGTACCTAAACAGTTTTCATTCACTTAGACAGTATGGCCAAAAATTATAATTGAAATCAATGACACCCAAACCAATTTATTTACTAACATTCTTCAAAATTCTTCTCTAACAAGATATATTAAAGCACCTTCTTAAAAAAAATATTTTGAAAAATGTTGGTAACCAAAAATGTCCCATTGGCTTTCATTATATAAACAAAAATGACAATGCAAGTCAATGGCAAATCAAAACTCTTTAGTTAGAAAGCCACAGTTTTGGAATGAGAAAAATGCAAGTAAATGCATTTTTTTGGATGGACTATCCCTTTAAAAGACAGAGAGAAAATTCGAAATGAGAAAATGCATGTTAATATTATGAAACAGACAGGCGGTGAGCACATTTAGTTCATGTATCCCTCATTCAGTAGTCCCTGGAAGTCCTATTACTATCCCCTCATCTCATAAGCTCAGAAAAATAAGCCTTGGATGTGGCTGACATCTCACGGTTTTGAAGATGATGAGACATTATACAGAACACATACTTAACAAAAGTTGTTTGAGGAGGAGGGCTCTATTCCTGCACCCCAAAAAATCTCCAGCATGATGAGCACCGAGCCAACAGGATCCTCATCTGTAATGTCACGTGACTAGAGACACCCTGTTCAGATTCATGCAGAAGGAAAGCATGAGGGTCTCTGGTGAGGGACAGAATGATACGAATCTTCAGGAGGTATCTTAGACTGGAATATTTACATGTGTACATAAGTCCTGACGGGTCGCATGCGAAACGTGTGCACGATAAACCAATTCATGAACGAAAACAACAAATAAATAAGTTGTGAATCAAGGTGAGCAGACATCTGTCATGTGTTTGAGTCAAGTTAAGTTGTATAACCGGATGTTTCCGGCTCTGGTATGACATCACATCCTCTCTACAGATGGATTGAGACTCCAAAAAGTGTTGTTGGATGCACAGGCTGGTCTGAGGAGGTTAAAGTCGCTGCTGGTTTGGGCCTCGAGCCTCATGGCCTCAGATGTTCACTCAACAGGGACAACTATACTACATTTCCTGTATATAGATGTGTACTAGAAGAAAAGGTACGGCTACCCTTTTAATCTGCGGGAGGTAAGTTTTCACAGCAAACACAAAACGTAGTGTAGACTTCCTGCAAAAGTCACGACACCGTTATTGTGCATAATGGAGGTGTGCTTTTTTCTGTCGAAATTTGTGGTTTAAATATAATGTGCCCCTTTCAAAAAAAGATTCAAACCTAAGCAGTAACCATCATTACAATATTAATAAAAATAAAATCAACAATTGAGAATAATACAATACATACACAGAATAATGAAAACGTTCACTGCCGAATCCATCGTGAAGAGTTTCCTCTTGCAGTCACACAATGAAATGGAGGAAAAAGGTGCAGATATTTTCTACTGTAAAAATGACTGCATCCATTCGAGAAAAAAAAAAAAAATGAATCAAAAAAGTGGAGTGTGTTCATAAAGTAGCCTGGTGAAGTGTGTGTCTTCTCAAACACACACCTGCCTTCCTGTGTGTGTTCAACCCCGTTAGTGTCCAGAACCAGAGAGGAAGTCCGGGAGGCAGGGAGAGTCAGTCAACAAGCTCTTCCTGTGGCTCTGGGACTGTTTCCTGTTGCCGGTGGCCATTTTGCACAAGCTGGGATGGGCCACTTTCATGTGAGTCCTGTTCTCATGGGGCATCCCAGAAGGCTGTGCAGAAAAAGCCAGAGTTCCGTGGGCAGAGGGTGCCAGGGGTTGATCGACGTGAAGAGGGGACGGGGTTTTAAAAAAGGAATGGGGACGGTCATAGGGGGTTTGAAAACAAAACCAAAAATAAAAGCCCAAATAAAACAAAACGAGAAGAAATCACACACTCATCGTCATGTTGGGTGAATACTGGAAAGAGACAAAGGAGAGGGGGGATATATAGCGGCGGTGAGATCATGAGAACTCTACACAGAGCAAATACAAAATGTCATCACCGTCCCAAAATACAGCAAGAAAATGCATGATTTTGTCGACAAAGCAGTAACCAAAGGACAGAAAACTTGGAAAGTGTCTGTCCAGGAAACTGCTGGTCTTTTATAACAAAAGCCATTACCAGCACTCACTCCTGGACTGAATCAATAACACTTACAAATCAAATCATTTTAATTATTATTATTATTTTTATTTTTTTTTATTTGAATTTCTGTTCTGTAAGTAACATGGTCAGTGGGTGTGGCCTTCTGAGTGCCTGCTGGGCGGAGCTACACTAATGGTCAAAAGTTTGGGGTCGGTAAGATTTTAAAATGTCTTTGATTCTATGTTTCTTGTTCTTTTTCCTGCTCACTAAGGCTGTTTATTTGATCTTACAATAAAACAATACAAATATAAATATTATTTAGTTTTGTAGCAATTTAAAATAACTTCTATATTTGATGTATTTTAAAATGTAATTAATTCCTGTAATGGCATATCTGACTTTAAAACAGCAATTACTCCAGTCTTCATGAGTAGTGTCATGTGATCCTTTAGAAACCATTCTAATATGCAGATTTGGTGGACATTCTAAATGTTAAAAACTGTTGTGATGCTGTGGAGAAAAAAAATTCTAACTATGTTTTTACTGTTACTTTTGAGAAATATATTTGCTGAATAAAAGTACTAATTTAACTTTTTTTAATAATTTTTTTAAATCTTGACCGACTCCAAACTTTTGGACCGTACTGTATATGACTGGCAGGTGAGGAAAGTGGCAGGTCTCTGGGTTTGGGTCAGAATCTACTCACACTTTCACTTTGGAATGGGTTAAGGAAGTTCCCTCCCATTTCTCCATCATCCCGCGGTGTGCCCGGTTGGTTGTTCATCCCTGCCATGTTGTTGGGGGAGTTCTGAAGCAAAAGAACAGTTCAGGTTGAGATGTGAAAACAGCATAGGAAAAAAAACACAATTCGCAATCTAAGGGGCTGTTTACACCTGGTCACCTCATGCATTTTGTCTGATCGGATAGCTATTCGATCGTGAAAAGACCAGGTGTAAAAACCCTCCAAATGCATTGGAGACAGCTATAAATCCATTCACTCAAACCACTTCAGGAGTTGGTCTGGGCTGCATTACAGACGAAACTGGACACGTGTAAATGCATTTTGTAAATTTTACTCCTACCAAAATGTTCAAATAATGGACGTGAGCGTGTTATAGACTATATGACATTATAGTCAGATATGACTGCACTAATGCAACACGGCCCTAAAAACCTTCTTTACCTTTGGCAGCCCATCCATGTCACCCGAGCCTGAAATAAATACATAAATAAGGTATAGATTAATATTATTAAATAAACACCTTTTGAGATATCTGTATTATTTTGAATAACAGTGCAGTCTTCAAGCTTACCTAACGATCCGTTCATATGATGGGGTTCCATGCCACCCATGCCGCCCATTGGCCCATCTGGACCGGGACCCATGGGGAACTGAGAAACACAGAGAAACAAGCCCAATTCAACCAACCATCCCACATCCAGTGCCCTGAGTAACATAAGGTTTCTTCTAAGATATAAACATTCATTTGAATAGGATGAGCATGTCCCCTTTGTTTTCACTAAAAGCATGTCTGCATTTTTATGAAAACAATGATCATAATATGACATTTAGGATTATTATAAATAAAGCGCAATGAACAGGAAGGCGATTATTATTACAAATAAATCCAGACAGGTCTTTAATCACACTGAAGGGGTTTATTTTGCGATAATGACTGAATGACTGTACATTATAAAGCTTATTACATTACTACTCAAGCAAATAAATAAATAAATGGACATTAAATATTGATTTGAGTTCAAACTGTAGTATTATGTAAGAAGAAAGTAACCATTGAGTGATGTGAGCACTAGCACACAAGAAACTAGCATAGCTACAGTATGAAGGCAATCAAACAACGATCAATTCTACGGTTTAGGAATCATGATGCACAAATATTTAGCTGCTAAATGAGAATAAGAATCAAGTATGGAAGGTAAAAGCAAATGTAATGTTACATAAGGTTTACATTTTACACAAAATGCTGTTATTTTGTATTAATCAATGAATGATGTTTCCACAGAAAAAAAAAAATGAACCACCACAACTAACAACCAACCATTGAGATTAACAAGAAATGTTTCTTGAGCACCAAATTAGCAACAGTAAAAAAAAAAAAAAAAAAATTCTTACCGTCCCTAAACTTTTGAATGGTAGTATAACTGCTCTAGTAAATGTATATCTAGATGGGGGTAATACATACATTGGGTCTGTTTCCTCCTGGTCCAATAGGGTTCATCATCGTGTAGATATTTTCACTGGAGTTTGTAGAGTCTAGATGACAAGAGAGCAGAAAGTTTGCTTCTAAGACCAGTACAACTTCACCAAAAATAAGAGACCAGGCATATATGGATGACCAATGCTTTAGCAGCACACTGGATCAATACAGAACACGGCTGGACGAGATTAATCACCATAATGAATGTGTTTCTTTAATGATTTATGGCTTGTGTGAGCGTGAGAGCGAGAGAGAGGGAGACACCTCTCACACCTATAATCACAAACACATGCATGCCGACTGGAATTACATTAACAAAGTGGGAGGGGTGGAGCTGATCACATGTTTTGTTTTCCTGCCAGAGGAAATGCAGGTAACCTTGCAGTGATATTGGCTGCTGGGTAGGGAAGGAGGGAGGAGGGTGTTAAATAGGGTGTTTGTGAAGTGCTGAGCATCTTTCTTTCCTGGAGAGACACGAACTGTTTCCGGCTGTGCCGATTATAGAGGCGAGGTGAGAGCGAGTGTGTGAATGCTATGCAAAAGGGGAAGTGACAGAACAGATCTACCATACCTCCTGGGCTTGGCATTATGGGAGTTCCTGGTGGACCGCCTCCTCCTGGAGGACCCTGAGGGAGGAAACACGCACACAAACCCGTGCTTAGCTTCTCAGTGTGTAAGAGTACCTGCCGTACTATCAGAGAACTACCAGAGGAGCAGTTTTTAAACAAAGACACACCAGGCTCAGGGGAGCCATTAAGCTGCTTTGACTAATGTGCAGATATTTTACTTTTAAGAGAGGCAATGCTAGCGGCAAAACTAAGCAGGATAGTAATTGCTCAAGTAAAATCAATACATTTAGAAACTTTAATATCTGCTTAGTTATGCTTTTAGTTTCTAAAAGGAAAGACTAAATTTTGCAGTTTTACTCTGAGCTAAAGACGACGAGGCAAAAAGCTAAAAAAAAACATGCCTGGCACACACTTTTGAGGAGGTTTTTGATTGGGACACTGATGCTGAAAGTCAAGTCCACCCTTGAGAGCATGTTACCATAACCTCTGATCCATGAATGAAATAACATTACAGCGTTAAACTACAGTCAATATTTTGGAAAGGACTTTATTTCCTTTAAGAGTAGCTTAAAATAATGCTGAAATAGCTATTTGTTAACATTAACCAATACACTGCATGACCCATCATCAAAAATGAAAGTGGTTTTAGGGCAAGTTGATGAAATATTATGCAGATAGTTTTGAAATTGTTTCTGTTTTTCATGCATTAAGACAATTAATATATACTGCAGAAAGCAAACTAAAGTTTGGTACTCACCACGTAGTTGCCTGGAGACGAGGAGGAGTATGCTATCTGTCGACCCAAACAAAAGAATAATACGTTTACTTGGATGACAGTGAAACTACACCACTTAATAATACTATGAATATGATAATCTTTCATATATAATCTGAAACTATTTCTGTATCATGGTGCAACTGTATCATAAGTTTGTATGGTCTACCAATTTTGTCTGCAGCCACAAAGCTACATGCAGAAAACAGTGTGTGTATGAACGTACCGAGTTAGCATTTGGGTTTGGCCACGGGCCACGTCCTCCAGGACCCCTGTAAGGTGAAGGGAGAGCCAGAAAAGATAGAAATACAGAAAAGAGACAGAAGGAAGTTACCAAACATGATTTAACAGGATTAAACACATGGGGAAAGGGAGTGTTTTCATGTTGAAGGACTCACATGTTCATTCCGGGCATGCCTGGACCACCTAGAGAGTTGGGAGGAGGCCTCATACCACCATAGTTCTACAACAGACAAAGAAAACACAAACATTTCAACAATTGTTTTTAATGGGACCATTCAAATCTGGAATCCAGTATAAACCTTTATCACTGTGCTTATAAATAAATCAATTACTTAATTTGATAAAATTCTAATTACAATTGCATATATAATAATTCTATTATTTACTAATATATGGATTACAACAATTTTTTTTAAATTAAAATGAACCTAACCTTTTCAAAATATTATAATGGTATATGTAATAATTATATACAAATCAATTTATTACAATTATTAAAACACACACACACAGATATATATGCAAACTATTATATATATATATATATATATATATATATATATATATATATATATATATATATATATATATATATATATATATATATATATATGTATTAAATATATAAACGTAAAAATTTTTTACAAATATATAATAATAATAAATGTATTAAAATAAACAAATAAATAATTGCACATTGAATTGAAAAGATGTGTCGTCTTGGCATTATTTTGTGCTAGGGATAGTGCACCCAAAAATGGAAATTCTGTTATCATTTACTCACCCTCATGTCATTCCAAACCTTTATGAGTTGCTTTCTTATGTTGAACATAAAAGAAGATATTTAGAAAAATGGTGGTAATCAAACAGTTGGTGGTTCCCATTGACTTCCACAATATTTCCATAGTAAGTCGATGGGGACCAACAACTGTTTTTTTTTCTTGTTTTTTTTTCTTCAAAATATATTTAATTTTGGGGTGAATTATTCCTTCAAGTTTTTTTTGTTCTGCTGTGGGGCTGAAAATGCAGCAACTACACACTGCAGGAATCCCTGCCCTTCATCCACTGTTGTCCGCAGCGGTGGGGATCCAACCAAACAGGTTGGGATGCGGTTGACACTATGCTAACGAAGTTCTGCTCAGGCAGACGGCGGGCCACCTGTCTGGCTGCCTGTGGGTGGAGGGCAAAGTGTGACAGAGGCTTTCAGGCCTGAGGCTGCTTCTTTCTAACCCGAGCTTTTGTTCTGCGATCTACCCAATTTGTCGAACAGATGCTGCACCAGCTGCCGATTTGTGCTGCACCTCGCTTGCCAAGAACGAGAAGGACAGAGAGAGAGATAGAGAAGCAGGGAGAACTCTGCTTTCAGCACAGGTGACTTAAGAGGAGTAACAGGGTTCCAGTCCTGTGACACGTGACTTGGGGTGACCACCAGAGGATAAACAAGTAGAAAACGGGCAAGAATATGTGTCTACCTGAGGGCCCATGCCTCCCATCCCCCTGGGAGGATTCATTCTCATCGGACCGCCCATATTAGGATGTCCTATAAAAATATTAGATAAGAGTTATTACACAGCCGATACTGCGTCATTCATCATTTGTTATGAAGTTTTGGACCGAGATGTTACCTTGTGGTCTGGTTGGGTCCAAACTGTTTGGCAGGAGCGGTTGTGATCCTGGAACTCCTACAGGAGGCTGAGGAAGACATAAATGAAAGAAGGTCAGAGAAATACATGGGATGTGTTTTATTGAAAATGCGCATCATGTTTACAATGGAGATGAGGAACAAATGGAAACAAACGGAGCAATGGAACAAATTCCTTTTGTCCTTTATTTTCAGTGGAAGTCCATTGGTATGAAAATATTAATTCCATAACCTTTTACACAACATGCCTTGAAAATCTTTACAAATAATATCAAGTATTGCTTTATTACTTTGGTGATAACAACGCAATTATATTAGAACACCAGAGACAAGAAATATCACAAGCTGGCTTTGATGTAACAGTCAGAAATGATTTACATTTATAATGAATACAATAAATGTAAATAGAATGCAAAAGAAAATCTGTTTACACACATACAACACATGATTTGCAAATAAAATTATTTTAGATTAGCATTTTGAGGCATCATAGGCATGTATGAACGTCACTCAAATCTCAGTTTCTAGCAAATAAAATATTTTAGAGCCATGCATAACAACAACAACAACAAAAAATTTATCAGAAATGAAATTCTTTGAACTTTATTAAAATTCGTTCCAAACCTGTGTACGTTTCTTTCTAATGTTGAAAACAGAAGATATTTTAAAGAATTTTGAAGAACAAAACATCCATAGCAGAATGAAATAGGAAGTAATACTATAGAAGTCAATGGGGAATGCTAAATATCTTCTTTTACATTCAATATAAGAAAGAAACTCATACAAGTTTGAAACAACATAATGTGAGCAAATGGTGACAAAATGTAAATTTTGGGGTGTACTATCCCTTTAAGAGTGTGTAAAAATGGAAGAACTATTTGTATGCAATTTCAACATGACAGTATGATGTTCCCTCTACCTGATTTGGCATGCGAAGAGATGGCCGGGGTCCACCAGGGTACCGTGGAGACATAAAAGGCTAAAATAAGAAGAAGAAGAGAAAAAAAGACTTCATTAGCAACATGTTGCCCAATTTAAGAAGAAAGCGAGAGCATTGTAAAGACCAGAATGAATGAGTGCAGCAGGCCAGGCTATAGCAGATGGAATGGACAGACAGATGCACGGAGAGCAGAAGCCAAAGCAAAACGAGATCAAATATATACATTTGACATCTCTCCTATCTGTCCGTCAACACAGACTGCTCCCATTCCGCCTTTTAAAAATGCACACACATACACTACTCTTGTGGTGTTTCGACGAACACACAGGAGAGCATCAGGAAAGTCAGACCTCGAGCGGCTGCACTTAGACGCTTCTCAAGTGAAAGTCTGGTCAGGAAGGAAAGTGACCACAACATCCCAAACGAGGGCAGTACCGTGCCTGCGTCCTGACATACAAACCATTAGAGCCGTGTGGCTGCGTGTCTAGAGACGAAACCCGATGCCACTTCTGTGGTCAAGGCCTGTGGGAAGCTCCCCGAGAGACTCTCGCCAACTTTTAGGGCTCTGTTGCAACATGTTGGCAATGAACGGATGAGGGATAGACCATATGGGTGTGTGTGTGTGTGTGTGTGTGTGTGCATGTGTTTTTACAGCTAATTGTAGTGTTTTTACCATTGTAGGAAGATGTTGTACAACCATAGCACTCTAATATGCAGCATGTGTGCTTTTTCCTGGGGAAAGGAAGCGGAAGTGCCTTTGCGAGTTGATATGTGTAGGCTTCGCTGTGTTTTGTGAACGCACATCGTTTTGGTTTCTGCACAGTCAGTGTGTGTTTGTGAGGGCGCTGTGTGGCGGGAGGCTCTACAATATTAATGTGCTATTGATGGGGGGTGGGGTGAGGGCCATCTCCAAGAACAAGGAGGAGACTGAATTATTTATCCTATTCGCAGGGAGTCGACGTATACAGGATACTTCACACTCCCAGGATAGAGAAAACAGAGGGAGGAAGAAAGAAAAAAGAAAGAGAAGACAAAGGAGGGATGGACCTTAGGGCGTACGCCCAAAGAACACAAGGCCATCAGTCTTAATGTAATTTTCACTACCATATGTTTTCCAGATTTGGCTAAATGAGAGACACAAGAGTACAACCTATTGAATTATAAATTATATATATAAATAATTTTTCTTTCATCATCATTAACATTACAAACCTCTATGACTTTCTTTTTCTGTGCTTCACAAAAGGAGATATTCTTAATACTGTGCTGGCTGCTCCTTTCCATACAATTTTAATGAATGGGGAACCAAGCTTTCAAGCTCAAAAAAGGGCGAGAGTAAAGACATGAATGCATATTAATAATTAATAATAACAGTAAAGGCAATAATGTTACAAAACTTTAATTTTGGACTGAAATATCCCTCTAAATATGGAATCATCCATGATTAAAGTCCATAGGATGGTCAGGTAAAACTCTGCAACTAGTTCTAGGGATCTGTTTCTATGTCTGTGTAAAGAAAGAGGAATTATAAATAACCATGTCATTCTTCACATCGTTCTTCTTGTTCAAATGAGTTGCAGCCAGTGTCACAAACAGTTTTCATGTGTGCAAGTGTGACTGTATGTGTACGGAGTGTGCGAGCAAGGACACGGTGTGTATGTGTGTGTGAGGGTTGCTGTGTGTCTTACCTGGCCGTGTGGTCCCATCATGGGGTTGCTGGTATTGTGTGGGGGTGGCTGTGCGTGTGGTGACGGCTGCGAGCCGGGAGGCCCCTTTAAGAGAGAAGAGGGAGATGAGAGAAGCACAGACGGCCTTCCAGTGAGGCCTGCTGCTGCCGAAGCCCTTGCACAAACACACACGACAAAAACTCACTCACTCTCATTCGCTAGGTACTAAATACTGCTGAGGAAATCCAAAGCTAGTGTGTGGAGTTCAATGAATAATCGAATAGTTTTATGAGAATCAAATAACTGTTAATGCAAGCAGAAAGTTCTCCACAAACCATGGCAAAATTCCACAGATTAACTTCAGTGTTTAAGATTAAAAAGTGAGTTTGCAAATTCATATTTTAGGCTAAAAAAGTTATAATACCGACCATACAAGCTCAACAGCACCGAGGGACATTGAACAATCATAACCGAAAATCCGAACCACTACAAATATGGATGTACTAATTTCTAAACACTGATAACTAGATCATTATTTTCTGATATATTTTACTCTAAATGTTTTAATATAGATGGTAAAAAAATATTTTGAAAAATGTATATTCATTTTGAGACTTGCTAGAGGTTACATTTAAGGTGTTTATTTATTAGATAAAAATGTGTAAAATATAAAATTAAGGAGAATGAGAATGCAAAATTCAATATTGAACAATACTACTAAATCAAATAAAAGACTGCATTAGGTTTACAAAAAAAAATGTACAGAAGTTTTTATAAAGAAAAACAAAAAATGCACCCACTCATATCTTTTTAGCAAACGCCCTTGTACTATGATGACAAATTTTGCGTGAGCAAACGCCACACACATTTTCTTCAAAACAAGTCAAATTAGTTTAGAAGGCATCGCTGATCGTGTACATTACGTGCTGCAGAAATATTTCCACGAAATGTGTCACATTAAACCCATTAAACCCTTTACTCCATATAACTTCTGCACAGAGCTTCCATTAGTGTTCATTAATGATCAACAGGCCATTGAGCTTGAGTCCTAAATGGTTCTGTAAGGAACATGAGACTATATGACTAATAACTAACAAACAAAGGATCTTTGCTCCTCTCCCTCCCTGCACAACAAGCTTGAATGCGAAACATACAGGATTATGGATCCTGTGCATCTATATTAGTGTCCCTACAGAAGTGTTCATCCAATCACGGTCACACTGCAGTTTCTGCCTCATTGGGGAAAGATCTCAAAACAGCGATATATAAAAATCACTTCCAACACCTTTGAGAAGATAATAACCTGCCACTTACTGGCATGGCTATCAATAGAGAGCCCTTCAATCTCCATTCTCAGATCCTAAAGGGGCAGTTAGTTTGACAGTATTCATACACACTGAATGACCGCCGCAAGACAGCTGCAATAGTTCTTCTCGACCACTCGGAGGCAGTGGTAACAAAGCAACAGAAGTGCAACAATATTTAATTGTGAACGTCTTCACTGTTTGACTATATAGTAAACACATGCATACATTTCCATGCTAAACATATTGATCGTCTCTGAAGTTCAGTGACTAAACAAAAGAAGAAGAAAATCTTGTGAGGGAGGCAGCAGAAGAGGCTGTTCCAGTAGTTTTTTCAGCGCCCCCGTCGAGTCGGTGTATGTGGCCGTGACCCGCACTTATTAACGCCTCTTGACCTTTGGCCAGAGCTCAGACCCCAGACAAGCTCTCCCGCTGGTTCCAGAGCAGCTGAGGAAACCATCCATCCAGCACGACCGGAAATCTCCTCGCTGATGATGAGAACTGCCACACAGACCGCAGCTGCAGAACAACACATCTGCCCAGGGTGCAACACTGACCCACCCACGCCAACAAAAATAACACAACTGAAAGAGATACAGCACAGTCAGAGTCTGACAAGTGGCCTACAGCAGTTAGTAAAGATCCTCTGATACACAAATGCAGCTGGCCACTTTTTTCAGTAAAGATGTATTTTTTCTCTACTGTCTGTATGAATAAAAGTGGCCAAAGGGCACACAATATGCTAAATAATTAAAAGGAATAATGCTTTCAAAATTGAAAATTCTGTCATCATTTACTTATCTTCATGTCGATACAAATCTTTACGACTTACCTTCTTTTGCAGAATACAAAAGAAGATATTTTGAGGAATGTTGGTAACTAAACTTCTTCGGGCCCCATTGACTTCCTTTCTCATTTTTGTCCACACAATGGAGGTCACTGGGAACCTGAAACTATTTGGTTACCAACATTCTTCAAAATGTATTCTTATCTTCAAAGTATCTTCTTAAGGTCAATGTGTACCAAAACCATTTGGTTACCAAAATTATTTACAATATCTACTTATAGAAGTTAATGGGAAGAGAAAGTGTTAATTACTAACATTCCTCAATTTATCTTCTTATAGAAGTCAATGGGAACCAAAATTGTTTGGTTACCAACGTTCTTTAAAATATCTAATCTTAAAAAATCTCTGTATAAAAGTCATCAACATTCTTCAGAATATCTTTTTATAGATGTCAATGGGACCTGAAAATGTTTGGCTAGCAACATTCTTTCAAATATCTTCCTAACAAAGTCAATGTTGGTTATCAACATTTTTCAAAATATCTTCTTATAGAAGTCAATAGGACTTGAAACTGTTTGGTTACCAACATTCTTCAAAATCTCTACTTATAGAAGTTAATAGAAACTGAAAAGGTTGGTTACCAACATTCTTCAAAATATCTTCTTGTAGATGTCAATGAAACTTCAAACTGTTTGGTTTGCAACATTCTTCAAAATATCTTTTACGGAAGTCAACATGAATGAAAACTTCTGTTCCTCAGAAGAAAAGTAAGTCGTACAGGTTTGGAATGACATTCGGGTGAGTAAATATTTATTATTATTTTTTTAATTTTGGGGTGGACTAACCCCTTAAGCATTGCTAGGTCGATTTAAATGCATGGGACAATATTTAGTGATACTAGCAGCCTGTTTATAAACACATGCATGAATTATGTGCACCGATAAACACTTACAGATTAGGTAAAGACTTTATGAGCTGGTTTTTGGGAGATTTTTCTTTCAGATTCAGCCATGACCTGTCTCTGACCTCCCTGTGAGAGAGGATCACTGCGGGGTCTGGCATCAGAGCTGCTTCACTGACTGTCCCAGAAACCATGCTCTGAAACAACAGGAATACCTGAGCATGTGTGTGTGTGTGTATGAGAAAGAGAGAGAGTGTGTGTTTTCCCTGGCTCAGAGTGGGTCGAGGGAAGGATTAGAGGGTCTAGGGATGCTCAAGGCCTCTTTAACTCACAGTAGCAGCGAGGTCATGACTGTTCATTACACCTCATCACACACAGCATTGGTAGCGCTCACTCTGCTGCTTGCCGTCTGCCTTTCTCTGCTAAATAATCTTGGTCCTTCACTAACACCCATTCACTTCCACTACATCTGACTTCATATACAGTAAAAGCAGGGGTTTGTTGACCATATTGGCAAATATCAAAATTTTTCTATTATCCTGACTGGTGTGATTAGAAAGATATTGGAAGCAGACGATACCACAAGTTGTTCTTGAAAAAAAGAAAGAGTTTAATGTTTTTGAAACAGAAAAAAAAAGCAATTTCAAAGCTGAATTTTCAGCCACAATTACTAAAGATTTCAGTATCACATGATCCTTCAGAAATCATGCTAATATGCGGATTAGGTGCTCAAGAAACATTTATTTTTATCAATGTTAAAAACAGCTGCTTTTTTTCCAGTTGAAAGCATTTATTTGAAAAAATAGTTTCTAACATTATAAAATGTCTTCAGCTGAATTTAATTCCTGCTAAGTAAAAGTATACAGTTCTTTGAAAACAAAGATTTTGACTGAATGTTCAATAAATCAAAAAAGCTTGAAAGCATTTTTAATACTTATAGACTTCAAATTTACATTGTACACACCATTTTACTTTAAAAATGGTAAATAACTAAAAAATATGGTTAAAAATTTATCAGCAGTATGAACTAACATTTCTACATTGTTCATCTCTCTTAAACAGATGAATGAACCAAAACCCACACAGTCTTGGTCTCTCAATGATGTGGTAGAAACTAATCTCAGGTGCAGCAATCACACACACACACACACACACACACTCAAACACGCCAGAACACCTCACACCTCTTCTCTCTCTCTCCCTCAGCGCCGAGCTGATATAAATAGCACTCCTCTGCTTCTCCAAAAGATCTCCTCCGCATCTCTCCCTCCTTCTCCTCAAACCTTTACCCCATTATTTCTCTCCCAACCAATCCCTTCCCATACAGCGGAGATTCCAGACAGCGTCTCCTCCCTCGGCTCTGCCTTATCACTAACACTGCCAAATGCCAGACCTGTCCATCACTGAGAAAACACTCCACCACCGCTGCATCATGGGAAGGGCTGTGGATGTGTACAAGCATGTTTAATTATGAGGCTACGTGTGTCTGTGCATGTATGCAAGCGGTGGTGAGGTTTCATGTAAACACACAGAACTGGAAATAAAAAAAGCTCTTGACAAGTAGAGGAAATTTTGATGAAAAACTGATGTCTGGGCACTTTATAATTAATATCACCATTACCAGTGCTCATAATGAAGATTAGAGAGCCACTAATAATTAGCCATGCACCAATATTCAAACACTGGCTGTCACCAATAAGTTGTTCATTATTTTCATCTTAAGGCCGATAGCATATGAATGGCTAATATTAAAATTCTACAAAAATTCTATACAAATATATACAATATTTTGTCAAATAAGCTATAAATAAAAACATGTCTTAATAAAAGCATAAATAAATGCTAATGTTTGTTCTTTTTAAGCAACAAAACATTGTAATGTACAGTGTGAAAATTCATTTTCATTTTGAGATTTGCTAAAGATTATTATTAATGTTTTTAAAGATAAACTTTAGGTTAGAAGATGACAGCAAAGGAAAACTTAACATAACAATAAGATAAATCACCATTCACCATTGATGTATGAGTCAAAATCAGCCCAACCCATTAAATAATATATATATATATATATAAAAAGAAAAAAAAGAAAACTCAAGTGGCTTGAGAAGTATATTTAATCTGGCGGACAATGAAACGAGCAGATAAATGAGAATGAAGGGAGGGACCATATGTAACAGAATATCATAAAGACTTGGCTTATTTTGACATGTGCCAACAAGTAACCACCTAGCAACCAATAAAAACACTCAGAACTCCTTAGCAACTGCAAAGCAACGCCATAGCTTAACGGCAGCAATATTTCCACAGGAGAGCATCACTCTCATTTTCATCTGAACAAATGAAATGTAGTTTAACTTCAACGTTGCTGTATAGACATTCCTGATAAAGAAGACCGATCCGTTTCCACTTAAAATGGCTAAAGAAACTGATCAGAGAGAGAAAATTGTAAATGTCCACATCGCATTTCACAAGTATAAACACCTTCATGAACACAACACGGCCTGCATTATGGAATGAAGAAAGCTGCAAGCAGATGGATAGAGGTATGAGAAAGAAAGAGGAGAAAGCTTAGCAAGGAAGAAAGAAATACAACAATAGATTTTAAAGAGGCACAAAGTCATTCAGAAGCACATGAAGAGTGAAAATCCCATTCATTCATTTTTTTCTCTCTCTTAGAGCAACAGTTAAATGTTTTGTAACAGTTAATTGGTAATCAGCAGCAACTGTTTCCATTGATTCATTATGGGAGCCGAATAACCCAAACATCAAAACTCCAGATATTAGCTGTTTGGTAACTATTGGGATCTCAATAACTTGAGATGGGAAGTGTGATACAGCTACTTTCCACTATCACTCAATGCTCTGAGCCTCCATCTTACTGGTGAGGAATAATACTGTTTGGAAAAGACAGAAGTTCAGAATGATCTTACACCGACAGCAGAGCTCCAGGCTGCTGTCAAGCTGCCCACAGCCACAGACAGACCCACCAGCAGCCCACGCGCACACAGAACAAGAGAGAGAGTGAATGAATGAATGAATGAACGAATGTGGAGCAGGTGTGACATGGTGATGAATGGAAAAGAAGGTAAGGAAAAGAATGAAACCAGCTGTGCTTACCTGAAAGAAACCAGGGGGCATGGGTCCACCTGGCATGCCATCGTTGGGGGGCATGTTGCCCATCACGGGGCTGGGGGCTGCTGCTGCACTCTGGGAAACAGACAGAACAAGTACAGATATTAGACAACCCTGATACAATACTAATATTACACCAATGCTACTTTGATTTCGATGTGACATGATTTATAGTTAAAGTGCATTGTTTGGTTCAATAGCAATATGGCATCAAAACACAGGTTTTTCAAAACCTGATGCTGATTTTTGGGTTATCATGAGTGTTATGCAGTACATTTACTTGTCTCCATCATGTCCTCATATATTGTTGAAAAATTTTAAAAGCCAAATTTGTAATGATAAAAATCATATTAGTTAATTTTTTATAAAAAAAAATCTCAATTTTTTTACATATTTTTATATTCCATACAACATTAAAAACTGCCATTTATATTATTTTATTTTTTATTTTCTGTTCCAAATTTTTTAAACAAAAACATGGAACGAGAATTTTGTTTTAATTTGTAAATGAAATTAAAGCGATTTTGATTTGATATAATAATACTTGTAGTTTAATTCATTAAAAATGAATTATTCTCAATACTAATATACAGTATTGCTGTCAAACAATTAATCTTGATTAATCACATCCAAAAAAAGGGTTTTGTTTAGATAATGTGTGTTAACGGTGTATATTTATTATGAACACTGTTGGGAACGTTACTTTAAAAAAAGTAATTGGTTATAGTTACTCACTACTTGTTCCAAAAAGTAACTGAGTTAGTAACTGAATTACTCCATAATAGAAGTAACTCGTTACCAGGGAAAGTAACTATTTGCGTTACTGTTTAAAAAAAAAAGTTGCTATATGTCAAAGAATTTGTATTTTTTTTTTGCAAGTTTCACAAGTCAGTTGAAATGAGTAGAAAAGACAGGTGTTCGTACATAACTTTCAATATTTATTGCACGTCAACAGACAGCAAGAGTTTTATCCTGCACTTCAAGTATTATCTTTGTAAGATAAGTGTTTTTTGGCCACTAGCTTTGTAGATGCATGTGTCGTTGTGAGATGCTTCATTAAATTAGAGTTGCTTACAACGGATGTCGACAAAGTCTTCGCTCATGGACATAATATACACATTACATGCACGTTCTTGCCTTTGACCACAATGAATTTGAAGTAGTGCTTATATCTCCACCTTGAAAATGCCAACTTTTCATCAGATTGCTCCTAACTCGCCATCTCTGCTGCTGCTGCGAATCTGTTTAGCCGTTGCGTGTGTGAGGCGCCGCTGGTGCGTGTGCTGGCATGTGCGTAAAAACACTGGCTCTGATTGGCTACCATGAAACACATGACTCTGCCTTAGCCAATCATAATCGCTTATCTCGTTATTAACCCACCTCCTTTGAGCCGGGGGTGCGTTCGGATTGTACAGTTTATTCAATTAATGCATAGGAACGCACCGCATTTAACGCCCAGTAATGTTAACGGCGTTATAACGACAGGAAAAGTAATTGATTAGATTACCCCGTTACTGAAAAAATAACGTCGTTACATAACGCCGTTCTTTTAAACGGGGTTATTCCAAACACTGATAATGAATATGTATATCTATATATACATTAATGTATATAGTTACGAAAAATATGAACGCACTAATACATATAGATTACTTTATAGATTTTATATGGAATATATACATGTTTTATGGAATATAGAAAAGTTATATTTCAAATATATTCAGCTATTTAAATTGTCAATTCATCAAAAAATCCTATCAAAGAAAATTTGCACAAAGCTTAAAATTCTGTTTTCCCATCATAGCAATACATGCGATTTTAAAATATATTTATTAAAAGCTTACAGAACAGAAAACAGAAACGTTGTTTCAAATTGTAATAATATTTACTGGATTTGTCAATCAAGTAAATGCTTTTAGGACAATGTTATTGACCCATGACACTAATAAAACAACCGAATATGGCAGGAGAAGAAATAAATCAACGGTCTCAAGAGATACATGCTTTAACAACAGTCGAGCAGACACAATACAACTCAAACTATAAAGAAAGAGAACAGCAGAATTTGCTATTGCAGTTTGTGTAATCACAGCAAACAAAGCTTTTAAGCTGTACAACTTCGCTACACGGCTCTAAAACAGAGCAGAATACCAAGTATCAGTGTGCATTTACACAAGTGAAATCACTCTCGGTAAACCCGCACATTCAGCTCAAAGAGTGTTAACACGAGACGTTTATTTGCATCAGAAAAACGCCTGCACTACAGCTCGGCTCTTGTGTATCTGTGTACATACTTGCCCTGGTAAAAGGGGCATACAACAAGCAAACAGAGCGAGAGGAGCCTCAAGTGGAATCTCCTGAGCTAGTGGAACACTTAGAGACTGGGGCCCCTTTCCTCCGTTGGCCCCGTTCCCTCTTTCAAACCTCTTTAACAGTCTGCTGCTGCTGGGGGCTTGTGTGCGCTTGCCAGTCTGCCCTGTTCTACCAGAGAGAGAGAAGATGGAAGGAGACGAGGTGCATTGTGCGCGTCGGTGTATGTGTGAGTGAAAATGAGAGAAAAAGAGACCTAACAAGGAGGGAATGGGGGGAAGATAAAGAAAAACTAAGAGAAAGAGAGGGAAGATTAAAGAGCAAGAGCTGGCAGTCGGCTCACACACTCCCTCCCCCTGCTGAAACTCAAACCTCTCTACAGCCACTGTACAAACAGCTACCTCTGACCTCAAACACAAACATACATACACAAACTCACAAAGTCTCTCTCACACACGCATGACCCTTGGGGTCAGTGGGCGGAGCCTATAGAGAACTACTCCTCCCATTCACTCCTGAAACACAAACACTGGGGAAGGCTTATATATGGAATACTCAAAGATTTTGATGCTGATATTAAAGGAAGCAACATTTTAACATGCTTTTTATCTGGCAATTACGTTTCCTACCACACTTTTACAATCCCTCATTTGTTGTGCATCACGCAAATATGATGTTGTCAGATAATAACTTTAAGTGGCAAAACAGCTTTGAAAGTTGATAAGTTTGATTCATTTCTATGAAGCAGTTCAAATAATTCTAATTAAACTGGCCATTTTAATGGATCAAACTGAATTGATTCAAAACTATGATTCAGTGATTAAATTGCATCACGACTCAGATGTTAACAGAAGTCCCTGCAATACATTAAATATTGAAAACGATTTTACTTCCATTGTAATGATTTTAATGTGCTGTTAGACTAGTTTCACAATTACTCTTTGCCTTGTTTCTCAAAAACATGACAGTGCTAAGACAGTAATTCAATTGAAATTGAAAAAAAAATGCTAGCTTATTATATTTGGCAAGTTAAATTCATTTCTGTGAATTACTTCAACCTGGCATTTTAAATTAATTAAACACTATGATTCACTATGATTTGTTTGCATCTTTCAATAACGTTTCAATTAACGTTAAGTTGAATGAAATGAAAATTCACTCCAGCTTCTGGTGAAATGACAGACTTTTCTTTGGTAAATTATGTCAGACATCTCCTATTATTTAGTTCACTTAAACTCCATTCCTTTCTTACAAACGACTACAAGCTCACATTCAGGTCTCCCTCCATCCAAGAATAACCAATGAACTAAACCAAGGCCCACTAATAACTCTATATAACTGGATGTACATCACAAAAAAAGAAAAAAGAAAAAAAAAACACCAGTTGCTACTTTCATCAAATTCTGACTTTTAAATTCAATTGCAAAAAGCAAAATTAGATTTGACAATTTAAAATTGTATCTGTAAATCTGTTCAAACTGTTCTTTTTAATTCTAAACTATGATTTGTTTGCATCATCACTCAAATGTCAACATTTTATTACACTTTCCGTATAATAAAATGTTATTAAAAAAAATAAATAAAACATAATATATATATATATTATTATACACAAGCATACATACAATTAAATAAAATTACACATTTTAAATAAAAAAAAAATTATTGTGAGTAAGGAGAGTTGACTTTTTTTAGCTGTATTTTACCTATAAAGTACACATTTCTGAAAATATATAGCAATCATAAAGAACTCAAAAAAAAAAACATTGACAAAAGGTTGAAAAACATGAAGATATAATCTTCTCAGCTTATTTTGTCTGGCTGTTATACACAAAAACACACTTAAACGGCAGACACGAAGGAAGACTAAGGTAGAGTTTGCACTTGAAGACACACATTGTGATATTGGCGGCTGGTACTGATTCAGTACTCAGGGGAGGTGAGCGTCTGTGAACAGGGTCTGGTTCCCTGTTTCACCATGAGATCTGTGGCTCTTATAGAGCTGTTATACAGCATCACCCTCTGTGCCACACACACACACACACACACACACACACACTTGGTCCCCCCTCGGCAGCCCAACCAATCCCAGCTAACACAGGAGCACAGGGGGCGTGTGGTGAACCGTAACCCGGGGCGACCAGAGAGTATTAGTGCTCAGGCTCCAGCTCTTTTTTTACGAGGAGAGAAAGAGAGAGACTGCGGTGGCTAGATATGGCTTCAAACACACACATGCTTAAACACACAAAGAGCTGTGTATACTGCGGACAGAGGGGAGCGACACCAGAACTGCAGTATGTGTGCACGTGTTTGTGTGTGTATGTGTGTGTGTGTGTGTGTGAGTAAACCCAGTCCTGCGAGTAAGATGCGGCTCTGTTCAGGTGCATAAAGAGAGAGTGAGGAAGAGGGGGAGAAAGAGGCCTCCTTCGCCTTGTTGCCATGACAACTCCGACCTCAGCACTCCCTCTACAGTGCCATTAAAACCCTCAGGCCGTCAATCATCTGCCAGTAGGGAGAGCATGTGCATGTGTGTGTGTGTGTGTGTGTGTGTGTGTGTGTGTGTGCATGCATGTGAGAAGGGAGGGACTAAGCTTTTCAGCGCTCGTCTCGTTTCTCACTGATTACTGCCATCATCTCATCAAGCCATTAAACAGCAGCTCATTTCAGTATACACACCTCTACACCAGCCACTAAATAACAGTACTCATGTAAACATAAACATACACACACAACAAGCTCTCTCGGGTATTACGCTTCAGCACGGTACTCAATACCCACTGCACAAGTAAACAAACACTCCAGCATGTTTGCAGAAACGCTTGGGGTTTACATCTCAACACCAGTTGCAAAACTAATATTCGCCAACCAGTACTTGACAAAAGAGACACAGGTCTCCGATAAAAAAAAAAAAAAATTACCATGGTAAGAGTATCATATGGAAATAGCATGGTATAGTAAAATAACTACAAAATATATATTAAATAGATTAAATAAAGATATATATATATATATTGATATAAATACAAATATATATATAGTGCCGTCAACGATTAATCGTATCCAAAATAAAAAAAGTTGTTTACATGTGTGTACTGTATATTATATATATATATATATATATATATATATATATATATATATATATATATATATATATATATATATATATATATATATATATATATAAAATGTTTTTGTTTTTTTGACTTAAGGGGCCCTATTTTAACGATCTAAACACAAAGTGTAAAGCGTACGGCGCAGTTGCACTCAGGGCATGTCCAAATCCACTTTTGCTATTTTAATGACTGAAAAACAGTTGGCATGTCCGCGGCATGGTCTAAACGGGTTGTCCCTATTCTCTTAATGAGTAATGGGTGTTTTTTGGGCGTAACATGCAATAAACCAGTCAGAGTCTCATCTTCCATGCTCTTTAAGAGTCAGTTGCGCTCGTGCCATGATGGATTTGCTATTTACATGGCGGAATATGGAAAGCGCAAAGACAGAACGCGTCTCCGAGATAAAACGGAGCTGCTTGTGTGCGAGCAAATAGATAGCCTAATTCTGATTATGACATGTAGGCATTTATATATATACGGCAGACTTTAGTCCAGGTTTGAGTTGGTCTATGGCGCTGTCTATTTTCAGCTTCTTAAAATAGCATTACGCCAGCAATGTGCCTGAACACACCTCTTTTTTGGACCAGCATTCTCGTGGACACACAAATGGGCACAAATGCATTTATTAATTAGACGACATGGCGCTGGACGGGAAAATGCGAACAGAGCCAGACTGAAACTAGGAAATGCACTTGCGCTACACCTTGCGTCACATTTCGCCGGGTGTATTATAGGGCCCAAGAAGTTCAATCCAGTATTTTGAGGTAAAATACAGCAATATTTTGAAGTTTCCTGTAAATACTAAATTTAAAAGAGGGAAAAACTTTAATAAAAATTATATTAAATTATAATAACAAATTATTTGCTTCCAAAGATTATCATGGTGTTGACATCATAGTAGCATCCAAAAATGTTGCTATGGCATCATGTCCAAAAACATCAAGGAACGGTCTGTTTTTTTAATATCATGACACATTATGGCTTTTTTTTTTGTGTCCTCCGGTTTCTTTGCAAACCAGTTCCTACACACCACACTCCCACTCACAAACAAACAAACAGCTCTTAAGAAACTAAGCTTGATAAAAACACCACCAAGGCTGCCTCTCTCATTCATTTACATTTCAAGATGAAGTTCAGTCAATTAAAACTTCACATATCTAAATGTTATTGGGCCGAGTAGCAGGACCTGTGGCATCCCTGAATGACTCGCTCCTGTAAATACACTCTTCTTTGAGGACAGACCTCTAAGCGGCTGTGCAGGTTATTAAAAATGATTCAGCGGGCAGAGTGCAAAGCGGGAGGCAAGGATTGGACCCTTCAACTCGGTCCAGTGTCCTTAACCTTTCCACATCTCCTCCTCTCCAAATCACTCCTGATGTCATTCATATCCCTGCTTTTCTCAGTCCCGTGCATCTCTCTTGCCTTTCATTCTGTTCCCATCTCTCTCGTACTCTCCTTTGTAGCTGTAGTTGAGTCTATAAAGATTAGCTGGAGAGACCTGCATGCATAATCAAGCTGCAGACAGATGTGTCGTTAACTGAATGGGAGATGTGCGTGTGTAAGAAGGTGTGAAGGAAAGTTAAGTGAAAGTCAGTCGTGAGGTGAAGATAGTCCACTAACTAAAGCTTATTCAAGCACAGATCAACCAGAACTTAAATCCTTCCTATGTATGTGAACTATGTGGGCCTAAAACCATTTTGTACAGGTAGTCTGTGCTAAAAATGTATCTGTGTAATGTTCCATCTTTAGTTCGTTTAAAATGTTTGTTTATGGATAGAAGTCACACTTTATAGCACTACAGCAATAAGAACAATAGTGCACTACAGACAAATTTGTGGTAGAATGAGGAGGGTGGTAAAACCACCCCAATTGCAATCATTGCCAAAACTAACCCAGTCTCATTCTTAGGGAAAGAGTAATCATAATCACAATGAAATCGAATAACAATTCCATGGGAAAACTGCAGACTTGGCAACACTGGGTGGGGGGGGGGGGACTAAACTAAGATTAAATAACAATAAGCAATACATGTGTTACAGTATTTATAAATGTTTCTGTGTTATTACAGGTGCATCTCAAAAAATATAATGGAAAAGAAAAAAACTTTCTTATATTCTAGATTAATTGCACAAAAACTTAAATATTTGAGTTTTTTTGTTTTAATTCTGATGGTTACCAACTTATAGCTTAGGAAAACTAAAAATTCAGTATCTCAAAAATGTGAATATTCCATTTTGAGCTTGTTTAGTTTGATTACTGACCATCAACACCCTCCACAAGGAGGGTAAGCCACAGAAGGTCATTGCTAAAAGGGGTGGCTGTTCACAGAGTGCTGTATCAAAATATATTCATAGAAAGTTAACTGTAAGGAAAAAGTGTGGTAGGAAAAGACGTACAAGCAACAGGGATGATCACATCCTTGGGAAGATTGTCAGGAAAAGCTGATTCAAGAACTTGTGAGAGCTTCACAAGGAGTGGACTCAGTGCATCAAGAGTCACCACACTCAGACAACTTTAGGAAAAGGGCTACAGCTGTCACATTCCTAGAACCAAGACACTCCTGAACCAGAAAAAAAAAAACATCAGAAACATTTCACCTGGGGTAAGAATAAAAAGAACTGGACTGTTGCTCAGTGGTGGTCCCCAGTCCTATTTACAGATTAAAATAAATTGGGTATTTCATTTGGAAACCAAGGTCTGGAGTCTGGAGGATGACTGGAGGGGCACAAAATCCAAAGTCCAGTGTGAAGTTACTGAAGTCAAAGATGATTTGGGTGCTGTGACATATGCTGGTGTTGGTCCATTGTGTTTTATCAACTCTAAAATCAACGCAGCCATCTACCAGGAGATTTTGGAGCACTTTATGCTTCCATCTGATGACAAGCTTCATGGAGATGCTGATTTCATTTTGCAGTAAATCATAACCATCAGAATATAAACAAAAACTCTTTAAATATTTCAGCATGTCCGGTCACATGAGCCACACATACCGGTGAGCGCTGACCCACCCCACAGATAAGACACAGAGTGACAGAGATAAACACCTGTGTGGGAAAACACACAGCAGATCTGCCTCGGCAAACTTAACTCCGACGCTGTGTGAATTACTGCTAATGAGGCTAACGTGCTGAAGTACTCTAACAGAACGAGAGAAAGAGAGAGAGAGGTGAAAGCCAGGCCTTGTAGCCTTTCATTAGGCCGGTGACAGCCCCACAGGGAGAATACTGTGTCACAGACCTCTGTGAAACAAAAGAAATGAGGGGACAGAAACGGCTGCCAAGACCACACTGCTAATTGGAGATAATTAATGCCATTAATTAGGCACTGAGAGGAAGGGAGGGCTGGGGAGAGAAGCAGTTATGCAGAAGAGAAACAGGAGAGGGATGGAGAACAGTACAGGGAGAGCACCGAGGAGTTTCTGGTGTGCGTTCACAGTGTCCGATTCCTCTGTGACCCGGGTAAGAGGGGGTCAACGACACCTTGGAGCGCACCTTTTGGCCCACAGAAAATTCGCAATGCAAAATGAGGCAGTGCACTTTTAAACTCGTAGCTTCGGGGAGAGTTACAGGCAATGCGCCGGCTAAAAGAAACAAGGCAGGACTGAAAGAAAGGATATTATGTACAGTAACACTGGAACTTGCTCCCTTAATCCACAGGCAACAGATGATGAATTTGATGAACTGTGGTTGTAATGTGAACACCACCAACTGACACATCGATATGAATGGAGTTAAGACTCAAATATAATACAGTTTCAAATTTTTTAAATAATTGTAATAAAAGTTATTATATTAATATATTTTTTAATAATTTAATAATAAATATACACTTCAAAGGTTTCATTGCAAGGTTTAAGGTTAGACTATTTTTTTTTCTTTGTACACCAAAGATGCATTTTAAATCTGATAATAATATGAAATGAAATAATAAAAAAATACCTGTTTTTAATTTAAACTTAAAATACATTTGTTACTATAGTGGGACATGTCACATTTTCTTTTTGACCCCATTGACTTTCACTGTAGGGACAAAATACATATCTTCTTTTGTGTTCAACATTTAACTTTCATAATGAAATAAATGAGCATGTTCAACAATTGCATCATTATCGCAGTATTGTTTCATTTATGAAGTATGTCAATTTACTATAAAAATGTTGGTATAGTGATACTCTATGCCATACTGAACCAAGGTTTGACTGTGTCACTAAGAGGTAGAGAAAAGTAAGAAACGTGAAGCTCATAAAACTGAAACATGTTAGGATGAGCCAATTTAATCAATTTTGTCACCCATAAGACTTTGGCTGGCACACTGACCTGGGCTCAAACGTGTAACAAGTCCTTCTCACACTTTTAAAGTGACACAAAGAGTATGGATGAACACTGTGGGCCTTTGGGATGAGATTATATATGGGAGCAGATTTAAAATTCTGTCTTCTCACTACTTTGCTTCTTAATGAAACAATTTTGTTAGTGGCAAAGTTATGACCAATAACATACATAACACACAGTTAACTAAAATTATACAAAACAATATGGCATTTCAAGAAACTAAGCAGGTAGGCAAAACAAGTTGTAGAAGAGGAAGGCGTCTTTAATAGGTTCACAATATTGCAAAGACAATAAACAAACAAAAATAAATCACTTTTTTTGCAATGAGATATTCTTCACACATTCACTCACTATTGGCACAGTTGGCTGACACAGGTGGTCAACTAGAGATTTCCTATACACTTCCTCACTTCAGCCTTGCTTGAACTTCGATGAGCTCTCCATGCCCAAAATAATTTGGATGGGCACACGTTTCGAGTGCCCAGCTTTGGTGCAGAACCTCCTGCGTGCTCTGAGAAAGCTTTCCACTAATGTCCTCACCAGGGCGCACACACACAGGTCAGATAAACAACTGGCCACAACATCTCTTAATCCAGTGTAAAGCCTGATCTCAACCCATAAAGAGGGCAAGAGCTCAGAGGATGGGGTGACAGGACACCAGACACAAACATCTCAAGATTTACAGAAGCTACTGGTGGTCTATGAAACTGCCTGCCTGTTATATAGCACTTCCCTGCCTTTTAACTTCATGTAGTATGACCTGCCTGTAAATAAATTAAATGACCTCATTACTTGACATAATGGAATTATATTGCTAAATAAAAGAATTAATCAACAAGATTCATTTAAAGAGACAGTTCATCCAAAAATCAAACTTCTGTCATCATTTACTCACCCTCATTAGGGTTGGGAATCTATGGGTATCTCACGATTCGATTCGATAACGATTAATGATGCAACACAATGTTGTCATACCACCTGTACATCTATTAGGGGTGGGAATCTCCAGGCACTTCATGATCCGATCCGATTCTGGTAGTCACGATCCAATTCCAAAACTATTCTTGATCTACATTTTTGACCCAATTAATTCTTCTGCTCTGCAAATAAATCTTTACAACTTTACATCTTAAACAAAACTGCAGTTATATGCTTTTTTTCTAGTTGGAATCTCTGTATGTCAGTACTGCCATCTTAAAAATAAAGGGTCTGAATCTTTACTGGTTTCACAATTCAGTTCAATTACGATTATCATTATTAACTCAATATCACTTTGCTTCACATTCTCAGTTTTCAATATTACTGCACAGGGCTACATTTTCATATGCATTTTATATCAAATTTATTTTGTGCAAAATTAACTTTATTATTATTATAATTATTATTATGCAAGCACAGCAGGCTATTTTTTTACAATAACTTATTTAAAATAAGTGTTCAAGTGTCCGAAAGTGTACAGACAATAGTTGAGGATTTTTCTTTTTTTCCTCAGCATTATTGCCGTTTGATTATTACTAATGAGATCATAGAAAGTGGCAGCTTTAACAGGCTGCATTCACGCACAGATCTATTTCGATATCAGATGTTTTGTCCTGCTCTGAAAACATAACTGTCAATTTCATATAAAAGTATAAAAAAAATTAAAGTGCATTTAACCACAGCCTCAATTGAGCTTCAGGACAACAAACACAAAGCACACGTGAAAGACTGTCAGTGCGCGAGTCTCGTGCATTTAATAGTACTGCATTCCTAATGGCATAAATGAGAGCATATCTAAAATAAAACACGGCGGGTGGAAGCACAGATTGTCAAGCAATGCGCACGTGTCTCACAGCGCAAATTCTATGCATTTAAAACATCCGCGTCTTTAGCGCACACACGTCATGGTGTCGATGTTTAAATCATTTAAAATGAGAATGTAAGTGTGCTCACCTAATTTTTGTTTGTAAAAAAAAATTAGATTAGATTTCATATCTAATATTCGGGATATTCGGGAAAGATAAACAAAGCTCAGAATCGATTCTCAAATGTTAAGAATCAATACAGAATCATTGAAGAGAAAATCGTGATGCATCGGAGAATAGATTTTTTTCTCCCATCCCTAACCCTTATGTTATTTTTTTGTGAAACACTGTATATATACATACACACATAAATAAATTTTTTTTTTAAAAGATACAAACATTTTTTCCTCGTCATGACATATTTTTGGACTGATGCGACTTATACTCAGGTGCGACTTATAGTCCGAAAAATACAGTATATCCTTTTGTTTTCTATAGAAGTAAGAATGACATGAGGTTTAGTAAATGAAGACAGAACTTATATTTTTGAGTGAGAAATCCCATCATTTCTGAACAAAAATAATTTGAGAACAACCGTGTGGTGTTTAAATCTGCTTTGGCCCTGATCAGATGCTGCAGATAAAGAGCGTGGAGTCGAATAAAGTTGTCAGGGCTTCCTCTCGGCAGCTGGCAGCTTGCAAACAGGCACTTGCATGTCATTGGGGCAACCAGCACCAGCGTCTCAATGAATAAATAACAACACACCTCAAAATATCCCTGCAGGACATGCCACACACCACAGCACATACAGCTTTATCAATCCCTCAATGTCATGGAATTTCATCCCTCTCTCTCTCTCGCTCTCCTCCGCTATGTTGGTGCATGTGAGACAGCGTTACGCAACAAGAGGCAAAAGAGTGTGCGTGTTTGAGTGTGTTGTAGGGTGTGTTAGGCATTAACTATACATTTACAGTGATCTCTGTTTTCCTTTAGATGTTTAACCCCTCCCCTACCGTCGACGCTCCTTTTCCATCCAACTTCTGGATCTGATTTGAGGTATATCTCATGCACGCACACTGTGAATATTTAAAGAAACTTCCATGTCATTTGTAATCATGTCTACGCTGACATACTGTCATTACAGGGTACGGTTGCTAGATGCACAAAGCTACAAATCCTTTAGCAGCGTATTTTCAATTATGCGAAACATCTAATGTCATTATAAAAGCATGTTCTTAAGAATCATCATGGAAAACCAGTAAGCATCAAAGTATACCAGGAAACTTTGCCTTTACTCATTTTTACCATAAAAACCATGGTTACAGCCACAACACCAATATTACATTAATTTCACTCGGGTAACCATGATAAATGTGTATGGAATCTCAGTACAAGAAGCTTCATGAATTTTTTGGAGATCTGTTTTTTATTATATTATATTTCAGTGGTGACTATTCAGTGGTTCTTGATGGCTTAATATTTATACACTTAAGATTTTGAGATCTCATGAAATAAAGTTGTTTTCTACTTTTTGACATGCGTTATGAATATTTTGCATAAAACAATAACATATTTAGCACCATTCAGCATATTTAAATGATTTCATTTTATTTCAAGGATTGCGTTTAAACTGTAATAATATTTTCACAAAATTACTGTTTTTTACTGCAAATTTTGATCAAATAAATGCATCCCTGGTGAACATAAGAGACTTCCTTTAAACATTAAAAAAAAACTTACCAACCCAAAACCTTGAACGGTGTCATATATTTGTCAATAAGGAATAATAACAGTCTATCTCTCCTAAAATGACTTTATAATAACTCTAAAAATAACATCAAAAATAAATAACGTCAAAAATAATGGTTACCATGTTATATTCTTAAAAAGATAAAAATAACACAATAACACAATATAATACAAACAATGACAGTGCAAACCTCCAGGCAACAGACTGACCTAGAACCAGAGACTTTAAGACCCTGGAGAGAGTCGTACCCCCAACACACTCTCTTACACACACACACACACACGCACACACACACACACACACACACACCCGTCCCCCTTCCTGCTCTATGCTAAATCTGTGAGTGAATGCACAGGCCGCCGAGTCTCAAGAGAGAGAATAGTGTCGCTTGCCTCTTCCTCCCTCCCCCCTGTCGAACACCCCCCACCCACCCTTTACCAACAGGGGATGGGTGTCAGCAGCTTGCCGAAGCTGTTGCCATGGAGACGGGTCCTGTCTGCACTCCATCCCCCAGGCATCCCAGATCAAGAAGACAGTGGGGGGAAAGAAAGAGATAAAAGAGGGAGAAAAGACAGAACGAGTGTGTGAAAAACAGAAAGTAAGAAGCAAAGAAGAAACTGTGCAAGAGAGAGAACTCAGCTGAGAAAATAATTCTATAGGTATGGCCAATATTTGGCTAATTTGGGTTTACAGATTAAAACAAGTGCTATTCCTGACTTTGTCAATGCATAATGCACCTTTTCTTCTAATATTTTAGAAAACTAGAGTAAATACTGAGTAAATTATATATATATATATATATATATATATATATATATATATATATATATATATATATATATATATATATATATATATATATACCGTATTTTTCGGAATATAAGTCGCTCCTAAGTATAAGTCGCATCAGTCCAAAAATACGTCATGACGAGGAAAAAAACATATAAGTCGCACTGGACTATAAGTCGCATTTATTTAGAACCAAGCACCAAGAGAAAACATTACCGTCTACAGCCGCAAGAGAGCGATCTATGCTGCTCAGTGTAGGCTACAGGAGCACTGAACAGTATAGAGCGCCCTCTTGTGGCTGGAGATGGTAATGTTTTCTCTTGGTTAATTTCTCTTGGTTTATGTCAAATTAATTTTGATAAAAAAGTCGCACCTGACTGTAAGTCGCAGGACCAGCCAAACTATGAAAAAAAGTGCGACTTATAGTCCGGAAAATACGGATGAATCTCGATTTCTGTTGAGACATTCAGATGGTAGAGTTAGAATTTGGCGTAAACAGAATGAGAACATGGATCCATCATGCCTTGTTACCACTGTGCAGGCTGCTGGTGGTGGCATCGTTTAAATGCCAGGGCCTACCGGAGTATTGTTTCTGACCATGTCCATCCCTTTATGACCACCATGTACCTATCCTCTGATGGCTACTTCCAGCAGGATAATGCACCATGTCTCAAAGCTTGAATCAATTCAAATTGGTTTCTTGAACATGACAATGAGTTCTCTGTACTAAAATGGCCCCCACAGTCACCAGATCTCAACCCAATAGAGCATATTTGGGATGTGGTGGAACGGGAGCTTCGTGCCCTGGATGTGCATCCCACAAATCTCCATCAACTGCAAGATGCTATCCTATCAATATGGGCCAACATTTCTAAAGAATGCTTTCAGCACCTTGTTGAATCAATGCCACATAGAATTAAGGAAGTTCCGAAGGCGAAAGGGGGTCAAACACAGTATTAGTATGGTGTTCCTAATAATCCTTTAGGTGAGTGTGTATATATAAATATATATAGTTTGCTTTGATACATTTCTAAATGCAATAAACTCAACAGGATGATCATTATTACCATTATGATGTTTATTTTAAGATAATGATCTGCTGACTTAACATTATCCTGCTAACTTATCAAATAAATAAGTAGATGGATATTAAATATTAACTTGAGCTTTTATTATGCAACAATAAAAAGACTGTGTAGAGATACAACAGAGTTGCACAGCTACTTCGGCTGGTCAATTAGCATCAACCATTAGTAAGAAAATCCAATCCAGCCAGATCACATATCAAACGCTGTCAAAAAGGGCATAGCTTGATTGGCTTGAACTCTGCAAACTTGTTGGCTCTCACTCCAGAAGTTCAATGCGACTGTTTCCAGTAGCTAATAGAAGTCAGTTGCGAGAACAAAAGGGGGTTTCCTGCTCTGGCTTAAGGGGGCGATATGTCATAACAGGACATGAGAGATGTCACTTTAAACTCTGAAACACACAAAGAGGAGGCGGTCTGGCCTGAGGAAAAATAACAGATGTCTTTGTCCGCTGACTTCAGACTATCATTTAGACTTCCATTACATAAACCGTGATACCTCAAACAGTCATTTGAGCCCCTCAGGTGTTCAGTGCTGAGGTAAAAACAGCTCGGCGAAGACACTCCATCTCCCTTCTGCGAGTCTGAAGCAATAACTCCTGCGTGAATATGAAGTGAGCACATTAAGGGCTGATAATGCAGGAGCTGGGAGGTCTTGTGCGAGATAACTGATGACTTTTGCCTGCGTCTGGCCGGCTCATCTGTGCCATAATTTAACCAATCAGAGCCTCTGCTCCTCAGTCACCTTCTCTGTCACCATCAGAGGAGAAAGAGAGCGATGGAGAGTGGGGGGGAGCAAAAGGGAGGGAAAATTCCCTCTGTGCCTTAGCCAGATTAAACTGGTTTTGTAATCCGCTTGGTTTTCACCCCCTCGTCCTCAGATCCGTATGTGTATGTGCGCGCATGGAGAAGATAGGGAAAAACACACAGCATAAGTCAGTGGGGGAAAGGGGGGAGTGAGATTTCCGTTATAAACAAACCGCACGTGTTCCAGACACTCCAACATAAATATAAATGAGGAAAAGATAAAAAAGGAGGTGCAAGAGATTGTGTGTGTGTATGTGTGTGTGTGAGAGAGAGAGAGAGCGAGAGAGAGCGAGAAAGCTGGGTAGGGAGCAAGGGAAGCAGTGAAAAAAACAGTGCGAGTGTGTGGGCTCCTATCGTAACAGGAACGAGGCGGGATAACGCTGTTTGCACACACGCTCTCTCGCTGTTAGTTTGATGGTGTTGATGACAGAAGGACCGAACGGAAGATGCCAGGGGGTGACTGCTTCACACTGCTGCCAGATAAAGAGAGAAGAACACGTCACAACACACAGCTAGTGGGAGGAAGAGTGTGTGTATATGATCAGCCCTCACTAAACCACACTCGCTGGTGAGGAAGACCAAACATGCAAACGTACGACTGTAACACGTGTGTGTGTGTCACTACTGGTCCATGATGGATTTGTATTAATCTGCGCTCTCTGATTTGGAGAGGACAAGAATGAAGCATCAAACCGTTTGTTACTAGTATCACCAGCGTGTCTGTATTTCATGTGGGTCTACTTTCGTGGCACAGTATAGTCCAAACAACTATTAGAGTTAGTTAAAGTTTGTCAAACTGAGAGAACACAGAGTTCTTGAGAAACATTTTGTGGTCTATTTTAAACTAGACAGACAACGCAATTCCCGAAGAGATCTGTCTGCGTGTGTGTGGCTGTTAAGTGAATGAAAACGGATGAATGTCATTTTTTTTTTTTGAAGTTTGGAAAAATTATATTTAGTAAGAAATTGAAAAAAAAAGAAGCAATTCAAAAAGAAACTACCATAACAATGAGAGGAAAGAACGAAAGAAATTAAGAATTCGAAAATGAAGTCAGAAAGAAAAAATAAGAGAAAAATGTAATTGTTCTTTATAAGCTGACCTCACTGAACGACTGGTGGGTTTTTGGAAAAGTCAATAAGTTGACCATCATGGAAAAAGTCCCATATGGTGACTGAAAAATGTAAGCCACAAATAGAGAAGCTGTCTGGGAAAACTTCTACAACAGTGGCAGGCAAAAAAAAAAAAGTTGATTAAACAATCTCTGTTTGCAAAAACTAATACTTATGACAATATGATGAATGTGCGCAAACATTTATACCAACAGTGTCTGAGAACACTTTCGATTTAATAAACTACAACAGCAACATTGTTAAACAATTACTGTTTGCAAACATAGTTCAACAAGTATAGCATATAATTACAATAATATGATATTGAAAACATATCTATATGTTTATAGAATACCCTAGCTTATAGGATATAGAATACCCTAGCTTACCAAAACACACTAAAACCAAGACCTCAAAATATTTATATATTATTGGGAAAATATGTATATATTTTGTAACTTTGTCAATTTGTAACTTTATGAATGAAACTAGCTTTGACTGGGAGCAGTGTTTAAGCATGTTTGTGTCAGGTTAAATGCCTGTTCATCATGTTAGTCATGACATTCACACTGGCCCTGCGGTGATCCTGTGAACCTTGAGTCATTAACCCTACAATGAAGAGCAATGGTTAGACTGGTCAGTCAACTCAGTCCTCTTTAGGTCGCTTCTTAATTAACTCCACTAATCAGCATTACAATCCCATGAGTTGTGCAAAAAGGGATTCTTATAGTAAACCAGAAGACTACAATTGGTGTTTTTTAATTAGTCAGCCAGTTGTCCACCATGACCATCCCTTGAATTACAATGGTAACAAAAATAGAGAATGAAATATGGAAGAAGATGTTCAAACGTTGTGACATGACAATGTATTCAGATGACAGAGGACGACAAAGAGCCAAGGATGGTCTAGAGCACTAAGAACAGCAATATGTTGCACATTAATGTTGCCATGGACACCATGCCAAACGTGTGCATGCTGTACATGCGGACACGGCCAATTTGAGTCTGTCTGTGTGCACTAGATCGGTTTCTACCAAAGACCACATTAAAAACAACTCCAGAGGTTGAAGAATGGCTGAGAATGCATCTAAAAGAGCAGATTCCTTCCTCTCCGTCTCCATCAAGAAGACCCTCATTAATTCATGGGGGAGAAGCTCACAGACATCAGTGAGCAGAGCAGAAATGCATTCCTCCGTAACGAGAATGACTTGGATTTAAAAAAAAGGAAATAAATCTATTTGTTGAATAAAATGCTAATCTTGCAGCTTTTACAAACATTAAAATACTCAAGTCATTACAGCAAGTTTCAATGCTGATGAAGTCATGAGGAACTAGATACAGAACAGATTTAAAAGCCTTCTATGTTTTCTTTTCTTTGGTGATTTTAAACATTCACAGACAGTGAAAAGTGAGAGAGAAAAGAAGAAAAGATTCTCGAACTGTTGCAAGCTGCACTCAAACTTGTAACAGCCACATGAGCATCATAGCTCAATCTAAAGTGGAAAAAAAGCAGTAAACGTAAAAAAGAATTTTTAAAAGAAAGACAAAATATGGGAAAAGTGGGGTGGGGGGTATAAAGGAGATGAAAAGAAAAGGTAAGAAAAAAAGGTAAAAAAAAAAATAAATAATAAGAAATATGTGACCACCACAAAACTTAACCTGACAGAAAGAAAGAATAGAAGGAAAACAGAAGGCAAAATGGAAAAGAGAGTAAAGGAAAACACAAAAAAAGAAGAAAAAAAATTCTTAAAAGAATTCAAAGAAACACGCCACACTTCAAACTGAAATTAATAAAGGAGAAAATTAAGGAAGAAAGAATTAAATGAAAATAGAAAGCAAAATGCATAGAAAAAACTGAGTAAAGGAAAACACAAGAAAATAAGAAAAGAAAAAACAAACAAAAAGGAAATTAAAAGAAATAAATGAGCAACACGACACTGAAACTAATCAAAGGAGAAAATTAAGAAAGAAAAAAAAAAGAAAGAAAGAAAGATAGGAAAGAAACACATGAGTACCACATCTCAACTTTAAAACAGAAATGGAGAAAAAGTAAAAAAAAGATAAAAATAAAAGCAAGAAAATAAAAAAAGATGAGGGCAAAAGGGAAGAAAAACAAAAACAAAGGAAAAGCTGGTTCAACTCAACTCAATATCCAACGTAAATATCCAAATCATGAACGCAGCACTGACTGACTGTAAAATATTTTGGCGTGCACAAACAGGCAGAGACATGAGCCTTCAGTGAGTGACTGATCCTGTCAGGTCACTCGTCTGATCACTGCAACTTTCCAGCGTCTTTATTAACAACTAAACGAATGAAATTACAGTCAAACACTTCATTTGTGCTAATGCAAAATCCATAAGAATTTAGACATGTGATCTAACTAATTAGTGGGTCAACACCGTGAGTGTGTGTGCAACCGTCACACAGCGTTCAGAACCAGAGCAGCTCGCAGCATCACATGCATCTAATTGTCCGTGGCGTACTGCTCTACATTACGGCAAATTCACTTTATCGATTTAAAATTGGCAGAGAGCTCCAATGGACTGGACTCAGAGGAAGCACAATCTGCATAAAAGTGTAAGCAGATCGGCAATGTGACAAACCAAGCTGTGTAAACATTCTCCAAGTAAACAACTATGAACATAAAATAAGTTAGTGAAATATAAATGAATAATATTGTAGGATAAAAAAAATTAAAACAATAATAATAACATTTAAATGAAATTAAAATAAGAAGCATTTGTTAAGCACCAAATCAGCATATTAGAATAATTTCTGAAGGATCATGTGACACCGAAGACTAGAGTAATGATGCTAAAAATCGGAGATCTTTGTTTTTCCTTATTTCTTTCCTTCCCTTTCTCTCTTATTTCTTTTTCCATTTCTCTCACTCTCTTCGCTTTTCTCACACTGCAAGAAGGACAGCAGGTCAGGGAAAGAGCGAGCGGTGTGCTGGGGTTTCAGTGTGGTATAGAATGTAAATGAGGTGTGTAGGGAGACTTGCTGCAGGCCTCTGCCTGAGGTCTAACTACCGCAGCTGTGACAAACCACCACCATGCTTCAGCCCTATTCCAACCCTATATCAACAAGCGGCACGGGAGCATTACTGCAAATTGAGCTTGGAGTGTTTTGAAATATTTTAAGGTGTAATAGTGCCTTTAGAGTCTGGATTTTTTTTATCGATAAACGAGAAATGTAAGTCCCGAGGGGAGGAAGCTCTGCAGGCTCCGCAAAATTGCTTCAATTAATTTATATATTTTTTTACTATTCGTAAAATGAATCATTATTACTATTATTAATCATATAACTACTATAATTATACAATTATTAATTACTATAATTATGTAATTACTATAATAAAATTAATAATTTCAGAAAAAATGCTTAAGTAATTGATATTTACATAATAACAATATGGCAAAAAACTGCTTAAATTAAAATAAGAACATTATACATTATATTGTTGCTGTTGTTATTGTTATTGTTAATAATTTTATAATAACAAAATAATAAAAAGTGTTTAAGGTAGATATTTGTATAATAATAATAATAATATCTAACAACAATATTGCTTAACTTAAGAAAATTACATTTTACTATTTAAAATGTATTATTATTATTATTATTATTAAAGCAATATGAATATGAATATCTTCAAAAAATGTAATTATTAAAATATCAGCATTATACTGCCCACTGGTCATTCTGCTAACATCATTAGCAACCGACACGTATCGGGTGACCATTCATTTGAACCCTGGTGGTTTGATTGCAATCATGTGGCTGGAATAAAAAATAAAAAAAAACAGAAACTAGTCATACCAGCTGAGCTTCTCACTCTCAATCATGATCATTTCCTCTCACTGTGTGTCCCATTAATTAGTGCCTCGTTGAGAGCTAACGAACACAACTTGTGTCAACAGCTATAATGTAACAGCGTAACTGGAAAGCGAGTAATCTGTTGTGTTGATACTCTCGTTTGTTGCCATTAGTCGAGGCGGAGCAGAGGTTCTCAGATGAAAGGAGGTACGTAAAACACATGTGTGCCGTCTGAATAAGCATAGATTGCATTGTACACAGATGTAGAGTATTGCGCCCCTCTTGAGAAAACAGCCTGCCGTAGGCCGTGTGTCCAAACACACATAAACATGCAGCATATGCAAACATGTCTGAGTGTGTACATGTACAGGCGCTCGTACCAACACAAACACACAAAGAAAAGAAAAGCAATCCAAGGAAGCCTCTTTTGGTTCAGGGATGGGTTTGGATGCCCAGCTGGTACTTGAGTATGGTGTACTGGCGCCACCCTCACAAGCTGCTACCAGCCAACACACTACAACAGCACCAGACACACGCCGCGCCAAGAGCATCCTGCCAGCACCGCCTGCCAACCCTACCAGAGAGAGAGAACATTCGTGTGAAGAACGAGAGAGCCTAACGGGAAGGAGCGTAGAGGAGCAATGGGATTCAGAGTGATTGAGGAAGACCAGGAGAGAGAGACCGGAAAAAGAAGTCTGGCGTGGCAGATCTGGGCTGGTAAGTGAAAGGTTGTAGGTTTGAACCTTTGTCAGCTGTGACAATTTTGCTGTCTAGCAACATCCCAAGTACTAAGAAAAGTTGACTAAAGTAAAGCAGATGTACAAATTTTTTAAAGTCTTTAAACATTTATTCCATGAAAGCAGAGCAAAAAGGTTGATGACTCGCACTGCACAGATTTTTTCAAATCGAATGCATTCTAGACAAAATTAACTGAAAGCATTATTAAAAGAAATAAAAAATATAAATTCCATAACTAGAAAAAAAAAACTAAAATAAAATAAATCAATGACAAAAAAGTTAAATAAAATAAAATGCACTGGGAAAGTGTAATGTAGTTAATTTGTTTTATTTATATATATATATATATATATATATATATATATATATATATATATATATATATATATATATATATATATATATATATATATATATATATATATATTTTTTTTTTTTTTTTTTTTTTTTTTTTTTATTTGAGGATCAACCCCATTCTTTTTATGTATAAAAAAATGGACCTTCTAACACTAGCATACTCTATTTTTTTCTATTTTATATACTTTTGTATTATTATTTATTATATATAAAAAAATTATATATGATTACTTCATTAGGCTAATCAGGACTTGTCACAGCACTTACATATGTTTGCTCTTATGCTAGTCTGATTGCTGATTGCTTTTTGTCTGCTAAATGACTAAATGTAAATGTATTTCATCATCAAAAAAAATAGACAATTCACCTTTAAGGCTCAACCATAAGGATGCGATCAACACAGTGAGGCAGAACTTGTAAACTGTGTGAGGGTCATTCTCATCATTGTTTGGACATGACACACACAGCAGTAATAAGCTGACGCAGTGCTGCTCATAAGTGTGTGCGGGGAAGAAATCTGCGGATGTGCTGTCTCGTCCAATAACTGCTGACCTGTTGGGCCTGTTCACCACAGGCAAAAATAATAAAAAAAATCTTGACACAAAGCATCAAGCATAACATCTCTGCCATGTTAATTTGTGCTTATGTCCCTGCTGCAACTGTGCCAAAAAAGGTCATTTAAACCACCTAGCTCCGCCCACAGTCAATGCTGATTGGACCAGCTAATTAAAGCGCTATAATAAACGTGTTCTGGTTTAGAAAAACTGAAGGGGTGAACTGGATTGTGAATAGTTAAAAGACATGGATTTGGATTATGAACAGGAAAAATCTCTTCACTTATAAGAATACGTACCCTTACAAATACTCCTCGTCACCCTCTCTTACCTTCTTGATACTCCACTCCAGTTCTCCTCCAGTGAATCTGGATCAAATATTAACTACTGAGCATGCTCACTGGAGCCCTGTGCGCCTCACTGGATAGCAATCATAAACAGCCAGTGGCTTTAACTTTTTACTCACAGCAGCGCGTCATGTTCAAGCAAACAATAAAAAAACCTGTGTTTGCGTTTCATGTTTGCTGACAAAATTCTCCTATAACGAAGAAAGCTCTCTTCTGTTTTGCCTCCAATATCCATACAAAAATAAAAGAGTTTATAAGAGAGAAAATAACTTGGAGGACATGCGTATGTTTTTAACTACGGATTCTCTTAACAAACAGCCTCGCTTCTCCTCCAGTGTAACCGTGCATGTGTGCGCGCGTTCCTTTTTCATCATTATTCCTGTGTGTCGTCATACTGCCCGCACTGCCTCTCCTTCCCCCAAGCTAGCAAGCGAACGGCATCATGGGGGAAACAGCAAGATTACCCAATCAATCTTCCCCAGAGAGAACGAAAGGGAATGAGGGGGAGGGGAAGGAGAAACACAGACGCACATACACAATATCTACATACAGCATGCAGTTTCCATATTTTACTACAGTAAACTTCCTGATGAAATCATAGCAGCCGCCAAACCTAAGAATGATTTATTGGAATCCTAATACTCTACCACTATGACTAAATAAATATATATATCTACAGTGGGGAGAAAGCGCGCGATTATGATCAGGATATGTTGCAAGCAGGACTTGAACCTCAATGTTACCAGGAAAGTTCACTTTCAGTTGCTGGTCCCAACAGATTTCCATAGTATTGGAAAAAAACACTATGCAAGTCAATGGGGACAAAGTGAAGGTGAACTATCCCTTTAAGAAGCATTAATCTGAGAAGAAAAAAAATCCAAGTTGCTGCCAATATTAAAGAGAACATTTTAAATATGAAAGATAACAAGGACTAGCAACATGTCGTAAACCAAGTATTATAAAATGGAAAAGGAAATATGAAGAAATATAGAGAGAAACTGTCCAGATGATAACTGTCTGTTATCGCATTTGTGGTTGCCGTTTTCTGAAAAATACTTCTGATGTAAATTTGTCTGAAGTTTGTTTAACGACGCAACTGAATTTCAAGACACAGATGGTCATGTGATTTCATATGGCAGTCACTTTCTAAAATAATTAGCAAGATGATTTTAAACATTTTTGCCTTCAAATCAAGTAAATCAAAAATTGGGTTTTTTTTCTACTATTATTCTACTACTATAACTTTTATTGTATTTAATAATAATACTACATTATATTATGTAAAATATTTAACAAGCAGGGCTAACATGTCGTATACTTGGATCGTCAACCAGATCCGAGGTGTAAGCTTGTTCCGAGATGTCTGCGGTGTTTTTAATCAATGCTCATTACGAAGCTTTACGACTCAAGCCCGACTCTGGCATTTAGAGGTGTTGCGTCCCAAAATTCCATCCCTATTGCCAAGACGCCAATCCCACAAAATCCCTGGATTAGCCCTCAACCATTCCTAGGATTAGAGGATTAGACCGTTATATTCCATTATCTTACACCGAGAGGATTCCTGACTGTCTTGATTTCAGCGCAGAAGCAGCCAGGAAGGTGTGGGCAATGCAGGCCTGAAGACAAACATACACACACACACACACAGAGAGAGAGAGCATGGGCCTCTGCAGAGCTGTGACCCAACAAGGGAGCAAAAGGATCAGAATAAGAACATGATAAATCACTGAACTCAAGGACACCCTAGTAGCAGCAAAGACCTTGCCAAGACACGCACACATGATACTGCAGCTCCACAACACACATGGGCACATTCACACACACACACACACACACACACACACACATACACACATACACACACACACACACATTCATTCCAACAAAATACTTTTTACAAAGGAATACTTGAAAACCTATAGTTTATAGCAACATCAAATTCCAAAAATAGTTCTCGACTCGTATGCTATATTTTCTGAAATCAATAACTTGTACATAAAGCTTTCAGAATGAATATGAAGCCTATGGAGCAGGTTTGATGTAATCATTTTTAGATATTTATTTTTATCTATATCATAATATTTAGTTATATGTGAATAAATGTGACAAGTATATAAATTATACAATGTTGCATTACAGTGTTTTTGTTGTTGTTGTTGCTTTTTTGACAATAAGCAATGTTGGCTTGGCAACTAACTGAAGTTTTACGAAAAATACTAAAAACTGAAAAATAAGTAAAAAAAAAAAAAAAAGAATTAATAAAAAAACCTAAAAAAAATTAAAGAGCATATAACAAAATGACTAAGACTTAAAACTTTTAAATAAAAAATGTTAAATGTAAAAATAAAAGCTTTTTCAAAATATGAATAAATAATAGTGTATAAATAACAGGGTTCTACTGAAAACAACAGTATATGGGGATGGGAGAATATAAGGATTTACATTTTTGGGTGAACTGCTCTTTTAAGAAGATTAAGGAAAAGTTTTGGAAATGCAGAATGAAAAAAAAAATACATTCTGATCAGAACATTATCTGGCGCCGCGGTTTGGGAAAATTGAATATTTGCACTACATATTTGCATGAAAAGGCTGTGCATATTTAATCATATTTAACCAAGTCATTTAAACAAGTAATACATTTAAGATCAATGTGCGACGATATGCATGAGGTGTGTGTGACTGCCTATTAGTAAAATACTGCAAATCACATCCTGGGGGTGTTGGGGGGGGTGTACATTTCCTCTGGAAATATTTTAGTCAAATATTTGTTTTTTATACAAGTCAGTGGAATGAAACTGGTTCTGTTTGCTTCCAGATGTTGACTTAACTCCTGACACGAAGCAGACCCATTCTGGGTTGTCGTCTCCATAAATGTCACCAGTCAAGTTCAGCAGACAGACTAGAGGTCGGGCCCTCTGAACTAATCCTGATCCCATTATCCACTAAATTACATTTTCTTTTATCCCTCAAATTCTGTTTTTGCTTGTTTCCATTAGATTTCTGAAGCATCTTCACCAGATAGAACATAGTTTGTAGAACAGACCTCTACAAGCACACATAACAAATGAAAAGAATATCACTAGTTATTTACAAGTAACTGTATCATTTTAGTGATACTGACAAATATTGGCCAATAAAGCTGAAACAACAGTTGATGAATTTGTTTGTTACAAATATGCTGCTGTTTGCTTCACAAGCTGTTAATAGATGGACTGAAGTTTTCTGGATTACTTGTGGATTATTGTGATGTTTTTATCAGCTGTTTGGACTCTCATTCAGACGGCATCCATTCATTGCAGAGGATCCATTGGTGAACAATAATTTTTTTTTTTATTATTATATTATTTTTCATGCATTTTGAGCATATACTGTGTAAAATAGGCCTAAGTGTTAACTTGCATCATTAAATTGCATTCATGTGTACTATCCATATTATCTATAATTCATACATTTTAACTAGATAAATTCCTTTAGCTTAGTTTGTAATTTTTTAAGACTAAGAAAATAAATACTTATATTTAAAATGTAACACAAAAGTCAACAACCCTTATATGACCTTCATTTTAACAAACATACGCATAACCAGACGTTTAAAATCAACCTGTTTTTAGCCATCCGTCTATCCTTCCCACTCTGACTCAACCCTGCGGGCATCCCGGCAACAACAACTGACATTTCATTATGCCTTTCACTGTTACTGAAATATTACATCTGTGAATGCACAGCATTCAGTATGTTAATAAGATTACATGTCTGTCTGTGCAAATTAAAGAATCTGCGCAAATCTGTGTTCACGAGACACCGTGAAGCTGCTTTATGAAAGCCACTGCCGGAAAATTAAACGGAAATAAACATCCCATACTTGTCTTCCTAATGCACACAATAACATACCGTTAGAATTTTTAAAAATGACAACCAGGAAGAAACATGATATAGAACAAAACACTCATGTACACACATAACGCATCTAACAGACACTAATTCACGCGAAAAACCTCTATTCAGCTCACTTAATGTATCCTGTTACACTTTGGTAAGCAAATCTGCCTCGTGTCGTTCACTAAACACTCACATCAATAAACCTGGACAAAAGATAGAGGGTAAGCCCCGCCCCCAACACACATCGTCATTGGACGAGAAGTTGAAGATCAGCTAAAAGACTGTCAAGTCTGTATGAACTCACATAGTCGTGGAAGGCCTTGGCCTCGCTGGAGTGCTCGCAGGTCTCCCGGCGGTCTGGAGCGGCACAGTACAAATCCCAGAATACACTGCAACAGGAAACAGGAGAGAATGGGACCTTTCAATACAACATATATGAAGTCAAACCTTTTGAAATACACATACTATAAGTATCCAACCACAAAAAAAGCAGTCAATAATTTGATTTTACTTCATCTTTGTTTGATTACTCTTTAGAAAAGTTACAACAAGCAAAGCCAGCACTGTAAAAAATGAAGTCCAGTCAAACTTGAGACTTGCACACACTCCTACCCGCTTGGCACAAACAGCAGGTTACAGATCAATTAAGTCAGGGATTTCCTCAATTAAGAGTCTTTGGATCCTGCAGGGATGTTTGGAGGGGGAACAAGGTTTGTGTCCAAATGGTATTTTAATTACTGCACTGAAACTAAGTACCTGTTTAAATGGCCCAAATTAGATCGCTCCAGGTCTTCAGATATCGATTTAATGGATAACCTATAAAATCTCCTGAAAAAAAGGGCCGGCGGGGGAAAGGCTAAAGACTAACCACCGGCACACGACACGCGCCTGCTGTTCCTCTCACCAAGAAGTGGAAAATAAACCTTGGTTATCAAGATATATTTATATCAGACAAAACTATTTGGTGATATTATAGTCCTGCGTTAAAAAAAACTTGTTGATAAGACTTTGTGGCAATGCAAGGGAAACTCTCCTTTTTTCCCTGCAAATATTTACCAGGATAAAGAACATTCCTGAACACTTGTTCAGTAAGTGAAAGAGTTACACAGGAAAAGGAGAGAAAGAGAGGATAAATATGAGGGGGAAGGGAACATTAATGGGAAGAGGAAACTAGAAACAGACATGGAAAGAGAGAGGGGGAAAATGGAGGGAGAGAAAGAGGGGGATAGGAAGTGAGGGAGAAACAACTAAAAGTTCAGATAAATGGCTAGATAAAAAAAACCACAGACTTACATTTTTATGTATTTTTACATTATAAAATTGAAAAAAAATGGCAAACTTCTAAATGCACAGATGCTTTAATGTTAAACTATAAACACTAAATACCCCTAAAACACCATAGTTCTAAGTTATTGTAACTACTGTACAGGATAATTTCATCTTACCATGGATTGTATTACCACGGTTTATATCACAAATTCTGAAAGCCTTTTATATTGTCTACAGGAGATTACAAAGTAATTTACTTTGATTTGAACAATAATGCACAAATAAATGTTAATGTATGCTACATATTATGCTAAAGCTATAAAAAAATAAAAAAAGCTGAATTATTAAACATGCATATGTGCACGTCCACTTTCTGAATTATTTGAGGGTGGCTCACTTTCTCTTAAAAGACATTTCTGCAAAACAAAGTTTAATGTTTATTTGACTCTGTATTTATATCATTTACAGGTAAATTTGTTTTAGCATTCATTTGGGATATCTTTGCCGCTTTTAAAAGCTAAAGCATTCTGCACATTTTAAACAGCAAACTGGCCACATGAAACAATACGCTTATGATCGTCTTTGAAGTATTTCATATTAAATGCGCCCATGCTTTAGACAACTTGGGTGGTGCGGTTTGAAAAAATAATGTATTCCTGTGATGGCAAAGCTGAATTTTCAGCCGCCATTACTTCAATCTTCAATGTCACAAACTATTCTAATACAAGAAACATTTCTAATTATTATCAGTATTCGAAATAAATGTACTGCCTAATAATTCTGTGCAAACCATGACAATTTTTCAGAATTCTTTAATGAATTTTTTCTACTATTATAAATGTCTTTACTATCACTTGTTTTGATAGTTTTAATGCATCCTTGCAGTTTTATTGATTTACAGTACTGTAATGTTCTATAGGGAAAAGGGATGGCCCTTCTAAAACCAAATAAACGGTGGAGCAAAGATTTACGGTTGACTCGTACACATGGCCTAACCTCAAAACACCACCTGCGGGTTTTCCCGAATTACGTCATGGCACTTCCTTGCGAAACAAACAATGCAATTACTTTGAGTCAGGTTTTACGCGCGCCTCTGATGCTAATTGGAGTTAACTATATTCTTATGTTAATAGATTCTCTTAAACACTAAACTCTTCTCTGGGGGCAATTAAGCAAATCCTAAATGTGAAGACACTACGAGACAAAAGCAGGGGTAATACAGCCAAATCCATACGTATATAGACTTTACAGTGAGGACCTCTTTTTCATGTGTATTATTAGGAATACAGTGGATTGTCATTTGCATTTGAAACGAGATAATCCTGACCCTCAGGCTGCCGCTGACCTCAGGTACTGGAACACTGGCACAGTTTATGGCTAATAACAGAATAATGACTAATAGAAAATCCTTGCTGAATAAATATATTACTATAATAATAATATATTATTGGGGAGTCAAAACCCAATGCATTTGAGAGGATTCATGCCGCCACAAAGTGTCACAAGGCGCTAACACACAGGAGGTGAGGTTTAATGACTCTTAACGAAGTTCTTTCCTCAAGTCTGCACTCATCCCCCTTTAACCTATATGACTCCTACCAAGTGGTGAGCTGTCTTGACCCCCTGGCCTCCCGCTGGCCCTCAGTTTGTCATTGGGCCACCCCCAATGGAGGAGAATATAACCGAATTGGGCCTGCGGGGGATTCAGACACTTGCCACAAAGGGGGAACGGTATGCAAAGAGTTAATCTGTGTTTGGGGTCTTTAACAGGAACAAAGGACAGCAGCAGAGACAAAGGTTGATGGAAGAGGTTTAGAAAAGGGATGGGCCATGTCTTTGCCCCACCATCTGGGCCTTTTGTCTGAAGGAGTGGGGTGGGAGGACCAGGCCCGGGCAGACGTGCCCTCTGTAAAGGCTGCCTGACCCAATAATACACCCACTGCCACGGGTCAAACCGCAGCAGGTTAAACATACAGTTTGACGGCTGGTGTCACAGCCAAACTTAAGTCTGGATTTGTATAAATCAATACAGTGAAAGTTAATACAAACAATCTTGTAGGCTGTAATAGATAAACTCTCTCTTTGTGGTGGAGTCACTTTTAAGTTAACGGTGAGGATATTTTCAGTTTAACGTTATCATTCACACCGTTGGTTAACCAGGTCAGGGTTCAACACCAATTGTTTTTTTTCTGCTTGCTCAGTTTGGACATACAGTTGTTCACACAACACAGTAACACAACATATTAACACACACACAAAAAACAAAAAAACAACTTTAAAATGTTTAATTAACTTTAAAAAAAAAAATACATATTTTTACAATTATTTTTAAAGCTAGAATTTATTATTATAATTATTTTTTTATGCATATAAAAGCAATTTTGCTTTACAGTCATAAATGCATTCAGTATAAATTTGAAACATATTTACAAAAGAAAACTCAAATGAGAGCTTTATCAAAAAGTTGTAACATGTCTCTAGAACAGACATAAGTCAAAATAATCATCAAGTAAAGATGTCAAACAAAATGTCTAGACATATGGCAAAAAATAATAATCAAAAAATAAAATAAAACCCGTGTTCAGGAATTTATTTATTTATTTTTTGCCATGCATTGGTCATAGAGCTCATTGTAGCGGTGCCTTAGGTGTTATATGTTTTGCCCAATATATTTATTGCCCAAGGTTCACACGTACTCCATCTGCAGTGCGTATACAGTAAGTTATGTGTACGCGGTTCAGAAGAAACAACAAGAGCGCATTATTGTAACACGAAAGCACATTAAAACCATGCGCGAATGCGAATCTATCCGCTTGCACGCATATTTTCTTTGCTCTGTTAACAAAACCAGATGCGCATGCTCAGATCATATTAAATCTTTTCGCACCTTTCTATTTAGAACCTTTTCTGTTCTCATCTTTTTACTGCGTGCAGTGTGAACGTTCTGATCCGTTAACATAGGCTAGAGAAAAAAAAAATGCTACACATCACAGACAGTGTGTGAACCTGGAGTTAGGCATATGCCCAGTCTGCTCTGTTCTCGCGCTCCACTTAAGCACGCTGCATCCTGATTGGTTCAGTTAACATACTGCGGGAGGCCGGGGCCATGGAAAATCGTGCTATAAAGCGTTTTAGAAATCGCGATTTTATTTTGATTTCGATTAATCGCACAGCCCTAATCCTAACTCTGAGCTTTTGCTTAAACCAGCCATAACGAGCACCGCATGATGATGAGACATTTGAGGTTTGCTCAAACTAACTCTGGAAAACAGTAATAGAGATGCTTGTCTTAGTAAGCACTTTTAAGTATGTGCAGATGAGCTGTACATTTTGTAACTTCACGCAACATTTGAACTGAGATATCACTGGCAATGTGCCCGGATTGGACAAGATGTCAGAGCATCAATAATAAAACTACATTATTTGTCCACTTTGAATTACACACTTATTAGTACTAGCTTACACACAGACAGAAAGACAGCATGTATAAAATATAAAGAAAACACATGAGACCTACCACCACCATGAATGGAGGAATCCAGGAGGCTCTCCTAGCGTAATGTTCTTCTCCCATCGGATCTACAACAGGCAGTGAGCAGGAAGAAACGAGAAAAAGAAACAGAGGTTGTGAGACTGTACATAATGTAATAGGGATGCACGATATTGGATTTTGGCCGATATCGATATGCCGATATTTTCTAAATAATTTTGGCCGATGCCGATACCGATATCGATATATATACAAATATATACTGATATATTTAAACTTTAATTTTACTGAAGAGAAATCCATGTATGTCTTCTGTACTGATTATACCATAAATTTATTATTTTACAAATGTAGACAGACATTCACATCTGAAAAACAGGTCAATTATTTCACTTGGAGAATATCGGTTTGGCTCATCGGCAGAAATATTCATATCGGCCGATACCGATAATGGTCATTTTAAGCTTTTATCGGCCGATACCGATGTTGTGCCGATATTATCGTGCATCCCTATAATGTAACATTCTTCTGTCAGACATTGCGCAGTCTGCTCTCTGACCCAATCCAGATCCCATATATCATCCTGCTTTCTCCACCACAACAAACGACTTGTTTTCGTCAAATCCTTCTATGACACTGGAGCTTAAAATGTCATAGGCAAAGAGGAGCGAGTCCTTCTGGGAAGCCCCTACGCATGAATACGGAAGTCATAATTTGGCTGTGAAGTGCATTAAAGTAAAAATTTGTCCGTATAGCTAATTAAGTTAATTGGCCCCAATGACTTACATTATATGGATAAAAACGGTTGAAACGATCTTCAAAATAGCCTTTCTTTTTTGTGTTTTGCAAAAGTCAACATCCACAGTGCAATTGTTAGTTACACCGTTGGTAAATAGGACTACTGCAACAAAACCTGAAGGTGGTGCATATTCTTGGCAGTCATTACTTAACTTCTCAGCCTGGTCAATCCACTAGTGTGGAGACCTACAGCAGGCTTTGGTGATCCAGAGCCATGACCCTCAAAATGAATCATGGCTTCTGTTTTTCCTACACTTCATTCAGGCCTCGGGGCTCACTTTCACCCTCCATCCCTCCTGCTTGTGTGGAAATGACCAGGGCGACTCTCATTAAGGCCATAATCTCAGTGTATTTAAGAAATGTTCTCCTTTGTAACAGGCGAGTAGAAGGACCTGAACTGCTGGTGGAAAGTGCGGGCAAAGAATTAGCCTATTATAACAATTATATATGGATGATTAAACAGGAAAATGTAGTGAGAAAAAAAGAAAATCTAAGAGGAAAGGTTTGTTCACTGCAGCTGAAAAGTGGATCATTGAAGCAGGTCTGAAGGTTAAGAACACATTATCAGTCAATTTCACCTCGTCGGCCTGCCAAACGGTATGATAAAGATCTGACCAACTTGCGGTGCTTTTGAGAAGTGCTGCAGAAAGTCAGCAACGCAGCAGAGATGCCGCCAAGCCAACAGGGAGAAAAAACACCCTGGGGTAACAGAGCGATTGATGGAAATGACCACTCACAAACAAACGGCAAATAAAAGTCCTGCCAGTCAGTGTATCATAAACAGCTATTAATTGAAATTAATGATGGGTAATTAATATTTTTGCACATGGTTGGTGCACACATACTGGCCCACAGATTCTGAAACTGTTTAAATATGGGGGAAAACAAACAATTCAGTATAGTTCAAATGAACAACAGATCACTAAACTAATGCAGAAGTGTCGATGTGAATATCTGGTGTGTTTTAAGATATTTCCTGACCCAAACAGCCAAATCAAATGGATTATATTGTTCTCATTTAAATGTGGCACAAGAAAAATCGAGAACAAGAACAAGCTTGATAGGAAACTTGCTTTGGTAAGTGATGCCATATCACCACATTAGAAAATTTTTTTTTATTTCAATGCTTGGCACACTGCACAAAATATATTATAGTGTATTACTTAATATATTATGTAAAATGTTCATTATAGACAGTATTATGTTTATAAAAATGCAACTTGGTGGATGATGATTTAGATGTGCTTTCTAACAAAAATATGTGCTAAAGTCATATTAAAGAGACTAAAGTGTGTGTGTGTGTGTGTGTGTGTGTGTGTGTGTGTGTGTGTGTGTGTGTGTGTGTGTGTGTGTGTGTGTGTGTGTGTGTGTGTGTGTGTGTGTGTAAGCAGAGACTTACCTCGGAAAGGAAGGTCTGTGCTGATTTCTGGGCCCCAACATGCAACAAGTACTCGTACACGTATAAAGCTAATCTAGAAGAGAACAAGAGAGGAACAGGCATTAGATTCAGGTCATGAAAAGGAAACCTCTGCAAGTAAGCAAAAATAATAACTCCAAGATGACAAGAAGACATTTTAATATAAACTATAAACATTTTCATTCAATAATAAAAAAACGAGTTTATGCTGTGTGCTATGTTTTTTTTTTTTTATTATTGCATCATTATCCTTGAAACACACCAACATCAAACTTCATGAAAATCAACTGCAAGTCAAGATCCGTCTGCAGATCGCTATGTATGTTGCTGCCTATGTAGAGTGTCAAAATCAGTCACTTATAAGTTTATAATGCTGTCTAAGAAGGTAACTGCTTATGGAGACAGCTAGTGAGGCTTCAGAACAGAGATATAGACTTTTATTCCCAGTTGTGTGCCGTCACTCTAGTTTGGATGTTGTTCAAAAGTTTCCGAAAAAAAATCAGTGGCTAGAGACAACTCACTACAGATTGTTGATTACACAAGTACACATGAACACACAAAACACCCATCAACAGCAGCGACCGCATGTCCGATCTCCACAGCCCTTTTGCTCCGTGAAAAGAACAGAAAGATCAGCCAAAGCATGCATAGCTGGGGTTGTCAAGGGAATCTGACGGCATCATTGAGGTTCTTGTGTTTTTGTCATTTACTGTATCCATTATGTCTGTTGTTTAGCCACTTGGGCTAGCGATTACCCAGCTCCCAGTGTACCACGGGGCTGAAACTGCACCATCCCTCTACTCCTGTCCTTTTCTTTTCTCTTCCATCAGCCATGAAAGAAAATAGCTCCACAAAGCTCTCCTGGCAAAATTACAGTCAGAGACAGGCACAATTTGGTAGAAACATGGCTGTAGTGTATTTGGGGCAAGAACATTTATTTCCACCATGGGAAAGGCAATAATGGCATTCACAAGAGTGGCTCTTCCATTATGACATGAGTTGACATCCAAAACAATGTCTCAACAAAGAGATCATTTTATGTAAAACTAAACACCCATAACACAACAAAGATGACTTAAAGTGATAGTTCCTAACCAATTTACTCATCCTTATCTTCCAATTATATTTCAGAAACTTTCAGTGTGTAATGTATTTCAGAGTAATTTCAGCGAATAAAGACAACATTCTTCAAAATATCTTCTTTTACATTCCAAAAAAAGACTTAAAGGTAAGAGGTTGACAGATTATCGGCCTGGGCAATTATTGGTGTTGATTTAGGCTAAAGCATTTTTATTGTTATCGTATTGGTCATTTTCATAACTGATTTGCCAATAAAATAATTTATAAGCATTTAAGGAAAGTTTTTGTCAGAGCCCTTGTTATTTTGATATCAATTTTCTATTTTACACAAGTCATACTGGTTAAAAAAAAAAAACTAAGTAGTAATTAAAAAAAGGACAAAAGCACATATTAAAATATCTAAAAATGAAAACTGAAAATACAAAAATAAAAGCAAATTCAAAATATTCATAAAAACTACACTGTTACAGTACATCAATAAAACTAAGATAACACTGTTTTGATGGAACCTTCAGTCCAACGCACATACAAGTGGGCAGAATCGTCTATTTGTGTGGGAGCAGGAAGCTTTCCCAGGCATCAGCGAGGAGGTAAATGAGTCAGTGGAAGGAGGCGCCCAGGGTGGCAGGCTCATAAATAGCAGAGGAGAGCTCCCTCTGATCAGCCAGTCAATGACTGTGATAAAGTTGGATATGAAAGACAGGGAGGAGATCCAGCACTCCATCACTGCACAAACACTGACGCGCTGGCGCGGGAGAGTGACCAGAATGACAATGCCTCCCACCGAGACACAGTGAAGGAAAGGAAGTCAACGACGACCATAAACCGTGGATGAGAGGTTCAAACAAAGTCCATCAAAAGATACTATTACCACAAAGGATCTACGGAACTTAAGCTAGTCAGCAATATCTACTTGTAAGGTTTTAAACTTAAGCAGCATTTCAGTTCACCTGTTGACACCATGACAAACAGAAGCAAAAGTTGGTGATATGGCAAAAAAAGGCAGAATCGGGATCTTATCACAATTTTTTTTTTCTTTTGGTTATTAAAGGGATTGTTCCTTTTTGGATTGCCTTTCTCTCATTGTTTACTCACCCTCCTGTCAACCTTTCAATGTTTAGATGTAAATAACCACATCTCTTCACAAGACTTGCATTAAACTGATTCACTTTATGACACATTTATAACCTTTTTGGCTCCTCCATGTTTTGGTTACCTGGACTTTAGTTGGAGGGCAAGAAACCTTGCAGGTTTCATAAAAAATATCTAAATTAGTGTTTTGAGGATTAATGGTTTTGTAACCACATGAAAATGAGTTAACAATGACAGAATTTTAATTTTTGAATGAACTATTCCTTTAAGACTAACCAAATTCCCTTAAAAAATAAACAGTAAAAAAAAAAAAAAAGATTGGCAGAACATGAACATCCATAATAACAGGTCAGAAAGTCTAGGTTTAGTTACAGAAACTAGAGGGAGATAGTATTCAACTGCTTTAAAGAATAACTGGCCCTAATGTGTTAGTTTTCGAAATTGCAGCATAATTATTTATTTAGCAAAAGCCATTTCAGTGAATATCACTATACATTTCAAAGCCTTGCATTTGAACAGTACCCATGACACTCATACAAGCTCTGTTAAGAAGCTTAGTCAGGAAAAATGCCATATTTAATTGTACATGAATGAAAATGAGGCCTAGTCCTAGTTCAGATGTACTGTCCATTCAATAATCACATCTTTTTTCCCCTATAAATTTTCTGAAAAAGTACACAACAGCATGAGTAACTCAACATACAGTACATCTGTCCCTCACAGCCATTTTTTAACACATTAATTCATATGAAAAACTCTAAAGTCCATAGCTCCTATACTCTCTGAAAGCATAAACAAGAACATATCAGATACATTCTACCATGGCATTTTGTCTGTAGAAGCACACAAAATAAAACTACTAGAGACCTGTCATTTGGGACAAAACACTGAAATTATTTTGTGTTCCAAAGAAGTAAAAACCGGAGTTGCAAGTCTCTGACCGACTTTTTAGTAAAGACAACTGCACCACTTTGCAATTTGCTAGTCACTTATCTCACTACCTGTCTCACCATAAACAAGGTTTTGGAACACCAATGGAGCTCGACCTCTGGCTTGAAGAAAACATCTAGCAGCTGCCATCTGCTTAAATATGAGGTAGCCACGAGACAATCTGGATCAAACTGTGGATTCCCAGGAGTGGGCTGATAAAAATGTCATGGCAGGGAGGCCCATGTGATCTGGGTGGAGGGGGGTACTGTGCGCCTTGTCCTGATGCATTATTGAACACTGTTCATTCAATTCTGCCTTCAAGGAGCACCTTGTGTAGAGTTGTCAGGAACATTGAGTGGGAGAGCCAAGAACAGGACCTCTGGATTCTGAAGGTCCCGTTTGGAAGCCCAAACACTTAAAGACATCACAGAGGAACGGGAACAGGGAACGACAGCTGATGGAAAAGGTGAGGTGAGGTGCGGGCAAGAAGAAACGTCTGGCCTGGCTACGAGAGCAGACACTACAAGCAATGCTGGAACACGGCCAAAATGAATTAGATCAAGTTCATTAGACAAGTTAATCACAGCTATTTCAGCTGGATAACAACAAGTACAGAACTAACATCAACCTCAATACATAAGCATGTAAATATCGCGAGAACTGAGACCAAAGTATTAGAACATTATAATAGATTTTTAATAGACCCTTAAAAGGATAATGCACCTAAAAATTACAATTCTGTCATTAATTACTCACCCTCATGACCCGTAAGACCTTTGTTCATCTCCAGAACACAAATTAAGATATTTTTGATGAACTCCAAGAGCTTTCTGGCCCTGCATAGACTGCAATGCAACGAACACATTAAAGTGTAAGAAAGCAGACAGAGAAAATAAACGAAGTACTCTTGAGATCATGCGCTGAAGACTGACACGGAAGAGAAGAAATTGTTGAATAAAGTCGTTATTTTTGTTTTCTTTACACAAAAAGCATTCTCATAGTTTCATAACATTAAGCTTCAACTGCTGATGTCACATAAGCCCCTTTCACACTGCACGTTGGACCTGGAGAATTGCCGGAACATTGCTGAGTCGCCCTGTGTGTGAACGCAAACACAGGAATGGTTCCGGGATTGATCCTGGGTCGCGGACCTAGTAACATTGCCGGGTTCAGTCCCGGAATGAGCACTGTGTGAACAAAAGTCAGAACTAATTCTGGGAAGGGTGTGTCGTGATGACGCACATTATCGCATGATTCTTTTACCAGGTGTTTTGAAGGCAGATCAACGTTCGCAACGGAAAAAAAATACGTGCAAAATGTAATGAAGCAGAGACCGGTAAGTTCCTCACTTTCCACGCTGATGCTGAGATTGTTCTCCAGCTTAAGAGAGAGTTAACATGCATAGCGTTTTTGACTCGTACATTACACGTAACATTGTGATGTCACATGTCTTTACGGGACCTTTACGGATTGTGTGTGAACGCATTCACATATTCCAGGTAATCACTGGCAGCGTGAAAGGGGCAAAATCTAGCGACCTGGGAACAATTGCCGGGACACATTACCTGTGTATCTGCCGGAATCGCAGTGGGGCTATAGACCATTTTTAATATCTCCTTTCTGGGTCTTAAACGTGGTAGTTGCGATGCTGTCTATGCAGGATAAGAAAGCACCTGGATTTCATCAAAAATATCTTTATTTATGTTCCGAAAATCTACAAAGATCTTACGGGTTTGGAATGACATGAGGGTGAGTATTTGAAGATAGAATTTTCATTCTTAGGTGAACCATCCCTTTAATAGACCCTATTGACTTTCATTGTATGGAACGAAAAAGAACAGATCTTTTTAAAATATCTTCTTTTGGTTCCAGGGAAGAATGTCATACAGATTTGGGGATCAATAAACGAAGATAGAAGTTTCACTGTTGCCGTTATGTCACATGATCAACCAGGTGAAAATATTAATTATAAACATTAGGTCAGTTAGATAAACAAAGCCTACCTTTGTTCATTTAGCCACATAATTTGACATACTGGTCATGTTTGTAGCACAAACAGTGTGAGAAATTTGGCTACAAGCTGAATGGAAAACATACAAGCAATAGTAATAGTGATACCTGTCCAATCAGGTACTGCTATAAAAAAAAAACCAATACATTCTATTTTTTCTTTTTCTTTTTTTTTTTTTAAGCACACCATTCAAATCCATCTGTCTTTATATGCCAGTCTCTCTCATATTCAAATGACTGAGGGCAGGCGTTAATGTATGCAAACCTGATCAGCTAAATCTAAACGGTGCGCTCTCTCAGAGGAGCACAGGACATATAAAGAGCTATATTATGGAGATGGAGAGGGGGTGGTGGAGACCGTGTCACTGGCTTGGGCCTCAGGAGCCTGCGGCATGCCGTCTTAAATCTCAGCCTCCCTCTTCAAAAGCCCCAAAAAGAGGTCTGCTGGAGGGAATGCCCAGGGGGACGACCCCCGAGTCTCTCAGCCCCTTCCCCCTCAGTTGTTTTCACAGCTACAATGTCCCTTTGGGAGAAAGCCCTGCCAATCGGAGCCATTCAGAAGAGCTAGTCCAGAGTCTAGTGATGTTCCAGTACTTCAGTATAGGTGGGTTTGTTTTGAGGTGAGTTGGGTAAAAAGAGCTGATGTTACGGTACTGATGGAACATAAGGTCTTACTGCAAAATAGCTTCACCATGACTCCTTGTAGCACTGTGGGAAGTCTCATGCGCACAGGGAACATTAAACACAGGTCAGATTGCTTGGCCTACAATATAATGCCAGGTGCGAATTGCGAAACACTGTTGTCATAGCTATTTCCCCCCTTACTCTCAGAAAAGGAAAAGGGCCATTAAAAGAATAGTTCACCCAAAAATGTAATGTTTATCTCAAATAAAATATGCCACAGGCTGGATGTCAAAAACATCAAGTGGCAGTGGTTTCATGTCTTGTCATCTGACATCAGGATGGGAGTGAGAACTGTGGCATATTTGAGATGCATAATTTCATGCATTATTTGATTTGAAAAATGAACTCACAAAAGGTTATCGTATGTCTTCGGAAACACTGTTAGAATTGCAAATAAAAACTAAATGAAAACTTTCCATTAACTAAATATAAAAATAAAATTAGTTTAACCAATTGTTCATCTTGAAGACTTAAAAAAAATATTATAATACAAATTTAATAATATAAAAAATAATAATAATCCTGGATGAGACATATGCACTACTTTTATGGTGCATTTAGAACCTTTTCTAAGCCTGACATACTAATCACTATGCCACTATGCCACTCTCTATGGAAAACAGGGATTGGAAATTATTCCAAATGTCCCACTGTGTGTTCCTTGCAAATATTAACAGCATAATGGCTTAAAATGACATAAGGGTAAATAAGTACATTTTGGATGAATCCTCCCTTTAGAAGAGTTCGCTCAGGGATGTGACATTTTTCATTACACATGAACCAAGGTGAGAACAAATCAGATGACAGTTTATGACAGCTCCAAAAGAAAATCTCTAAAAAGTATCACCAGAGATAAACGGGTCTCCCATTCCGCTCTCATCACAACAGAACCCACATGGAGTCCTCACATCAAAGAAATCTGCCAAATGTATGCCTTGAGCACACCTGACATCTCGCCCGAGGCTCTCTGATAAAACCATCTTTAAACATGAAGGAATCACACATAACCGTCCTACAAAGGCACCGTTAGAAAATCATGTTTTCAACTCTCCTATCAATTATTCACCCAGCACAGACGCACAAGACAAGGGAAAAGGGTGAAAATGACAAGTTCCTAAAAAGTTCTCTGATAAAAACCGAAAGCGCTGCATCCTCGCATCAACACTGCCAAACAGAGACTCCATCTGCTCCTTTGGCCAGAGACAGCGTGCTTCCAATGGATCCGTTTTTCATAAACTGGATTTTAAAGTGCTTAAATGCTCTGCCACAAGTTGTAATTGAAAGTTTCTATCAGGTGTAGAAACTCCTAACTACTGAGAACACAAACTGAACGTAAATGTGAGCTCAGCTAGAACTACGTTCATTCATTCCAGCCATTTCTGAGCATAAAAAAGGTCTTGAACATTCAGTAAAATACAAATATGAATGAGCAGCATAAAACTGTGGATGAGGTTTCAGTTCATTATCTTAAACTAAGCATCTCTTACATTCCATTTAAGCCCCTTAAACATTGTTGTCTAACTCTGATCCTCATCATGTTGAGTGGTCACTATCTGCACAACAACCAGATTAGATATACATTTTATTTAAATGGTTTCTGTATTTTTTGACTTTTCAATTACCTTTCCAGCCATTCATAATCACCAAGTAAGGCTTTTAAAATATATATCATAGATATTTCAGTAATAAATTTGCATTAACAGGCAACAAGCTTTGGAATTAATTATGCAAACAATTTAACTTATTAGTATACAAATGTTTTACTCCATAAAGTCTGGTGGCTTGAACATCTCCATTGTTTAAACTACACTGCCCACATACTATGCTAAAGCATCTAAACTTGCATGTCTTGCAACCCTCCGGTTTATACACAAAATACAAACCTGCATATGTATTTATAACAACAAACCTAAAAGATAAAAAAAGTCACTAAAACAAAAGGTAAGAAATTGAGAATTTATACCAACAGCAATGAGCAAGTCTGGGCGCTTTAAACCAAATACTATCTTCTAAGTCACAAACTCATCCATCAAACCAAACTATTTGATTACATTAGTTTGTACAGCTGCTCTAACATGATTATGTGCATCAAAAATGAGATCTCGAGACTCCTGGAACGTTATGTTTCATGTACAAGAAGCATCTGAGCATCTACATGATGCATTGATCCAAGCCTTCCACAAACTCTCTGCATCTGCACCGTACAATCCTTCATGTAACATCTACTAGCCGAATGCATGAGAGAGTTGCTCCAAAGCAAGCACAAGTAGCATGCATTAGGAAAAACACATTAAAACAGCTGTGCAACAGAATAAGATGAACGCTGCACCGCACAGAATCTGCAAAGAAACTACTTAGTAGAGTGTTCGAGTCGCCGATAGCCGTCTCGTGCATCAGAGAACATGCATGGTTTTTGCTCTATATGTGACAATGCACAAATTCACTTACTTCTCTCTGGCTTGATTATCGGATGGAACGACAGCTCCTTTCCCTTTGGCGTACATGGTGGACTCTGTTTGAAGACTTTTAACCTACTCAACACCTGTCAAAGGAAGCGGCCAGGAAGACGATCTATCTCCATAGCTACCCGCTTAGTGTTTTCCTCCCTTTTCGTACATCTCCAGCATTGGTCACAAATCAGGCACAGTTTCTGCTAGGGGAACTTGAAACAGTCTACTGGTGGATTTTTTTTTTTTCAATCGCTGTTCCAGGATTATGCTCAGCCTCCCCCTGCTGTGGAGAGAAGGGGGGGGCTCCTTAAAGGGCAAGACACGCTCTAATCGTTGGAGTGTTGTACTTGTGTCTAGACCTGTGTAAATCAAGTAACAAACTTAACTTAAAATTAGTTGCTGAATATTAATTTTTAGACTCTCAGTAAAATAAAAAATATATAATTGTGAAATTGTTTCAGCAAAAAAATTTATTTGTTTATCAAAAGAAGAGGGCAGACCAAGGTTACAGACTAGAGTACCCGCTTTCTCATGTTTGGCTTGAAACTGATGTGCATATGATTTGTTTTTCAATATTTATTTGTAATGTTTGAAGAAGCAAGGTTATGACCATGTTTCCTTTATTTTTTAATTTTTTTTTTTTTGCTTGTTATTGTAATTAAATTTTAAACATTTAACACATCCACATTTAAAGTTTTATTTTTAATTATTTTACTGCAGATTTATGTCTAATTAAATGGTTTCTAAAATCAACATTTCCCGCACCCCAAAACTCTCTGCAGCTGTCTTGAAAGTAGCAAATCCTAGTTCTTGGCTGTGATATCTGTGATAGATGGAAGCCGTTCCGTAGATGATGTAGGACCTCAGCGTTGCGTGATTATCAAATTCAAGGTACTGATGCTTGCCTACAAGATGACCACTGGCACGGCACCAATATACCTAAACTCACTAGTTCAAACTTATGTGCCCTCCAGAAGTTTGCACTCTGCAAGTGAACGACGCCTTGTGGTGCCATCCCAAAGAAGTTGAAAATCACTCTCACGGACCTTTTCCTGGACTGTGCCCAGCTGGTGAAACGACCTCCCAATCTCAATTCGAACAGCCGATTCTTTACTAAGTTTTAAAAAAAATCTAAAGACTCATCTTTTTCACTAACACATGACCAACTTATACTAGCACTTACCTTTTCTTGTCTATCCTATTCTTGGAGAAAAAAAACATAGCTACATGTTCTGTACTAGACTAACTGAGACTTGGCATGGCACTTGGATACTGTTGTTGTTCTTTTGTTGGTCTGATTGCTTCTATTGTTCTCATTTGTAAGTCGCTTTGGATAAAAGCGTCTGCTAAATGATTAAATGTAAATGTAAATGTAAAGTCTATCGGCTCTTTAAAAAAAGAGAACACAAGCCCTTAAAGTCTGCATAAAAATAAATATCTAGTTTGTAAATGCATTTTATAGGTCTTACTGTGTTTATTTTTTATTTTTTTTTACCTCATATTGTCATATTATAATTTGATCTGGTGAAAAGACACTTCTATCTGGTGACAAATGCCAAACTTCTCCAATCATTTAGCTTGAATCCCTCATTTACAATTGACTGCTGTGTGTCATTTTAAAGGCCCAAACTTCCTGTTTCAATAGGAAATACATTAGCACAGGAAAAATGTGCTGTATTTAGATTGTTAAACATTACTCGACAGAGCTCATTTCCAGGCTTTACACAACCATTTGATTCATAAAGATTTTTAATCCATTTTATTTTCTCTAATTTTGTCCATTCAAGTAAAAGTAGGTCATGCTGATTTAATATCAGGATAAAAATGTACAAACAAATAACTTAAACTAATGAAGTATAGGCTTCATATTCATACTGGCAAAATTTCACACTTATTTTTATTCATACATTTATTCCAAGTGCTGTACCTTTATTCAGAACAAATCAATGTTGAAAAAGTGATGTTCGTTTTGAAATGCATTTGTCAGGCTCTGATTTACAGCATGTATAAGGCACATTATGATACTAGGTCAACAAGGACACCAGTGGAGGCCTGACCACATCGCCTCCATTACACAAGTGGTGTTTACCCAGAATGTTCCTCCACACTCTCCGGCCTCCTCCTGTGGTTCACGAGGCATGGCTGAGTCATGTTTATGGCAATAGCTCCGGCAACATCTTGTAAATACCAATACATGTAAGTCAGGCAACATGTTGGATAATGTACACCTTACCTGTTACAAATGAGTCACTCGCTTCATCTGAATCTAAGTAGAGTCGCAACTGATTGTTAAGTGTCTCTTTAAGAGTTAAGAGCGGGATGCCGAAGCCGAGGTGATGTTTTCATGCTATTTTTTATTGTGGGAAAGGCAGAGCCACTGCACAGCTGACTACATGTTTGTTAGGGTTTGCCTCTTCCAGAGAGCAGGGGAAAAAATCATGTTGATGACTATATTCCACAGGCGTCTCCCGACGAGAGAGAGTGAGAGAGAGAAAGAGGGCAAGGGAGAGAGATGGAGGGTGAAAGAAAGAGAAAAGAAAAGATATAAAGAGAGAGAGATGGAGGGTAAGGTGAAGATAGAGAGAACGCAAAAGATGGAGGGCGAGGGAAATAGTGAGAGGGACTTGGTGAGACACTCTGAGAATAGCAAATACCTGCGTTCTCCACCTCTGCAGCACTGCCACAACAACCAGACCCAAAACATCCAACATTTAAACATTCAACTAAATGTTATCTTCATCTAGCCAGAAATAGCATGCAAAATGGAGTTCTATTCCTAATCATGGTATGCAATAAAAAGACACACCCAGTTAAATGGCAATCAGTGTGCAATTGCATTTTTGATGCAACATTCACTGTTGACCACTGAGAAAGTGCCTCTGTTTATGAATTGCCTGGGGAGTAAAGGCAGATCGTGCAGAAGTGACTGTGGAAAAACGCTGCACTGTGAACAAGTGTGGTGAATGGCATCACTGCATGGAAATACACCAAACCTCAGAAGCTCAGGATTGCAGTATGCTAAACCGTGGGCAAAGTCACTGGGAATTAGAGTTAAAAATGCTTGATAGTACTCTTGCTTTTTATGTATGTACCAAGTGGATTGTGTCTAACTGGTTAGCATGGGCAAGTAAGCCTGCTGGTAGATGCTAAAACTACACCGTTCTGCTAGGAAAATGTGTATTTATCCACTGATGGAGCCTATTCTAACTAAATGTTTTGTTCGTCACAAATATATGTATTTGTATGTTATTTAAGGAACACACTAGCGCCAAAAAGGTTTTTGAAAGAAGTCACTTATGCTCACCAAGGCTGAATTTATTTGATTAAAAACACATTAAAAATGGAAACATTATTACAATAGAAAATTCCCATGTTCAGTGTCACATGATTGTTCAGAAATCATTCTAATATGCAGATTTGCTGCTCAAGTAACAACTCTTATTATCAGTGTTAAAACAGTTGTGTGGATTAATATTTAAATAGACTCATGATACTTTAATTAACAGAAAGTTAATTTAACAGCATTTATTTGAATGAAATCTTTGTAACATTATGAATGTCTTTACTGTCACTTTTGATTAAATTAACCCCTATGTTATTAATTCTTTAAAAAAAAATACTGACCCCAAACTTTTAAACGATATCATCACCGGTCATGATAGTTACAAATGAAACGATTGGGGGACTGTGCATTCTTTTGACACCTTCCGCCAATCAAAAGCTCCAGAGTAATTAGTCACATGGCATTTATGGTTCAGATGACGTTGTAATGAGTCCATAACTAAATGCCCAGCAAAGATTGTGATGCACAAGTGAGCAACTGCCACTGAGATTAATATGAATGCTAATGGCTTTCTGCAGCCTTCATAGGGATTTGTTCATACTCATAAGTAAAGAAGATAATCCCACACAAATACACAGACCTGATTTCTGTCTCATCACCCAATCCACACAATCCTCCCTCCAGCACAGACATATTGTCTCTCTATTAAAGTGAAAAATTACTCAATATGAATCTAATGATCAATGTTAACACCATTTTTGGGAATACGTCATTTGCTTATGAGTCTGCTGTAATGCACTTTTGCAGTCAATAAGCAGGAACATGATTTCCCCCTTTCCCGTGTAAACATCCCTTCCACAAGTCACATGGAAGTGAGGTGGGCAGGCCACATATACTTCACAATGTAATCAACAACTGAATCCTGTAAGTGTTCACTGAGTTAAATGCTACATCTCCAGAGATCTGGATGAGCTCAGAGTGGTTTATGTATGTAAATATTATTTTGGTCAGTCTAACTGTCTTCCTGATGTGTTTAATAAGTGATGACTGTTACATAAATGCTACAGTTTCCATCCCAATTATTATTATAAACAGTCCTTCTAAAATCTCTACAATGTACAAAAACGATTAAACTAGAATGGTATTGCTTGAAGTACATAGTGTTACAAGTCGAACTATGTAATATGGAAAATGTATGTGAGATAATGTGTTGCATGTATGAGCATTAATAATATGTGCATATGGACCCATGCTAGTAACAAATAGTCACTGGCAGTGTGAATGAAACTTAAAGACATATTCAAGTAGTTGAAAATAACCAACAAATTTGATTATGTAAATAGCTAGCAGCTCTAATCTTCAAAATTTGACTGTAAGCACAATAAAAAAAGGCCCAAATTGCTAGTAAATTTCACAAACATTTACAAAGAGCCAGCATGTCTCACATTAAATTAAACATGAAATTTTGAAGAAGAAATACTAAAATAGTATTTTTCATTAAAAAACATACTCCAATGAAAACTAAAAACTAAACTAAAAACTATGTTTTTTAATGTATTTATTTTATTTTATTTTGTGCCAGGCATGATTTTAGGATTTAATAAACAATAACACCATGATTTTCTGTAAAGCTGTTCTGAAAACAAATGTCTATTGCAAAAATAAAAAACTAAGCCAATAAATAAAATAAAATAAAATAAAAAATCCTGTCATCATTTACTCACCTTCCAAACTTATACATAACTTTCTTTCTTCTGTGGAAAATAAAAAATATGAACTATCACTACAATTATGAGTGTGTAATATTATGGAGTCCAGGAAGAGGTATTCATTCAAGTTCACTTAAGGTTAAAGATTTAGAATAACCCCAGACCAGAAAGTTGGAGAATTATCAATTCTTTGCCTTGAAAGCACTGTAATGAAGAAAATTAAGAATTAAAACTAAATGTACCCTGAAGATATAATGCTAAGCTGCACAAAGTGGTTTCAGTGCTCTGTGAAATGTGCCTCATTTCTGACATCCGCAGTGTGGGCACTGTAGCCAGATTCCCGTCACGACAGTTGTGCATAATGTGTTTGTGGTTTCCATATTGAATTGGTTTGGTAGGGGTAGCCTTCGAGAAAAGGATCTCATTATTAGTGCCAGTGAGAAATCTTCCTTGCTCTCTGTTGCGTGTTGTGGGTGTTGGAGGAGTAGGAGGGGGATGAATTGAATATTTGTGTGTGAGTGTGTGCGTGTGTGTCCGTGTGTGCGCTTGAAAAAGAGAAAAGGGGAGAAAGAGAGTTTAACAGAGCTAGACAAGAAAGCTAACACATTGTGAACTAGGGATGCAGTACTGTAGCATACAGTGTTGTGATAGATGATACTAGAGACAGTAGCTCAGATTCAAAAACTTTAGTGAACTGCCACACTGTGTACTGCCTACTTAGGCAGCTTCTAATGCAGCATAGCTACTAACCATCTTAGAGCCTCATAAGTGAATTATTTGGAGCACTACATATAAAATGCAATTCAAAACAACACATGGACACACTTGACAACAGGGTTGGATGCTAGCATGTTGCCAAGTTATGAATGCAATACAATAAGTATAAAAATACATTGCACCAGTAATGCATTTTTTGTTAGAGTATTTGAAACATTACTTTTCAGTACTGAATGAAGTAAACAAGAACTGAATTTGAAATAGCACGTTACTATTTCTGACATACAAGTTCTGTCATTCATCACTCACCTTCACGTCGTTCCAAACCCATAAGACCTATGTTCATCTTCAGAACGCAAATGAAGGTATTTTTTATGAAATCAGAGAGCTTTCTGACCCTGCACTTTAGGGTGAACTATTTAAACTTTAAAAAGATGTTTAAAAGGAGTAGTATGCTAGTAGGCTATGTTATTCTGTATTTAGCCAATATTTCCAAGCTGATATTATGAAAGTGCATATACCATGAGTTTCTATTTTTATTTGGCATACTATTTATATGCAGAACTTGACTTTGGCATGCATAGGATACACAATGGTTTGGATTAGGGATGTGGGGTAGGTGCATATTTGTACACCAAAACTGTATTTCATATGCACGCCAAGACATTGCATATTATATGCACAGTGAAAACCGAAAATCATGCTAATCATGCTATTTTTTCATGAGACCATTCTCATATTTCTCACCACATCTACTTTTTTTTTTTTTTTTATGTGCTCAATGTGGATATTAAATAAGAGTGGCCAAAATAAGATATCATAGTAGGCAGCAGCACAATTAAATACACTGTTTAACTAAAAAAACTGATAACCTGCGTGTATCAGTTACTCACATTCATTCCATTCCAAACAGATATGAATTAATTTATTTTATGGATCACTAACAATATTTTTAGGATTCAAATTTTTGCTGCTGTTACTTTTGTTTTGGAGCCCACTGTCTTTGCTACAAACACCCTTCAAAATAACTGTGATTAAAAAAATAACGATAGTCAGACTAGTTTGGAACAACATAAGGGTGAGTAAATGATCATAACATTTTATTACATTTTTTTATTTTTAATATGAACAATCCCTTTAAAATGCTGCTTCAGTAGGAAGATGACTAATGAGTATAAGTAATATGTATTATTTTTTTTAGATTTGAATTATTATTTTTAGATTTTCTATTTTCATTTTAGTCAAACTTTTAATTTTATTGTGATTTTGTTATGTATTTATTTATGTTTTTTTATTTTTATATGCTTATAGTTTTTATTAGTTTTCAACATTAAAAAAAGAGAGAAATGTTGCCTTGGCAGCTAGCTGAATTTTTTATAAATGTATTTAATTTTTGTTTGTTTGTTTGTTTAGTTTAGTTAACTATAATAAACCTGAAAAGAACTACACAAGGACGCTTACATATTGTGATCTGGGAATACCATATTGCAGCATGCGTGTATATATGTGCTATATAAAGATTTTGATAAATGACACCAGATAGTTTACGTGTGTGCATGTATGCATGCAAATGTGTGCTTATTTGCATGTGTACATACTTCTGCATTTTAACGAGTGTACTAGCGGTCCAATAAGTATCGTTCGTGTATGTCTGGTGAGGGCAATCCAGATCACAACAACCCCAGCTGAGGTTGAGGAGAGGTGGGGGGTATAACAGGGAAACGTGACCTACATACCCCTTACACAAACACACAGACACACACTCCCAGTATCTCATTAACATAACTCACACATATGTGTATACGACAAATAAGCGGCAGTGACTTGAGACGGGGAGAGGATGGAGAGCTATTTACGTCACCCTCTTTGTTTATTTTAATCTGCTGCACTCATCCCTTGCTGCCTATTCAGCGAGTCTGTTTTCATTTGCCTATCAGCAGATGCCCTTTTCTTGATTTATAATGCTCACGGCATCACCTCGCCGACTCGGGAGGGAAATATTTAATTAAACTGAGATGGGTGGGCCTCTTGTGCCGCTCTCAGGGGCCAAGAGCAGAGGGGCCGCTCGTGTGGTTTTTTCTCACTGATGGTGCTATGAGCAGGTAACAGAACCCGGGAAACTAGCTTAACGTTACAGAAGCCAATTGTTAAGCATCTCGAAGGATATATAATGATGCCTTAACTACATCTCTCTGCTTTTTATTCCATGGCAGAGTTTTCGCTGTCTGGAAAACCTGATTAAAATATGCAGAATTTCATGGTTCTGATGAATTATTACTGTACTGAAGTCTACAGAAAAGTGAGTTCCCAGAATGTGGTCTCAAAGAGAACGGTTTGAGTGAATGTGTGTGTGTGTGTGTGTGTGTGTGTGTTATGCAGCTGGTGGTATTTCTCTCCGTCATTTCCCTCTCAGTGCATTTGCGTTAGTAGCAGCCGGGCTCAGGACAGCCATTAATCACAGGATAAAATGATAGATGTTCTTCATAGAATAAGTGGATGCACCGTGCATGCAGAAATAACCTGCTGTGCTGGCTCAAGGAGGACACACAAACATTTTATCTCTCTCCCGTTTTTACCTGTGCACACACATACACGCCACAATAATACACTGCTTTGCAGGAAACATCTAAAGCACACAGACAACCAACACATTCTCATAACCCACTCTGCAGAGTCTACGTATTTAGCTTTCTTAAAAAAAAAAAAAAAAAATAGAAAAGAAAAGAAAAGAAAGAGAAAAGATAAAATTGTGTTTCTGTCTAAGAACTGTCCTGTCAAAACAGATATTTAAATACATCCCACAAAACAAATTAATATAGCGGTTGAAACTCTGATTCGGCGATTTTGAGAAATTGATTAGTTCATTTTGTGAATGAATCATTGAAACTGTTTTTATGAACTGATCAACCAATTCATTGAAAAGAACGATTCATTAAAAAATCATTTGTTTAAAATATATGTAAATATGGCCAGTAGTTGAATCAGTGTGGTGCTGAATTTTAAAAAGGCATTTTTCATTTAGTATTTCCCTGATGCAGCTATATTTGATATAATTACATTAAACAAATTATTTGCAGGAGAATCATTCTGCAAATTTATGTAAATTGATCCACACTTCTGTATAGGCCTATATGACAACTGATCAAGTTGTGTATCCATTACCACTGAAAGACACTGAAAAAAGTTATAACTGGAATAATAAATAATGGCACGGACATAAAAAAAAGATAAAACAAACAATAAACCAATTCTAATGGATTTTATGAGACCATAATATGCTGTATATTTAGAAACTAAGTAAAGTCATGTACTTTACCACAGTTTTCACCAAACAAAAACAACTAGTGAACTGCCCTTGAAAATCAGTAGTATATTCCTAAATATATGTGAAATTCATAGCTTTGTAATCAGAACGTCATCCAGTCATGATTACATGCGAATACACGCTGATGCTTTATGAGGATGTGTAACTTGATGGAATCGATTGCAACACAATCAGCTATGTTTGATTTTTTTATTATTATTATTTCAAGGGACGGATCTATTCATCAAGGAGTCTATGACTTTTAACTTCAGATATTCAGACCTTCATGCAACACACACACACCATCACCAGTGCACTCATATATGCATATATATATATATATATAAAACACTCTGAAACTTCTGTTAGGTTGAACTCAACACAGCAGACAGAAGCTGCAATCACCCCCATCTCTCAGGCTCATTTTAATTGAATGTGGTCCCAGGCACCTAGTAGAATAATAACACCCTTTCCGAGCGAAAGCACTGTTTGCATCCAATTACCGGTGGGGGCAGGGGCTGGTGGAGGCTGGGTGTAACAGCAGCAATGACAGAGATCAGGGAGAGTTTATGACCCTTACACATCCAGCAGTTTCTACTTATGGCCTGTGAGATAAACAGACAATCATACTGGCCATGTATCATCAGCCATGGAAATATTGAAATTAACGCTCAAAAATGGGGAGAAAAAGGAAAAGCAATAGAAAAGCAACATTCTAATGCTTAAGTGACAGAGATGCAACAGTAATGAGGATGGACTGAGTTAGTCACATTTTTATCAGAGTATGCAATACAGATTATCATTATAAAGAAATGGAAACTATAATAACAAATATATAATTCAAATATATTCGTAATGTAGTTTTTTGTTTGTAGCTATACATTTAATATATAACACAAATAACATTTTATGTACAAAAAGAAAAAATAATTTTAATTAATATATATATATATATATATATATATATATATATACATTAAATTGGACATGATTTTTAAATGTCATTTTTATAAAAAAAAATAATAATAATAAAATACACACAGTTAACTATAGTATACACATTGAATATAGTGTTAATAAAAAATAAGAGTCCAAAAATATAATAAATATAAATTGCATGGTCTGCATAACTCTGAATGATAAGAAATCGCTACTTAAAGAGCTATTTCTACCAGATTTAACCAATAACAGTTTGTTTTGTTATTATAATTTAATGCAAATAGGTTAGTTCAGTGATAGATCAGTATATATATATATATATATATATCATTATTTTTGACTTGGATAGAACCAGTTTTGAGGTTTTGATGTTACCATTTTTAGGTTGGCATTTTTAGCCGGTTCATTTGCATAGTTAACTGGTGCCTGTATTTTGGAGGAGGAGCTTAGGTAATTAGGCATTAAATGGAGGTTGATCTGTTGCTATCTTTATACTGATTTATTTAAATGGAAAAGCTGTAATTGCTCCTGCCCAGATACAAGGAGAGTGAGAGAAAAAAAGAAATAAGCCATCCAGCAGCATTAGGGCAAGACCCTCTTCAGCACTTCCTCATAGGTCATGCTCAATTACAGCCCCAATACTGCACTTTCAAAGTGCTTTTATTCAGATTTAATGCTAATTGAATAGACTTATTTGCATGTCAATCAGTTTATTTGTGAGTTCTGTGTATTTGCATGAATGAATTTCCAGAGGATGCTATCACAGTTACACAGAGAATCAGTGCATTGCTGCTGACCTTCAGAACAGGGCTAGTGAAAGAACTTACACAATCCTTTATAATAATATGCATATATTAAAAAGATAAATAATTTCTTATATTTTAGCTATGATTATAGATACTTAAAAGATTTATTTATTTGTCTATTTAATGCTCAAACTTAGCTGAAATAGCTAAAAAGGGCTATTTAATTAGCATGACTTCCATTGCTACAGTTGCTTCCATGGCTCTCAACTTACCCCACATAATATAACAATCTGCACACTGCTGGCATACTGTCATATATATATATATATATGAAAATAATTGGCTAGAGTAAAAAGAACAGCAGAATAAAACAGTAAATGGAAAGTCCCTACAAAAATACAAAAACAAACTAGTGCGTGAGTGTGTGTTGTTTTTATGTTTACAGATATTTTTCTCCTTTCCTCTATACCACATGAACATGTTTGCACTGCCGGTCTTTCCTGTTGGCTCGTCTTGTCCTCCAAGCTTGCCAATTCTGAGGACCTCATAAAAACTGTAAGCCTTCAACAGACAAAATTTGGATGCTGACATCAATAAAATGGCCCTTGTCGGACTAGACCTATAAAAAAGCAAATATAACTTTTTTTCTCAGAGGTTATGGGCTGTGTAACAATGGACAATCCAACTCACAATTTCATGCATCTACTATACTACCTCTCCATGATACCAGTGAATTTGTATGGCGACTAGCTGGCCAGAAAATGCCTTGCATCTTTAGCTATCAGTACCAGGAGTCGTCGGTGGAGGGACATGAGGTGGCTGAGATAAAAACAGTTTCATGCAAACTATGATTGAAACAAACAGCCTTTAGAAGTGGTGGAGTGAACAGAGAGGGGGAGATGGTGGAAGAGGAAAAGAGAATTAGAGGGAAAGAGAGAGTTGGGGCTTGGAAGGAAAGATTGAGAGAGAGAGAGAGAGAGAGAGAGAGAGAGAGAGAGAGAGAGTACAGAGTAAAGAGGTCAGTTTGAGATTATAAAACAAAGCCTGACCTAACCTGGCCTATTTCTGACTACAGCCTTCTCTCCACACAGACCTAGAAATGACAGATTTAAGAGAGTCACTGCTTTTCAAAGGAGATGACAGTAGTCATTTTATAAACCTACATTTCAGCTCTGCAAAATGCACAAATATGTGAGAAATTAATTTCATCATTCAGAATTCCTGGAATTCCTCAATTAAAAGGTTAGTTCACCCAAAAATGAAAATCAGATTGTGTGTTTTACTCACTCTCGAGTCATCCTATGTGTATATGACTTTCTTCTTTCAGACGAATCCAGTCGGAGTTACATTAAAAATTGTCCTGGCTATTCCAAGCTCTATCATTGCGGTCAGTGGGTGTTGCAGTCTAAAAGTCGTCAAATAAAGCGCATGCATAATTCATAATAAAACATGTCTCACACGTCTCCAGGGGGTAAATTATGGCCTTCTGCATTGAATGCATGCGTTTTTGTAAGAAAAATATCCCTATTTCAATTGTAATAAATACTTTTTTTCTCACTTCTGTTATCGGTCACACACGGAATGTCGTAGTATGTCAGTGTTGCGTGAATATGTAAGTGTTTATTACGTTTGAAGTATGGATATGGATCTTGACCCTAAAATATGGAAGTGGCCCATGATGCTGTGGTGCAATGTGCTGGATGCTGCCTACACCAGGGGCAGCCAATGGTGGTCCAGGAGAGCCACTGTCGTGCAGGCTTCAGCTCCAGCTCTAATCAAACACTTGAACAATCTAATCAAGGTCTAAGGCTTAGAAAGCTAGAGGAAGGTGAGTTTTTATCAAGGTTGGAGCAAAACTCTGCAGGACGTTTTCTTTTTTTTAATTATGTTTTATTTTCTATTTTTATTTTAATATTAGTTATTAATATTAGTTATTTTGTTGTGTTTTTGCCACCATTCTTGTCTAATATATGTTGTTTCTTTAAATTTTATTTCCATTTTAATTATTTCAGTACATCAGCTTAAACTAAATGATAATGAGAAATGTTGTCGTGGCTTTTACAGTTTATTGCATAAAAAGTGTCTTTATGGTTTTAGTTTTAGTTAACAATAACAACCCTGGGTTGAATAAATCAAGACATTTTACTGTACTATATTGTGATATTATCATACTTTTTTTCCTGCATGAAAAAGTGATGACTTACATTTAAAACCAAATATATACCGTACATTTAAATCACTCATTATTTTCAGTTGAATACCTTTTACATGAACATAAAATATTAACTGCAAAACAAAATACCTTATTGTCAGAAACACAATAGTAAAATAAATTCAAACGAACTTTCATGCTATCTTAAAGCTGCGCTAGGGAACTTTTGACGTTCTAGCGGTTAAGGAAACATTAAACTATTTTCCACCAGTTCTTGGTGTGACATGTTCACACACTGACAAACATTACAAGCAGATGTCTCTGAAGTGATTTGAATGAAGTTCCCTGCAGTAGGCCTGTCTGTTTTGTCTCAATGGGGTGAAATACACATTGTTGACAGTCTTGCCCTGAGCCAGTGCTGTAGAGTTTCTTATCCACCCTTTTCAGGGCCTCCGTGGTCCCCCGCCCCCATTCCCTTACACACACAGCATGTGTACAAACTACAGACAGCGAGAGGTACAAAGGGCCAGGTCTCGTCTCTTCAGCCGTTAACACTGGAGTACTCCTGACAGCACTTCACAAAAACCCTACAATACACTCTTTCCTCACAAACAGGAGTCTTCATCGTTCACAAATAAAGACGTATTTTAAAACAAACAGCCTCATAACCCTAATGAGAGAAATAGTGTCTGTTTGCCTGAGTGGTTTAAACTCACAAACACACAAGAATCTCATAGGAATGAAGAATACAAAGGAGATCTCTTTAATTTCTCAATTGCTTCCCTAAAACAGCAATGAGATTAAAAGGAGTCTGCATAAATCTCTCCCTTCTCAAATCTCAGAATAAGAAATCTCTACGGAAGCCTGTTTCAGCCTCAGAGTAAATAATAAAGAAAGAATTTGTATGAACATTAAATTAGAAAAAAAGTCATTATTGGATATTTAGTCGGAGTTATGAGAAATGACATTGCAGTTGGGAGAAAGTTAGTGTGAGTCCAATTACGAAAAAGAAAGTTCCACTTGTGCGATACAAAGATGCAAATGTTATGCAAGCCCATCTCCAACACAAGATTTACTAATTAATTCTATCTTTTTTCTCACAATTCTGTCTTTTAATTGACTTAAAAATAAAATAAAATAAACTTCAAATCTATTGTGAGAAAAAGTTGCAATTGCCCTTTTTATTTTTTATTCTATGGCAGAAACAAAAAACAAGATGTAAACTCAGAAAACAGATTAATATCTCGCCATTTTAATTGTTTTCTCATCATTGTAAGATAAAAAGCTATAGTTATTTTTTTTATTTGATATAAAGTCGCAATTACAAAATATAAGATCCTAATTATGAGGAATAAAAAGTCACAAACTTGAGACAATTACAAGACGTAAAGTCAAGAATCAAAAAAGTACCAGATTTTAATATGAACTTTTGATGAAACAATTCTCTGAATTTATTTGTTCAAGATGCACAATAATTTTATTTGTACCAGATGTCATTCTCATCTGTTTTCTTCTTCTAAGGGTTCATTTAAATTATATTTAAAAGATAATTTTTACAAAGCACCCTCTGTAGTAAACGTTTTTTTTTTCATTATGGAATTTTGAATCTGAATTGGGTGGGTGGGGGGGTGCATTTCATTCATAGATTTCTCTGGAAGAAATTCACATATTCATAGTGTTTCTAGTGTGTCTTAAAACTCACTTGAGGACATATTCTCAATGGAATGCTGAGGGGAGAGAAGTCTGGGAAAAGTAAAGGAAGCACTCTCAGCGGAGTAACCAATCCCTCTCTTCTTTCAGCCGACAAGCAGAGCGCTAACCACAGTGGCAAGTAAGGGTGATCTGTTTTGAGACATATGGATGCATGCGGTGTCAGACCCAAAGCCTGCCGTGAATAATGAGATTTAACTCAATTAGAAATGTCATGAGGTGCCGAGAGAGCAGAGGAGAGATACAGAGAGGGATAGAGAGACAGTAATCCACACATGTCCTACTCTTTCGACACTAGATTATAGCCTCAGCAACTGTTTATCCTTTCTGTAAACGTTCTACCCTGGTAGAGGCACCCATCATCTCAATGGCATGCGTTTGAGAAGATTTGATGAACAACAGGTCTAATTAAAGGTGTACTCAGTCAGAGGTGCACACAAACACACATATATATAAATGCATGCATGTATGCATAAAATATATTTTTATATATAGCCTACATTAACATTTGCAATAAATACCTAATCTCTACTTGTTTACAACTGAAGTTTTCTAAACATCTAATGTTTTAGAGTCCAGCTACGCCTCATTGAATCACATAAACAACATTTTGGATTCAAGCGGCGAGTTTCTCAAAAAAAGGAGTTTGTAGCATGGAACATATTACAGATATTTTGTATATTTCCTACTGTAAACATTTTAACACTTTTATTTGTAATATGCATTGCTATGTGCTACATTTGGACACATTTAAAGGTGATATTCTCAACATTTTGCGTATTTATTCAGCTTTCAGATGATGTAGAAATCTAAATTTCGAAAAAATTGACCATTATGACTGGTTTTGTTGTCCAGGGTCACATATGTGAGAAACAGGCTGTGCAGAGCAAAACACAACAACGATGCTGTACGTGAACACAGCATGTCTGTATGTATTGATTTATGTATTATGAATCTCAAAAATAGCCTTTGAAACGTCTACTAGATAACAACACATAATGCTGTCATGATACTTTAGAAAAGAGCAGCCAATCAAAAGCAGGAAAGGTATCAAGTTAGTAAAGCAGGTTTAAAACAATATCTGAGGCCGGACTTTTTGTCACACACACCTTTAGTGTGTTGTCTCTACTGCAAAGAGCTTGGATACTTAATGTGGACATTCAAAACCATTTCTGTCTCTTCTTAGTAGCCTCCTCGTCCGAGCACTCACCATTACCGTACCTCACTGGCCGTTACACAGAGAAACCAAAGACTGTGGATGATTCCACTGGGATGATTTGGTGAGAAGCCATAATTATATTAGATTAGGACCCTGCAGCAGACAGCTCATCTTCGACCACCTCGGCACCACAGGTTAGACAACAGAGGAGAAAAAAAGATTAAGTGCAAAGAGGAGGTAGAGGTGCAAAGTCATCAAATCAAATCTCAGCCTTTTAGCCATTCGGCTGGCCAGGATCCGCTGCTGACAGGGTTTTTCTGCACAGCCAGAGGTCTTGGATTCTGTCTACATGCTGACTACATATGATCCCTATTAGGGCCTTGCGGGACCCCGCGCCCCTCACTGTCTAACAGAGCAGGTTTGCACAGACTGAGGGCAATGTAAGTGTTAACAGGTACCGCTCTGGCGGCAGTGTTTAGACGCACACATATCTATCTTGGAAATGACCAAGGTGGGTATAAATTAGTCAAGGTCATCTCTAATGTGCTTTGATTTATATGTCAAATTCAATCAGTATTGTTGATGACCAGCATCTGAAGAATTAAGTGTGTTTTGCAGAGGGTTTTGTGAACCATTCCATATGCATTCAATTCAAATTTTGAGTTCCCAGTAGGAGCTTTTAACGGGAACGACACCTCAAGTAAAACCCACAACAACCCTGACTTTAGAATCCAAAATGGCAGCTCACCATATAAATAGTAGGGAAAAAGTAGAAATATATTGTTTATTAGCATAAACTCTGCAGTGCAGTATCCAACTTCTATCTACTTCAGGGATACTTCAGCATTATTATTTTGGCAGTATTTTCTGTTTTTATCGACTGACATTGCTAACAATTGATGCATCCATCTTGGTTTTCTGACTTGTGCACTGAAATACGCTCAACACGGGTTTATTTCAACGATAACATTGCTCTGTGACATTATTGTTATAATTGACTCTACTATATTTTTACATTTTTTTAAGAATGAAAGATTAAAGAAGATGAGGTTAAGATCTATTAAAAACAATTTATCTTTAGCAGTTTTTCTACATGTTGGAAACATGTTATATATGTTAGATGATGTCACACCACAACCTGGTTTAAAACCAACATGCTTTCTCTTTTCTGATATAACTCTGTTTATTAAGTAAACAGCAAAGAGAAGGTGTGCAGGAGAAAAGACGTGATTATAAGCAGCGATTATCCAGGTTAAATCTTTATCTAAACTAACTCCAATTGACCAATGTCCTAATGTCTCTAGGGATTGCATTATAGTTTTTATCCACTTAAGCAGAGTGGGCATCTGCAGCTGTTCTCATGCAGAGAAAGAGGCAGGGAGTGAGAGAAGAGAGAGAGAGAGAGAGAGAGAGAGAGAGAGAGAGAGAGAGAGAGAGAGAGAGAGAGAGAATTAGGCAGGAATCCTAATTTATTTAGCATTTGTTTCACTGTGACTTATAATGATGCTGTATTAATATTAAATAAATGCCTTGGATTTTCATATTAATACATAAAGTTTTTCTCACATTAATTCACATCTTTATCACTCATCCTTTTCGATTCTCGTGCACTATACATTCTCATGCCAAACTCTACAGTATCAGCATGCAACAGTGCCTTACAGTTCTCACTGCCAAGTACTAACTGCACAGATACGCTAATATGCATACAATTGTGCCATCATCTTGAGTGAAATATGAATATCTTGTCGCTGGTACTCACTGCAAATCCCAGAGGCAAAAGAACTGTAATCTTGCAAGCGGAAGTCATTCCCATCTGAATAATTGATGAGAAATTATTGGCATAAGAGGTGGCATGTGCCCACAGTCTTTTCAGCTGAGACGTTCAGCAATGGTCATCAGAGCATCATAAATGACAGAACAACTTCCCATGCAACGTAAAACACCTTTTAAGTTGATCTTTTCCAAAGAAAATACAAATTATGATTTAAAAAATATTTTTGATTTAATTATAATTTATTTACAAATATTGACCAAACAGTTAATTTAGGTTAATTACAGTTTAATTATTATTATTATATTTCTTTTTGAAATACTGATCATTTACAAAAGATAAATAACCATTGCTTTACATATGCAAAATAACCCTTATTATTATTATTGTTATTGCTGTTATTATTTATACGTATGATGCATTCTGAAATTTGTGTTTGCTTGCACTCCGCAAGTTTGTATCTTGGTTATCTAATTTCAAATGTACTAATTTCTTATTCCTGCGGAGGGAGGATGAGACGCTGACTTGAACAGCTGCTTCATGACCCAAAAAACTGTCAGTCTTTCCCTGGAATAAATTGTGGAATGTTCCATTTTTTCAGGCAGGGACGCGTAAGGTTCCGTATGCAACGAATAAGAAGGTAAAGTTCTGAAATTTCTGTGAGTAAGACTGAACATACTTTTAAAAATATATTAAGTGATCAATCCTAAGTATATATTAAATATAATTTGAACAACTGAATGCGTCAACAGGAATAATGTCTACATTTCCCCCCGGCTCCGGAAGCCCTCTTTCAGGCAGACCCATAGTAGAATCAATTCACACAGTGGGGAGCTTGAAACCGTCCACTCGTGCTTCTCAGCTTAGTTTGGAAAAATAAGTCTCGAACACAGTTTGATTTCAAAGTTGTACGATGTGGTTTGCGAGAGAAGTTGCGACGTTCTTGCAGCAATTCAGTCATTCGCTATTTCAAACGACCTCCACATGAACACCGTTGAGAGATGATGTCGTGCCTGATGAAACGAGTTAGCGTTTATTAGACTGAGTTGAAGCTGTTATTGAAACACGTATCGCACGTTGGAAGCGAGATAACCATCTTTCTATGCGCTTATGCAGCTGAGTTCAGTTATCATTGACATTACGTGACATCGGTCATCCTCTGTATTATTTACACTGAAGTATTCAAGTCCATGTTTAGAATGTTATTAAAATACTTAATTAAATATACATAAAATATGCTCTTATCTGGTATTATGGTTAAGATGCTAAAATATGTCTTGGACCACTTACATAAAACCTCAGCCACGGCAACTAGTTTTTAAACCAAAGTCAGGGGCCAAGGACATACAGACAAATCCGGTAGCGTTAACGTGTCGTATAAAATCAAGTTGCATTTTAAGACTAGATTTATATCCCATGTGGTATCTCTGTTACTTAGATTTGGTGTGCAAATTAGTCACAGGACTTTAACGGAGAAACTTTTTAAAGGAATATATGTGTAAATATTTGTTATGTGTGTGTGTATATATACAAAAAGTGGGAAATAATTACAGTATTTTGACGATGTAAGCTCGGATACAGATAGATCGAGCAGTTGTTGCTATGGTTACCTTTACGCAGGCGACGCGTTTCTTTGCGAACAGATAGATTGTAAATGTTTGTGATTACTGAAACGTTGTATCGCGCGCGTGTGTGTGTGTAATACATGTTAAGGATTTCACATCTCTAAAGTCTACAGAAATATAACATTGTACACTTATGATTGACATCTGTCAAGGTTATTTGGATGTTGTCAACAACTCAAGATGACAAACATCAAGCCAGCAACGACAATGCACATTATTTAAGCCATAAAAAGTAGTTTAGAACTTAAATATGACAATTGATATATGAGCAGAACTCATGTTTTATTTATTTATTTAAATTAGGCGGTGACGTTATAGCAATTTTAGCATGTTTCCCCCCACATGAGGAGAAAAGCAGCAGCGGCAAACAGTCATTTTATGATTCCTGTCAGCCCCAGAAAGAAAGGATCCTAGCGCCTCCTATGTGTGAATGTGAAGATTAACACATTCATGAACACTCAATAGAAGTAGGCCTACCTTTAGCACAGGTAAACCGATTCAGTTGATCCACCTTTATTTCCAACGCGGAAGTTAGCTATTTCCTGTAGGCTAAATGTTTCTTCCGATTTAGCCGATAGACAAGAGTGCACTAAACGATAAAACTATTGGCAATAAACCAGTGTGTTTACAATTATAATAGTAGATAAAAAAAATAATATGATAACAAATACTAGTTTGCAACATCAAGCAGCATAAAGGACTGTTTTTGTACAACTAAAATAACTTGAAGCAGAATTCACTGAAACCTGCCATGTTCGAGTTACAAATGGCCGCCTTTACAATTAAAGTCAATGGGCCTACAGAACTACATATTACGTCAATGATTTTGTTCACTTATATTGCTAATATCAGGGTGTAATGATAACTTGTGGTTTTTGCATATTTACATGACTCTCTTGGATGCGGCAACTGACAATACTGTATATCCATTTACAATATATTTGCACTGTGTTGCCCGTAACATCCTTACAGCCAGTTCATACTGTTGCATTCATAAAACGTTGCATCTTCCACGTGCAAGTAAGCCTTCTTTGCTTTGACCAGTTAATATTAAGGATTGTGATGCTGTCTCAAGTCCCTTACACTCTATAGAAGATGTGTGGCTGTGTGTCAGACCGAATCATGAATTCAGGGGCTGAGGTTTGTTGAACATGTCTGTGTACTGGAGAGTGCGTCATACTTTGCTGTGTGAGTCATCAGATATATTGTTAGGTTTGGGGAAGAGACGGCCCCTGCTCTCCATCCAATCAGAGTTCAGGATGAGCCAAAACAAGGCCTTGGGTTAGTACTCACACTCATATGTGTCTCTCAGCATGTGTTTGTGTGTGACAGATCCACTGCCCGCTGATCACACATCTCACATCCTGCCACTCGGTGAGGATCTGCCAGCCAGCCGCCCAAGGACTGGAATCTGTTTGCCCAGTATGCCAGTGTTGACATGATAACTTATGATTTGATACGGATAAAGTCAGGAACCTGCAGAAATAAAGTGGAGCCCCTGTGTTTGTGGATTAAACAGTTATCACTAGGTAAGCAAACCATTGAGTCTCACCGTGGAAATGTAACGAGCCTCTCTCTGTAAACTATAACATGTGGAGACAGTGAGTAGGAATCACAAACCTTGTTCTAACACAGCAGCAACAAACCTATCCATAACAATACAAACGTTTAACACATTATGATCTACAAAAGTTTCCATGTGTGCTGGTTTTCCTGAGACACATCCAGCAAAAATGCACTGAAACCTGAGGATGAGGCAAAGCAAGGCTCTGGCAGTTTCTGTAAACAAACCTTTGATGCATGATGGATGACTAATATTGTGACATCACTACAATAATTGTCTTTATTACGTAAAAAAAAATAGCACAAAGTATTATTTTTCTAAACTAATCTCTGAAAGATTTAATCAAACTAAAGGTCTTGAATGATTAAACTCTCATGAATTAACACTGTTTATCATTGTAACCAATTGATATTGAACACCTGCATTAAAATCATGCAAATTTACTGTACATCTCTTCACTACTATGGGCCAGTTTCAATACCCACACTTGCTCTCTTGGCCACTACAAAGTGGACACAAGTCTGTCCCAGGTCTGAATAATGCCAAAGCTCAGTGGCTTTAATTTTCACTATATATCTAGGCTAAGCATATCCCATCATTCTTTATGTTTAGCAATTGAAAGATTTTGAGGAAAACTTTTCATTATATATTTTTCATTGAGTAATCAAAAGTTTTACAAAGATTTGGGGTCTTCAAATACAAGTGATACGTCATGTAAGTAGAGAAGTAGTCAAATGCAAAGACAGGTGTTGGTATTGAGACGTGTAGGTGCTCCCATTGCATTTGCAAGTAGAAGTCCGCCACCTAGTGGTGAAAAGTAATTATGGTAACACTTTTTATTAAGCCTGTTGCCTAATGGCTATGCAAAGATATTTCTAATGCATTATTGGTATCTGATTTATTTTAAATTATATGTAATATAATATTTACCTGTTTATTGTAATAGTATTATAACATGAAATTATAATTATTTAGAAGAAAATTCAACTGATTAGAAGGTGTATTATAAGACATTACAGATTAATTGCTTTTTTATGCATTATATAGCCTAACTTCAAAGAAAATGTTACTTCAAACACTTCTGACAGCAGAGATCCCAAAATTGTCAGAAACGAAACCCAGACTTTCTTTAGATTTCAGTGTTTTATCAGGTGTGCACATTAAACAGTGCATTTACAGGCATGAAAATTATTATAGAACGAGCTAACAAAATTACATATTTAGCACTTCAACAAAATTACTGTGTGCGTCTCTGTCACAGGATATTCATTTAGTCCTTATAAAGTGATCGGAGGTTCATTAGTCCAGTGATTATCAACGTGTCTCACTTTAAATCACACACACTTTGTAGAGAAGGAAGACCTATCAACAACAACAACAAAAAAAAAACTTTCAAATGAACCTAAATTACATACATATGACCTTGTTGGCATCACATGCATTGAGACGATTGAAGGAAATGCAACATGTGCTGTTTTCAAAATGGCACAAGTTCACAGGTCAAACTGCTACATTACATCTCCTCCTCCTCCTCCTCATCCTCCTCTGGCAGGATTCCAGGACAGGGTTCCATGGTTACAGCAACACCCATTCCACTGCGCCCAACAGGCATATCTGTTACATACGTCCATACATTACTGCCTGGACAGTAGCACTCCACACTAGACAAGAAACCCCCTTGATTGAATCCACCTGAAATGGAATAATATTTATATTTATGCATTTAGCAGAAACTTTTATTCAAACCAACTTCCATTGCCTTCAAGGTATCAGTTCATGCATCCAGCTCACCTAACGCATAAATCTTGCATTGGTAGACTGTGACTCCATGTGCACTGCGGCAGTGGTTCATAGAGGCCATGGGTTCCCACACGTCTCGAGTGACGTTATATCTCTCCATCGTTTTGAGCTGGGTTTGACCATCATAGCCACCAACTGCATAGAGGTAGTTATCCATACACACCACTCCTACAAACAGAACAACACCAGACAGCTTAGTGCATATCAACTAGTGATTATTTCATTAATACAAACAATCTGGAGTATTTTCTTTTCTCTTAGTACATTCCGGTATGGAGCTCCCTGCCATACAATTAAAGTGAACGGTGACTGAGAATGTCAACAATTCCAAAGCAGTATTTTCATTGTGTTTCAAACACACAGAGCTACCATATAGCTTCAGAAAACTTGGAATACACACTAGTGGTCAAACAAAGTCTCTTATGCTCACCAAGGAAACATTTATTTAATCAAAAAATGCAGTAATGTGAAACATTACATATAAGCATTTCTGTTTTTGATACATTTAAAAATGTAATTTATTTATTTTAGGGGAAAGCTAAAATTTCAGCATCATTACTCCAGTCTTCAGTGTCAACTCATGCTTATATGCTGATTTGGTGCTAAAGAAACATTTCTGATTATTATCAATGCTGTAAAACCTTCTTGCTGTTTAATATTTTTGTGAAAAATGTCATTCAAATGTTTGTGGAAAGTAAGATTTAAAGAAATAATAAAATAGATTTTTTTTAGGCTGCATTAAATTTATGTGATCTGACAGCAAATACATTTATAATGTCACAAAATATTTAGATTTCAAATAAATGGTGGTCAAATATTAAGCACTTAAATCCATTTTCAACATTCGTAATAATTTAATCCATTTGAGTCCCAATAATAACTGACCACTAAAATAAGTAGAACATTCCAAAAATCTTACTTATTTGAAACTTTTGACTGGTAGTCAATGTATGCACTACTTTTAAGATTCTTATTTTTGAGCTGGACAGCTCCTGGTCCCATCTATGTTCATTGTGTGGAATAATCAGTGCGAACATTCTTTAAAACTTAACCTGTTTTATTAAATGGAAGAAGAAGGAACTGTTTTGGAATAATATAAGGGTTTATAAATGACGGCAGAAATTTAATTCCTGTATCAAATGCACAATGCACAGCCGCTGAACCCTGAACGTCGTTATGTTGACTGCACAGCTAATTCTTCAGCTCTTCTGATATGAATCATTGACTGACTATGCCACTGTTTTATCAATTACAGCTTATTGTGTTAGCTGCAGGGTCAAGCAGCTCTGGGAAGCAGGTTTTCCTGGAAGTGCTGTCATCATCATGGACATTTTTACAAATAGTTTCCAGCAACTTTTTTATTGATTAACTCAAGAATAAAAAATACTTGCATTTTTGTTTCCTTAGAAAGTTTTATGTTATTTAAATTATATTTGATTCACATTTATTTCACTTATTTATCTAGCGGTTACTTATTTACAGTGACTTACAAATGAGAAATATAAAAAGTGATTCATCTTTTGAAGGTAATAACAGAAGAAGTGCTGACAATACAAAGGTTCAATCATTGTCTGGAACAGTACAGTATTATGTTTCAACTTTAATGGTGTTTTATGTTGTTGCAGGTTGTAACAACATGCTGTAAAATGCCAGTTGATTAGATATGATGTGGCCTTTTGTTCTTTTATTTTCATATTGTTCCCTTTAGTCACTTTTATTTAATCGCACTATTCACGCGGTACATCATATGCAGTTAACATGTCAAGTAAAAGAAAACCGTTCCAACTCATTAGTTTGATAAATGGAGCAGTTTATTTACCGAGACCACTCCGAACTGTGTTCATAGGTGCCACGTGCTGCCAGGTGTTCGTGTCTGGTTGATAGCGCTCAACCGTGTTCCATCGGTTGTCCCCGTCGAATCCTCCAACCACATACAGACTTCCCCCGCACGCGATGACACCGGCCCCCAGCCGCGCCACTGACATCGGGGCCACAAATGTCCAGCGGTTTGTCTCTGAGTCATACCTGAGAAGACAATAAGCATGAAATCCTTACAAACCAGTTAAGATATTGTCGTCAAGGAATATGATTTCCTAGAAATACCAACGAGGAAGTCAAAACAAAAAAGATTTCAATCATTCTTAATGTCTCAGGCTCATATCTTCAAGAATTTGTTTTCCTAACAATGATATCTAGTGCCAAATACCATTCATAACTGCAAGCAATTCCCATGAGTGGATATATGACCCAACAAAATGTCACAAAAAAAAAACAGCCTTCAGCTAGAAGAGGTTGCATTTAACCGGCCAACAATACAATATCTCCATTTAAAAGCTTGAGTTTCTCTCTTCTGAGTCTTGAATTTCACTCATCTTTGAAATCGTAGATGATCTATCGACATTCATTGTTTGGAATTTGCGTTTTACTCGAGTTTCTAAATAGAATACACGTTCTGTCTCTCCCTGCATTCCTGGACAGATTAACGGTCGGTTTGAGCTGCTCACTCAGTCATAAATAATCCTCAATAGGATTCACATGGCTCTGTTATAAATCTGAACTTGTGCTCGTCTACTAAAAGCTTTTCAAAAACTCCACAAATCCACAGCTAAAATAAGAAATAAAAGAGAGTTAATGTGGTTTATGCCACTAACATTAGAATTTTAATACATGAAAACAATTTTTTTTTTGTAATTTGCTGCAGTCATTTAGACATCCCCCCCCCAAGACTAATTAAAGATAATTAGCTCATTTCTCATCATTAGCAAGACTATTAATGTAATAAGGTCACAGTAGTTTGCTTCTTTATGTAAATGCTATGTTCCATAACCATTTCATGGTAAATATAGCAACCCAATACAATAGATTCCCTCCTTTCAATTGTGATATGTCATGCAGTATATGAATATGACATTCACATGTCACTTACGTTTTGAGTTACTGATGAAAGTTCAAGAAAGGTCTTCTTCCCTGATCTGTCACTGTGCTTACTGTCTAATAAGTATAAAATATTCATATCATATTCATACCACTTATTGTGGAGAAATGTGTTTCTTCTGAAATGCCTAACCTGACTCTGTGCCGCGGAATGTACGTTATGAAACAGATTTGCCTGGAGCTTGTTAGTTTTTGGAAAAGAACCGAGCAAAATGATCTCTACACCCTGATGGAAAGCGCTTTTTTTTCAAATCAAAACACTTCCTGTAACCGATGAGGGATGTATCACAAGCGTAGCGTGTAACACAACTCTTCTGCTAATATTTCATTTTTTATCTCGTACAAAACGGACAGGTGTGCGACGCAGTCTTCAGTGTAATACAAAATCCTTCAACCAAGTTTTAATCTTTCACTCTGCACTGTGCTAATGCTTTGATTCTGTAGCATACGAATAATAGAAAGGAAATAGAATATAAAGGGGAAAAACCCTACATCGTAAAAGAGACAACACAAAACCTTTTCGAGTTCTCTTCCTGTCTCAGCCTCACCTCTCAACGCTGTTGTGATGTGTAGAGGCATGTGAACCCCCTACGGCATAAATGCTGCCGTCAATGACCCCGACACCCACTCGGTTTCTGGGCGTGTTGAGCGGAGCCAGCTGGGTCCACTGGTTAGTCATGGGGTTATAGCAGGACAAAGATCCAGACTCCATGTTGTTCTGCAGAGAGAGATTTCGTCCCCCGACCGTATAAAGGAGCCCGAACAACACGCACGCCCCGAGCCCGCTACAAGGAGATCCCATGTCAGCTAATTTTATCCAGACATTCTTCCGTGGGTCGAAGGCTTCCAGAGAGTCCAGAGAGTGTTGCTTGTACCCTCCTGCTATGTAGATGAGCTGCGTCCCACGATGAGGAGCGGGCGGCAGGGGTTTTCGAAGAGCCATCTCCTGGAAGATCTTGGACAAGAAGTCCTTGCAAGAGTTGGCCTTGCTGAGGATGGGACAGGACTGCAGTTGTCTTTTGAGGAATGTGGGTGGCAGGGCGTAGATGTGGACTGCGTTGAGTAGGGCATGGAAGTACTGCGCTCGGCTTTCCGCATCCCAGCGAACCCAGTCGATGCAGGCCTTATAGACCTCGGACTCACAGAGCACCTTTAGACTGTCCTGACTAATCAGCTCCAGCAGCTGGCAGTGGGACAAACTGAAGAACTCTTCCTCTTTGGTTACCTGTGACAAGGAAAAATATATATACATGCATATATGGACATATGAGTTCAAGTCGGTCATGCAGATTCACCTTTTGACAAACAGAAATAAATTTTGGTTTGAAAGTGGCTTCTGTGTGAACATGCTTTATGCTTTAATGCTACATAATTGGTGATAGCTAATCATTAAGAGCTCTTGTTTTGGCATAACTGACACCAAGTTATGGGTTCCCTTTCTTCATTTTTAGCTACCAAAGCCTTTTTTAATGGCAAATACAGGATGGTAAAAAAAAAAAAAAAAAAATGTTTTCAGTCTTGCAGGACGGAAGACAAGCAATGAACTTACTTCTACAAAGTACTTACTTTAACAATGGACCCTTTTAACATTTCAGGGTTTCTCAGAAGCACAGGTCATCATAGTGGTGAAATGTGTATGTATATATATATATATATATATATATATATATATATATATATATATATATATATATATATATACACACACAGTACAAACCAAAGGTTTATTAAACAGAAGAAACTTCTTTCAAAAACATTAAAAATAGTAATGTTTCCAAACCTTTGGTTTGTACTGTGTGTGTATATATATATATATATATATATATATATATATATATACACACACAGTACAAACCAAAGGTTTGGAAACATTACTATTTTTAATGTTTTTGAAAGAAGTTTCTTCTGCTCATCAAGCCTGCATTTATTTGATCAAAAATACAGAAAACAAAAAAAAATCAGCTTTGCATCACAGAAATAAATGATAATTTAAAGTATAATAAATTTAAAAACAATTATTTTAAATTGTAATAATATATCTCAATATTTCATTTTTTTCTATATTTTTGATATACATATATTGGTACATATATATCGGTATATATTATTATTATTATTATTTATTTTTTTTTTGGATGAAAACTTGCAGGCTTGTGACTATCCCATTGACTGCCAAGCAAATTACAATCAAGCTCCAGAAAAGAATGAAAGACATTGTCTGAATAGTCCAAAATGGCGCTACAGTGATGCAGATATAGAGGAGACAAATCTTTGAATATTATATTACAATAGTATTAATAATATATATCAATAATATATATACAAAGTATTTTTTTTTCTTCGCATACAAAAAGTATTCCCATCGATTCATAAGGTTAAAGTTGAACCACTGATAGCAGTTGGACTATTGACATTGACAATGTCTTTCATACTTTTCTGGACTTTGAATGTAATTTAATTGGCAGTCTATGGGACAGTCACAAGCCTCCCTGTTTTCATCCAAAATATCTTAAATTGGGTTCTGAAGACGAACAAAGCTTTTACAGGTTTGAAGCGACATGGGGGTGATTAATGACAAAATTTTCATTTTGGGGTGGAGCATCCCTTTAATAACTGAAGAAATGCAGTCTGTTAAAAGGGTCCGTAGCTTGGAGTCGTGTGGACCACATTTACTTTGGTCATTTTTGACCATTATAGTATAAATCACCATCCATTTTCTTTGTCTGGGAAAAGAGGAGCTTGCACATTCTACCTAACATCACTTATTTTCTTTGTATGAATGAAGAAACAAAATAATGCGGGTTGTAGTAACATGATTTCACAATTTGGGTGAACAATTTCAGTAATGCCTGATTCATGTGACAGCTGGATCCTTTATACGAATCAATATCCATCTGCGAGACAGACCTGAGTTCCATTGACAAAGCAATTAGCTCCACAGTGCCATTCTCTATAGCCTTCATTCATTCAAAGACTAACTGTTACAGGTCAATGGCTGTGTAGTACAGTTACTTAAGAGAGCACAGCAGGTGGCAACTATCGATCACTGCTAACTGACATTTCAGTGAACGGAGTCAAAGGGGCACGCACCTCATTGAAGTGAGTGTTGATATACTCTCGTGTGCGAAGGTGCAGATCAGTGCAGCCGATCTCCTCTGCAAATCTCGAGATGCCGATGACATTTGATGGCTCCAGGTTCTTCGTGAGGAAATCGCAGCACGCTTTGGCCACCTCTTCCATCTGATAGCGCATCGCAGTCAAGAGGACGTGAAGAACACACTTCTCGCCCACTGTTATACGGGAAGTGTAGGCAAAGTCAATGAGGCGGCTGATGACCTGAGGGCACACGTCTCGCAGGGTGACCTCCGAGGCATTGCATTCCTTGAAGTTACTGGTGAACATGGCTTTGAAGTAAGGACTGCAGGCAGCCAGCACCAGTTTATGCACCTGGGGAATGTAGACACTTGTTCATGGCTGGGGTAAAAAAAACAAACAAACCTGAAACTAAATCATGAGAGCTGTATGTGCCGTGTTCTTATAATTACAATTAAATGCCTTAACGTGTACTAACATAATTCTGCACTTGTAATGAGGACAATTTATCTTTGTGCACTGTAATTTGCAGTGCCAGGGACATATCATAAAAAAATTAACTATAACACGCTGAACCTGTTTCTTGATATTCAAGCAGTGAACACTATGTAGTTTACTATACTAAATACTAAAGAAAAGGGATGTGTTGATATTAAATCTAACTGATAAAATAAACTCATTTTTGTATTGTTAAGGGCAATACCTGATTAATGGATGATATTAAAATTCTATACTATTTTGTCTAAATTAACTAAAATCACTAAAAACTATAAACCTACACGAATTTAGGCTTTTTTTTGAAGCACAAATTACACAGGCCCTTTTATAGCAATAATTTAATGCTTTTTTTGTGTAATATTTAATTTTATAAAAATCTTTGCTTTTGTACATTGCATAGAAAATATACACTATCATAAAGCAGTTTATGCTCAGTAAGTTAAATAGTTTTATTCAGCAAGGAGGCATTAAATTAGAAGTTAAATATATTTACATTATTGCAAAATGTTTTTATTTCAAATAAATGCTGTTCTTTTGAACCCTGGAAAAAAAAAGATTGTTGAACAACAAATGAGCATATTATAATAAGATCGGAGTAATGACTGCTGGAAATTCAGCTTTGCCATCACAGGAATAAATTACATTAACAAAATATTAAAATAGTCATTTTAAAATCTAATAACATTATAAAACATGCTTTTACTGTAGTAGCCTTAAACCTAAGAACTCTAGTGCATATGAATCTTGTTTTACATTTTTAATAACTTTTCAGTATACTTATTCACAAATGTAAGTTATTTAATATGCTCACACTGGACTTAAATGTGTCACAATCCACCTCTCTGTAAATCTAGAAATCTTTACATAATAAATGTTGCAAAACATTTCAAAGCTGTAAGTAATTTATAATCGATTATGAGACAGTGCCTTCTCACAGGTCAAGGCCACACAGTCTTATGAATAACTGAGATACTGATGTAGACGAGCACTTTATAGTGCATGGAAAAAGTCTGTGATATTGACACAAACCCGGTCAACCAAAATAGCCCCCGAAAAACCTAAGTACCTAAAAATACTGTCTACTAGCATTGTTCTCCATTATGCAGTTATTAACTGTGAGATACTTAAAAAGACTGACCTGTGCAAAAATAGGTCTCATGGCACTAAGTAGAATAAAACAGCTTTTTTATGGCATTTATACTTTAAATTGTAATAAATTGTCAAACATGCTATTCAAGCATTCTTGCACACTTGCAACCAAATTCCATAGCTCTTACCTTAAAATCCACTATCTTGTCTTTGTATGTGACATGAAGAACCAGATCGCAGAGCAACTCATGATGGCGGAGCTCGTCCATGATCTGCATGGCTCTAAAGGGATGACTTTCAACGGTGTAATCCAAGTAACCATGACCCCTCATGGAGGGCACCACGATGGCAGAGAAATCCTCATCTTTGATGGGCCTCTTCTTTCTTGGACATATCATTCTCCGAGACATAGAGTGTCACTGATACAAGAGGAAATGGATGGCAACTGCAGTGGAACAATGTCTAAATCCATCCACGTGTCATGAAGAAATAAAGGCACAACTGATGATCGCTTAGGGATAGAGTGCCATGTTTCTTCTGTCTGGTTAGAAGTCCATCATACCAAGTTTCTGTATCAAGCCAAGTTGGCATTGTTGAAATATTACACGCTGTTTCCCTTCAATCAGACAAGTGCTGTTATTTGTCTTGTATAGATGAGGTTAAAAGTCATTTTTATACTCTAGAGGATGTACAAGCAAAGTTATTTTAAAGAATCTTTTAAGCACATGCTTTAAAAATGCAATATTCTGTTCTTCCAAAAGGTTATTGTCCTCTGAGATGGTTCGTGCTCTTTTCACCCTGTGAAAAACAGAGATACAGCATTGAGAAATGTTTGTTTGTCCCTCCAGTGCTTTCATTGTTTATCCAATGCATAATTGAATATAGCCAAGATGATCGAGGAAGATATCTTAAGATATAAAACTAAACAAACACCACATTGAATAAGCGATACACAAGGAATACAATGGCAGCATTACGTAAATCCTGAAGAGGCAATTTCTACTATAACAATGTGTACAAGAAACTGTCTTTAATTACAGTCTCTGTTGACAGTTGCGCAGACTTGGCTGAATCAGATTTCACTTCCCTATTCTTTGACGGATGTCAAGTAGATTTCAAAAAAAGGAAAAGAGGCAAGCCACACCCTTATTCACAGACACAACGTGATTTCCTGCATTATACAGACAAGACTTCGAAAACCATGATTGTGGCACAACTGGAAAAGCTGTGCATCAAAAGACCTTTGTGCACACTAACATAGTTTTCGAGTGAGGGCCAAAGTCTCTGTTGTTGATCAGTCTAGAAGTTGTTGCTCATCAGAGGCAAATTTTTTTCATGGGTTATGTAACGTCCCACACTTGCAGGTCATCTCTGCTGCTCATATTGCACAATCCAGAGTGCTGAGGACACACTTATTTTTCTTAAAGTAGGGTTTATCACAAGACAACACTGCAAACCACACGGCTTCTTTTGGAACTAAGAGAGCTTCTTCAGTCATGGCCTCCATCTCTCATAAAGGCTCACTGTGTCATGCTCTCACATGCCATATTGCTAAGCCAGACTTTAACATGCTGCACTGTTAGCACTATGGCTTTGGTGGGATTAACCATTAACTCGCTGAGTGTCAGGTTACTTGAAAAATTATAGAACAGAAAGTGAAAAGCTGGAACTTTTCGTAGAAAGGTGCTGCCAAGTGAACTTTTGTTCTGGTTAACTGTTGAGCTGCGGAAGATGATGCATTTAAATGCATAGTCATTATTTGCCTAGCTTCATGTTGTTCGAAACTTACATACTGTGACTGGGGAACCAAACGGATTACATTTTTGAAGAACCTTTACACTGCAGTTCCTCTACAATGACCGTGTTTACATGTACACCATTAGTCAGGGTGAGGAATTACATGGATTAAGATAAGTTTACATGACACAGGCAAACCCCAATTTTCAATCCTGCATTTCAAAGCTTACTTTGATTACCCGCTAATAAATGTTTTTTCTTTTTTGGATGGTCCAATTAATGAGGTTTAGCTTGCTTTATTTAATATATATATATTAATTTACTATTTTCATTAGAAGTTTATAAGTTTATTATACCTGTTTTCTTCCCCTCTTGTTTGGTGGTACATGCAAAACGTTCGTAAATAGTACATTTCTGTACATTTCCTGCTCTATAATACTTTGTGTTTGTACATGATCATTTTTGTTTTTCTTCAATAAAAAAACACACTTTGTCAAAAGTGCATTAAATGCTATTAAAGCATATGCACTCATATAAGTCTGATTAAAATGTGCATTTTACTGCAATTATGGTTACTCAGATTACAAGCATAATCCTATAAACATAATCACAGTATCCTGTTTACATGAGGTCCAACTTAACCGCAGTACTGCGCTAACTGCATTATAGGAGTGCATACAAAACATAGCCAGTTCATAGTGGCCACATCTGACAAGCTCCAAAAAGAACAGAAAACACACAAAAAGTATAGATGTTACTTGTGTGCATTCATATTCTTTCTTCACCATTAATTTCCACCAAAAATCATGTCCAGCCTCTGCTCATGTACAGATTGTTTTTTTTTGTTTTGTTTTTTTTTTTACTCTACATTATGCCCACTGTGCCTTGCAGTGTTTTTGTTCTTTATGGAGCTTGACAGATGTGGTCACATGAACTAATTTAAAAAGTGCTCTGCAAAACAAACAAGTTGAGAATTGCTGGAGGTAAGTAAATAATGACAGATTTTTCAATTTGGGAGGGATCTATGGATTCTGGACTACGCCTTTAATAAAACAAAGTCCTCATCACTTATGGGATTTCCAAGGAAAGCGAGAGGGAGGGAGAGTGTGATTCCACTGTGTCACAGTTATATAGCTGAGGTCAGCAAGAGGACAAAACACCTCATTGATAACTGCACCCTGACACATCTCCATTGCCCTGATAAAGAGCCAGTCAGTCTATGAGCATACTGGAAGGTGTTCATGACTATGTGGAAAACTGTGAATCATAAAGACACTGGGTACATGGCCGGGTGGTGATCACTGACACAGAATCAGGATGATGGGAAATTCTTTGTTCAGACGAAGTTCTAAGTACACTGAATTTCTTGCACAATGGTTGTAATCTACTAGTTATCTTGGAAAGAGTCAGAAGTGCTCTGTCAAACACGCATACACCATAGGAATGTACTGCAATGTTACTCATACAGAGATGACTACTAACAGTTCAATTAGCTTAGGACAATAAGGATCACCTGACGGCCCAGGGCCAGTGAGTTTCGGGACAGTTGACTGAACAGTCAGACCAGTGCTGCAGTTTGCCACTATGTCGATTATGAGGTCCTGCCTGGTGATCCAGTTGGAGGTTTGCAGTATTTCAAAACAACAACCAGCTAATTGTACTTTATCCCTTACATAATTTCTAGCTATTATTGGTGAGTAAATAACAATGAATTAAAACTAATCTGCTTCTCATAAACAGAGGTATTACAATTTGCTGCTAAAAATAACATTTTTGGTAGCTCCAGTGAAAAATCTGAACTACTGAAACAGAACAGTCTTGATCACATGTGCATGTAGCACTTAAAGCTTTCAAATCAGCATGGAAACAATTAATTACAAATAGCAGAATCATATAATTAAGTAATATCACACAAGCAAGAGTGCTGTTGTTCTTGATTTCAACAATCAAAACAAAAAACAATCATAAAATGTGCAATATCGATTTTGACATTTCAGATTCAGCTTCACAAAGGAGTTACCATGCACAAAAATAAATAAAAATAAATTAAACTAAATTAAAAAGTCTGTGTTTTATGCCATATTGTGTTCACGTGGTTGTCAGCTCAAATATCAGTCTCCAATATATTGAGTTTCGGTGTCAGACATAAAGCCACCTTTCCACTATCTCCAACGAACGACAAGCATCGGACCGGAAGTCATTCATTTCGAATGGAGAGTAGTTCGGGAGCTGCATGGACTTCTGATCTTATGTGTATGCGGAAAATTCGGATCCGATTTGAGCTTCAGATGCGTTGAAATATTTGAACTTCTGCGACCGGCCAACTGGATGCATTCTATTAAAAACTATGAGCGTAATATTAGAATTACCAATATTTTGTTCACTTTAACATTATCCTTTAAACATGAATTCTGTAAAATGGTGCTTTAGAATAATTATGGCAGAAATAATTATTTTATAATTATTAAATCATTATTTACATTGATTAGCCCCATAAAACCTACTTTGTTTTTGTTTTGGGGGTCATTTGATTTGTGACTATGCATTCATACATTAATTATATTCATTAAAATTATTAATTTTACAATGGTGGATATGCCGTGGTAACGGTAGCTGTTCGACCGGTTTGAAAGTTCTGTGCGACTGCCACTAGGGGGAGAAATGCCACAGTCGTGTCCGAATGTCATGTGCAGTGGAAAGTCGGCTTAAAGGAACACTCCACTGTTTTGAAAATAGTCACATTTTTCAACTCTAGAGTTAAACAGTTGAGTTTTACCATTTTAGAATCCATTCAGCGGATCTCCAGGTCTGGCAGTAGCACTTTTAGCTTAGCTTAGCATAGATCATTGATTTTGGTTAGACCATTAGCATCTCGCTCAAAAATGACCAAAGAGTTTCTATATTTTATATATATATATATATATATATATATATATATATATATATATATATATTAGGGGTGCTCCGATCACGATCAGCCGATCGTTATGCACATCTCGTCAGTAAAGCCGGTTCTCTAATCAGCAGTTAATTCCATCAGGTGCGTGATTTCACATAGAGCAGCTGTTACTACACATAGCCGTTGTTAATAGAGAAGTTAACAACTAGGGGAGTTGGAAAATGAGCCTATTTAAAAAAAAAGAAAAAAAGTGGAGTGTTCCTTTAACATCGCTCCTTTAACATGGCTCCATGATTGCTCTGAACGAGTTTCTTGTATAGATCGCAGAACATAGAAAACCCGGAGTAGACTTAAAGCCAAGTGACTGCAGAAAGACAGTTGAAGGGGCGTTCTGCTCCACTAATACCCGCTGATCCAGTCCGGCTTTCAGCCTGAGCGTTACTTGAGCCCCTTTCACACTGCACGTCCGACCCGCAATATTCCCGTAACATTGCCTGGTCGCCTTCTGTGTGAAAGCAACCACGTCCCGGAATTGATTACCGAATCGAACCCGGGTCGGGGACATAGTAACATTGCGGTAATCGATCCGGAACGAGCGCTGTGTGAACAAAAGCCAGATCTAATTCCGTATCGAAGTGATGACGCGCGTTATCGCGCGACTCTTTTACCGGCTGTTTTGAAGGAAGATCAACATTCGCGATGAAAACATATGTGCAAACTGTAATGAAGCAGAGATCAGTTAGTTCCTCACTTTCCGCGCTGACGCCGAGATCGTTTGCTTGCTTCAGTTAAAGTATAAAGTGCCAAGCGTTGTCGACTCGTACATTACACGTCACGCGCTGATGTCACGTGTCGTTACGGGATCTTCAAGGGTTGTGTGTGAAAGCACGCACATATACCGGGTCATCACTGGCAGTGTGAAAGTGCCAAATCTAGCGACCAGGGAACAATTACAGGAACACTTTACCCCTGTATTTGCCGGAATGGCAGTGTGAAAGGGGCTTTGGTGACACCCACCAAATCTTGAAGCTTCGGCATGTTCGGAACAAGTGGCAACCTCCCGCTCTCTCTCGTGAAGCCCATACGGAAGTGACTAAAACTGCAATTCATTGACTGTCCGCTTGAGGCTGGCTGCAAAAGGGACTCAATAGACTCCCCATGTTAAACTGCCCAACTTTACAGCAGAAAAAAACGTTTACAGCCTGGTGCAAAAAATTATTTTGGTCTATATACCTAATTTTACCTTTCATGACAACTATGAGGGGGTTAAATTTTATTCATTTTTTTTTTTGTATAACTCATCAGTTTGAATTATGTTAAAACTTACATTTCTGCATAAATAGAGTGACAGGTGGTGACAGGTGGATCGCTGCTGCTGTCAACGCTGTCGGGCTAGGTGGACATGGATTCAGCAACCAGCTCCCGCCTTTTTGCCTATTTTTGATTACCCCAGAATGACGCGCAGTGACGCGCTGCCGAGATGGCGACGGCCCGCTCCGCCCACTTTTGGTTTCAAAAACTCTCTTTGGAAACCTATGGGTGACGTCACGGACACTACGTCCATGTTTTTATATAGTCTATGGTCTGGAACTATTTCAGACTCAGTTGGGTGAGAAGAAATATACGAACTGACTCGCCAAACTTTGTGTGAAACGTAGCCTAAGTTACATGATATTATAAGTACTGCATAATATTACAGTAGCAATCATGCTGGTCAGAAATCAAGCTGATATTTACCTGCGGCCTCAGCTGAGTCTGTACAATGCTACTACAGAAGCACTGCTGCTGTCATATTGCTTAAGCTTTATAAAGAACTGAACTACTCTGTCAGTACTTTAATTTGGGGGTGGGGGATAAGAAGCACTCATTCAAGATTTTAACAGTTGTGACATCACCCCATGGGTTTGCAGTCTCAACCCTGATAAAATTTTGCTGATAAGGCAAGAAGCAAAATGACTTCATATAGTTAAACAACTGTCAAGCGCGCTCCTAGTTCGTGCTGGTGTCCATCAACAACAATGTAACGCAATCCTCCTAAAAGTACTCACCTTGTATCAGGAACCAGCGACAGTTCTTCACATATTTCAGCTTACGTACTGTCATAGGTGTTTTATATAAAGAACTACGCTGTTCGAATTAAAAAAGAGAGATGAATAAATGAAGAGGGGGATGCCCTCCGCGCGCATCCACGAACAGAATGTTCTAGCAGTTGGCGAGTAAAACGTCAAAGCAAAACACACCTACACACACACACAAAATAAAAATCGAAAGTCTGATGTGTCGCGAAGCTCCACCGCCTTCCAGCTGTCAACTGACTGTGTGAGGGCAAACGCGCGTACACTCACGTTCGCGCGCGATTGCAAACACACTCTATGAAGGAGACTCGTGCACGCTCACCAAGGCGCACTCCCGCTGGCGGCCGTCCAAACAAAGAGTGCCACTGACATCAGCATGACTGTGCAACTCCTCTGTTCATCTGAACACCAGTGGAACCCAATGCAGCCTGACTGACAAACCGAAAGCAAATATATCGAGAACTGACAGTTGTTCTCATTTGTCATGTCTATCATATAATCCATCTCTGAATGCTTAACGGTCTGGAAAATTTGACGTTACGTTTGTTATGCAAGAAGAACAGACATCCACTGGGAAACCCCTCTTCCTAATCCTAGATTAAATTTGTATTTGCATTGTATCTGTTTGGGCTTGTTTGGATTTTAATAGTCACTGAGGCTACTGTGAGTCAGACTACTGTGAGTGGCATTCCACAATAATGAACAAGCTAATCCACATTTCAAACAGGGAATTTTAGTCTGATGATGTTTGCCCCTAGAAACATAGTCATTAACAATGTTGACACAAACCTGTGCAGTAAAATTCAACATTTAAAACTGTAAAATGTTTTAAAAAAATACAGTTGCCTTCAACAATTTTAATTATAACTTTATAACTTTACTCATACTATATTAGCTGTGCATATTAATTTACCTGTGTATCAGATTATATGTAAAATGTTGCATATGTACATCCATACTATTAAGAGTCGATTCTATTTTGTTTAGATTTAGATTTTATGGATCTCTGGCAGATACTGTAGCCGATCGTTTACAGTAGGCCTAAGTATTCTTCCAAGGCTTCCTGAAGATCATGTTTCTTATTGGGTTACACCCAGGCCTTTGACCTTAGCAGCATTTGTGAGGTTTGTTTTACTGATTCTTGCATTGTCATTGTCTTAAGGAAGTTATTGAAGCACAAACATAGTTTTCCATGTAAATTCCACCAAGAGCAGGAGATGCAAGAGCAAATATGTTCAAACAAAGGACAGCAAAGTTTACTGTTACAAAGATCAGGTACATATGCAAAGCATTTTGTTTTGGCAGTGTTAGCACTGAATTTGTCATTCTTAGTTTTGTGAATGTATTTTACACATTGCATCAATTATTATTTATTTATTATGATAATTATGATATGATTGTAATGATCATTCTGTCATAATAATTATAATATCTACTCATCTTTAAAATAACACATTTTAATGCTATGCAAACTTTAGTGAAGCACTTAAGAATCACAATAAAATATTATAATTTGCCATTAATTACAGGTCTAGATGTTTTGTGTGCGTGCGTGTGTGTGTGAGTGCGTGTGAGATTGTTTATGTGGTTAATGAGGACACAAATTTGTATAATGACATGGGTATGACACAGGTATTACAGTGAGGAGGTGGTTTATGAGGACATTTTTAGTGTCTCCGTAATTCAAAACGCTTATAAATCATGCAGATTTAGTTATTTTGAAAATCCAAAAATGCACAGTTTCCTTTGAGGGTTAGGTTTAGGTGTAGGGTTGGGGTAGGGCAATAGAAAATACAGTTTGTACAGAATAAAACCCATTACGCCTATGGAGAATCCCCATAAACCACATATACCAACGTGTGTGTGTGTGTGTGTGTGTTTGCGTGTTCTTTCATGTTGCACAAGAAGATAATAGACTTTGTCCTATGCTTGCATAACATGCAGTCAGCTTCTTTGCAGTGTTTGCAGGACATCAGGTGCACTCTTTCACGTACACATTCAGTGTCAAGAGAAAAAAGGAAATGCCTAACAGCACAGTGAGACAGCAGAACATGAGATTGACTGAGAACCCTCCATGCACAGCAGCCCCCTCCCATTATGCAACCCTCCCTACATGTTTCTTAGTTAATATTTTTATTATATAAAACCCATTGTATTTGACTGCTTCACAGATTAATTTGTCATGTGTATCAAAATAATTTGCATACTGATTAGTCATCAGAAAAAAAGAGTAACCAACTGAAACTCTTTGACATTTTTTTGCAAATTTAAGATTTGATTAATAACATGTTAGTTTTATAATATTATTTGCATAGCCTGACAACTTTAGAGTTTGTATTATCAATTGTTGCAAAAATGATACTTTCTATGTTTCCCAATCCTAAAAACAATTATATCTCAAATTGAGTCAAATACATTGTGTTTGTGCTCCCTCTAATGGTTGCTTTTGAATGACATGCAGCATCATTCCCTAGATTTGCTTTAATTATCGACTGTGATATTAGTCTTTTCTAACTGCTGTTTATACTTTCAAATAGCTGATCGTAACATTGAAGAAAATGCAGCATAAAAGAGAGTATCATTGTTTAGAATTAAAGATCTGAGCAGCATCAGAACAACTAAAGCATGTAAATGACCACAAAATAGTTTTTATTTACGCATTATTCTGCCTATATGTTCATATTATGCATTGACTTTTAAATCTCATGTTGGTTTAGCTTTTCCTTAAGGATAAGAATTGAACAATACATTGTCTAAATATTTTCACTTTTACAAAGAGTACAGTAGCACATATACATGTACATGATTATACACATTCCAGTAATGCAGGACATACAGCAGGGTTTGCATAACCTAAAGAGGATAGAGGAAGTAAGTACGCCAATGAATAAAGAATTGGCAGAAGAAGAGAATGAATGGTGAAATATACATGAGCTGCGTCCGAAATCGCATACTTCCATACTATATAGTAGGCGAAAAACAGTATGCGAAGCAAGTAGTATGTCCGAATTCTTAGAATTCGAAAAACAGTATGCGAGATGTACCCGGATGGCCTACTACTTCCGGCCGAATTCCGTAGTATGCATAGGATGGACACTACTCTATCCCATGAGGCCACGGGAGAGGACTCGTCATACTCATATTCGAAAATAACGGAAAATCGTGACGCCGCTGTTTTGAAGTGTAAGTACCTTATGGATTAACGCTGTTCATTGTGGTTAAAGTGTACTTGTTTAACATAATCCAAGTAAACGACTGACTTGTTAAAGTTTTACATATTGTAAACTGATGAGACTATTTTGTAAATTGAGTTTAAAAATATGTTTAATAATCATTATCAATGAGAGGCTGTGCCTCAGCTTGTTAAGGCTGCTTTATACAGACGGCTCGTTAAGTAATTTAATGATATAAAGTTACAAAATGTTAAGTAATTGAAACGAGTTAAATTACATTTTACTAGTGTTTATATTTTGATTTTAAAAAATTGTTGGATAACTTACAAGGCAAACTATTGTTAATAGGTGCCTCAGTTTGATCATAAATCATCAGTAATGTGTAAATCCTGTTCTGATCTTACAGAGACTGATGAATACAATCTTGTTCTCATCCACTGATTAAACCCTATCCACTGGAAAGCATATTTCAGTAAGTATATAAATTAAAATTAATCTTAACTACACACACTCTTTACATGTATTTATGTTAGGATAAGCACTGATTTATGCTGTTTTGTTTTTTATTACAATATGAATTTCCAGGTATTTCCAGTTGCTATTTTGTCAGTTGCAAAGTACTTAATAACAAATAACTTTTGAAGCAGTTGTGTGTACTGATTTTGTAGCAGTTTCCAGTTGTTTTTTTATACAGGCAACATCGTAACATCTGAAGAATGTTGTCTTGAGAATGGGTGCCACACTTTAGAGAAATACCCATACAAATTATTATCTTTATGTATTTATTTATTTATTTTTTAAAGCTTCAGACAAAACCACATTAACATTTTCATAAAGTAGTATAATAGAGCTTAAAGCAACAGCAAAAGGGAATTTCTTAAGACGTTTCTATAATAATGTCAGGAAAATAAACTTCAGCAGCTTCATTTCAGTAACTGTAGATGAGGACTTTAAATTTGGGAATCAAAAATGAGTGGAAAACAGTGGAAATCTAAAATATACCCCAGGGATAAAGTAATACATATTATAAAATTAAACTTGTTGTAAATATGTTGGTATGCTATGTTATGTGATATGTTTCTAGATTTTCAAATTGTAAAATTTTCATTTTCAACGGTAATATGAATTCCCAGTTATGAGTGTAATATACTTATGTGAATATATAAATACACACACGTTTAAATTTAAATACTTACATGTGTATTTATACATATTTATGTGATTTTTTTTATAGTATTTATATTTCTTAAATAACTAATATATGTATATCTTGATTTGACAGTCTTAAAATTAACTTACACAACTTACACAAGCTTAAACAATAGCACTATGAGAACATGAAGTGATTTGCAGAGTCTTAACCTGTTCAACTGTCCTACAGGTAATCTGCTCTTGAAGAGCTGCACATGGTCATCTGGTGTGACACAGCTGTGCTCAGATTGTCCCGCACATGCTCTCCTGTGCTGACTTCTGTGTTTTGGGGTTCCAGTGTATCATCGTCATGATCTTCCACAACTTCTGGATCAGCAATGTCCTCATTCAGAAGACCGAGGTGGTGGAGCACTGCACAGCATGCAACAACATCTGCACAAAGGCAGGACTCACTTCCAGGGCCTTGAAGAAGAAGATGGAGCACAGCTGGTCTGCATTATCCTGAAGGCTCTCTCAACAATGTTCTGTGCATGAGCATCATTGGTGTTGAATCAAAGCTGTGCAGGATTGTGTTCAGACTCCCTGTCTGCTGTGATGAGGCAGATGTGTGCACTCAAACAAGGATACCCACCATCTCCCAGGATGTGTTTTCCTGCAGGTGGATAGGCCTCCAGTGTTCTTCAGCACCCTGGCATCATACACAGACCCAGGATACTCAACAAAGATATCAAGGTACTTACCATGGTGGTGACCTGCAGCTGAACAGAATGAAACCGCTTCCTGTTGAAATAACATTGGGCTTCACTTGCTGGAGTTTCAATTTGTATGTGACAGCCATCTATTGTGTCAGCTACCAGAAGAAAACTGCTTCCACTGCCCCCAGGTCATCTGTGGTGAAGAAGGCAATCAGCCTCCTCAAAATCCCCATGACAGACCTGACCTGCTCATTCTGTGCACAATGTTATGCAGCTCTTGGATGTCGAAGGCCAGTGACAGCAGCCTGTATGACGCTGTTCACAGTCTGTTAATATGTAGTTTTTGTTTTTTAGAATAAAATTTCAATAGGTTACAAATTTTTTTGCTGATATATCTAAATCTTAACTATATGTATTTACATATGTGTGTATATTGTCTATAATGTATATATTATGTATGTATTAATGTATATATTGTGATGTGTGTATGTGTGTTTCTGTGTATATTTCTATAATGTATTTGTATTTATGTGTATATATCTGTGTGTGTGTGTGTGTGTGTATGTGTATTTGTCTAAGCATTCATTCAAGTTTATTAATTTATGTTCGTTTTGTGTAATTTTATTTGTATTTATTTATTACAATAAATTACTTTATATCCTTACATAAAATCAGGTTGTCAATCTGTTCACAGCTGTAGCTGCTGTTATTCTGAGGTAGAAAATTAAAAGCTAAATTTATATTTAGTAAAGGATTTACAAGCTGTCAACGAAGGCATGATCTGCGAACAGCTGACCGACGCCTGCTTTGAATTGTTAATTCAAACGATGTAAAAACGCAGACGAAAGCGGTAAGAAAAACGAAAGACATCACCGATGTACGCTCAGTAGAGGCTCTTTAAATTTACGCGCTGTTGTGACGACGTATGTCACGTGACAATGTCAACATGGCGGATGTAGTACGTCCGAAATCCATTCATACTACCCACATTCATACTATATAGAACGTACTTTTCTAACGGTCTAGTAGTACGTTCAAATTCAAATGTAGTACCCAGTACGCAGTATTCGATTTCGGACGCAGCTATTCTCTACCCATTTCTTGTTTGATTGTCTATGCATTTCACCCAGCACATTGAATCCAGATGGAGATGAGGAGAAAGAACAAGTTAACAACTCAAGAGTCTCTTGGGAATTTTGGCTACACATTTGCTAGATCTTGCCATCACCGAGTGTATGGTGGATATACATCTGTCATGCATTATTGGGGGGGCTGCCAAAGGTGCTTCTCTGGCTTTAGAAACTATGTCAGGGGTATCCGTCAGGAATGAGTTTTATCTTTGACTGTTCATTCCATGTTAATTCACATTTATCCATTCTTTAAAGAAATAATACGTTGTAACATACATTACAATATAAACAAAGCTTAACCGAGTCTGGAAAGGCTTTGACCCTACTTCAAACAAACATTTTCTCCCAATCAGTGAGGATTGTACCGCTGGGGTCAGTGACTGTCTCTGTGTATTAAGAGGAAATTGCTTGATTTACAGTGATTTCAGCACATGTTTCGCAGAGCTGGAGCCTCTCCCAGCTTTCCAGACATTTTTAAGAGGGTTTCTGTGTCGGCCAAGTCGATTGGACATAAAATGCTGAGGTGTGTTGGACTAAGGTTAACCCCCCTTGGGTAATCATCATTATATCACTACATGTCCAATTTGGGTTCCTCGGGGTGCTTCAAAACAAAGCAGCCAATGCTTTCACACTCGGCTTGAATGCTGCAAGTCCAAGCCTCTGTCCCGAAGAGAATTCCCCCTGAAATCTTTATGGTGGGATAATTTGTTCCACATGCCAGAGCTCACCCACTAAATCACAGGGTCCCGGTAATCAATGCTTCCCTGTCTCATTATGGTGTGTTGTGCTGTCTCAGAGCAGGCTTCTGGAGGATAAATGTCCTCTTAGATACAGACAATTGCTTGAAGTCTAAGTCAAGTTCTGGATAGGCATCACCAAGCTGGGTATGTGTCCAATCAGATGCGGTCAGCAAATTGGCCGAGAGATTTACGTTGCAACTCGCTTGCCGAGAGGAAGTTCTTGTTCGCGTTTCTGTTTCTAACTATCTTTGTTGTTCAGTCTCCAAAGCAGAACTCCTTTAACACATCACTCAGATACTGTTTTGCTGGAGGAACTCCTTTTCTTCCTCCTTGTATGTGTTCAGCATAGCTAATGTTTTGGATTATTTTCCCGTCTTTTAGGATTTAGCGAAAAGTATAATCACTCTCGCCCTTCAAGCTGATCCAAAGTCATTTAATGGACTGGATTATATTCCTAAAGACTCAAAGATCTGAGGCAGATGATAGTAAGACCATTTCCTCTGAAATCTGCAGCTTATTTCTGTGTAATGACCACGTGCATGTCAGTTCCGCCAGTTGTGTGTTTCCCAGGAACAGCTACTTCATTCACAGATAATTATACCTTGTTAATCCGTTTGTGTGGATTTCATTTATCTTAAACCTGCTGAGATTGTAGTGATTACAACATCTTGATTTGTAAATGTAAATTTCCTGAGGTGTGCTATTAATATGACATAACATTCATAAAAAGGCATTTACTCAGACATAATACATATGCATGAGTAAACTGTTTGGAAGAGTAGAATATATTTAGGAACGAGGTGTTCAGAAGTGCAGAAGACATAAACATGAAGTTATAGGATAAAGGAAGAATGAATGAATGTGGTGGGAGTTCTCCCTTCCCTCGAGGGCTCTGAGATGAATGGTCTTTGTCACCATTCACAGACTTTGGATGACTTTCCTCTTGTTATAGCATTGTATGGTGATAACTGGAAAGGAAGTCCACTCACTCATTTACGAGACAGAACCAGCGTGGAACTAACGGTAAACCAGGCATTAACAAGCGTTTTTTCTACAACAGATAAAGCGCCGCTTTGTGGCTTGCTGACCCACGGGCGAACTGACTGTCATGGTTATTGTTTCAAAACACACTTTCTCACCGAGTGGGTGACTCAATGACTAGGACCACATCTCCATCCGCTCATAACCACCATTACTCAAACATTAGTCATGACGACTTTGAGGCGTTGGTATTGAATTGATCATTTTCCATTGATTTAAACTTTGTCAAGTTTTCATGTTTTTGGAAACTTATAGCCTTGCATTTTTAATAACCCTATTTTACCTATTTTATTGTTAACAGAATATTGTTTTTCACTCTCATTCTATATAGTTCTAATTAAATTACATTCTATAGCATTTACAGAATTGTATTAAAAATATTTATAAAAATTGTATTTTTATATTCCGTGGAACATTTGGAATATATAAAAGAATATTATTTCAGATCACATTATCTGGCTTTATTCAGTTCTGCTCAAATAAGTCATTATATCCCAATTGAATATAAAACGGGCAGTTTGTCAGATACAAGGGGTGCAGGAAGTGAGTTAAATTGTTACTTCTTTATAGTCAACTGTCACAGACTGTAATTGCTCAACTTTAAATGATTATCCATAATAAGGCTGAAGGTAAGAATTCTCATTAAGAGATTCTTCTGGCCCACAGGTCTTTTACAAGGGAAGAGATACTAGTACACTGCTCTAGATACAAGACGGAGGGCAAAGACAGAAAGAAGGGAGGAATAAAACGAAATAGGCAAAATGACTTGGAACTGTGTGGGAAGACATGGGAGGAGCTTACAAAGTATAAACTTGGATGTTTCCTAGCAGTGGAGAGCTTCAGGACGGTAAACGATGCCAAAAGTAAATGAAGAGGACGAATGCACCGTCGCGTTAACAGAACATTTGGCGGATTTTCTTTAAAGTTAAGTCTTCTGGAACACCCGCGAGACGCCAGCAGCTCAGGAACTGACGCGGGGATCAACTCTTCGGGTGCACCGGAGCTGGACTCGGTGTGGCATGCGTGGATCAGATATTACTGCAAAGTCCAAATACACTCTCTTGAACTAAAAGAAAGAAAGCGCACTTATTTCGTAAGATGATCTGCTTATTGTTTTTGTTCCACTGTGCTGCCGGCGTGTTGTCGTCTTCAACCCGTGAGTACATTTATAGATCTCTCTCTCTCTGTGTGTGTGTTACATGTGTTCTTAGCCTACCTTCTTCATCGAATGCGGTTTGTTTCGGAACTTAACGCGTTCAGTAAATAATTAAAATTAGTGAACAGAATAGAAAGAAAGTTAAAACTCTAATACAGTGTAAATGAAGTGATTTACAGCGATAATAAAACAAAATCCTCTTGAGTGAATTTTTAAGTATCCTGCATCTGCAAAACACTGTTTTTATATGTATATAGGGCAAAAACGTGCCAGGTTTCCTGTAATGTTTATTGGATTATTTTTGTTTAATTATTATTATTATTATTTAGCAAAACTGTGGTCTTTATTTTTATTTAAAAAAGATCTATTTTTATAAGCGAAAATATAATATTTTAAAAACGTAATAATCCTGACACAGGCATGATGGTTTAGAGAGATTTTATATTTTTCATGTCGCAATAAAACAAAATTGTTTATTTACATGTTTGTTACCCTGGACTTAAATCTGGTGGACAAGATTTCCAACATTCTTTTTTTCCTTTTTTTATTTTTTTTTATACAGTGTCTAGAAAATTACACCACATTTAGCTTCCCAAAATGTCCAATTTATCTAATTTTAACTGAGTTTATTTTTAGCTCCAAAGTTGTAAACATCTTCATTAGAAGGTAATTTATAGCTTTGCTTTTGTAATGTATTTTTAATCATTTAATAGATACAAGCACCATTGACCTGTATGCAGAGTTTTAAGAAAACAGAATCAATGTTTATTTACATAGCAATGCTATTTTTGTAAATTGTCTGGTTCAACAAACTGAACAACTGATGATATCTGTATGGGTCACAGCATATTGCACTATATTGAAAAAGTCTGCTAGAGGTTAACATTTCAAAAGGTCAGAGCATAATTTATTTAACACGTGGAGGGTTCAGCCTTATGAACCACAACAAAACTCTGACATCATGCTTCTTATGATTATTGTTGTAATGCACATGTTACTGGATGAAAAAGTTCACCTCAAATCAACACTTATCACAGAGACGATGGATTCTGTTCATAGTGTTGGTGAAATATAGGTGTTTGTGAAAGTTTAATTTACTTTTAATGAATAGCAGAGAACATTGTAACCTGATCAAAGGGCATAATTGCGTTGTAAATAACAAAGGGCTAAATTATTAATAGCTATTGTGAAATACATTTACAATGCAAGCGTATAGCACATTCCCCTTACGTGACATTCACAGGTGTTGGTGCAGGGGAAGATTGAGACTAATTGCATCTAATTAAGTATTGCCTAATTCACACCCTCATTCCCTTGCAGGGGTTTAAGAAAGTGAAGTGCAATACAGCCACTGACAGACTACATTTCCCTCTCTTCTACTTAACATTAAATGCAAAAGCATCAGGCTGGCTTTTCTGGGCCTCAGTGAAATATAAACAGAGTTAAAAGGAAAAAAAATGTGTAGACAGAAGTAACCCTTTAAAAGATCATTGTGGTTTAACAACACGGAATGTCCAAAGGGTGGTCTCACTGTTCACCATCTCAGCGGTAAGATGTGCATCCAGGCTTTCTCTCGGCGTTGCATTAGTGATGACAGAAATACAGGCTTACCTCATGAGACCTGCTGATCTGAAACCAAATATCCTAATGCTCATTTCCTATTCAGACACCTGCGGTAAATACTTGTAATTGCTCCTGTCATTAAATGGTTTGAAGTGAAATGTTTTCGAGTCACTTGAATCAAAACAGCACCTTGTAAAGACTGTTAAAAAGTAATAAAAGACCATATCGGGATCCTCTTTCATTAATTCCATAAGATAAAATGACTGATTTGTATCATTCCCTTTTGTTACGGAGAGAAATGTCACCCTTTAGGCTCGGTCTGAGTGCGTGTTGAAAATGTAATCTCTCTTTTAAGGTTCGTCTATCAATCTATCCATCTTGATGTAATTACATGTAATCACTTGGCAGTTCCTTCATCACCTCCATTACTCAGTCGTGCTGCACTGACACATTTTTTGAGGGATTCCACATTGTCACATTACAAGACTGATAATGAACTCCAAAAGGGTTCCTGTTATATTAATTATCTGTGATTGTTCAGTGCAGTGATAGATGTCAAATTTAAGAAGCACTTAAAGAAAGGACACAACTGGAACACTAAACGATATGTATATTTAAAGTTTGGCCCTGACATTGTTTACACTTTGCTAGTTTCATATATTTTTTTCACACATTAATAAAACCAATATTTAATATGCATATATCTATTTGAATGTCCATTTATTTATTTTATGTGCATTCTGCAGTGAGATCATTTTTAATGAACAAACCATATGCATATATAAACGCTGACCCTGTAAACAATATTTTTTACACTTTGCTAGTTTTATATATTTTTCTCACATTAGAAAAAACCTCAAACTAATATTTTATACACATATATTTATTGTTCAATTATTTATTTTATTTGCCTTCTGTGGTCAAATCATTTTTAATGAACACTAAAACGTGTATTTAAATGCTGATCCTGGTAAAAAATATTTTTTTACACTGTTCTAGTTATATATCTTTGCCTCACATAACAAAATAATCTGAAACCAGTGTGTTCATTTGCATTTGGTGGTCAAATAATCTTTTTAATGAACACTAAACAATATGTGTGTTTAAATGCTGACCCTGGCTAGTAATATATTCCCCACATTGTTTCACAAAATAATCTCAAGCAATTATTTCTGGTGCATATATTTATTTAATATGCATTTTGTGAAATGTATTTTATTTGCATTTATTTAGTATTTTAGTGTAGCTATGTTATAAGGGGGGAAATGTACAGTCAGACGGACCATCTGACTGTAGTGTTCCCTTTCATAGTAAACGGATATTATCTCCTTTTGTGATCATCTTGCATATCCCACATTGCTCTGATTTAGGCTGTCACTATCAACTTTTCTGATGTTTTAGTCATGAGGTCGGTCTGTCTCCTCCTTTAACGTCACATAACTTGAGCTCACCCATAACCAGACAGCTCCTAATAACCGTGATGCCTCTTTCCAGCTTTAATCTGCTATATCTCACCCTCCCTTAGAGGTGGCTACAATCTACCCTCAAGACCCGGCCCTTTCCATCGGCTCCAGCCTGACAGCCACATGCTCAGTGAATCCAGACCACGGTGTTCATGCAGGCTCACTCTACTGGACGCTGAACGGGAAGCGTCTTCCCAGCAGCACCTACAGCATTCTGAGCCCCACTGTGATCAGCGTCACCCTCCCTCGGCTCTCCGGGTCCCGCCAGCGCTCCGGAGACAACCTCGTGTGCCATAACAGCGGGGGTCATGTGCTGGCTGGCTCCTGCATCTATGTTGGCAGTGAGTCCGTCTACCATATTGTTCGGATTTACTCTAGGCTCCTGTACAACTACCGAGTGTGTTTAATTGGTGAATGTGCACGCAGTCCAACTTAAATACAATTAAATGGATTTTGTGGGCAAGCCTGGAGCCTTGGGGAATATGGGTCAGATGTGGAAGTATTAGAGAGTCTTTATGATTTGACCCCCTGCCACTGAGTCACAGTTGTTGCAGTATTTAATTTTTTTCTGCCTGTCCGCCAATGAACTCGAGAGTTGTTTAAGCCCCTTAAGATAGCTATCTGTTCCACTGTTATGCTTTTAGCACCTGTGTGGTCCATTATAGGCGCTTTCCTCGACTGACACGTATGACAGAACAAATGTACTACATTTGTCAAGTTACATGGAATGGTGGCAGTTTGGAAAATTACAAACACAGACACACACACACACACACACACACACACACACACACAAGAGTGAGACAAAGTCAAGGAAGCGAGTGTCTGTCTGGTCATTTGGAAAAAAGATTGAAAGCCAAAAATGGAGAGATGTGGTTATGATAAGTGTGTGTGTGAAGTGCTGTGTTGATTCAAGCTCTCTATGTCTCTGAGGTCTCCTCTGTAAGGTTTGGTTCATATAATCACAGTCTTATACTTAGACGCAGGGTCTTTTGTTCACAGCTGAATGGAATCTTGGCCCCATTCCTGAACTTAAATGAGGATGACAGCTGAAGACACTCATCCATTATTGAAAATATTTAAAGTCAACACAAAGTCAAAATTTACCCTATTTACTTTCTTGATACATGTTACTCGTCTTATTGTGAATGATTCATCTGTACCCATTATTCCAAAAATTGTAGCATTCATAAACTTTAATCTTTCTTTTGTTTTGAAATTACTTGTATTTTGCTCAAAAATACAGTAAAAACAGTAATATTGTGCTGATTTGGTTTTCAAGAAATATTTTAAATTATAAAAAAAAAGTGAAATTGTTTCTGTTGTTTTGAATAAGTTTAATGTATTCATGCTTATATTTTTGTTTTGTATATTATATATTATACATTATAATATAATTATTTATGTGTTATTATTTATAGAATTACATATGATTATAATTATACAATATGATATATATAATATGTTATTTTAACTGAATGGATCCTTGCTGCTCTCTCTCTCTCTCTCTATCTATATATATATATAGATATAGATATATATCTATATCTATATATATATATATAATATTTTCAGTTTATATTTTCATGTCTTTCCCTTTATTTTTCAAACCTAGCAACTATTTTTTGACAGATTTTCTGTATTAACCAGCAATTACAGCATGTACTTTTAATGAAGTGTTATAAGAGGCATGAGTCACTTTGCACTAACTCACTTTGACAGCTAACTTATTCTTGTCTGTTTTTGTAGTGCCTCCTGAGAAACCTGTGAATCTTACCTGCTGGTCCAGGAACACTAAAGACCTCACCTGTAGATGGGCCCCTGGGGGCCAGGGGGAAACCTTCATCAAGACAAAATACACACTCAAATATAAGCTCAGGTCAGTGCCACAGGTCATTTTCACTCATGTCAATGCCTCTTCTCAAATTCACGCCTTATCTTGTTTGTTTATGTCATGTTCTTACATGCCCATTCACTGGAGGACAGTGGAAGGATGTTTAAGGATGTCTCAAACCAACAATCTGTGCTAATCCCTCTTGATGGGCAGATGCCATACACTTTTATTTTTTTTGACAGGGAAAATCCCTTAAATAAATTGCTTCTAAATACTTAAAATTAGCCTACATTTTTTTTTTGTGCGTTTCAGTATTGTCTTTCACATTTTATTTTATTTATTTATTTATTTATAATTAATAATTGGCTTTCATGCCCAGTGGGCAGATGGATGCAAATTCCACACAGCAATTTTCACATCCCCATTCCCAAACCAGGAGCAATAAGCCCTTTATTAAGGAATTATTCCCACATTTGTGTCCAGTTATCAGTACGCATCAGAAAATAAACCTTGTTCGCACACCTGTAGGTGGTATGGACGAGAAAAGGAATGTGAGGACTACAGCGCGGGAGAACCATATACATGCTACATCCCCCGCGACCTCGCCCTCTTCACGCCCTACGAGATATGGGTGGAGGCCTCCAACCAACTCGGAACCGCAACATCTGACGTCATCTACTTGGATATCTTAGACGTGGGTGAGTGCTTGACCTTTGACCCCTTTTTCAGGACCAGCCCCAAGTGTTCTCCTCATGAAGGACCATGTGCAACATGAGAGCGCCACTCCTTGTAAAAACTGGGTGCAGGCGTGACGAATTGCAGCAGTCTGTCTCGGCGTCATCAGTATCGCTTTGCCTCATACAGCATCTATCCACCTCCTCGCACGTACCTGCAAAGCCTTGCAGCCCCCTCCTTCACAGACGAGTGGAATTTTTATGAAGTTTTCCGCTAATTCCAGTACCGTGACCTGCCCGGGGCTACTGTTTAGCAATGTGACTGGAATAGGGTGAAGTCTGTTTTGTTGAATCCTTAAGATCTTATGTGCTTTGAGTGCGGGCCAAGCTTGCCCATAATCTCTTCAAACAGACATTTTAGACGACAAACATCTTCATAAAAATGGAATTAGTATTGTTAGGACTTAAGTCGGGGGCATTTTGTCTTGGCAAGACTTTAGAAAGTATTTGAAATTAAATTAAAATAGCCTGAGCACAAACCGAAGCCCCCCCATCCTCAAAAAAGAGATGAGAAAGGTTATAAACTTTTGCATCCTGTGAGTGTAAATCAGGGTAACTGCACCTGAAGTGGGAGGCAGGGTGATTTTGAATGGAAAAATCATAAGAGGAAGGTGGGTGCTCCACCAAACATGCCATAGTTATGACACAGACACCACACCTAGTGCCTCCACCTTCTTAGCAACAGAGACAATGCTCATCTATGTTGCCAGTTAATTAAACAACAGCTTTGAGGTCCAAGCAGACTACAATTACTTGGAATTTGAAGCACTAGCAATGCTATATCATTTTATAGCAGCCTGAATACAAAATGCGTGCAAAGCGGAAAAATACAGAGCAATTAGTAAACTAGATTATCGGAAAGCAGCATATATTTCATCTCAGTTGAATCACAAGATCAAAAGTCTCTAGTCTCGGCTTGCAGACCACACAAAGTTCGCTCACTGATCAGCTGGTGCATATTGCACACAAAACATGGAAAAAGCGTGTGATTGGCTAGTTTTATCAAACTTATCGCAGTAAGTAAGCCACACAGGTTTTTTCATTATAACAAACTTGAGACAATACCCTGTTTTTTGTGATGAAGTAATTACAGGACAACATTCGCAAGGTTAGTGGCATCACTGTGTTCTAGATAGATATCCATGAGACCAGAACTATTAGTAATTATAAAATAAGTTTATTCTGTGTTTTCTGTACTTATTTGTGGAGACTGACTTTATTTGAATATTTTTTCTTTCATACAGAGCTGAAATTCATTAAATAGATAGATAGATAGATAGATAGATAGATAGATAGATAGATAGATAGACAAGACTGGATGCATTAAACTGAACTAAAATTACTAAAGTGGTTCAAATGGTAAGATGCAGAATTTTAATTGTAATTTGAATGTAAAGAATTAATGGAACTGAATACAAATTCTAAAGATTTTCAGTAATGAAAAGATGGACGAGTAGATGATAGAAATTTCATAATATTTCATAAATTAACATTTGTGGATCAGGGTGGAAGAAAATTTCATTTTCTAGAACCCTTGTCAAACTGCAGTTCAATAAACTCCTTTTCCGTGTCATTTCAATTCAAATTCCAGTTCAAGCTTTCAAGAAGTTACAATGAGGTCTTTTGTTGCAGCGTCTCCAACCTTATCACATGTTGTTTGTGTCGTTTCCTCTCAGTGACGACAGACCCACCGACTGATGTGACCGTAAGCCGAGTGGGCGACCTGGAGGACCAGCTGACTGTGCGCTGGGGGACACCGCCTGCATTAAAAGACTTCCTCTTTCAGGCCAAATACCAGATCAGATACAGACTGGAGGAAAGCAGCGACTGGAAGGTACGGTAGCACTCTCGATCAGTGACCACACGTCATTGGCTCTCTGCCCATTATCCTGCTTACTATTACCATCTTCCCACTTCCACACCAACTTGTTTTTGTAAGGCATACTTTGTATGTATGCTAGTTAGTGTCAGTTTCTCGATTTTAAAGCACTTGCAGAGAGCAAGGCAATGATTAATTAGAGCGGTTCAAAAGATAACAGCCATGTTTCAGTAGAATTTGGGTGTTTGTATTACTTGTCCGAAACGTCATTTCCAGCTGTAGCAGAACAGCACATGGTTTCCAGTCCTCTGGCCACGGAAGAGTCCGGCTAAACTTTAGGCCGGGCTTCAAATAAACGTAGGCTTTCACTGTCCCCATTTCGCTCATATGGATCCAATCAGTTGGCAGGTTTTCTTCTGAAGCTGGGCAGAGTTGTCTTACATACATTTTTTTCCCCCTTACCCATCATTGTGCTGTCAGATGCGCAGTCCTACATAGTTAACAAAGTCAAAATATGACAGTGACCATCAAAAGCACATCACAGAAGACGATCGAATGTTTTCAAAACACGTTTAGAGAGCTGTTTTATCACCCGGGCCGTTCTCAACCCCACAGATTGCGTACACACCCTGTGCGAAGGGAAATAATTACCCAGAATGCCTGTTATATGGCAACCTGATGATGTTAACATTCTGCCCCTCATCACGTTCCAATAGTAACGATGGTCCTCGGATTACGGAGCCATGCATATTAGCCGTGTTTGTAGTTTTTGAAATGTGAAACTTGGAAGGGACTGATTCAGGGGATTGTAAATAATTATAGGGGGCCCAGGCCGTTTCAACATTCCTGCAATCGAATCCCATATACCTCTGCTTTAATGCACATGAAGGAGGTAGCACGAGACTGGCATGACACTGTCTGTGTGTTGTAGGATGCTGTCTGTGCCCATGCAATTACTCAGTCTGTAATAAGCAATAGATAACAGATTTTCTCTCAGTGTAGTGTTTCTGCTCGTGATGTATATGTAGAGCCAGAAGACAGACCAATTATTTATGTGTGTGTCCCTGTTATTTACCTCCTGTCTTTGTCTCTGACATATGTTGTATATCCCCTAGGAGCACAAAAGGGGGAAATTGCTTTGTTCTTCTTCTTTGTAGATGAACTTGTGTGAACTTGCTTAAGGGTTTTGAAAGTCAATGGCTTTTTTTTCCCTTCTTATAGAGAACATTAAATATGCCCGTTAGGGTAACAGTGTGTGTGTGCTATGTGGACCCTGTAGGTGTTTGATGTAACAGACTGTTTTGGGTGTCTTTCTCTGCAGGTGGTGCATGATGTTGGGAACCAGACTTCCTGCAGGCTCGCAGGGTTGCAGCCAGGCACGGTGTATTTCGTGCAGGTGCGCTGTAATCCGGTCGGGATTCTGGGATCTAGGAAAGCAGGCATTTGGAGTGACTGGAGTCACCCAACGGCAGCCTCAACACCACACAGTGGTAAGAGAAATATAATTTAAGTGATTCTTGCAAAAGAAGTTACTTAGAACCTCTTTACTTTTCTATGCTAATACTATGGGTTTTTTAAGTACCTTGTAAGTACAATGGTAAATAATAAGATTTCATTGCTGTAGTTTACACTTTTCTAGTTTACAATAGAAAATAATACTATTTCTGAATTTTGTACAATAACACATCCCAAATTAGCTTTTTGTTTACTGGTATAAAACCAGATCCATGTTCAAAGTCACTGTAAAATATTAATAAATGTAAATGCACACAAATTATCATAATCTCTTAACGTGTATTTTTTCATTTTTTTTGCATGCTTGGCAACCACAAAAAAAATAAAAAAACGTAGCTAATGAACTATATTACATTTTGAAATTAATGGTTATTTTAATCATTATTATTAAAACCTTAGTTAACTACATTAGTGAACAATGAAATTGCATTTTTTGTCTTATTGTTAATAACATTTTTTATTAATTTTATCATTAGTAAAATCAAAAGTTGTACCTGATAGTATAGTTTAACATGAAATTACAATGAACAGTTAAATTTGCATTAAATAAAATTAAGAAGTAAAGTTGAATGATTGCTCCTTGTTAGTTTAATTTATTCACTTTAACTAAAGAGTTACCAGTTAATTTTATAAAAGCATTAACCAACATTTTTAACATGGCTAAGTTGATTAGACACTTCGGCTTTGTGAAATCAATGTTAATATAATATGAATTAATATATAAAATAATAATAATAATAATAATAATAAAATACAATGCATTTTGCTTTTTTACGCTATTACATTTATATTAGAAGATCCATTCATGCAGATTATGAAAGTATAATTATTTAAAACTTGGACTGATCGAAATGATAGCCTAGCAGTATTGTAGTGCAACGGCCTCATGTGGGAACCATGAGTTTGATTCCAGCTTGCATTGTACAAAAATCCCTCTCCCAATTATTTCTGGTATTATTTAATGTTTGTATTATTGAAAATGACAGAAAGGCCAAAAGCAACATAGAAAATAAACAATATAACCAGCGTCACTAGTTAAATGGTAGCAGCGATACTCGGATTGAGATGTTGCCTTTGCTGTCCTTCATCATATTTTCACATTTTGAATGTGTCATGCAGTCCATCCTATAATCAGATACATATTTCCAAGACGATGCTCAGTCCAGCAGACACCAACTAGCAGATGCAACGCATTACTTTAGTCATACATCTCCTCATTTTGTGGCTTGCCAGAGAGCCACGGGGGAGTGTTGGATATAGTTTTTTTTCAGAGGATTGTTTCTGAAGATTAACAGATTAACTCCTCTGCACATTAACTCTTCTGGAGCAGCCCACATCTGGAGCTCAGAAACCCGCTGTTTATTTAAAATGGAAAAGGATTTATTTTTATCCCAATATGTGTTTGGTTGGTTGTGTAAACTGTGGCCTGTATCTGTGATAAGCTTGATGCATGTACGATGGGCGCTTGTTTCCCCTGGATGGACACGTGTTGATTTTTGTCTTTCGCCCCGCAGAGCGGCTGCTAACAGGGTCATGTGACTCGAAGGTGGGGCAGCAGAACTCCACGCTGCGGAGGGATTTGAAGCAGTTCTTTGGCTGGGTGCGCAAACACGCCTACGGGTGCAGCGGTATGAGTATCAAACTTTATGATCAGTGGCGGGTCTGGCTGCAGAAATCTCACAAAACACGCAACCAGGTAGGTAAGCAGCTTTTTATTCACATTCTACTTGTTTTTGAACCCAAACTCCATTAATCACCCTTTAGGTGTCTGGTTTGCTTCAGCTTTAGTTTCTTCAACTGTTATGCCAGGATTTTTTGCTCTCATAACACTGCGAGACTGGATCCAAGCCCTTGAGTTATTGGAGTTGCCCGAGTTAATTGAATTAAAGTGCTTCTGGTGTTATTGTACTGCGTTTCCTGTGTTTTGCTCAGCAACCGCTGAAGTAAATAACATGAGGCGACTCATATGATTTCAGGTAACTTTTCATAAACCGTTGTAGTAACTTAAAATAAACTCGAGTAATGAAGTTCTGCACGCCGAGTATGATTCAACATATGTGTTCAGTTCTGCGAGATTCCACAGTAATCTTGTTTTGGAAATGACAGGGATTGTCCTTCACTCGAGAGAATACACTCAGCTTCTTTCATGTGTCCCTAGTGTGTTGTGGTCTTTGTTCTGTATGAAAAAAACAACTTGTCAGCATCTGGAAAGTTCTGACTTCATACTAGATGATCCGCCGGTACGTCATGACAAGAACAACAAGAGATGAACCCATAGCAATAACACTAAGAATATCTCAATATCCAAACCGCAAATGTGACCCTGAACCACAAGTGTTACATTTTTTTACAATTGAGATTTGAAAGCCAAGTATGGCGACCCATACTCAGAGTTCGTGCTCTGCATTTAACCCATCCAAAGTACACACACACAGCAGTGAACACACACAAACACAGTGAACACACACCCGGAGCAGTGGGCAGCCATTTATGCTGTGGGCATTTATCTGATTGCTGTAATATTGTCTGCTTTCAGGTTCTTCAAGGAGATAAATCATAGCACGTCGCCCCTGGCAGGCAGAAGATTTAACAACAACGGCACACTGTGGAAGAATTCACATTTTCCAGACTGCTGCTTGGCTCAGTGCAAGAAACTTAACGTACAGCTGGACTCAAAACGGGATGTTCAAACAACAAAAGGTGACGGGCATTTGGTCCCTCGGACACAGATTAAATTGTGCAGTTCTCTAAAATGCCTTCTTATAAAGAAAAACAAACTCTCTTTGATATTAGCCACGGAGATCAAATGGACTATATCTTCGCATCTCGCTATCCTTGGAGACAAGTTCTTGATCGTGTTGGGGAGCAATTAATTAAAGGTCATAATTTGCACATTTCCTGATGACTATGCACGAGCCATGCTTAGTCAACCTGACAAATGGTCTTTGCGTGGACCCGTGATGTTTTCAGATCTTGCTAACATTAGCCGACCTGTACGTTAAAGGGGTTCCTCACAGACAAGTGGAAAATGTCTGAATGTTTTTTTTTTCAGCCAGCATTTTGTTTGAATTCAAGACAACTGGAATAATATTAAAACCACCCAGTTTTATCAAAGGTACCTTTCATGAATGTTTGAGTGACTACAGCAGTTTACCTAAAAATCTGACTGGTATACCTCACAATGCATCTTGCCAATTTTCAGTCTCCTGTTTCTTTAAGTAACCAGTACATGACACCATATCAAAAGTTGCAATGCAATGCAATGCTGAACATATCAATACATCGAAATAAGCCTCTCACTTAAATAAGTCCCACTGCAGGATCTACAGACATTCACTATATTCAGGATCAACACTACGACAGAGTTAACATGTTGGAACCCCAGGACGGACTCATGTTGTTTCTCGTGTTTATATATGTGTCGCAGTTACAAAACTGTGACTGTGTTTGTAGCATTGAACTGTTTGGAAATAATTTTATGTATTGAGACATTTTACTGCTTTTATTTTTGTACTGAATTATATCCGCATATTTAAATTTAAAGTTATGTTTTGACTCTTAAGTTATGTGTAGGTAGATTATATTATTATTGACTGAACTGTAAAACCCTAATATTGTTCATTAAATCCTTCTAAAATGAATAAAACCTATGAGCTCTGTTATTTTTAACAAAAAAACAAAACAAAAAAACACTCTGAATCTGTGTTTTGGCCTTTTAAAAATACACTGGCATTTCAAAATCTATTTGTTTACAGAAAGAAGCTTTTTAACCATATTAGAATTTCATTTTTTCGTTATTGTTTTAAGCTTTAACATCAATATATGTTGTTGTATATATGCTTAAACAAGTATAAACAATTATGATTATTATTATTTTTTAATATGTGTGAGTGTGTGTTTGTGTGTGTGTGTATATGTGTAAATATGTGTGTGTGTGTATATATATATATATGTGTATGTGTGTGTGTGTTTTATATATATATATATATATATATATATATATATATATATATATATATATATATATATATATATATATATATATATATATATATATATATGTGTGTGTGTGTGTGTTTCTTTCTTTTCAGCATTTAGATATAGTCTCTGAAAACAAGTCAATTTTCCTTGTTCATTGCTATTTTTCACAGTTATTTATCTTTAACTACACTGTAAAAACAATTCTGTAGTTTTTACAAAATAATTTTGGCAGCTGTGGTTGCCAGAATAATTTTGTAAAAATACAGAAAACTGTAAACACATTTACGTCAAAAACTGTTAATTTTACAATATAAAGCTGTAATTTACAAACAAGAAAATGTGAATATAAACCAGTAAATTCAACAACACACAAAATTAAATCTGTTTTGTACCTTGAAAATACTGACAACCACCATAATGATAAAGATGGTACTGTATAAGAGAAAGCCACATGAAGTATCAAAGCTCATCACAAGTAGCTTCACCACAAGCAGAAGTATATATTAACATATAGAAGGTGCACATTTATGGAAACACAAAACACCATCATGGTAACACACGTGATACTTAAATAATGCAAAAAACTTTCATTAAGCAACAGAAGATGTAACATAAAGCTCAAATGTACATAACTGATAACAAAAACTATTTAAAAACATGATTATTTAAACAAAATACTTTCAAACGTGGAGTGTCACGCAGGGAATTCTGGGAATATCAGTTTACAGTTTTAGACTGTAAATTATACATTGATTTATTCTTTTTTTTACTTCTAAAAGCTGTATAATTAACAGAATTTTACTTTAAATTTACATTAAATGCTTTGTTAGATCTTTTACAGTTTTTCCCTGTATATAGTACGGGAACTTACTGTTAACCTATTATCAGTTTTTTTCCGTAGCGTTTTTACAAAATTTTACAGTTAAAATTACACTTATTTTTTACAGTGTACTTAGAAAACTAATGAAAACAAGAAAACTAATGATTTGGAACTTATTTCTCTTTGTTAAGAAGTGGAGTACAAGGAAACAATTACAAACAGATACAGAAATAGCAAAAAACAATTGCACAAAGCAGAAGTGTTTTGCCAGAGTATGATCCTCTTCAGGGAAAAAGATTAATGTGTGTACGAGCAGTTGTCTGGTTAAATTAGTGCTCTTCCACTGGCCTCTTCCACGGTCAGTATTTCACTTTTCCCTAAGTAACACCCACAAAGAGCAAAAAATAAAATTCTTTAGGCCACTGGGTTTAGAGTCCTTAACATTTTAGCCCTGTGATTTCAAAACACGTAACTTAAAATAAAATACGGCCTATGCTCTTCTAAGGGTTGTAACAATGACCCTTACTGTAACCGTAATCCCTGTTCTGCTTATTGTTTCTCGAATAAGTGTTTGTAAAGTGAGTCCTCAGGCACTTTCATGCTGCAAAGATCAAGAATATGCTCGATATCAAGTTGCAGAATAACATTCCCTGCTTTTATTTAAGCTCTTAAAGTACCCATGTTGATTAGGAGTTAATGTACCAGCTATATGAAAACCAGGTGATGGATATGTTTGGATGCAAACTCATATTGCTTTTTTTTTCAGTTCCAGTCCTCTCTGGCTACATGCCAGAGGTCATCTGTTGTGTTACCTGCTTCTACACGAGGCACCCAGTCTGGAGATAGAGAAGGTTAATGTTTAATGTCCGCTCACTGGTCAGGGATGACGTCTCAGCTTTCACAAGACACACTTTCTTAGCATGCTAATTACATTTTGCGCAGTTTTCAGTCAGTTTGAGCTGCCGAAGAGAAACGGATTTTGTTAAAGCAATGCATTGTTTGTTCAAAGTAGCTTCAGACAGGTTAAATCAGAGTAATTAATGTTACAGAGGAACTTGATATGGTACATCCTACTGTAAAACTATGCCACAGAAACAAGAGCAGCTTTCCAGAAGTTTCATTTGTTTTGAGTACTGGTTGAAGGTGGCCATGGGAACAGCGAGATTGACAGATCATATCAATCATACAATGTTACATCACCCACTTTAATAAAAAAAAATATCTTTGTGAAAATATAAAATGTCTTTTGCTCAACACTTTAGAACTGATCACAATGAAAAAAAAAAACATATATATATTAAATATATAATTCATTTTCCATTTCTTTCCCATGACTTTTTTAATTGTTGTTTTTATTATTATATTTAATATTAACGTTTTTAATGTTACTAGGAAAATGGGGAAATATTCTGTACTTTATTTCATTTCCTTATAGTGATAACAGACATTTTTACCACATTCATACTTCAGTCCATCAATTCATACTTTAATACATTTCATAATTAATATTTTGAAAGTTTCCTGCACCCCTAGAAATATCTGGAACTTTAAAAAATGTGATTTCCAGGTCTAGTTAAAAAAAAATGAAATTTATAAAATAAATAACATAATAGGCCATTGGGGGAAAACTATTTTGTATACTTTTCTATAGCTAAAAGGTACTCTGTAAATGTGATTAAAATATTTTTTTATCACAAGCTGATGACAGAAAGTACAGAATATCTCTCAGTATTTACATTTGAGGCAGCTATTAGTATATGATCTTTTTATCTCAAAAGAATAAAGTGGTCCTACAATATAAACATTAGTCATTTCAAATAGCTGTCGGCTGTCTATTTCACATTATGTAATTAGCTCATTAGCTGCCGTTTACAGACAAGATGCCAAGGAAATCTGTAATGCGTAAAGATATTGAGATGGACATTGTTGTAGCCTGGACATGGATAAGGTTTCTTGCGCTTGTAAGAGTCATTCATAATTCAGGTCTCAGTTGTATCTCTCCAGTGTGTCTAAACTGAAACTTCAACCTTTCCTGGACCTCCTTGAGCACTCTTGCTGCCGATTTTGCTGTCAGCTCTTTAAGCTCACCAGAAAATATACGCGGCATGGGGGAAGTGGTTAGGCGGCGCCCCATCATTGCTGGCAGGGAAAGAGGTGAGTTTGTGACCTCTCATTTCAGTGGATTCATTTGTCCAAATGATTGTGTTGAAAGATATATTCAGCAAAGTGAGGAGATCTGACGATTTATTTTAGCACAGGGCTCTGTTAGTAGTTCAAACACACTTCATGCTCCTATTTGGCTCTTGAGACTGGATTGGCAGTTTGATGAAAGAAACTGTCAGTTAGGTCTTTTATTGCAACACCTGCTTGTATCATTCTGAGAATAGAACGTCTCTTCTCTGATCTTTTCTTGTTTTGGCCAAAGCTTTGAAAAGATTGTATGACATTTAACTGTGTAGCAAAATTCATACGATTTCAAATGAAAGTTTACAGCCAAGGTTTTAGAAATGTGCACAGCATGTGTGACCTCTTATGTCTCACATGAATCACATTCCATAGTTTTATTTTAGATTTAATAAAAAAGGAAATGACTCATGTATAGATGGCAGATGTATACCTTATATTTACTGTTATCAATTACAATTCCTTTTTATTTAGTATTATTTGACTATTATAGTTTTATTAATATCTAGAATTTCCATTTATTTAAATATTTTTACATTTATATCTTTGTTTATTATATTTTTGGTTTTCTTTTTAGTTTAATTTTTAGTCAATTAGTTATGTGCTTTTGTAATTTGTATTCGTTTTTTTATTTTATTACAATTCAGTTTATTTTATTATTGCTATTTAATTTATGTATATGCATTTCAGTTTTCTTATTCTTCATTTTCAACTTGAAAGTAGTTTCAATTAGTTGCCGTGGCAACATTTCTAATTTTTTCTAATCTCATATTTATATATATATTTTATTTTAGCTGTATTTCAGTGAACAAAAATGTTTTCATATTTCTATGAGTTTTAGTTAATGAGAATAACCCTTCTATACCGTACAAATTTTTTTTTTTTTTTTTTTTTTACATTTTGTCATTGTTATAATTATTTTTTTAAATAGTTCTATTTAGGTTTCATTTGTTTTTATTTATTTTTTATTTTTTATTTATTTTCAGCTATTTTAATGCTTCAGCTAAGTTATTTCAGTTATTTGCCAGTCATTTCAGTTAGTCTCATTTTTGTTTAGCTTAACTTTTTTTATGTATTATATATACATATATATATATATATATATATATATATATATATATATATATATATATATATGTATATGTATATATATATACATATGTATATATATATACATATGTATATATATATATATATATATATATATATATATATATATATATATATATATTAACAAAAATGGTAATAACCATAATTACAGTACAATACTTTCATTTGAATTATTGTTATATATATATATATATATATATATATATATATATATATATATATATATATATATATATATATATATAAATTACTTTCAGTTTTAATATTTACATTTTTTTCTTTTCAGTTAGTAATTTTAGTGCCTCAACTTTTCTAATTTAGTATTTCCATCTCATTTATATTTTAAAGCTTTATTTCAATTGATAAAAATAGCTTTTAATACTTCTAATTTTAGTTAATGATAATAATTCTACTTGTAAATACAATCATAGTACAGCATTAAAAAAAAAAAATTACCCAATAATATTAACCAATATTGTATTCACAAATGATTTTCCAGTAACTACCCAACACAATTTCAGTAATAAATGCTAACAGGCTGCGCACTCTGTGTTTTTGTTTATGTCCACAGGGCCCGGGCCGGGGCGTTATGCTCTTCCCCCCACTATCGGTTACATCAACCATGATTACACCAAGCCCAGCAGCCCGGCCTACTCCTTCCACAGCCGCATGAGCAGCAACAGTGAGTGACACCACATGAAATCAAACTCTTCTCACACTGACAGATGACATGATCCACTCAACTAATGCTGGCTTTAATCATCTGAGAATGCTTTTAACAAACATGTTCATGGATAAAATGGATATATATCAACGTGGCATTCCCATGAACTGATAATTTCATAGATTAATTAGTGTCTATTATGCACCACTGAAATATTAGGTGGATTTACACACACACCCTCAAATATTTAGATGCCTAATTAGTGACATGTAACGTCTGCTTCCTCATGGAAGAAACGGAGAACACCCAGTCGGATCAAAGTATTCAGACAAGAATCCTTGCACATCTGGACTTTATATTACAAACAACAGCATGCAATATAATGATTAATGTTATTTCACTGGCATATTAAGCTAATAAAGTCCACATGCTTGATTTTAATCCATATGTTTGATTTTAATTCACTTTAAATAACATTTCTCTAGCTTAAACAGCAGAGCATGATACTAGCAATGGCAACACTGTGAGAAAAAATTGTACAAAACTTGACACTGGGAGGGTACCCTTTCAAAAAGGTACATTTTTGTACCTTAATTACCCTCAAATGGTGATACTACCTAAAATGAGAACCTAAATCGTTCCTTTCACCATCCCAGTGACAGCTTTTCTACCAGTTTTTATTTCTGAGAGTGATGTTGCTTTGCGTACAAGTATCTGCCAAATCTAATTCTGATGTGTTTTCTCATAATGTTTCTTTTGAATAGTGGTGTCTGTGGATTCCAGTCCAGGGCCGCAATATCATGTAGATGCCAAAATGACACGCTTTGGTAGAGACGGTACCCCATCGTACTCCATGCTGGGCAGAAAGAAGAAGACAGGTGGGTTTTCACCTTTTTTATAACACAGATCTGATGTGTATGAGGTCAACATGCAATGGCATACAGAACATATTTTACTTAACGTTACATATTCATGAATAAAACAGGATAGTCAGTAGAGTCCAACCGTCAGGTTCCGTAAGGAAAAATCTCATTCATTTTCTCCATAGGGGAATAAACTTTTTAAAGCCTACTACGAGCTACAAGGTTGTTCATTTATGTTAGGTTATATACTTTTGTTTGAAGCCAGCAGACTGCATTATTTCTAAAATCATGTTTAACAGCTGATTCTTTAGTGAGAAGCTGCATTTCCCATGACTTGTACCTTTGTCAGATATTCAAATATGTTTGTAATGTTGAGGTTGAAAAAAAAGGGCACTCAATAACAAACTCTCACTCTATAAGAAAAGAAATTGGGTCGGGCTTATATTTTATCCATCTGGGATTGGTTATATATATATAATGAAAATGGGAATTGCCAGAATGTAAGGGTTCACTGAGAGAGGCATCTGAAAAAAACACACACACACAAAAACATGCACATGCACTTTATGGATGAATCATGCAATGGTAATGTGTATCCAGAAAGTAAATAGCATCATTTTATGTCATATTCACTTAAGCTTTTAAGAGGGGATGCATAATCATATAAAGAAGTTGCTGATTCTGTGTTTTTGATCAGCTGATACATTCCAGACTCCTGGACCCGGAGCGTACAGTCCTGAGAAAGCTCCACCTTTGAACCTTCACCACAAACCTCCGTCTTACACCATGGCCTACCGCACACGCTACCGCAGTGTGGACCCTGTACCGGCCCCCAACCGCTACACCTTACCCAACCTCTTCGGCTCTCACGTTCCTCACAAACCCGCCAGCGCTAGCTTCACCATGTCAGCACGCAGGAAAGCAGGCGGCCCATCGGAGGACCTATCCATGACCCCAGGGCCTGGCCGTTACAACAGCACAGAGCCGAGCGTTTACCTGAACAGACAGCCTTCTTTCTCCCTGCAAAGCCGTAGTAATATTCCCAGCGATGCCACTCGGAAGCCTGGTCCAGGTACGCACAGCCCAGAAAAGGTGACGGCACACCTGCCTCGTGCACCGTCTTTCTCCATGGGTGTTCGTCACTCAGAGTTTGTAACACCACTGATTGTTGACGTATTAGAGTATTAGACATATTAGTATTAAATGTATTAGAGTGAAGGGTTTCATGCACTGCTTTGTGGGTACCTATAAAAAGGATTTGGCTGTATGTCAAAAAATATTACGTTAAGGGAAAAATAAAGCCACAATCTTCATTACCTGACCTGACCTATTTTATGTAAAGAGATCCTGAACATTTTTCATTTAGCTAACTGTTACATCAGTTATTTTTTTAAAGGATAGTTCACCCATAAAATAAAAGGCTGGATCTTTAATATTTGTGTGAATTATTTCTTTAATACTTTTCTGAATGGATTTATAAATGTTTTATTTTTTTTGTTTTTTTTTTAATGGAGTGTCTATTTACACTAAGTGCAAATAGCCCGCCTTTTAGGTTGAAGATATTTACACTAACTCCGCAAACCACTGTGTGATTCGGCTAATCAAGACAATATTTAACCAATAATCATCTGCTGCAATTGCAAAGATGGTAAAATGTGTGACGTATTCATTTTGACGCGATCAACCTGGGTTCGAATCTGCCTTTTGGCAAACTTTTTTTTCCCTTTTTAAATTTCAGATCACATAAGAAAAGCATTTATTTTCAGTGAAAATGAAGAATACAATCAAAAAGTTAAAAAATAAAGTATCGGGTAGGGTTAGGATAGATGGAAAGGAGGGCTTTATTGTCCCAGTAAGGTGACATTCATTTAATAATTTGAATTAAAATTTCAATTTACACTCAATTAGTTAATATTGTATACTGTTTTAAAATGTACTACAATACTGAGGTGCAGATAATTGTTACTATTTGCAATAAGTTGTAATTTTAACATACTGCAGTTTAAAAAAGAATCTATAGCTATTAGCATAATTTTAGTGTAAATAGTAACAAAAAAAATGCTGCTATATGCACTTAGCTGCTGAATTTTTTATGAAAAATTAAATAAAGCTGAAATAAATAAGAAATATAATAAAATCTAAATATAAATTGAAAAACATTAGACTTATCAAACTTAAATAAAAATGAGAAATGGTGCCTTGGCAACTGGCAACTAATTGAAATAAAATTGCAGTTAACAGAAATAAATACATTTTAAGTTGAATTACAAAGCTTAAAAATAAATTAAAGCTAAATAGATGTATAAAAATAATAAAAAGAAATTAACTAAGAAATACAACTAATATTAAATGATAGGAACTAAGAAATCATAAAACTATATAAATCAAATGAATGAAAATAAATAAAATATAAATATTACACGAACAACCTAAAACTTTAGAACTATTTTCTTTAAACAAAGTACATAAACCTAAACTAAAATTAAACCTGAAAATATAACAAAAAATAAATAAATATTGTTAAATTCTATAGTATATAAATAATACTACAAAACACAGTTTGTACACTAGTCAACATTTGAGGTGGATCTTTTTGATTCACTTCAAATGTTGACTATGATATTAATAAAAACACGATTATACAAGTCTAAGTATATATTTAGAACATTTTTATTAAACTTTCCTGTACAGCTTTTTTATTTTGTTACATTGTTTTCCTTTTATTGTGCTTCTTATATGTGATTTTTATTGTTTCCCAAAGTTAAAATCAGTTAGGTAATAGAGAATAGATAAGAACATGAAAGTAGAGCCTGTCCGTTTATTATTTTAACAAGATTCTCCACATTGAGCTTGCAAATTGGTTGTCATTGCCTTTATAAACAAATTTATCCTTTGGTGACACAATAAGAACTAATAATAATTATAACACATTTGGTTAATGTAGTGTAATGTCATGATTCACCACATCAGTTGATAGGTACAGTAGCACTTATTGGTTCACTCCAGTCACTGCTCTGTCCATCATCCAGGGAGTCCTTTGCAGATATTTGGATGTAGTAAGTCCGTCCTGCCACCAGACCACTCAAAACCATTTTATTAGACTCATAAGGGCCCATCTAGAAAACAAAGAATGTTAAAGTATTAAAAACCACCATATGTCCTTCCTGTAGCATGAGTTGACGTTTCAAATACTGCTTTCTGTTTGGTGCCTTTGTTTCAGTACTTGACAGCTAGGCATCTAGTTGCTTTAAACCGTTGAACATGGTTTACACAGGAAACTCACTGTTCTTGCTGTCTCAGGTTTGCCCCAGTGGAATTTCACTGTGTATTTAAGGAGAAAGTTGACAGGATCCGGCCAAGTGGGTGGTGGACCCCACTGCACAGACAGCTTCCTGCCTGGCATTACCATCACGCTCACATTCACCGGAGGATCAGGTTTCACTACAGACCAACCAAGAATAAGAATTTAAACACTCAATTTGAGCTCATGGCATATGCATCAAGATCTAAACATTGATTAAACCTTTAAAATACCTCAAAAGCTGCTGTTTCATCACAAATCCAAAGCTTAAACTGATATTTTTGGATGTAAATACTTATTAAGAATGTCAGTTTTTTTTATATCCATATGATTAGGTTGTATTATAATAACATTCCAAAAAATACAAATAAAGACAAACTAGTGGAATAAATAAAAAGGTATGAAAGAGGACTATGAAAAACTCACCTATCTGCTCAAAAATAATTGGCCATATGCGTGTTGAGCTACCCAGAGCGTTAATAGCTGTAATGTTGATGAGAGTCGGTTCACTTGCAAAGATCTCCAGTTGCTCTAACGCACATTGCCTGTCGTCTTGTTCTCCCCATTTCTGGCACTGACGGGCACTTGACACCGGGTCTGAAAAGCTCCTAAATTAAAATTGAGAAGAATTTCAGCAAATATTCTGAACAATTATACTTTATTTTTGAAATCATCCGAAATAAGGTACAATTAGAGCAATTTACAACAGGTGTACAATTTAAAGTACAGCTCAATATTCAAAATAAAGAAATATTTAAAAACATAATCTCATCACTTTTAAAGGGATATATTAAAAACTATGTCTGATTCATGAACAAATCATTCTTTTGAGTTGGAACTTTTCAAATAATCAATAATGATTCATATGGACTATTTAACTGTGCTTTCACACACCTTTTAAACCATTAAACGGTTATTTATAAAGACGATACGTGTAAAGGTACTCATTCAGAATTCAAGGCAATTACTATACTGTATAATTTTAAAAATAGAGGTTTCAAAAGATGTTTTTTGCAATGATGCCACAGAAGAACCGTTTTTGGTTCCCAAAAGAACATTTAAGTGAACAGTTCTAAAAATAATATTTTTTCTTAGTGTGAAAAAGATTTTAATAATGTAAAGAATATTTTTTTCCGCTTTAAAGAACATTTTGTGCAATGGATGTTACAGGTTCTGCATGGAACCACTAATGTCATTAAAGGATATTTTTAAGAGTCTAAGATACCTGTATGTAGCAATATAATGTGTTGGAAGTATTGGGTCTGGAGTCAGTGTCCAAGAGCATATTGCCCTTTTAGGGTAACTTGGAGACCAACAATACACATCCGGAAGAGAAGGGGAATCTGAACAGAGCAAACATTACACAGTGATGGAATTTCAGTGTAAGCTCTTTGTCTCATAGGAAAATAGTGTGACATTTTACCAGGCTGTAAAATGTATTTACAGCAATAACGGAAAATATGCATAAACCTACATCCCAGGTGTAGAGATACTGTTTGTATCAGATCTCCATTCGGTTGGTGGCAGGTGTAGATGCCTTGGTCCTTCAAACTGCTGTTCTGTATGGAGAGAACAGGGCTTGAGACAAGCACTGAATTGTTGAATCTCCACTCCACCCCTTTTTCTTCTCCGTCAGAGCATGGTATCTTCACAGATGAACCCACTGCTACAAACAGGTCTATTGAGGGAGGTGAGGAGGAAAAGAGACAGGCTTGGACAGATCCAACACGCTGTGTGTGTGTGTGTGTGTGCGTGTGCATGTATGAGTTTGTGTGTGTAGAGGTGTCTGTGCATGAGAGAGTAAAAATTTGTTTAAAGCTTACCTCGAGTCTCTGACAGAGTTGTCGTGTCTTGGCTAAAAACTCCACTTGTTATGGCTAGCGCTCCAAAAACATATATCAAGCACATTTTTTTGGTGTTTTATGGTTACAAGAACGTAAATTTGGTGCTTTTATAATAGAAGAAACTAAGTATGTGTGTAGTCACACACAGAGGTTCAAGCTGTTCTGTTGTGGAATTTAGTTAATTATTAGCTGGTAAATCTATTTGCAAAAGAAGGCAGGCTACTGTTGGGCACCAGTATGGAAATAAATATATGAAATTTCAAAAATGCAATGTATGCGGTGTCAGATGATAAAAATGGAAAATGCAACTAAAACACTTCTAGTGTTTACAAATGTCGTTTTAAATAATGTGCAAATTCAAATTAGCTCATGAATAATAGATCTCAACAACAACAAATTTGTAGATTCAAAAACTAAATTAGTCCTTATCAAAGAATGCATTCAATAACCCTCTGTATTAAAAGGAATGGCTTGTCAAAAATTAAAATTAAATTAAAATTTACTCACAAATTAGTTTATTTTTATTTTTATCAGAACAGTTTTAAAGAAATGTATCATTACAGCATTTTCTCACCAATGGATGCAGTGAATGAGTGCCGTCAGAATGAGTCTAATCAGCTGATAAAAATCTGATTATGATCATAAAAAGTAGTGCGCATCCAGGATAAGACTTCTTCCAGTGAAAACATGCATCCCCTGTCGTCTTCTCACATCAAAATCCACAAACAGATTGACTGTTTAACTGTTTTTGCTCATTAACAGTGCTTGAACTCTTTATATTTTTACTGGAGAAAGCAATATTATTGATAGGAGAAGAACCGGTTTAAAGTTTAAAAATGTCTCGATGCTGGATTTGTTTTTTTGTTTTTTGAAACACACAGCTTCACAAGATGTTAATTGATGGACTGCAGTTGTGTGGATTACCTGTGGATTATTACAATGTTTTTATCAGCAAAGCAAATGTTAATTTTTGGGTGAAATATTCCTTTTAAATAATGTTTACTGTACTACTACCTTCTGCTGGGTCAGCGCATACAAATAAACACTTATAAATGGTTATGAATTATTAAAATCACAGTTTCCTCAAACAACAGATCCTACAAACAATGAATGCATCAACACATCATTAGTTTCATGTTTGCAAAACAGAAACACGACACACTTGTGGTTAATAAAACAGACACAATCCAGGAAGGTATTTTGACATCAGTACAGAATCCCAATCATTTGGATTCATACCTCAAGGTGCATCTTAGCAAATTGTTTTATAGTGCCTTATGATTCGTAAAATATTTTATCTAGCCCATCAATTATAATTTAAACTGAGAAAAAAAAAATATCTCAGTTTACATACTGCAGGATTCAGTGAGCGGTTTTCGGCTACCATGTGGACTGTGATATAATGAGGTCAGAATCCTTCTGTAAACAGCACAATGTGCTTGTTTATTAAGTGTGTGGGACTGTTCTCATTCTTCCATGTATTTTCCCAATCCTGAGTGAAGACTTAATTCACATAAGCCTTGAAAGTGCAACAACTTTAAATGAAAACATGTTTTTCATTTGAGCCCCTTGGCTGAGACTGAGAATTAAAGGAGACTGAGATTAGTATCAATGAGAACTGAGGACTCAAGTACACTGACAGACAGTATTAAGGCCATTTCATGATTTTATGTGTCTTAATATTACACTGTTAAAGAGTGAGGCCTGCTCTATACAGTGATGTCTTTATGCATTTTTAGAGACAACATGTTTGAATTTGTTGATTGAAAGTTTATTCAAAAATTATCCATGTAAATCTTATTGCTCAGACAGGTTACTTTCATGCTTCAAGAGGCTTAATTGCATTTTTTGGATAGATTTAATTGAATAATAATCATCTTTTAGGTAGCTATTTATACTTAAAAATCACTTAGGAAAATATATGCATAAACTATTGCTTATGTACAGTATGTACATTTGATGAGAACTTTTCTGAGATCAGACACCAGCACATGTCTTTTTATGGCTTTATGAATGGAACTTGCTGTGTCTTTCCAAATCCCAGATGAGGTAAGAAGTATCAACTGCCTACAAACAAACAAACCATTTAATTTGGATTATTATGGTTGTAACGGGTAAGATGTTATCTACGAGCCTTATGACATCACAACAGAACCTTTAAATGATTAAAAACAGAATCTTCTGGTCCTTCTAAAGAGGAGCATTTGCTTTAATGACAGCAGCACTAAAGCTACCTGAAGTCTGTGAAAAATCTGATGAGCATGTTCTCCAGCATGATTTGAATATGGTTTAAATTAGAATTTCAAAGTCGGCTGAGACATTTAAACTTTAAAAACGGGAGGAAAGAAAGAACCAATGAACGAACAAACTGGGGTCTTTAGGCTCCATCTAGTGGTTGTTGAACATTATTGCATTTTGTTGGAACTTAGCACTTTCAGTAGCCCACCTGCGAGAGGAGCTATATTTCTATTTATCCATTCAAACAGGTAGTCCGTATGATTGATGAGCAGTTTTTCTAAGTGTTTGGGTGAAGAACACACTAAAATGTAGGTCACTATTTACTGATACTTTTCAGTCAACCTGTGAGGATCCTAAATGTCACCGGCAGTAGCGTCTATAACGTCACATGCTATACTATGGTGTTTTGCGTCATTACGTCCAGCAGCACAATTTTTAACTGAACGTCACCGGCACTTCAATAAATAACAAAGTCCTTTTAATTTTGATTTATTGTCTCTGTAAATAACGAAAATTCTTTGCGCACAAAAAATAAAAATAATAATAATAATAATTCATTTTTGAATTACAAGCTCACATTAACCAACAGATAAAGTCCTTAACAGTTTACACTACACCATGAAATCAGTTTGAGCTTCAGTTCAAATGTGCTTAGTGCTTTTATTGCTATATAACTGATATACAACAATACATTTGTCAAAGCTTTTTTAGCTGTGGATAATGTAAATAGCAGTAAAAAAAAAAAAAAAAAAAAAAAAAAAAAAAAAAAAAAAGGCAAAGGAGGCTTGGGTGACTATTTTGATCTAGTAATGTTGGCTTTGAATAATTAGGATTCTGGATTTGTAGAATAAAAAAGTAGAAAATGTTTTAGTGGCAGATATCTTAATTACTTATTACAAAATCTGTAAAATAAATATGCAGAGTAACGACTTTCTTCTATTTCTGCTGACCCCTGGAGGGTAGTTGTGGGAATTGAGGACACACCAGCAGAATGTTTCCCACAGCTATATAACAATTATTAGCCTCACGTTAACAAATGAGCTATTTTTATTAAGGTTACAGCACCAGTTACATTAGCATAACAAACACCAATGATCAGTCTAACACTAGACAATGTAAATGCAGGTGCTTGATAAATTTTGCAGGCAGTTTAAATGTTAAATGTAAAGGAAAAATCAAGCCATTAAAAGATTAGTGGTAAGCCATTTTCTATTCATAAGTGAATATGATATAGCACCCTTACAAATATTGCTGCTACACTTACATTGTTACATGTGTTACTAAAGTTGAACTGTGGTAAATTTACATTAGCCAGCACTGTCATAAATAATCAAATAAACTTACAGAAAGAATCTAGAAGCTTTATTTATTTTTTTTACCAATGCAGAGAATTGGTTAATTAGGTTATATTAAAAGTTTAAAGAATTTAAAGACAACACAGACACTGACAATGATAGGCCAATATAAAAACAAACATTTTAGTGGAAATGCATGAATCCAAATAAATTATTTTTTAATTTAACACCAGTCAACAAGACTTTTTATACTTACATGCAACAAAATATATGTAATTTCTTATCTCAAGCTGCCAAGGTTTTAAATTGAACTGAATTGAATTTAAATTAAAATGTCAGGAATGGCAAGATTCTCTAATTTGTTAGTTCATTAATATAATCATAACCCATTCCAAATGTGGTGGAATTATACTAGAAATTTGGTTAAAAATATCATCTTAAAAAACACTGAGTGTAAAATGCTTAAGATCAATCCAACAATAAAATCTGCTTTAACGGACATTGTGTACTGTAATCTGGTCTGCAGAGACCACACAGCCTTGACTTGAATAATGTTTCAGTAGTTTCATCCATGCAGGGCTGCAGTTCAGTACCTCTTGATTGCCTAAAGCACATAATTAAATACATATATTAATATCTTATAATAGTAAATAAGCAATGGTAGTAGCCAATATTGAACTATATTCCTCTTCCATAAAACATTCTGATTTTAGGATTCATTGTTTATTTCATTAAGAATACGTAATTTAAAATAATTCCTAGAGGAATGTAATATAGGGATTACCCAGAATGCATAGCCCATCCTGTGCTCTTGTGATGCCCACATTGATCTGGTTTTCATCACCCACAAAGCCAATGTGTTTGGAGAGCCATTCTCTTGAAGGAAAAGGTTCGATCTCATCGCTGGGACAGGAGCGAACCATCGATAGAATCACGTACTGCCACTCACTACCTGCAGTCACATCATTATAACACTCCTCATTATCACATTTTTAATAACACAGGTTGAAGATGAACACAGATATTAATAAAAAAGTGTCACCTTGGCTCTTTGTAATGGTGGTGACTGTGATTTTGTCCATCTTGGAGTCAGTAGACTTTTTCAGTCTATCTCTGATCTGGGCCACCTGTGCATTGTACGGTGACAGAATGGCAATGTCCTCATGCCTCACATGGCCCACTGATACCAGCTGACCACAAATCTCAACCTGTGTAAGAACACATTTAAACAATTCTGGTCCTCTAACTGTATACTGTAAAACAATATCTATATATACAGTATATATATATATATATATATATATATATATATATATATATATATATATATATATATATATATATATATATATATACCGTATATAAATATACATATTTTCTTTTTGAATTTAAAGTGTTAATAGTTAACTGTAAAATAAAACAATTATGTGATGGTTACAAATACATATTGTAGGTTTTGTGTAGAGATTGTTTTATTGTGTAAATAGTGTTTGTCTTTTTTTATGTTTTTCATATTTATAATTTCTCACTTACAGCTTTCTTAACCTCTTCAATGTTGGCTTTCGAGTTCTCATTCCCCCGTGCAGTTGAAACAACCAAACTCTTCTCTTCACCTCGTATGTCTCCAAACAGAATGTGTGTGCTGTGTCTCGTTCTCTCAGTTCCAATGTGCAGCACGCTGGTCCGTTCATCCACTTCAGTTTTTAGCCTACCCAGATAGTAAGCCTCTGATGGGAATCTGCAGATCTCTTCTTGCTGAAGAAAGAATACCACATTAAATATGTGTACTTAAGTGTGAATTTGAAGCATATATGTGTTTGTCTTGTACCATTCTGTACTGGGTGTCAAGCAGCAGAGATCTATCCATGTAACGTTCAAACAGAGAGTGTGTCATGCCCAGTCTCCGCGCATGCTCATTCTTCACAATCGGACGCAACTGCTTGTGATCCCCCAACAGCACAACCTGCAAAACGAGTATTCTTGATCCTTGATTGTGTGACAAGGAACTGAAAACCCTCACAGAAGGCTCTGAATGAATGTTTGGAAAAGTAAGGGGAGAGAAATGTAGCAGGTCCCTTATCAAGTTTGCTTAATGCTAGTTGACCATCAGACAAAGTATGCATTCATAGTTAAAATTGTGATACATATATTATGTTATTATATTATATTTAAAATGGACTAAAATACTATATTCCATCATCTACTGTTTTCAAAAAATTTGTTGCATTAAAATCTATTTTGTTTTTAAATGCTTTTCTTTCTTTTTTTTTTCTTATAATCAAGCATATCAGTGCTGTGCAAAATGTGAAGTTCAAACTTTATGTGTTTACTTTGCTTCTAAGTTTTTGCTGTATTGTTTTCAAAGGTGAGCTGGTTATAACATCTTTGTGTCCAGCAGCTTCCATTGAATTCTTTGTTTAGTGTGCTATAAAGGGTGTGCCTTAAAATGAGTGTTCTTCCAAAACTAGGTTTCTGTGCTTTAATAATTTTGACTATTCAGGCTGTTGTTTTTTGTAAGTCTAGGTCATGTGGTTTGAAGAAAGTTTTTGCTTAATATCTTTATTTCCAAAAATATATGTCCAGTCTGTATAGTTTATATAGTTTTGATGGACTTGTTTGCTATGGACAAGTCAAGAGTCAATCTGACCTTCTCAGGTTTAAAGCTGACCAATGGGACAAGTGTCTGGGGTTCTGTTGCCATGGCACACTCGTCGATGAGGATCTGTCGTGCACTGAGTGTCTTGGTGAGGTTTGGGGAGGCAGCAGCCGTGCAAGTGCATAGAATAATATCATGACTTTCCAGTTCATACAAACGTGCAGAATTCAGCAGCTTCTTATATCTAGGGATACATACAATCAAGCGTCATGCAACATGCATTTATATGTAATCACACACATGTAGACACTGTTAGATGTGGAGATGTGTTTTAGTCGGAGGCAGAAAATGATTATGGAAATTAAGCTGAAAGTTTTTACAGTAGTTTTTTGAGTTTCTAAATAAGAAAAGAAACATTAGTAAAACAGACACTTCTACTTACTCTTCTATGTCTTCATCTGTCAGTGAATGGGGGTCATGAGCAATTATTTCATCAAAGTCAGTTATTGCTTGAGAATGAGGGTTGTGACTCATTCGAATTCTGTGATGAAGTGTTATGTCCCTAGATAAAACAATGTGAAAATAGAGTACTGTTCAGATAATCTAATACTCATTGAGAACATTTACATGCACACCGATACCATTATTTCTATAGAAAGAGATTTGCAATAAAGAAATCTGGCTAGTGAGGTTTTTTTTTTTTGTTTTTTTTTTTTTTTTTGGAAAGGGCATTTAATCACAATTCAATAGATTCAATAACTGACAGTAAAATATAAAATGTGATGTTAGTTGATCGTAAAATTGCAATTGTTGGTTCATTTGTAGTACCTGAGCTCAGGTTTAGACCGCTCTTGGCGCAGTGATTTTTGTGATAACTGAAGGATGCTGCCGGGGTAGGGATACTCATTCATCTCCATCTGTCTGCTGTACACACGTAATTGCTTCAGCTTATGTCCAAACCTGAGCAGGTATTCTGTACACACAACACAAGCACATGAATACAGAAATGTCTTCTTTACACAAATTCTAGCTCTCAAAAAGGTGCTCACTGTACCTGCAACTACATCCACAGACTTGTTTGAGGGCCCACAGTAAAGAATAACCTCTTTCTTCTTTTTGTCTCTCAGCTCCTTCAGCTTCCAAGGATTCTTAGAATTCAGCTGTGAGAACCAGTACACTATGTATGCTCCAACAACTGTCTTACCTGTTCCTATAAAGGATAAACAAAAGGCTTTTTTCAGTACAATTAAAAAACATTTAGGAACAAAAAATGTAAAATCCCTGTGACTCTGAGTCCATAAGCTGCCTGTGATCTGTAAGATTAAACTGAAAAAAAAAAACTGTATGCTCAGAATGTGTAACCTGGAGGCCCTTGTATGACGGTGAATTTGCCGTTCAGAGCTTGTTCCAAAGCTTTAAACTGGCTTTCATTCAGTTGAGGCAGACCTGCTGGTGGTTCCTCTCTCCTGAGCACATGTAGGTATACAGCTTGTTCAGAGCCTGTGGATTGATATATCCAAAAGTACATTAAAAAGGACTAAATTGTATGCAATTAAACTCCAGTGTATACTGTACATATCATTCTAATCTCACATTGTGGTTCACTGTGGTGTTAAATGTAGAATAAAATAAAATAAAATAAAAATAGCTAGTGAGCCACTAACATCCCGTCTAGATACTGTATATTATTAATAAATAAACAGATGCATACTTAAAAAATATAAAATGTTACTGTTACTTATGAAGTCAAAATGATGATGAATATGTTGTACTTGCAAAAAAGAAAATACTTGAAAAAGGGAACATTGTAATTAGGAACAGTCACATTCACAGAGCATGTATACACATAAAATTGTTTACAAAAACATTCATTATTCACCAAACATTTCTGTATTAAATGTATTGACAATCTACAAAAACATTACAGTAGGAACAACTGAAAATACAAACAAAACATATTTACAGCTAATGAGAGGTCTGTATCTGGGTCTGTATTATAGGTGTTTTATGTGTGTGTACTTGTTTTGGAGATAGCGCATGGCATTACTTAAGGATCTTGCTGTTCATGCTCTCAGTTCATGCTTGCACATCTTTAGAGATCGTCATGTTTGCTAAGAGCTAAAGAATTTTCAGAAAAGGTTGTACAACAATATGCATCACTATTTTTGACTGCATAGTAGTTTCTCAGAACAACACATTTTAGCTTTAAAAATGTTTCTTTCACTCATCATATGACATATTATGAATTTAATGCATACTTTCTTTCCGAATCCGATGTCTTAGTGCAATGTTCTTAACAAGTTCATTAGCTGCTGGTAAATTATTCACAGCACTTTCCTTCCGTCTGGATGTATCAAGCAGAAAAATCAATTAGACACCAAAACAACTGCATTGTCATAACTTTACATCTCAATGCTGAAAAAAATATATTTGTTAAATGATACATGAATATACAAAAAAGAAATAATGTAATAATAAGATTTGGTATTATGCAGTATCTTGTAATGTTAAGGGTTTAGTTGTAGTTTACTGAAGACTCATAATATGGTTGTGGTGTAATGCATTTGTTGTATGTCACATGCTTACATGTCTGGAATGAGTTTAGGGATCATCTCCACTGTGAATGTGTCATTCCTCGTAAATTTTGGAATTTTCATAGATGCATATTTAATGCTAAAGTGAATAAACTTTGTCTTATTCTTACTGTTATCTGGAGGATTCAAACATTTAGTTGTCAAACCATGGGCCACCCAAGTAAAGTATTCTGGATCCAGCTTTGACTGATCTGCATAGTTCTGATTCGTAACTCTTTTTCGGATACAGATCAAACACTTGGCCAAGTCAAATTCAATTGCCCATTTCTTGATATCTTCCGCAGGCAAAAAGAATGTTCCAGAGAGTTTGGAATCATCAAAGGATGGCATCCAGGTTATGGGCACATTCTCTATGACAACACAATCACTATCATCCACAGCAGTAGCAGCAGACTCCATTTCACAGAGAGGCTTCCATATCCGCACATATTCCTCTACATCCTTATAGTTATCTTTGGATGGGCAGTTTGCAAGTTTGGAAAAGCACTTTATAGGATTGTCAGTGTGTTCCACACAAATCTCAAAACTTGAACTCACACTCAATAACTGTACAGTTGGCGCCCAGTAGCCCCTGTCCCTTTCTGCGGTCAGCTGGACCTGCACAGTGTCTCCAGCTTTCAAACAGAGTGTGACGTCAGTGTAATGATCCTTTTCAGACATAAAAGTGCGATCAGGATTCAACTGGGATATGTCATGTACTTCATTGGTCTCACTGTGATCTCTCACATCTGTTGCTAATACAAGGGATTTTGCCTCTTCCAACTGTTCATCTCGTACTGCCTCAACAATGGCCTGCCAGGTGCTTAGCTGTATCTCTGAACAGAATCTCAAGTTCTGCTGTTTTGTCTGGGTCATGCTCAGTGAGTATATCCGTTTTTTCCAAGTCAGTGTCACCTGTTTTTGTTTATTGTCAAATATTGGTTGATCTTTAAGCTGTAAATTTCTGTACTTAACAGGAAGCTGGTCTGGGAAAGTCCCTTTGTCAAACGGAAATGATAATTCGAAATTTTCACTGTCAGGTTGAACAATGGTGACAAAAGCCACTTTGTATGTGCTTTGTTTTTGTAGACTGATTGCGAGACAAAGTGACTCTGCTTTGTTTTCATACTCTTGTGCCCTCATTTCACCTCTTTTACACTTGTCACATAAGAGATCAATGTCTATCTGAGAGTACTCAACAGGACGTTCGCAGAGAACTGAATGCATGAGCCTCTGAAGAACAACATCTATGTACCGACGAATGGGTGAGGATGCATGTGTATATGAATCCAGATGTAATGAATAGTGCCCAAGTAACGCATCTTTGCATGAGTGAGAACGAATTAAGAAAGCTTTATTGACATTGGCCTTTAACTGAGCAGTCACTGGAAATAAATGTGGATGAATGTCATCTGCAGAAATCAGATCAGCCATTCTGTAAAAGTCAGATGTCGAAGCTGCTGATTTGATCTTTTGCCACACAGATGTCAGAATGATGAAACTACCATAGTTCTGCCAAGGGTATGAATCCAGACGTTCCTCCAAAGCATGGAGGGACCCAAGCTCCTCATTGTCTCTCTTCAGTCTCCTCACCAAATCAGGTGAAGCTGTCACTGGACAGCTAAAGATGTTTGGAAGTGGGGTTTCTTGATCAATAAGTTGATCACAAGCTCTTTTAAACATCAGCTTCAGCTCCTCCATCATGATCCTGCACTTGTTGTCATCTGATGATCTGGAACAGTCCACATGTCCAGAGAGTCTCTTTTTCTTCTGATCAAGTGCAAAATGATAAGCCACAAGAATACAGCCTTTTACAGACTCAGGCCTCATCTCATTTTCACCTGGCTGGTTGATGATGCTGTCAGTTTCACTGTAGGACAATGCCCTACTTGACTTTATGCGGGAAAGCACCAACTTTTGCTCCACTAGTTTTCGTTTTTTCTTTTCTACTTTCAGAATTAAAGAGATTGCACGGCGATGTTTGCCCGGCATCAAACTCCACATGTCTGATTGTGCACCCAAGTTCTGTATGTTGTCCCCAGACACATAACTAAAAAAATCTGCTTTATGAACTCCAATTTCAAAATGATATTCAGAGTCACTGACAGAGATGGCATCTCGTAAGTGGCTAGAGTTTCCATCAGCGATGGGATTATTGTTAGGGTGAACATCTCTAGACCCTGGAGAATACACAGTGAAGGTGATTGGGTTATTCAGGTCCACTCGATTTCTGTCAATGTGAAATGTCAGGTGTGAGGACAACGGAATGATTTCCATATGTTGATTACTGATCATCTCTAATTGATCTACCATAGGAGGAGCCTGACACCTCAGAGGAGTGCAGAATGTAGTGTCTGTGTGTTCTTTCAGAAATTTAGACACTTCATGGTTAAACATTATGTTTAACTCTTCAACCATTAAATTTGCTTCTCTCTCCCCCGGTTTCCGGTGTTTATCAGTTTGGGCGTATCTCCAGTCTTCTTTAAGTCGTGCTTTGCGTTGGCTTCTGGCAAAACGATAAGCCACCCTAACACAGTCCTCCAAAGTATTGAATCTTAGCTCACCTTCACACCGACTTATTATATTCTCAGCCTCCTCGTATGTCAGCTTCTTTTTAGATTTGACCAAAGAGAGGTCAAAGGTTCTTTTTTTGATAATGCCTGATTGCTTTTCCACTTCAACCATTAATGAAATGGCTTTACGTTCTTCACCTGGGAGAAGACTCCAAAAGGTGGTGGAAAGATGTTTTGGGAACATGAATGAAGGTTCTTTTCCAGGATCATAAAAAGTGGCTCCCATCTCTTTTGCAAAGCTATCAAGGGAACTGTCCTTAGACACGAAACTAGCCACATCTGCAACATGAACCCCTATTTCATAGCAGTTTCCCAGATCATTAACACTAATGGCATCATCTAAGTTTTTAGCTTTAGTTGGATCAACAGTAAAGGTTTGTAAACCTCTGAAATCTTTTCTTTTCTTGTCATCAGTTGCATCAGTTTTCATCTCTTGAAATGCATCCTTTTGCATCAGAGGAGGAGACATTAGTTTGAACTCTGATTTTAAAATATCAAGTCCTTCCTCTAAAGATGTCCCAATCTGTCGAATATCTGTAACTCTGCCAAGTGGAAATAAACAGTGTTCTTTCCAGCCCAGAATCTGAACAACAAAAACATAGTTTGGTTTTGTTTGTTCGTCAAGATGAAAACGTCTTGTTACTGTCCAATTGCCATTGTCATTCTTCCATTCTGGAATATTATTGCGAGCCTCTTTCCTAACCAAGACACATATTTTGGTGGCATTGTGGTTTAGAGGTATCATAATTTTTCGCAACAAGTTTTTATCAGTGTTCTGCTTTCGTTTGTGGTAATTTTCATTCTCTAAAATACACACAAATTCAGAGGATGTTGGTTTTCTGTTTGTGAAACCTAAAACTCTCCCAGTAAGAGAGCCTTCGTCATCTCGTCCAGTCTCAACCACAACTTCATCCCCAGGGAAAGACATGCCAATGTTTTTCCTTCCTTTAATTTCAATGTGTTCAGATGGATTGTCATAGGGCACCACATAACCTAACTGAGGTCCCTTCATCACCAATTCTCCATGCTTGTACATAGCAGGTTGTTTCCTGACCAGCTCCAAGAGGTTTTCTTTATCAGAGGAGAATATTAGAGGCCTGTTTTGTTCATTTGTTTCATCTGTGTCCTGTACATCAGAATCATAGTCATCCATCTCTTTCAATATAGCATCAGTTTCAGCCTGGAGAGGTACATCACTCTCAGACATTTCTATATTTTCTGTCTTCTGAAATTTCAAAATTTCCAATACTTCTTGTTGTAGAATGTCTCTGGTAAAATTATCTGGTTGAATGCTGCCCTTGCTGATACAATGTTCTATGTAGGACCTCCAGATTTTCGAGCACTTTCCAAAACTACAAAGAGCACCAGAATCTCCAACTACAATCACCAGTGATTGGGCTCTAGTCAAGGCAGTGTTCAATGCACGAATGTCATCAAAAAACTCTGGGCTGCTTGACTCTGACTGAAGAAGTCTGTCTCTCGTCTGAACTGTTGTTATGATGATGACCCTGAACTGTTTCCCTAAGGACACAGAATTTTATAGGTAAGTTGTATTTTAAAAATAACAATAAGTAATTGAAAATCAAATGAACAGATACAATTTGTGACTGAGATTATTTCGTTTTTCTAATTTGATTAAACATCTTTCCTAAACTCTAGCAGACAGGGATGCACTAAATCCTCTTGTACCTTGAATGTTTGCTAAATTTTGAACAGACACTCCATGAACTCCTTTCTGACGGAGATGATTTTTGATGACATCAACCTGAAGAATTGAAAGAGAAAGGATGTATTGATGATGTATCAATACTGTGATTGTGACAGAATTTAAGTCTTTATGGAGAATTGTTAAATTACTTGCATGTCTCATGTCTGTTTAATTAATATTAACAGTTGACATTTAATTATTGTTAACAGAGCATGTCCCCATGCAGCACGTATGTAATTTGTTATTAATACGTTTTAGTCATAAATAATTTGTCATATGAGTGATAAATTATTTAAATTGTACCTGTTGGCCTTCACTAAGAACACAGATTTGCTTTGGGTCTTTAAGACCCCATTCCATTGGCCAGTCAGTTAGAAGTCCTCTCACAATGTTGATCACACTATTGACCTCAGCAAGATTGAACCAGGACATGGAGGCGGAGTTCAGACGGCATTCTCCTCTGACATGGTGAAACATCAGGGGGTGTAGTCTTGGGTGGGGAGGGATCTCTCCTTTGGCCTTGATCCCATCACTCACATAGAAGTAAGTGGATACAAAGTCCACTATTTCTGCAGTGGAACGGTAGTTCTCATTGAAGATGATTCTGCTTTTCTTGGCAATGTTGCTGCTTTCGTCCTGGTAGTAGCGGAAGAGACGATACAGCAGTGTGTGTTCTGATCGTTTGTCATCGGTTACAGAGAAAAGTTTTGGAGCCATCTGCATGTGGTCTCCTGCTAAAACCACTCGAGTGTGTTTGCCTGCTAAGCCCAGAGCCATGAGTGCTTCACCCTCCAGCATCTGAGATGCCTCATCAATCAGGATATGACTGAAGAAACCTTCAGGAAGTTTCAGCTCACGGAAATGTCGTGCCATCGATGTGGTGGTTATAATGATACAGTGTGACTCTAGATCAGACCGTGCTGGGCGAATGAAGGACTGTCTATCTGGAGAGCAAAGACAGTATTTCTGAGTGATGTCATCAGTTGCCCTGATGGAAGCCCCACCTTTGTTTGCCTTTATCCTGAGTATTTTGAGGTTTGTGTGTCCATTTGCAATGTAAGGATGGAAGTGCTCTCTGACATACAAGTCTGCAGAACTATAGGGAACAATACTTAAAATTAGATTTCTTATACATTTTAATAGAGAGAGGCTTTTATATTCATATGGGAATATATCTATACAGAATAACTGTTGCTATCTCTTTATTCAAATAAGATACATTCTGCGAACACATACAGTAACAAACTCTTTTATGCCATTCTTCTGAATAATGAATTCTGATCTGGTCAGTTCTTTGGTCAAACTACTTTTGTATAATTACTACTAAATTATAATTGTTTTATAATGTCTGATATCATTATTCAGTTTCTTTCTTCTCACATAATTATGTAAAATGAACATAACTTACCCGTTAGTATATGTACAGATGAGCACTTTGTTTTGAGAACGAAGGGCCAGCTGTTTGGCTGCTGAGGCTAGACAAAGTGTCTTCCCAGTGCCAAATGGCCCATATATAAGCAAGGGAGGAGTCACTTTGTTGACGTGACGCTTGCCAAGGATGAAGTTTAGGGCAATTTGTTGCTTGTTATTCAATTCAGACTGTTTGGTTATGTTCACAGGGACATAACTGTTACTGAAGTCAGGCAGAACATTGTGCAAGTCTGGTAGGTGATCAATAGCTTGGTGTATCTGACAGAATGACAGTCTATCCAACTGAAACTGAACTTCCATCTTACACCTGGTTTCTTTCCTCAGCTGTAGCTCAGACACACACTGTGCAGACAGATGAAGACCGATGTGACCCTCACCAGCAACCTTTTTGAGCACCAATGCCTCGTACACATGGTTTCTGTGATCTACTGACACACTGGCCTTGGCTGGTATGCAATTCACCAAAGCCATCTGCACCCCTCGCTTTAGCATCAGCCCTTCAGGAGAATCTGGTGTGAGCAAGCAGGACACCTTCAGAGTGGCATAAAGCTTCCCTGCAGCAGTGGAAAACTCTGATATGCCATCACTCATATGATTAGATAGAGACACGTTCCCACAAACATTTAATCTACAAGTGTGGAAAAAGCAGAAAAGAGGATGTACCATTAATATATTACACATTTAATTTAAATATAAAAAAGAGGAAATAAGAAAGGCATTATAATATGTCAAGAGTTCAAAAGAGTGGAAATAGTGTTGCCACTGAGACATGTGATGGTGGGAGTATTCAATTTGAACGTTTACGCCAACCCATTAATCCACCTCTTCATTCAGCAATCTATTTATCTTTTTATACTTTACCACCTTAGCTATTAATGACAACAGCAACAGATTTTTCAAGTAGCCCTGCCCATGTTTTAATGGAAACAGCAATTAAGTTGTTAGAAAAGAATGCCTTTAATCTTTTCATTGAGTTTGTTTTAAGTTCCTTTCATTTCCAGTTTAGTGATTAAACCTGCTTAGCATTATCAAACTCAGAGGCCATTACAGGATATGACATCATCAAAAAATTCCAGCAGTAGAGGCATGTAATGAGGAATAGTTAACATTTCAATACATTATTTTAGATGTAGACATTCTATTAAAGGAGTATAATTTGTTTATGTAGCAGGACAATGTTGCCATGGGACCGACACTAAGCAGTCTGTGACACATCTATATGCAGATGATTTAAAAGCCCCAGGAACATACAGGAACTTATCTTGCTAAAGATGCGTCTGTGGATGTGGCTGAAAATATGACATGAGATAAACTATACTCCCTTAATCATCATGTGGCACTGTAGATATCAACAAAAGGTTATTGGACATAGATCAGGATGTAGTACTCTTTTAATTACATACTGAATCAGTGTTACCATACGGATAAAACCTCTCATTATAATAGAATCCACCTGCAAACCCTAACCCAATCCTGTTTTTCCACCTCTCCATTAAACTTATCTACATTACATCAATGTGTGTTGAACTTTGCCCTCATTTTATACTATCATTTGGACAAGCTTGAATTTGCATTTAAGAAGGATTGTTGCAAACTCTGCAGCTCATTCTAAAGATTTAATTAGTTTCAGCATTGTTGATTGCCTAAACCAGGGGTGTCAAACTCAGTTCCTGGAGGGCCACAGCTCCACAGAGTTAAGTGAAGTGACATGACCCATACTCAGAACTCGTGCTCTGCATTTAACCCATCCAAAGTGCACACACACAGCAGTCAACACACATCAGGAGCAGTGGGCAGCCATTTATGCTGCGGCACCCGGGGGTTCAGTGCCTTGGTCAAGGGCACCTAAGTCGTGGTATTGCCAGCCTGAGACTCGAACCCACAAACCTAGGGTTAGGAGTAAAACTCTCTAACCACTAGGCCACAACTTCCCCGACTTTTTTAGTTCCAACCCTGCTCCAGAACAAAAACCATGTAGTTTTGGCTAGTGACGTCGGAGACTGTGCTTTTATCTCCGCTAACTGGAAACTTTTTCAGGATTCAGATTGGCCAACATGACTTTACAGTTGAGATTATATCACCACCTCTTGTGGCATGCTTTTGACACTGCATCATAGCATGTGTTTTTATTTTCACGTGGACAGAGATTTTTTTTTAAACAGAAGAAGGAAAAAATCTGCTTATAAAATACCCGTGTATGTGTGGACGTGGCCTTGGATCAGGTACATTTAATTAGGATTGAATCTCTGCAGGGCTGTTGCCCTCCAGGAATTGAGTTTGACTGTCCTGTTCCTGGAGTTCTACCTACCTGCAAACTTCAGTTCCAACCCTGCATCAACACAACTGTATATAATTATTAAGTGATCCTGAAAATCTTAATTACCAGTTTCAGGTTTGTTTGATCAGGGTCGGATTTAAACTTTGCAAGAAGTTACATCTCCAGGAAAAGGATTGGGCACCCTGGCCTAAATGATATTTAAACAAATACTGACGCTTGTTTCACACATACTTCATCTGCAGTGCGTATGAAGTCCATGTGCGTTACATACAGTATGCAGTGCAGAAGCAGCACGGACCCATTGTGCTTTCACACAGGACACGTTTTCAGTCCACTACTGATCCGTGGCTGTTTAGGCCACAAACACAACATTTATCCATTCATTTGATTTCAAATCATGTAAAAATAAATAAATAATTAAATACTCGTTTATCACAATACAGTAACAATCTTTCATAGACATTCGTTTAAAGTCAATAAATATAAACAACGTATTATTCATGAATTTGACTTCTAGGTTTGTATTGCTCAAGCAAGTGGCAACACATTTAAACAGCATACAGCCTAAATTAAAAACTTAAATTAAAACTCACCGCTGACAGAAACAGTCAACTCTCATACAAAAAAATTATAATAATAATAAAAAATCTAATATTACAAGATTAAAGTCACGATATTTCGAGAATAAAGTCTAAATTACGAGAATAAAGTCTAAATATTTCAAGAATAAAGTCGAAATGTTTCGAGAATAAAGTCGAAATGTTTTGAGAATAAAGTCGAAATGTTTCGAGAATTTAAATAGTAGAAAGTTCGAAGTTATAATATTTTGAGAGTATAGCCTTTATTGCGCATGCAAATGGCCTGGATTGAGAGTACCAGGAGAAGTTGCCAGGCCACAGGAATTGATTTGAATATTTGAATATTACTGGGATGAGGAAGAGTCTGTTTAAAGGACTAGCGGAAATAGCTTAATATCAAGAATAATGTGTTTTTCAAGCTCTTTAATTATCAGATTGCTGTATTTATGTAAACCAGTTCATAAAATTTTCCTGTTTTCTTTGTGAAAATTCCAAATTTGTGAAAATTCCACCATCTTATCTGTAAATGTTTGTGGAATCCAAACTTTTATTCCTCAAATGCAGCCTAATAAATATTGCGTTCTAAAAGTTAATATAAGTTATATGGTTTTCTTTTCTGAGGTAGTCTGTAGGCTATAACATGTAAGTGACCATTCACACGCTGTTTTATTCATGGTTTAATACAGTAAATGATTGGAAATAATATTTAAGGTCTTCCATTCATTATTTGTAGCATGCCAGCCACCCAGTAATTGCAATAATTTTGTGCTTTGTTGCTTTTATTATAACATAGCTCAGCTTTCTAATTCTGTCAGTTTTATCACGAAATACCAATTATAAATGTGTTTTGCTTTTTATCCATTTTATAGCAAGATATAAAAGTGAAGGAACATCAGAAGTTATGAAAAAACAGTATAGCTTAATTTATAATGAATATAATGTCTCATTATTGTAATCGGAGAGATGGTTCCATCGAATACAGTGATCTGTCACCCTCACTAATCAATATTCTAGATCAGTGGTCACGCTACATTAAAGACCATGTAAAAAACACATTATTGTAATATATTGTTTGTATTTCGCTATAAAACTGACAGATGTTGAAAGATGAGATGGAATATCATAAAAAATATTATAACCAGTGATTATTCTCAAAACATTTCGACATTATCCTTAAACTTTATTCTCATAGGCTAGTATTTTGACTTTATTCTCGTAATCTTGATTTGTAAAAAAAAAATGCCTATACTTTTGTGTTTAACTTTTACAAGCAATCCCATGGATCTTAAAGAACTTTGCTTTTCGAGCCCCACAAGAGCATCTATTATGTTGCCTTGTTTATTCAAAAGTGCACTTTTCCTTGTTTTAGATCTAACCAAAAAGCCATGTGTTTACTGTGAAACACAGTAGACTTTAATTATATCAATAAATTGTGAAATTACTACATTTCCGTGTCAATCCATGTTACTTTTTACAGCGACCAAAGCGCTGTCACTTTAATTCAGCATGGGCAGCACAGCAAAAATGATGGCTGCACTGCTGCAGACGCGCCGCTCCTGAAACGCACATGGGTGCGTAAAAAAATACAATGAATACACACTGCAGATGGAGTATTTGTGAAACAGGCGTAACCCTTAACCCAGGGATGTTTCAAGTGATGTACTACTTCTACAAGCTATTGGTACCTGCTAATGAGCTCTTCCTCTGCGATTTCCTCTCTGAAAAGGAAGTGGTGAGCTCTCTCTCTGTAATTGTCCCGATGGAGTGGGGAACTTTCATCTGCATGAAGATTGAACTGTAGGTTAATCTGGGGTGGTTTGTATTTACTAAGTAACTGCTCATCCTCCTCCCTTCTGGCAAAGAAGGGCACGATAACCTTGTTTCCTCTGTTCCAACGCTCATCCGAAAAAATCTCAGCACATTCGCTTTCTTCTGCCTCGTTTGGCTGGACATGGAATTGCTGACCGACTCTCACTTTCAGTTTCCTGAGCAGAACTGGACGTATGTCGAAATCGAATATCAACCATTGCTCGTACACCCCGGGGCGGAATGACATAAACGACACACACAGCTGGTAGGTGGAGTGAGAGGAGCGCAGGTGGTGGCCTGCCATGTATGAGACTGGGGGGAAGGTGTTCTTTAAGCTGTCACTCAAAGAGAAAACAGCACCATTTTCTGCTTTCAGTAGAGCCACATGAGCCAAGGACCTCTACACAAACACAAGACAAACAAGGACATAATTAGTAACTAGCGTGCAATACGGAGTGTAAGATGATGTTGGTTAGTGCAGTTTAGTATTTTAGACCTCCGTGGTGACTGTGAATTTCCATCTGATTTCACTGTCTTCTCGTAAACAGTCCAAACTGAGATCCTCATCATGTGTAACACACACATCGTCCACCTGCTCGGAGATCTGCAAAATGAATGAATAATTCGGTCATTACTTGCCCTCAAATTGTTCCAAACCTGTATGAATTTATTTAATCTGTTGAAAACATAAGAGGCTTTCTTCTTGTGTTTTGTGAGGTAAAAAAAAAGTAATTTGAGTGAACTATCCCTTAAATTTGCATGGTTTCAAATTCTTAAAATAACACATTTTTAAAATATCAAATTTACGGGGTAGTACACTGTTGCATTGTGTAGCTTTTTGTGCATTATACTTACAATAAGAATCTCATTGCAGCTGCGCCTGTACTCTTCCAGCAGTTTCTCCTTGTATGACAAAGGCTCGTGACCCCTTAACTCACCATCTTCTTGTCTGCTCTGTTTGTCCAGGTGCTGTCTCTGAATTATCAGATGAATTAATCTCTCATGATCAAGGTTTGTGTGTTTTTGTAAGTTCCACACCACAGCTTCTTCTAGGCTTCTGGCAAAAGTGCAACGGTCATGATGCACATAACAACCGACATCCTCCTTAAAGTACCAACACACTTTATATTGATTAGGGCGTGGGTAAGAGGGTCGCTTAGACACAGGGCTCCATTTGTGACCTCTGACCTTTGATCTAACTAGCAAAAGGTTGTGAGAGCAACGGTGCGGGGTTGCAATGATAGAGTAAGAGATGCGTGATTTTTGATGGGTACAGTCGTTACAAGCAGATCTCAGTTCATACATCTGCATGAACGCCTGCAGCTGAGCATCTCTATACTGTACTGTAGACATTTCTAGATATTCAAGCCATAACACACACACAGTCTGACATGAATGCCTTTAGCTGGCACTCACAGCTTCAAATACTGCTGTAGAATCATCCTAAGGTGAGGAAAGAGAAGAACACAGCTCATCAGATGACTCCTGTTTTGCTTACATAAGATAAATAGTATGCAAATTTAATTAAAATTTATAACAGAGCATAAAAAAATCCCCACTGAAAAACTGCTGCTACATTGCTGTATTTAGACCTTTGAATAGCGTTAGGGAAGTATAAAGGATAAATTATTTTTCATAATAGATAGAGCTCCTTCATTTCAGATTTTGTTTCTTATGTTGGTAATTGGGAAGAGGTTTTTGAACCCCTATTTTTCCATCATTTTATGGATAATATTTCTTTTAAAGAGCGTAATATTTTGTTTACTAACTGTTTGAAAACATTTCCGATAATTTGCCTGTAGTAATTCTCTTTAGTTCTAAGCCATTAATTGGTAACAAGAAGCAATGATGTTAAGCTGTAGAAAGACAAGTGTTCTGTAAATTATCTTAGTTGTTATGGTGGTTATGTGCGAAAGAAAAGCTGGGGGTGTGCATGTACGAGATTATCATGCACAGAAGATAAAAAAAAAAATAAAAAAAATTATTTCCCCATTTGACAAGTGCTCAACACCTAGCAACCAGATATAAACGGCATATAAAACCATGAAAACAAGGAAATCCATAGAACAGGTTTTGGGTCAAGAAGCACTCAGGCATATATTACTGTGGTTAACCACAAACCTCTTAACCTGAAACCTGTGAATGACAGTGTGCAGTATATATTTGACGGAGTGGATAAATGGAGTTGTAGGTCATGTTAGGATTATTTTATGTCAATATGCCGGAAAAAATGGCTTCAGATCATGTAAGGATTATTTTAGATCAGTGTGTGTAATGAAAACGATGTAAAGTGCCATTGTAAATATTGCACAAATGCATCACACAAAACCTGCATTTACATAAGGATTGATTTCATTGCATATTTATCTTCTGGTACACAGACATGGGTCAGATATCAAAGCACACAGGTTGTTGTTGAGAAGCCCTGCCTAATTATGAGATGATCATTTCAGTCTAGAGTACTGTTTTTATCATTGCCCAACACTAATACTATCATCAGCTCATCCTCATCTCTCAAGTATGCAGAAGTTTTTGTGCTGGCACCAGGAAATTCGACCAGTTTGACTACTCTTGAGCAATCAGGGGACATTTAAACAGTTTCTCACTTCAAAATGAAGTGATAATGAATACTTTCCAGTCATTCATTATTTGAATGTGTTTACCAAGGAAAGGTTTACCAATAAAATGTGCAGGGACATTTTGAATTTGAACCATGCACTTTGCACCTTATATCACCTTTTTGCAAGACTTCTATGTAGCCTCTATAATAACCGAAAAGTTGGAGAGCCTTTGTCCAACTCGTTGTGGTTCCTTTTTCTAGTTTGTGACTTTCGGTTGGATTTAGGCAGAGCTTACGTTTTGGAACGTTTTGGCGCTACTCTGTTTCCTTCTTCATCGTTACATTTTAGTTGAAACGTTTGACCGTTACGACACAATAGCAACAATTTCTTAATATCTAAATATTCTAAATGTTGTACATTAAAGACTACACTTAGTGTTAAAGCGTCGCACCCAATGGCTGATGCAAAGAAACGACACTGTTGTACTAATAATGACAATTCCCTTTATTATTAACCAAGGTCAATGGAAAATATGAACAGCGCGCGCTGTAATTAGACGCTTGGTGAGGAAGCGGCACGCCTAGACGGACCGGTAACATTAAAAAAATAATTTTTAACCTACCTTTACATTTTTTTTAGTTGAGAAAAGTGAGCTCATCTGCACTCAAAGCCATCTCCATCAAGTGCACACAACGCAAAACCAACTTCATTTTCCTGTTGCCTGTTATTATAACCTTCGCCGCTTAAGTTTAGTTTCGTTTTCATACAAGTGAAGAGGTTAGGTGACTGTCACGATTGGTCATGTTTGCCCTTCCCTTTTTCTGTTTGCATAACGACAGAGCGCATGGGGGGAAAAAATTATCCGTCCATCTACATGGCTGTCTGTGTACAGGTTACTGTGTACTTGTATGTGCATATATAGGTTATAGGAGGAGGGACGATAGCCTATGATCGAAGTGAAGTAGGCTATTTTTAAATTTAACATGTGCACGTTTATAATGCATCAGAAAATATTGAAAGAGAGGTAGACTGGGTTAAACTGGCCCCCAACCAGTGTTGGGGAGTAGCTATAGTTACATGTAATAGAATTACATGTCTGTCGTCATGAAGTCATTTGAAAAACTGGTTCTGGGTTATCTGAAGGACATCACTGGACCCTTACTGGACCACCTTTAGTTTGCTTACCAAGCAAACAGGTCAGTGGATGATGCAATCAACATGGGATTGCACTTCATCCTGCAACATCTGGACAAAACAGGGACTTATGCGAGGATCCTGTTTGTGGACTTTAGTTCAGCTTTCAACACCATCATCCCAACAACCCTCCAGACCAAACTGACCCAGCTCTCTGTTCCTAGCTCTATCTGTCAGTGGATCACCAGCTTTCTGACAGATAGGCAACAGTTAGTGAGACTGGGGAAATTCACGTCAAACCGCTACACCACCAACACTGGCGCCCCTCAGGGATGTGTTCTCTCCCCTCTGCTCTTCTCCCTGTACACCAACGACTGCACCTCTAAAGACCCCTCTGTCAAGCTCTTGAAGTTTGCAGATGACACTACAGTCATCGGCCTCATCCAGGACGGTGATGAGTCTGCTTACAGACAACAGGTTGAGCAGCAGGCTGTCTGGTGCAGTCTTAACAACCTGGAGCTGAACACGCTCAAAACAGTGGAGATGATTGTGGACTTTAGGAGAAACCCCCCTGCACTTTCCCCACTCACCATCATGAACAGCACTGTGACTGCAGTGGAGTCATTCAGATTCCTGGGAACCATCATCTCTCAGGACCTGAAGTGGGACCATCACAATGACTCCATTGTGAAAAAGGCCCAACAAAGGTTGTACTTCCTTCGCCAGCTGAGGAAGTTTAACCTGCCACAGGAGCTGCTGAAACAGTTCTACTCAGCCATCATTGAGTCTGTACTGTGTACTTCTATAACTATCTGGTTTGGCTAAGCAACAAAATCAGACATCAGAAGACTACAGAGAACTGTTCGGACTGCTGAAAGGATTATTGGTGCTCCCCTGCCCACCCTTCAAGAACTGTATACATCCAGAGTGAGGAAAAGGGCTCATAAAATCACTCTGGATCCCTCACATCCAGGTCACCCCATTTTTGAACTTTTGCCATCTGGCCGGCAAATACCAGAACACAAAGGCACAAAAGTAAGGTTTCTTCCCCCAGGCAATCTGCCTCATGAACAGTTAAATGTTCCCCACTTATGCTTATGCAACAAAAAGTGCAATATCTTTATATTTATTTGTTACCCCTCCATCCTAGTACATCCCTGCATCTTATTCAATCCTATTCCAGTATCATTTATAGCACAAATGTTTATACACTTATTTATTTGCCTACAATTTTTTTTTTTTTTTTTTTGGTCTGTGTGTTGGTGTCTCTGTGTACTGGAAGCTTATGTCACTAAAACAAATTCCTTGTATGCACAAGCATACTTGGCAATAAAGCTCTTTCTGATTCTGATTACGTAATTTAATTCTGTAATCAGTAATCAGTAATTACAATAAAAAGTGTAATTAAATTACAGTAACTTCTGAAAAATATTTACGATTAAAAAAGGGGATTACAATTGAATAATTTCATACACAAGCACACACAGATTTTATTGATATTTCCCAAATTGCATTGACTGCTCTAAAATAGACACCAAAGTTTCAGGAGTTTGGGACACAGAATAGGTCACATGCTAATACACTAATTTTTTTATTTCCTAGTCGGGTTTATGTATATGTTTTTTTTTTTTTAAGATTAACTGTTTGTACCAAGGTATTGTTAAATGTCAGTGTTTCTTGGCATAGCTAGGCTATACAAATAGTTAATAAAAATTTTTTTTAAGTAGTATTAAACTATATCTTATGATTTTAAATCTGTATTTAACCTCAGAAAGATATCAATGTAAAAAGCAGTTCTTAAATCTGACTCTGTAGTGTATGTGCTTATCTTATTTAAATAAAATGTAAAGTACTAGGTTAAACCTCGCCTGCTTTAAATGTTTCAAAATGATTAACAGCTGAAAACATTTGTGAGAAATTGATAAAAGTAATCAAAAAAATAATCAAATTAATTTCATTAATTTAAATAGTTACACATTACTTTTAAATAGGGTAAATTGTAATTAGTAACCTATTACATTTACAAAAAAAAAAAAAAAAAGGGGGAACTTTTATCCCACAACTTTGGGAACTCGTGGCCTAGTGGTTAGAGAGTTTGACTCCTAACCCTAGGGTTGTGGGTTTAAATCTCGGGCTAGCAATACCATGACTGAGGTGCCTTTGAGCAAGGCACTGAACCCCCAACTGCTCCCTGGGCGCCGCAGCATAAATGTCTACCCACTGCTCCGGGTGTGTGTTCACAGTGTGTGTGTGTGTGTGTGTGTTAAATGCACAAATTCTATGGGTCACCATACTTGGCTAAATGTCATGTCACTTATTTTATGGTTTATAAAGGGGCATATATTTACATATTCAATTTCCGTTATTTTAATTGAAGATATGTTATAATAGCAACACTATTAATGCAAATTAAATGTTTAACCTATAGGTTTTAACGAACGTGAAAATGTCTGAAACGTATATTTAATTCATGGAAATATTAAATAATAACCCCATTAATTACAGCACTACATTTATTACATCTCAACCCATGGTAATTTTATCTTAATTGTAAAACAATTCAACAAACCATTGCACAGAAAAAAAAAAGAACCAGATCAGAGGTACTCAGAGGAAAGATGAGATTTATTGTAGAATATTGGAATGTTACAGTATATGTGGTATAATAAATGCTGTATGGTTTTTTTTTTTTGGACCAAATTACATTGAGGTGAAAATATATTGTTACACAAGTTTTCTTCACTGTGACATGTTACACTGATCTGATTATTGTCATGATGATCTAATCTAGTCATATGACTGTGAGATCTACTGTGCTAAGCATTTTCGTAAGTCTAGACTGATCACATGTAGACTGCATTCAGAACGAAAGTGATCTTTGGACTGAGCATTCTTATCTTCATATTGCCTGCACGTCTCTGCTTGCGGTCTTAAATAACCCCTTGACCCTTTCTTGACCATGTGTGCGGCCTATTACATAATTTCCTTATTGCAACTCAAGTCCTTATTTAAAGCTAAAACAGGAACTTATAAATTAATATTAATAAAAAATAAATAAAGTTACTTCCATCTTTCCATAACACTTCCTCTTTGCATCAACATAAACTAATTTTTTGAGCTGGGACTACTTTTTATCCAAAAGATGGACTTTTCACTGAAAAACACCTGCCATTTTGTGAATTCTGTGGGTGCTGCTAATGGTGTAGAAATGACATTGTGCACTTTCAAGGGTGCATAATGTATGTTTAGGATTCTCAGCACATTAACTACCTGCTCAATTAAGTGAATGCTTTAGTAAGTCTTTAAATGCTATAAAATCAGACTCAATAGAGATATTTCAGTGAATGGAAAATATGAATCAAGGAAAGTTTTGTATCAGGTTTTAACGTCTCAGTCCCTTTGCCAAGCTATTCATCATCGATCTCTGCACGAGGAGGTTGGGAACAGTTTCTACAAGAGGGCAAAGAAATGGCATCACATAGTCTTTAAATATGCCACCACCATGTAAGCGTTCCTTTTCATTTTTTAACTTCTTTATTTCTTCCTTGAGGTTATAGGCTTCCTCCTCGAAGCCTTTCTTTAGCATATCCTCCTGCTCCTTCAGTTTGCTCTTAATGGCTTTTTCAATCTCCTCCTGCTGCTGCTTCTTCTCCTGACTGAACTTCTCCTGCATTTGTTTTACCCTGTCCTCATGCCGCGCTTTCTCGGTCTCCATCATTTTTTCCTTCTCAATTAGTTTCTCCTCCTCTTCTTTCAACTTCTGTTCCAGCAGAGCTGCATTCTCTTTTTCTTCTGAACATTCAGTCAAAACAGAAAGAATATGAAATGACAATGAAATAATAACCTCAAACCTAATTCAGAGTGTTTAAGGTCCCTACATCCTGTGCTTCTAAAAGCTTAGTATAAACTTACTATTCATTTGTTTCTCATTTTCAGTGAGTTTATTATCCATGCAGAGGATGCTGTTTGCTTCAGGTTCCCGTTCTTTCAGAAACTCTTCCAGCACAGCCTCAGCCTGCACACAAACATATCTTAGACCAGTGTGTACTTGAGTCACATACACTCACAAATGTAACCCTGGACCACAAAACTAGTCATAAGTAGCGTGGGTATATTTGTAGCAGTAGCTAACAATTTATTGTATGGGTCAAAATTATCACATTTTCTTTTATCCAAAAAAGTATTAGGATATTATGTAAAGATCTATATATAGTAAATATATAACATTTTTATTTGTGATTAGTAATATGCATTACTAAGAACTTTATTTAGTCCATTTTAAAGGCTCAATATTTTGATTTTTTTTTAACCCTCAGATTCCAGATTTTCAAATAGTTGTATCTCTAAATATTGTTACTATCCTTATAAACAATACATCAATGGAAAGCTTATTTATTAAGCTTTCAGAGCATGTATAAATCTCAATTTCATTTTTGTGGTCCAGTGCCACAAATAGACTCTAAAGAGTCCTTACCCTTATTCCTTTGTTGGGTTCTCTGTGGTAATGTTCAACAATGGCGTCTCGGTCTCTTTTATAAAGTTCATATCCTCCAGACTGACTGTACACTCCATCCTGCAGCCGTTTATTCACGTCAGAGAACAGATTCTTCAGTAGATCTCTGCACTTTCTCTCTGATGCCATCTTATTCTCTTCCAACAAGTCTGTATAGCACATAGATACATCTTCCTATAAACACATAAAAGAAGAAATGATCTACAAATCTCAAACATTCATAAATACACTTATACAAAGACAGAATGTATTGGGTACTGTCTGTATACATTGTTTTGTGAATAAGTTGTTTTTATCTGATGGATGTAATTTATGAGGTCACCAGATATCAACACAATCTCCAACCTGACACATCCAGTGAGATCTACAGTATAATACTTGCAGAAAGCCAGTAATCCCTTCCCTTTAATGTCAATGTCCTTAATTTCACAGATACATAAAGGCTATAATGCATACATGAGTACACAAGTATTATTCACTCTTATAAATTATAAAACTCACCTCCAGTTTCTTTAAGAATTCCATTTTCTCATCTTTAAATGAGCGTTTCGCGAATTTAGCAATGGCCATACTGCTGAATTTCTGGTGCTCACAGGTCAACTTTTCTATACTGATTGGTAATGTCTTCTTCAACTGTAAAAACATAGTGTGTGTTTACTTAAAGGGTGTTTGTGCATTCATTCACAACATTCAAAATGCAGCTGCATACAAAATTTGGTGTTCTGACTTCGGATGGTTTTTTTTTTCTCTGTATAGAGACACAGAGATGTAAAGAGAAGGATAGTAATTGGAAAAATGACCATATAAAAAACAATTGAACTCAACCAGAATGTGCCTCACCTCTTCCATTCCTGTCTGATATACTTTCAGAGCTTCTTGAACAGCTGTCTGGTTTTCTAGATTTGCCAGAACAACCACTGCATTTTCCAGACAGGGCACTTCACCACTGCTGATTGTGTCTACATAAATCGCAACCAAATGTCTGAGCACTGACAACACACACAAACAGTTAGGATTAAATGATCCACGGTATCTTCAAACAACAGATGAAGGGTTTTACTAATCAAATGTTTAATTCATTTATTTGTTTGATTATGCAAAACTTAAAGCTGCGGTAGGTAACTTTTGATGCTCTAGCGGTTAATAAACGGAACTGCTTGCGTCTTGCGGAAGAACATCGTAGCTGGAACTACTTCTCTCTGTTTATGTCTATGAAGAATCACAAAGGTACTGGGTTACTCCGCAGCGGTACCCCCGAAGCAATCTAAAATAGTCTGAATATAAACACTTATTATAGGTGTACCCTAGTGATTCAGGACAAGCTAAAAACACGGTTTGGAAAATGGATTCATGGTGTACTCCCTTATTATATAAATTTTTCTACATTTTGAACACAAACAAAGTTACGGACCGCAGCTCTGATTGGTTGTTTCTTAACGGGAGCAATGTATTTCTGCAAATGGCAATAGGACCACTGGGAGGAGCCAGAGGAGCTTGATTTTTTCACAGATTATCTGTCTCATATTCTACTGTCAGGACATAATGACAGGTTTAACAAATATGTAAAAGATATATTTTTACAAAAGTTACCTACTGCAGCTTTAATGTAAATCTGAAATGTGTTAAAGATTCAAAAATGAATGAAGCCTTTCATTTGGTAAAACACTCACATCGGCCAGTAACTATGTGTCCTCCTTTCAGTCTTTTCACATCACTGTTGACAAACACGTAGTCACAGAAATGTCCCGTGACCTCCAGAAAATTATCTGCAAGGTCCTGGTCCTGCAAGATCTCCAGTCGTGGCATGTCGTTGTGGGAGGTAATAGGAAACGGGAACACAAAACACTTCCGACTAGGGAAATAATGCTTGATGCATTCACGAGGCAAATTGTAGTCTCTAGTTTTTTTACTCACACCTAAAAAGAGATAATTCAGGAAAGAAGAAAGAAATATACAGCCAACATACTTTATTTCCGTTTTTCAGGCATTGTTCATTTACAGAAATACATACACGAATATTCAAATAAGCTGTCAGTGCAGACAAATATGTGGTCCAGTAATGAAATAGTAATCATACCAGTTTAGTTATGTAGTCTGGATTGCAGGCATCAGTGGTTATTTTAAAGACCTCACAGAACGGATATCATGGGCCAGTGAGCCTATTCGTGTTTATTTTTTACTGTGTTTTGAAATTCAAATTCTATTCCAAAATAGAAATGAATCCAGTAGGTGGGCAAATAATTATTTTAACCTTCCTGTAGCTCAAGTAGAGAATGGTGCAAACAATGCCCATATCATGGGTTTAATTCCCAGGGTAACCAAGAATTAGTAAAACTTGTACTGTGCACCTGCTTATAACCTTTAAAACTTTTGCTGCATAGTTGCTTTGGAAATCAGCTACTGCCAAATGTGTAAATGTAATTCTGTCTTAAATACCTTTCTTCAGTTCAAGGGCAAATTCGAGGTAACCGTCATCCGTCACTTTCTTCCCATCAATTTTCAATTCCAAGGTGAAATCTCTCACAGCCCAGATGAATGATGGGAAAAACCGCACAAACTCAGAATCTTCCTCTTCCTCCTCCTCATCTGCTGCTTTTGTCGATCTGATCTTGATCTGCTCAGTGAGCTCAACAACGTAGCTTCAGTGCATTAAAGAATAACAACATCTTGTAAAGTGTATATTTATATATGTGAAAGAGGAAGTGGGTTATTTGGTTAAAGGATACTGCAGCTTTTCCAATGCAGTGTTATCAATAGTGCCACGGCTGTTGTACACCAGAGTGCTGCTGAGCAGAACAGCCAGACAGAAGATCCAGCTGTCATTCTTAGAGTCTCCCTGAAACACACAGTGTCTTCAGATCAAAGCATTCATTCACAACACAATACAACTTTATAGTGTTTCTTCTGAGGTACTAATGGCAAACTAAAACTGTGAAATTATTCATGATAGTTAGTGACTGTGCTCACCTTCGCCACGTCCCCAAGTCCCTCTGTGTCCAGCAGCACAAGAGCGTGTCCTTCTTTTTTAGGGTGAGGTACACACCACATCCAGATGCCTTTGGTCTTTGATTCAATAGTGCTGCCGAGAGCAAAGCCTGAGACAATAACATTATTATTATGCAGTTACAGTTTTCAGATGTTCTCGTTATCAGATGAACATATACTGCACTTGAGAAGGACTTTGACCATGTTCTCTCACCAGACTGTTGTCCTGCCAGGCGGTTCATGAGGTAAGATTTCCCCGTACGGTAGAGTCCCACCACAGACACCACCACCACCGGCTCCTTGATCCCATCCAGAATGTCTTTGGCCTCTTTTCTCACATGCAGCTGCCCATTTTCATCATTTTCAATGAGACACACTGGAGCTGACATGTACTTACTACAAGACATGATCCTAGGTAAAAACCATACATACAAAATCAAACAGACTTAACGCACAATGTCAACATGTGTCTGAGTTTCAGCATAGCTGTGATAAACTGCAGCTAGGCTGGGATGCATTATAGTGTTACAGCTCTTGATCATGTAGTATTTATAGGATTTTAGTCCATGTGTAATGTCTCTAAAGTTTCTTCTGTAATTAAAGAAATATTGCAAATCTTTATGCCTGCGTAAACTACTGCATCAACATACAATTAAAGAGAAACAACTTAACACGTCTTCTGCCTTTAAGTTTCTTATCCCCTCTGCATTATGCATGATATTGATTGGAAAAAATGCACTGTCACTGGCCTATTCGTAATGGAGGAATCGAAAGTGAAAGTGTTTTCAGATTCGGTCCACAATGACAAACAGTTCTTTCTGTTATCTGAAACCCCTTGCACACATGGGCTCTGTGGAATAACAAAACATGTACATGCTTATTTATTTATCTATTTAGACAGAAATTTCATCAAAAACTGTTTTTTTTTTCTTTTTTATGGAAGCCACTTCCCATAATTAATTTGCAGTTTTAATTTTAGCCTGTATACATTAGTTTCATTCCTCTGCAGTACAATAACTGGAGAATATGAGGTGTGGCTGTTTAAGCAGTGCTGTGCTGCCCCCTGTCGATAATACAATTTACTGCTCTTTTTATTATTACATATAGTGTTCATTAGAATTTAGTCTGAAAATATCAAAAGGACAGTAAAATACCAAAGGAAAAATAAATGAAAACTAACAAAATCCAAGCAAATGAGTTGTTTTTCTATGTTTTTATTGCCTTTTTTTTTATATCTATGCATATAATGCTAGAGTTCACTTAAATATGAAAAGCAATCTTGAAATATGGAAGGCGATTACAAACATTTAAATGATTATATTAGCTTGTAGGCCTATTATTATGTGTTTAAAGATATTTTATTTCGACTGTCTGCTTAAGTAATTAATTTAAAGAGAAAAAGAGATCCTACCTCTGCTTGTCTTCTGTCGTGGATGGTTGGTTCTGACTGAAGCTCGTGTATAAATACTGAAGAGGTGGTCAGCGTCGTCTCAAAAGCGCCCTCCCAGAAAGTCCGTGAAATGAGGTGATTTCCGGGAAATCGTGATGCTGCAGAATTGACTTCGTGAACAAGGTAAGCTATTTCAGAATAAAGACAGGAGGTCTAGTCGTCCTCGTCAATACGAATTTGAGGTGATTGAGTTGGTAGTCGTATATTAATTAAATTTAAATATGGATTTTGTTGTACTCATTAACAAATGGGCTAGTTTATGCATAGGGCCCGGGATCTTGTGCAGCACCCCTGGCTGTAGCCTCTAGTAGTCAGTATGAGCCTAAGATATAATGCATATACCGTATTTTTCGGACTATAAGTCGCACCTAAGTATAAGTCGCTTCAGTCCAAAAATACCTCATTACGAGAAAAAAACATTATAAGTCGCACTGGACTATAAGTCGCATTTATTTCGAATGAATAGAAAACATTACCATCTACAGCCATGAGAGGGCGCTACATGAGCACTGAGCAGCATAGAGCGCCCTCTGGGGGCTGTAGACCGTAATGTTTTCTCTTGATTCATTTCTCTTGGTTCATGTCAAATTAATTTTGATAAGTGCGACTTATAGTCTGGAAAATAGGGAAATTGGATGGCACGTGAGTATAGAACCTATGAAAGTTTGACCAAAGAGCCGTTGTGAGAAACAGAGAGACAGTTTTTTTCTTCTTTAGTGAGCCTTTTTAGCACATCAAAACTTCCAATAATTGGAGAAGAGTAGCCAGTAACGATTTACATTTACTCGCGTTACTCTGAGTAGCTTTGTTGTGTCTATTTCTACTTTTTAGAGATGAAAAAGATGCAGATGGACAAGACAAGCATTATGGTGCAGACCCAGCTGAAAACGATACCCCTTCGTATTCTGCTGAAGATGATCTTGAAGAAAATGAACCCCTAGTCATATTTAAGCTCTATGCAGTATTCCGTGGACAGCCCCTGATTTTGGTGTCCTGTCCCCGTTTTAAAGCACGTTTAACAACACACTGGAAAAGTCCGACCAACTTGACCAGTTGGCAATCATAGGGTTGGGATTATTTTCACCAGCAGAGGGCGCTGCGAGCTGATTACTTGGTCGCACGCCGCTACTGTAGATATGAAAAGCTTGAAGGAGAGCAGAGCGCTATTTTCATCAGTTATCAAAATAGACCTGACCTATTAAAACAAAGTAATACTGTTTGTGTGCAGTGTATAACAAGACATGCAGGCCTATTAAACATTCCTGAAACTTCACTGTCACAACTCTCTCTGTTGTAAAAAACAATAAAGTAATAAATTACACTTGCAAAATTACATTTGCACAAAGCAGATACTTTGTAGTCAATATGAGCCTAAAATATAATGCATATAAAATGTAAACTGATTACTTGCACTTTTACTTGATTACATTTCTGAAGAAAAAAATATATTCTTTTTACTCCTTACAATTTTATTTCAACTTAAGACGTAATCATAATATTTTTCATTTTTATTTTATATCATGCACATTAAATATGGTAAACAGAAAAAAGTGCTTTTGATGTGCAAGAACCAATGAGATTTTTCATGCATCAAGCACACACATTTAATCTTCAGTTACTTTAACTTTAACCAGGCACATTTCTGGCAACAAAAGTTTGCTATCAGACCTGAGGAAGCATTTTCAGAATCAGAAAGAGCTTTATTGCCAAGTATGCTTGCGCATACAAGGAATTAGTTTTTATGACATAAGCTTCCAGTGCACAGAGACAACAACACGCAGACAAAAAAAAATTAAAAAATTAAAATAAACCTTTGCAAATAAGTTTATAAGTGTATAAACAAATGTGCTATAAATGATAATGGAATAGGATCAAGTAAGACGCAGGGATGTACTAGGATGGAGGGGTAACAATTAAATATAAGCATATTGCACATTTTTATTGCATAAGTGGGGAATATTTAATATTTCTCTGTAGTCTTCTGATGTCTGATTTTGTAGCTGAACCAAACCAGACAGTTATTGAAGTGTACAGGTACAGACTCAATGAAGGTAGAACTGTTTAAGCAGCTCCTGTGGCAGGTTAAACTTCCTCAGTTGGCAAAGGAAGTACAACCTTTGTTGGGCCTTTTTCACAATGGATATATTTTTAGCTGTCTAGTATATTGGCTGAATGAACAAAATGGCTGAGTCCAAATACTATCAGAGATGAGAATTTAAATACACTTCATGTTTTAGTAGGGATGACCGCTTTTTTAAAATTAAAATATTTACTATTTACTATTTTTCATTATGATTTTTGGTTACTTGTATTTAAAAAGAAAATAGAGTAAGTCTGGTCCTCAAAAAACACTGTATTAGTTATGATATTTATTTATGGAACCCACAAAAAAAAAAAATTAGATAAAATCACAATTCAGTAATATTTTGACCACTGAACTGGGAAATGTCCCCGGTTTTCATTTCAGAAATCTGGTCACCTTAGCTTAAGCTGTGTTCTCGAAATCTCTACATCAACCCTAAACACTAAATACTTGCATCGTAGCACTGGTTTTTAAAATGAAGCTTTGACAGTTTAGCAAAAGGTTTTGCACAAATTACCCAAAAGACAATGGTGCAGGGTGTGTGATATACAGGTGCTGGTCATATAATTAGAATATCATCAAAAAGTTGGACACAAAGAGTGGACTGCAGCTGGAGTCAGTGCTTCAAGAACCAATACGTACATGCAAGACAGGTTTCAGCTGTCGAATTCCTTGTGTCAAACAGACAGCGTCAGAAGCATCTAAAGACAAAAAGGGCTGAACTGCTACTGAGTGGTCCAAAGTTATGTCCTCTGATGAAAGTAAATTTTGCATTTCCTTTGGAAATCAGGGCCCCAGAGTCTGGAGGAAGAAAGGACAGGCACACAGTTCATGTTGCTTGAGGTCCAGTTTAAAGTTTCCACAATCAGTGATGGTTTGGGTCGCCATATCATTTGCTGGTGTTGGTCCACTGTGTTTTCTGAGGTCCAAGGTCAATGCAGCGTATACCAGGAAATTTTAGAGCACTTCATTCTTCCTGCTGCTGACCAACTTTATGGAGATGCAGATTTCATTTTCCAACAGGACTTAGCACCTGCACACAGTGTCAAAGCTTCCAGTACCTGGTTTAAGGACCATGGTATCCCTGTTCTTAATTGGCCAGCAAACTTGCCGGACCTTAACCCCATAGAAAATCTATAGGGTATTGTGAAGAGGAAGATGAGATATGTCAGACCCAACAATCTATCAGAATCTATCAGAGCAACCTGGGCTCTCATAACACCTGAACAGTGCCACAGACTGATCGACTCCATGCCACACCGCATTGCTGCAGTAATTCTGGCAAAAGGAGCCCCAACTAAGTATTCAGTGCTGTACATGCTCATACTTTTCACGTTTATACTTTTCAGTTCACCAAGATTTCTAAAAATCCTTTCTTTGTATCATCAAATCATAAAAAAAAATAATAATCACCAAAATTAAAAGAAATAAACATTTGGAATATATCCCTCTGTCTGTAATGAATGAATATAATATACAAGTTTAACTTTTTAAATGGAATTAGTGAAATAAATAAACTTTTTGATGATATTCCAATTATATGACCAGCGCCTGTATATCGTCTGCACTAATATTGTAATTGTTGTTTTAACGATGTGCGAAAAATATTAGTATTTTGACAAAAACCCATGTGTGTGTGTGTGTGTGTATATATATATATATATATATATATATATATATATATATATATAGCCTATATGTTTTTAAAAAATTAGTATTCAACATTTTATGTCTTATATATATATCAAAACATAATTTCTGCTTTGGTAACTGCAGGCTCTTTCCACCTCTGAGAGTAGCTGAACAAAGAGCTGAACAGTGAAGAGTTGTCTTTGAAGTGGCCTAAAGATTTAGAAAAGGAACAGGTTTTACTTGAAATTCAGCCAGACAGAAAACACATTAAACTCTGATGTAATTTAATTTTAGAACAGGAACACAGACTTCAAGGCTTATTTTAACAAAATGATGGCTTTACAAAAACACATTAAAAGTAAGACAATAAATATGAGAAAATATGATGAATGTGAAAATTATGGTCCTATGATTAATATTTTTCTAACTGTAACGTTAAACCAACCCAAGTACAGTAATTACTTTTCAACTTGTTATGCTTGAACTTTTCAAATTTTATGCTTAAGCTTTGGAAATGTATATTTCCTATGCTTAATCAGGCTTATTATTTTGCATTTTAGGCTCATTTTGACCACCATGTATGGACTTTCTCACTATCTGCGCGCGATCAACAAGTATATAGCTCGCAGCGCCCTCTGCTGGTTAAAATAACAATCATATCACGATTGCTAGTTGGCTGCTCGGGCTTTTACTTTTATTTGCGTGTTGTTTTTAACGTGGTGTAAAACGGGGACACACTAAAAACCGGGACAGTCCACGGAAAACGGTACGTCTGGTCACCTGAACCCAGGGTCTATGTTTAGCGGTTTCTGTTTAACGGGTGATTTCTGGGAAGAAGCTTGTGCAGCCGTTATTTCAGTGAATTGAAGCAGCATACTTTCACTTTCACTCTCGGTGTAGGGAGTGTATGGCAAATATCTTAGGAACAAAGACACAAATATAAGACGGGAGGAGCCTCGGAACATCGGGTTTGTGCGGTTCTAAATTTAAGAACCATGTATGCTTTCTGCTGTTCAACCAAGTCGCTTTGCTAACGATAGGCTATAATCAGCTTCTTTGCCTGTCAGTTATGTATTCAAATTTAAATGTAATTTTATATATGTTTTTATGTTTCTGTATGTAATTCTGAAATTACTGGCTATTGACGTTGTTGTGCTTTGTTGTTTTCTTTTGCAGAGTCATGGCGTGTGGCAGGCTCATGTCCGCTCCGGTGTGTCTCATTGAAAATGATGAAAATGGGCAGCTGCATGTGAGAAAAGAGGCCAAAGACATTCTGGATGGGATCAAGGAGCCGGTGGTGGTGGTGTCTGTGGTGGGACTCTACCGTACGGGCAAATCTTACCTCATGAACCGCCTGGCAGGACAACAGTCCGGTGAGAGAAAATGCTTGAAGTCATTCTTATGTGCGGTAACTGTTACATGCTATTATAATGAGGTTATGAGGTTATTATTAACTGAATAAAGTCAAACCAAATATTATTCAGACAGACACCAGATGTAGCCTATTTTATTTAAATAGTTGTTTACTTGTGGATGCGACACAAGTAAAAAAAAAAAAAAGATTTTGACGTGTATCAGCAGAGATTGGTCACATGTGAAGACAGTTGCAGGCACTCGATTAAAGCTCAAAGATGTATTTGGTACCCTACTCCCTGTTCGTCTCCTTATTTGAAACTACACGCACTGTGCAATAAAATAATTAAACAAAGAATACATTGTGTCCGAAGAAAAGTAAATGAACATTTTACAGGAGTTCCAGCTACGCATATGAACTGGGAATCGTTTAATTTACCGAATGCATGGCGTAAATTGAGACAGCACGCAGAGCTCGTGTTCGCGGGTTCATTAAAAAAGCTGAAGTTGAAAAGTGCAGTTATTTGTTCCTGTGGTTAGGATAAAAAGTGAAGCATGTGATACCCAAAACGAATATTTTTTCGCCACATGTCAGTTTCATGAGCGAGTACAAGGAGCCTACGAAGGTTTGGAGCAATTAGTGACCGAACTAAGACTATTACTGAAAGACTGCTTATGCAGACAGCGAGGAAATGGTTAGACATAGCATCGTATTTGGCATTCACTCTCCGCGAGTGCGAGAGAAGCTGTTGAACGTTAACGCTAGACAATGCCATAGATGTATAGAGTGAGAATCATGCCAAAACCTCACACACACACACACACACACACACACACACGAGACGTAGATAGCTCAGCTGAAAACATTTGCAGGGGCGTGTCTAGAGCATTTTCAGTGGGGGGGCCATGCTGGGGCACTGCCTCCTAATGGGGTGGCCGCCAGTGGCCAAAAAAAAAAAAGCGAAATTCTACAGTGTATTACGTATATCCTATTGATTTTATTATTATTATTAACTTGAATAAGTTACTTGTAAACAAATGCAGTAATAAAGCACATTTTTGATTAATTTAGTTTTTGTCATCCCATATATTTATTTATTTATTTTTTTCATTGAAAGAAACTCCCTATATCTTTACTTCTTTTCATGGCTTGCCACTGCTCTCTTCCCTGCCTTCAAAAGAAACACTTATGTGTGTCTATTTTTCTCAATCTCAAAAAAAAAAAAAAAAAAAAATGAAATGCACAGAATGCATCCACAACATTTCATGTGTAAATGGTTAAGTTAGGCCTGACAATTTAACTGACTCTCTAACTGACTTACTCTCATGCATTAACAAGTAACGTGTCACCAGACAATTATTATTATGGAACATTCTGTGCATATTGTCATTTGGTGCAATCTTGCTATATGTGGTCACTGTCACAAAATAAACTGATACAAAATATGCAAATCAACATGACTGTTTATTGTTTGATAGCCCCCCAGCGTATTTTACTTTTATTGTGTTTTATTAAACTTGACTGAACGTTCGATTGAAATCAACCACGACCAACGCGAGCAGAGCCTGACTGGGTAAAAACATTGATCTGAGAAAACCATACAAACATTTTAAACCATACTTAAAGGTTACCTACCAGCTCTTTTGCTTTGTTTGGTGCCTTGTGATGTGTCGTTCTTGAACGACGAATCTTTAATGTGACTAGGGAAGAACGAGTCGTCTCTATGACGGCGACATCACTTTGATTGTTTTTTTTTTTTTTTTTTTTTTTTTTTACAGTGGATTCTAATCTTCAAAAATGACCGTGTTGTATGATTTATGTCTTTTGAGTTCACTCTTCAGATTAGACTATAGAACTGTAGTGTTACTTGTTTAGGATTCAAAATGTTGTTTGCTTTTAATTTATGTCATTATGTCCTTTTTGAGCAAGCATCTTATACATATATTATTAAAAATGGATTAAAAATTAAACTAGGCTATGAATACTTGGATTATTATATTATTATATAGCCTAGTGTTTATTTACTGATAGACAGTCAAAAAGACAAATTAATCAATATTTTATTTATAAAAAGGTTTTATTTATTTATAAAATAATAACACCACAGATCCTCAAGAAACATTAACAAAAACACAGTGACAGAAATGTCAGAAATAGCGCATGGGTCTGTCACGTGATTAAGGAATAATTTGAACCCGAAGACTTGTCAGACACGAGGTGAGTTAATCACAGACTGAAGACCCAGGTCAAGAATTAATTAATTAAGTCCAATATCGCGACGAGCGTTGTTTCTCTGAAGACGCTGCACTTCTTTGAATCGCGAACTTCACCAATCACAAGACATCTTATAGGGGGGGCACCTGGGGTGGCCAATCGAATTTCAGGGGGGGCCGGTGCCCCCCCTGGCCACCACGTAGACCCGCCCCTGAACATTTGCAAACAGCGCATACAGCCGTGCACGCTGTCATCACTCAGAAAGAGGGAAGGCTGGAATGAAAGCTTCACGTCTGAGCAGCAATGACGTTGTTGTTACTGTGGTAACCAGGTTCACGGTCCGTCTGAGAAATGCCCTGTTAAAGGTTAACAACGTGGCAAATGCAGAATACGCAATCACTTGGCGAAAGTAGTCGTTCTGCTTTACAAAAATGTTCTTGCCGTGCATATACAAGCACAGATAAACTGATAAACTTTTACATAGTCAGCACGCAAGCACCGCCTACATAAGGTCTCAAAGCATGCCTAGACCTGGATTTAATTAAACTAGTGCTCTCTGTAAATGCACTTAAAGAGGACAAATCCATCCTGGAGAAATACGTTGATGTTTTTGATGGCATTGGATTATTTCCAGGGGAGTGCACAGTTCGTTTAAAGCCCGATGCAACTCCAGTTGTTTATCCAGTTGGACCTACAGGGCAGACTGAAAGAAGAGGAGACGAGAGAAGCAGTCATAGCAAAGATAATGAGCCCACCTGGTTAAATGCAATTGTAGTCACGGAAAAACAGAACTGGGTCTTCTTTTTGCCATAATTTCGGCTCAGGACGAAATCCTCCAATGTTCTTGAACATCAAAACACCTGCGTACTCAAATTCTAAAGCTTGGAAGAGCAAGGATAATTCTTTTTATATAACTCTCAATTGGATTCATCTGAAAGAAGAAAGTCATAGACACCTAAAAGATGATTTGAGGGTGAGGGAAACATGGGCTAATTGTCATTTTTGGTTGAGCCAACCCTTTAAGCATTGCTGGGTAATTGTTTGATGTTATCTAATTATGCACTTTAATTTAACAGCTGACAGCTATTCAGCCTAATTCATTACATACCTTTTTATCAAAGTTATCTGACATTATCAAGATTAATTTATTCTGACACAGTTTAACTATGAGTTCTTGTCATATTTTATTACCATTTTCAAAACTATAGCGAATAAACTGTGATAAAATAGTTTTGGTATGTGCAAAACAGTACTATAATGCGATAATTTCATACATGTAAACAATAAATATCAATTGATAATATAGCAAAAGTTTAAATATTAATAAAGTGTCTTTTTGTGCTCATTTTGTGCTCTAAAACTAATTTACTGAAAAGATGTCTTTAAATTAAAATGTCTTTAGATTTTTATGGGGTAAAGTAAACATAGTATAGCTATCCTGAGATGGTAATGTAGAAAAAAAGTTTTAATTATATGTGTACTCAGTAAATATTTCTCTCATTAAAAATATTTTACACACAAAGACACAAATGATAGATACACTTAAAAGAAACGTGATGTTTACAGTCATGCACAGTCTTCAGTCATAACAACTGCCCAATAAAACCTGGAGTGGTTGAGATTACATAAGGCAGTGAATAATACTGTATCTCAGTAACTCATTATCTGTCATTGCCGCTCACAGAAACATGACTGAGCACTTCAGTAATGGCATCGGTAACTAAAAACTTATGAATGATGCTGCATTTTCACCATTAAATAGTGATGTTTGTCCGAGGTAACTGGCATATTTGTCAAACCATTGATTAAAAAAAATAAGCACACAGCTAGAAGGCTGAAATCATTCAGCAGTTTTTGCATCATTGTTATCATTATTCCTTAAAGAGAGCAAGAAATAGAGAAAATAATATTTATATTCTGAAAATGTTTGTCAGGTTATGTTACCTAACATGCAGGAAACCATATTATGTGGTTCGCAATCGCATGTGACAATCATGAAAGAGGAAATTATGTCACAGAGAAGATATCACAGAGTCAGTATTCTTAGAAACAGTATGTTTTTCAGAGAAAACCAACGTGAATACAAAGATAATATTTTTTTCAATTTTGGATTTGCATCTAGACTTTATTTAAAAGATAATCTGAAATCTGAATAAATAAGCTTTCACTTGTTGTATGGTTTGTTAGGACAGAACAATATAAAATTATGATAAAACTATGAAAATCTGAGAAAATAGCCTTTACAGTTGTCCAAATGAAGTTCTTAGCAATATATATTACTAATAACAAATTAAGTTTTGATATATTTATGTTTTGATATATCAAAAATATCTTTACTATATATCCTAATGATTTTTGGCATAAAATAATTTTTATTAAATTTTGACCCATATCATGTATTGTTGGCTATTGCTATTACCTGTGCTACTTAGGACTGGTTTGGTTGTCCAGGGTCACATATGTCATTGACTTTAATAATTTGATTGTCTCAGGCTTTGCTCTCGGCAGCACCATTGAATCAAAAACCAAAGGCATCTGGATGTGGTGTGTCCCTCACCCTAATAACAAAGGACACACTCTTGTGCTGCTGGATACAGAGGGACTTGGAGACGTGGAGAAGGTGAGTAGGAAAATCACAAAGCATCTTTAGCAATGTTATCTCTATATAGCAGTAACATCTGCCGTCACCTTATGCTTTCACTGTCATTTAATTAATCACAAGATGAGAAGATTCACTGCACAGAATTATTTGCTATTAAATATAAATAAGTGGCCAGTTACTGACACTCACAAATTTTACTATTTCAGGGGGATGAGAAACATGACACATGGATCTTCTGTCTGGCTGTTCTTCTCAGCAGCACTCTAGTGTACAACAGCTTAGGAGTCATTGATAACACGGCACTGGAAAAGCTGCAGTATCCTTCTCTCTCTCTCTCACACACACACACACACACATAGAGTATATGATGTAAACAGAGTTTGCAGTTAATGAACACAGTTAATAAATGGAACCAGTATTATTCTTCCTGAACAGTGCTGAATGTAGCTATGTTACAGAGCTTACAGAGAACATTCGTGTGAAGGCAAAAGAGGGTCAACATGAGGAAGAGTCGGCTGATTTCATGAGAGTTTTTCCATCGTTTGTGTGGGCTGTTCGTGACTTTACTTTGGAACTGAAAAGGGGAGATGAACTAATAACATCAGATGAGTATCTGGAGGGCGCATTGAAACCCAAAACAGGTGAGATAAAGTGTTGACATTAAACAAATACACAACATATTCTATTACTAACAGGTATATATGCTCTCACAGACAATTTTTGTCATGTTGAAAAACATCAGTCATTAGACAAAAATGCAGAAATAACAAGCTTTCAAAACTTATTTCTCACATTCTAACTATTGGAGCTAAGCCACTGCTGAAATAAAAGAAAACGGCAACCTTGAAAGCTCAAAAGTGCAAATCAACCTACAAATGGCCTACTAAAACAGGATAGAAAAATGTATTTTAACATTGCAAAAATAGCAGTTTATATAGCAGTTTCGTATAACATAAAAGTGTCCATTACATACAGTAAATTAGCAATCAAAATATAATATATTCAATATATGTTATGATTTCATAATTATCTTATTTTAGGTTGTTCACCTCAGACTGTGCGGTATAACCTGCCCCGTAATTGTTTGCGGCAATTCTTTGCGGTGAGGAAGTGCTTTGTCTTCCCTCGACCTGCTAGCACGCCAAACATGAGGCGAATGGAGCAGCTGAATGAGGAAGAACTGGAGTCAGAGTTTCTTGAGCAGGCAAACACCTTCTGCTGTTACATCTACAACAATGCACAACCAAAAACAGTCACTGGAGGCTGTACAATTACTGGAACAGGTGTGTGCCTTCACAAAATCCCTTAAAGAGAAAAAGTTTGCCAGCTCTGATTCTCTTCTGAGATCCAATGATTAGTGGACTGTGTATAAAAGAGCATACAGTTGACTGAACTATGGAGTTGTGTTTCCTGACAGCTCTGGGTAATCTTGCTGAGGTTTATGTTGAGGCGATTCGCAGCGGGAAGGTTCCCTGTCTGGAGAACGCAGTGGTGTCTCTGGCTAAGATCCAGAATGTCCGTGCAGTGGAGGAGGCCCTGCAGCTCTACATGACAGAGATGTTCAACATGCTTCAGCTTCCAATGCACCCAGAAGAGCTGTCTGACATCCACACAGATGCAGAGAAGAAGGCAATTGAAGTTTTCATCACCTTGTCCTTCAATGACAATGACAAGACATACCATCAAGAGCTCATGGTAAAGTACCTTCTAAATACAGACCAAAAAAAACTAGGGAAAAACAGGGAAACTACTTAGATCAACTTGAAACTCTAATTGAAATCTGAACTATACTGTGTCTTAGAAAATCATTTTTACCTTTCTATCAGTTGATAATGCTTGAACTGAACTGGACACATTCATTACAAAATGCTGTGACCATTTCTCAACAGAAACTTCAAAAAGAACTGTCAGAAACATCCTTTTCTTTTGCAACAAATTTGCATTATGTAAAAAAATGCATGCACAAATGCACACAAGAAAATTGCAGCCTGTTGTTTTAAAAAATTTCATTTAAAAGAACTTAATAGTCAATATTACAGAACTTAATAGTCAGATTACATATAATGCATTTTTGTGTAGTGCAATGAAAACATTTAATTAAAGTATTTAAATTCATGAACCTTTATAACTTCTACTACTCTTGTATTGATGATGGTGATTCAAGTAATGGAGATTCACTCGGTGTACAATATTCTGTCTTCTTCTCATGATTTAGGGGAAGATTCATAATGAATATCAAGATATGTGCCAGCAGAATCTTGAAGCGTCTCGCATGCAGTGTGAGGAGATTCTGCATGAGGTGTTTGATAAGCTGGATAAAAGCATTTCTAACGGATCATACTTAAAACCTGGAGGATATCAACAGTACAGGGACACTCTCAGTCATCTGACCAGTGACTACAGAGCAAGAACGCACTCACAAATAATGGTACAGTTCAAACATGCAGGCTTTGCTCACATTTAATTGTTCCGGAAGAGGTCAAAACAACATCTAGCAGCTCTTATTATTTAATGCTGACGTGGTAACAGTCATGAAACTAAAACGTATAAATCTGTGTGCTGTTGTTATTTTCCTTAAGGCACAAAACAAACATTTCTGAAGGATGTTCACATTTCTTTTTATATGAAAAAAAAAGACGTTTGTAATGATTTGGGCTGTCAAACTTGAAACCTTGAAAAAAAAAAAAAACAGCCTTAACACCAGCATGATTGACTAATGGACTGATTTGCTTTATTTCAAGTTATCTGATGAGTCTATGATATTGCTTCAGAAGATAACTGATATAGAACCAGGGCTCTAGACTAACTTTTTGCACTGGTTGCACTTTTTTTCTTAGGTGCACCTGTACAAAAGCTTTCACCCAAAATTAGTACAAAAGTTGTCACCCAAAATTTCGACCGCATCGCATTTAACACCGCATTTTTACAAGTTAACTTTTTTTTTAAGCACAATTCTACAAGAAAGGTAACTGACTGAAAAAGTGTTGGTGCTTAAAATGCTTCACTGAGCTGAAATTTTAACTTAAAACATCTCAAGATAAATGAAATAAAAAGAAAATCTAAATTACTGTAAGCTTCGAACTGAACATTGTCTTTTGGACTATCCTCCATTGCAGTCACATGCCCCTCAGATGGCCAACTCCTGTAGTTTGGCCTTCTTGATCTTTGGCATTGGCTAAACCAGCTGGTCACACTCTAGCATCAAAAAAATCTTCCAAACTTGGCCCCTCTACACTGATTCTTATCAGATCTTCCACTGTGCCTGAATGAAGGAATGCTCTATTGTCTGATTTAAACAGCAAAACAGTCCCTAAACGGCTTATACTACTGTTTCAGCTATTAAAATAGCTTTTAATAATATATATATATTTTTTTTTTACTTAATTTAGAAAAACGTTTAGAGCTGTTTTTGTTTGTTAAATATAAGTTTTAGTTTGTTTGTTTTTTAAATAAAGACAAAGCGGCAGACAGTGAACCTATGTTTGATAAATTTAGCCCTCTCAAATAATCACGACTTGCCTTAAATAAAATCTATAGATATAAAACTGTTTAAACATACAACAATGTTTAAACGTTAAACCTAGATAAATGCGAGCTATATCCAATAGTTTGTGCGGAGATGCTTCAGGACATGGAGACGCAAGCATGATCACTTGCATCTTTTTCAGTAGATAATGCCATCATTGTTGCTCATAAGAGTAATACATCATTCATAACGGCAAAGGGTCTACTTTTATTTGTGTACACTCACAATATCAAAAAAACGCTGTGCTTTTATAAAATAAAGAAAACAAACATAATGTGCTTTCTGCCGTCTTTCTGCCTGTCTTTAACAGGAGTACACAAATGAACCGAAACTCAGTGAAAACATTCCTCACAGACATAAGTATATCTATAGAAAACTTTAAATGACTACTTAACAAAATGAAACTAATCGAAAACAAAAACTCTTTCATTTTAATTATAATCCATGAAGATGCACTTCTCTTTAAAGGCACGTCCAATGAGGAGGTAACAAGTCAGGCTCAGCAACCGCATCCTTGCAACACTGACTCAGAAAACACTAGTTTATTAGTAAATAATTCAAATATCTCCTTACGATTTCCCCTGTCACATTTATTGTAATTACTTTTGCCGGTGCCTTGCGGCCTATTGGGTGTATTTGAACGGAGAACTGTTCAGCTGCGCTGCTGCTGTGTGACACTAAACACTTTAGAGCTGCTCTTGACAGTCGCAGTAGCATGGTCTCTTGTTGTTTCCACCAGCACGGCAATTTTTTTCATCACTAATGATGGATGTCTAAACTATAAAAGTATTTTTTCCCTTCGAAAGGCTGGTTGCACCGGCCCGACCTCTGTACTTCAGAGCCCTGAGTACACATGTAATCTGGGCAACTTTTATGGTTCTTTTAAATGCTTTCATTTTCAAGCTTGAAAGCCATGGTAACTACAAACTGTAATTTTATGGAAAATAGTAGCATCAACATTCCTTATGGGAAAATTAACACCATGTTGGTTTATCATAAGATAAGGGTGAGTAAATGATAAAGTTTATATATTTGGGAAAACCCTTTAAGTATGATTTGTTGCAATCACAACAAAACTCCCAATTATATTTTAAATGATTAGAAATGTATTTTCCCTCACAGTGTGAAGAAGTGTTGAGTACATATTTGAGAGCAAAAGAAGATGCTGGAAATATGATTCTACAAGCTGACCAATCTCTCAGTAAGGTGGAACAGGAGAATGAGGGTATCTATCATATTATTTATCTATCATTCAAGGCTTCTAATGATATACAAGACAGTACAAGGACATAAATGAGAGCACAGAAGAATGCTAGTTAGCAGTGTTGGGCAAGTTACTTTTAAAAAGTAATTAGTTACAGTTACTAGTTACTTCTTCCAAAAAGTAACTAAATTAGTAACTCAGTTACAAATTTTTAAAGTAACTAGTTACTTAAGAAAGTAACTATTGCGTTACTTTCAAGTAAAATTAAATTTTAAATGCTCAAACGTGACCCCACCTCTACCCCTCTTTAAAGGAACTTAAAATACATGTGCATGTTCAATTATTTATGATAAATCTGAATATTATAATGAAATGGACACTTAATACAATACATTATTAACAGAAACATGAAACATTGTACACACATCTAAAAAAAAAGTTGCTGTGGGACAAAGTGAGACTAGCCTCCAATCAAATGGCATGTATGTAGATATTATGTTTATATAGTGGATCAATGCAAATAACACGATAGATTTTTGGGAACTTTTGATATTTCCTTTTATTGTTTCTTTAATTTCTTGAAGGAAAAAGTAATGTATATACTTCTATTTAGAGAAGGCTACTTTTGGATTATTTGGGCTCGTCGCCATACCTGTCTCTCGTTGACTGACTGGCTTGTGTTGTTCGTTGTGTGTCCTGTCCTGTCCGATGATGGGTCGTTCGCGAATGAGCGTTAGTGATGATGGATCGACTCGTTCGCGAATGAGCTTTTGATGAGTCGTTCGCGATTCGCGAATGAGCCGACTCTAAGAGCCGGCTTTTTTAGTTGAACTTCGGGAGCTGGCTCGCATATCTGAAGAGCCAACTCTATTTTTTCAAATTTAGCCTATAGAAATTAAATAATTATGTAATAAAAATTGAAATATTATAGTCAAAGTCATTTAAAGAGCCGTTTGTGAGCCAAAGAGCCGGCTCTTTTCAGTGAGCTGAGTCAAAAGAGCCGAATTCCCAACACTACTATGCGTGCTTTCGAAAACCCGCCCAACTCTACCTCTGATTGGCTTACAATGAAATTTTACTCTACCTCAGCCAATCGTCAGCATTTATGCGCTTGTCTCGTGCTCTGCCCACTAACCAAGGAAGAACAGTAAAAAAAAGTATTTGCCTCTCGCTCAGAGATCTAGTTGGTCTGATGAAAAAAAAAAACAGCTTCATCATCAGTTATAGTAACGCGCCGCATTTTTTGGCAGTAACGGTAACGGCGTTATTAAGATGAGAAGAGTAATCAATTAGATTACTCGTTACTGGAAAAAGTAATGCCGTTAGTAACGCCGTTATTTATAACGCCGTTATTCCCATCACTGCTAGTTAGTTCATCTAAAAATGAAAATTAGCCAATAAATTACTCACTCTTAAGTTGTCCTAGGTGTATAAGACTTTCTTCTTTCAGACGAATCCAGTCGGAGTTATATAAAAAATCGTTTTTGATCTTCAGAGCTGTTAAATGGCAGTCAGCAGGTGTTGCAGTGCATCAGTCCAAAAGAAGTAAAATAAAAAGCACCCATCCTTAATAAAAATTCTCTCACATGGCTCCGGGGGGTTACAAAAGTCGTCCTGTAGCAAATTGATGCATTTTGTAAGAAAAATAAACATATTTAAAACATAATAATCGACACCCGCTGAGTGCCATTAAACTGCTTGAAAGATCAAAAACAATTTTTGATATAACTCCGACTGGATTCGTCTGAAAGAAGAAAGTAATATACACCTTGGACAACTTAAGAGTGAGTAATTTATGGGCTAATTTTCATTTTTGGGTAACCTAACCATTTAATATACTGTTTAGTAGCTGTACATTAGGATTTCATTACTAAATACCTGTTTTTGTATATAGTCTAAACCTATGCCTTTTAAAAAAAGAAAAACATGGAAAGTGAAAGTGACGTGACATGTTTTTCAATACAGTGCAAAGACTGAAGAATGAAATTCTTGAGCAGCGGCAAAAAGGTCTAGAGGAACAGAACCAGTTACAGGAGCAAGCATTTAAAGACATGCAGAGAACCCATGATGAGCATGTGAAGCAGATCTTTCATCAGATGGAGAGAGAGCAGGAAAGGATCATCAGAGACAATGAACGAGTCCTGGAAGCTAAATTGAAGGTGAAGCGGAATAGAAAAAAAGAAAAAGAAATCAGAAAATAAATGTTTAATGCTGTGCTTAAAGGAGTACATAAAGTCTGTAATACCAATAGAATCTGTAAATGTTTGGCTTGTTAGAATTAATTGCTTAATACTCTAGGTTTATTGTAATGTACTGTTTTTGGAATAGAAATGTAACACTGTTTATGGTCAAGTTTATGAGTAGACTTTCTAAATTCAGTTGTCGTTTGTTTTGCAGGAAAGAGAAGCTCTTCTACAGCAGGGCTTTCAGCAGGAGGCTGCCAGGATGCAGCGTGAGATTGACAGCCTAAAATCAGACATGAATAAACAGGAAACGTCCCAACCCTCCACGGTGAGCAAGGTTATGGATGGTATCGGCACCGCAGCAACTTTTTTGTTGCCAGGTTTCATTCCTAAATTAGCTGGCATTGGTCTGTCCATGTTTTCAAAACTGTTTTGAAAATGGACATATATTATTGACATACTTAACATATACGTACATACATGCATGTAGTTTATTCTCATATTATACGCCGTATTAATTGATAAGGAAACTAAATTTGTTATAAGCTATGAACAAAGCTTTTGTTATCAGAGTGACTGCTGTCTTCCACGTAGTGTTAAAACGATTTACAAAATCAGTGTTTCCTTATGTAAATCTTCCTGAGAACCTTCCAGTTAAAAGCCCTTACTTGTGGCTAAATTATGGCTGATGTCTATGTCCAGTAACAGCTTTGACATCAAACAATAGTGTGGTACTTTCTTTGTGTTTAAAGGTTTAGCTTAGATGTCGGATGTTCTTAAACTGAGTTAGAGTGTATTCACTTTTTTTTGTTTGCTTGTAATTATATGGGGGGGGGGGGAAATCCTTATTGGCTAAATGTGGTGACTGAATTTTCTTTGAAATATAATAAAATTTCCTTTTGATTGAGGCTGATTGTGTCTTTGGCATTGAGTGTATATTTATATTGAAATAAACCTCTGAAGAAATGTTAAGCTTGAAGCTTGTCTGTTTCTTAACATGGCTGTACATTCCTGATTGAAGGGGCTCAAAATAAAATAAAAATATCTACTTGGTTTATCTACTGCAAGGAGTGAAATTATTTCCATATGAAATTAACTCATCATGAAACCAAAACTCAGGAACTCTCGCAATGCAAATGCCATGCCAGAAAACAATGGGCTTTGATTTCCTCATGAAGTTAATCATTCAGGAACTCTTATCAGATAGAAACACCTAGAGACCATTTGCTCTTCGGATCCTTCACCTTCACATGTTCCATAATTTTAAAGGTTTATGTGTGTATATGTCTTGAATGGAACACTTGGCTGTTTAGGAAACCATTTCCAGGAGCAAGGTTGCCACACAGCTAAAATGTGATTCACAGTTGCATTATCTTTTCTAAATTGGCTTCTAATCGTTTTATTATGTAATTGGCATGATACAGTTTTACCTGACTAATAATAATAAAATTTTCTATTCGAACTCTCCTGAACTCATCACAAATAGTAGGAGGCTAACTGTGAGGAGGCTTTTGTTACCGCAAATTTACAGCCAGGATGGGTCAAACTGAAGGCTCATGAATGATAAGAGCAGTAGGGTTGTCAGCGGAGACCTTCTGATTTCTGTCTATCACTGATGTTATATATACATATACACACACACACACACACACACACGTGGGGCCCATATGGGTTACAAATGGGCTACAGGGGTACATAGTGGGCATAGGCTCAAAAAAAGTCGACAAATATTGGTAGTCACGGGTCGCGTATTTTTTGGGGATTGTTTCTAAAGTGTAGTTGCTTATTTGGGCTTGTTCCCAGCTCCGTAATAAGTTATCAAGCAGATATTTTCTTTATGTTACTTAAACGTTTTTTCCATAGACAGTAAAGGAAATGGACACAGCGACCCCATTGGTTTCAACCATAGACAGTAAAAGAAATGGACACAGCGACCCCATTGGAACTCAATTGAGACAAATGAAGCCCAGTTTTAGCGTTTTTTAGCACTTCCGTTTCTGACGCGCAGACTCAAACGAAGCTTGACGACGTCAGCAACCTGTCTGCCAGATGTAAATCTTCTAAGTGGCTGTGCGTGCAAACTGCCATCGTTAATCTTGCAGAGACGGCGAGCTTGAGCGGGGAGTTCTTTGTCGTGAGTGAGCAGGAGTAAGTATTCTGATTCATTATTTTGTATAGTATTTTAAAATGTAACGCCAGTACGCCATATTAAGTTAATTGCCTGCGAGCTTCTCCACCTGTCTGTACGGTAATGCGACAGAGAGCCGAGTGGTTATGACGCAATCGTTAGCCTATTTTTTACAAAAACTGTTTATACGGGGCCATAATGTAACATAGAAGGTAATGGAGCCCTTTATACATTGTCGTGTATCTTTAGAAATAAATAATGGACAAACAGAGTCTTTAAACGCCTCAGATGTAAAGTTATTCGCTGTCAAAGTGACGCCAAAATGAATGGGAGTCAATGGGAATGCTAACGCAAGTGAAGTTCTGCTAAAAGATGGCAGCCCCCACCCGACTTCAACTTCCGGTCGAGTTCCTTGCCCCTTGGTTTCAACGGAGAAAATGAAGTAAATTAGAAGCTCTCGCTTCCTGGGGGTCGGGCGTACTCAAAACAGACTCAAACTGAGCTTGATTACGTAGATGTCACATGAGCAACCTGTGAGTCTCCTAATCGCTGTGCCAAGAGAAATCTGAATCACCCACCGAATCTTGCAGAGAAGGCGAGCGTTAACAGGAGCAAATTTTGGTAAGTATTCTGATTAATTATCTCCCTTCACTTTATATCTCCACGTTCTTCCGATTGCCTCATAGACAGTAAAAGATTGCCTACTAGCTTTTCCTCCTGTCCATACGCTAATTTCTCTACTGTGCGACAGAGATTCGACTGGTTATGACGCAACCGTTAGCCTATTTTTTTTACAAAAACTGCTTCTAAGGGACTATACGTAAGATACAACGTAATGGATCCTTTTATAAATTTTCGTGTTTCTGTAGAAATAATTAATGGACAAATGGAGTTTTTAAACGCCTCAGATGTAAAGTTGGAATGGAATGGAATGCTAACAGCAGGTGGGGGTCTGCTAGCCAATGGCGGCGCCCAGGGGTGCTTAAAAAAATATGAAACCCTGCCCCCCTGGTTTTTTCCCACCCACATCCTGCTTCTAATTGGCTCTGACCGAGATGGCAACCAGTACTAGCGAATCAGAGGCAGAGCAGGGTCAATCATCATTTTGGCAATCTGTCCATATGGATGTAAATTGACAATCTGTACCTAAAGTTTAAAATTCGTCCCCACAAATTGAAAACTGTGAACACGGTTTATTTATTTTTCTCTTCCCAGAATTCGGGGGGTTCCATAGAAAAAGTCGCTTGTTTTGGGCTTGTTTTTATAGGCCTTGTTGCTTATTTGTTTTACGAGATCTGTCAACACTGCTCACTGTCTGTCATTCAGCTGTAATCTTTCGGATTCGAAATATCTGCACACGCAGCACATTTTGAAGGGCAAGATAGGTAAAAGTCTTAAGATTTAAATTATAAAGATTTAATGGGAACACAAACTTTAAAAAGACAAGAATGATTCTAAAATGTTTTACCATTTGTGTGATATAACGTGATATTTAGCCCCTAAAATGCGAATTTCTGCCAAGGCAACCATGCCATAAAACGTATATTTAACCCGGAAAGCAATTTTTATCGGGGAACCTCCCGGAAACGCGATTGGGCTAGTTTTGGACTAGTTTTGAGAAGCAACTGGGCAGGATTTGTTGTGAAAACCTGGCAACCCTGATCTGAACGCACGTGCTGGAGATATACTTCTAATTACAGGAGCATCTTTACTGACGAGATGCGCATGAAAATTGCGTAGTGTAGTAGTATACAAATCTACCTGCTTCTGCTTGCTCCAGCTCCTACTAGACAACCTACTATATCCAATGGGATTTGGAAAATCCATAGGCAAAAATGGTAAAGAAACTCCCATTACCAGCAACATAGTGCACACTTTTATTACACGGTATATATTACATTAAGTAAGAATTAGAACACTACTCGTTAACAAACAAAAAACAGTCTCAATGAAAAAATACATTGTGTCTTGTAAGCTATATGGATATATCAATCTGTGATGCAGCAGTGATTTGCATGGAAAGGGTCATTTTACTTTGAGTCTTTGCATCATCACTCTGTAATTAAGGAAAGTTGGAAGGATTTCTGCCACAGCTCCTAAAATGGGCTTCACATATTCCTGCATAAAACCACCAGAACTTTCTTTTTCTTTTTTTAGATTTGTTATCTCTTCATTCAGGAGATCAGCTTTCTCCTTCATGTCTTTCTTTATCATCTCCTCCCTCTCCATCATCTTGCTCTCAATGGCTCGGTCCATCTCCTGCTGCTGCTGCTGCAGCTCCTGGTTGAACTTCTCCTGCATCTGCTTTATTTGGTCCTGCTGCCGCTCTTTCTCTGCCTGCATCATTCGTTCACTCTCAATGCGTTTCTCCTCTTGCTCTTTCAACTGCTGTTTCAGTAGAGCATTCCTTTCCTGTTCCTCTGTAAGTCAACACAGAAAACAAAAAATATGTGAAATATGTTACTACCAAACCTCCACCTGAACTCCAAGATGACTTAAACATGCTCTTTGAGTAACAATTTGGGCTTTATTCAATTAAAAATGCTCCAGGATGAAATTAAGTGTAATGAATTACAAGTATTCATTAGGTTGGTAATGATTTACCTTCCATATTTCTGTCTTTTTCAGTGAGTTTTGTGTCCATGTAGAGGATGCTGTTTGCTTCTGGTCCTCGCTCATTCAGAAACTCATTCAGCACAGCCTCAGCCTGCATATTAACATACATGATTAACTTTCACTGTATAGATAGCTCATCATGTATATTCAAAGCATAATTTCACAAAAACACAGTCCTCACCGATACACCTTTGTTGGGTTCTCTGCGGTACTGTTCAACAATGGCGTCTCTGTCTCTGCAGTAGAGTTCATATCCTCCAGACTTACTATACTCTCCATCCTGCAGCCGTTTATTCATGTCAGAGAACAGATTCTTCAGCAGATCTCTGCACTTTCTCTCTGATGCCATCTCATTCTCTTGCAGCAGGCATACAAAGTCCATGTCTATGTCTTCCTAAACGTACATAAAAACAGATACATGCATCACATATACAAGCTTGAAAAAGTCTACTATACTACCATAGCTGAATTACAGTTTAAGGAATGACCATCTGTGCACCTCTTCAGATTCCATAAAATAATAAATAAATAAAAATTCCTTGCACACATAAGAGTGATATATATACAATACTATCTAACTAACTATGTATCATTTAAAATAATGCACAATGAAACAAGTCTTTGGAAATTAACGTTTTATTCAGATAACAGCAGCATTATTGTGAGAGGTGCATTTGAAACTTACCCTCAGTTTGTTCACATATTCGCCTTTTTCATCTTTAAAGGAACGTTTCATAAACTCAGCGGTGGCCAGACTGCTGAACTTCTGATGCTCTGAGGTAATGTCAATCACACTTATCGGGAACTTGTTCTTCACCTGGAAAGAAATAGCAGCATGCTTCATCACTATGGCTGTAATAATTCTGTTCAGTTTCAAATAATTAAAGCTGTGGTAGGTAACTTTTGATGCTTTAGCGGTTAATAAACAGAACTGCTTGCGTCTTCCGGAAGAACATCGTAGCTGGAACTACTTCTCTCTGTTTATGTCTATGAAGAATCACAAAGGTACTGGGTTACTCCGCCGCGGTACCCCCGAAGCAATCTAAAATAGTCTGAATATAAACCCTTATTATAGGTGCACCCTAGTGATTCAGGACAAGCTAAAAACACGGTTTGGAAAATGGATTCATGGTGTACTCGCTTATTATTTCCCTTTTTATACGTTTTGAACACAAACAAAGTTACGGACCACAGCTCTGATTGGTTGTTTTTTACCGGGAGCGATGGAGTTTCTGCAAATGGCAATAGGACCACTGGGAGGAGCCAGAGGAGCTTGATTTTTTCAAAGATTATCTGTCTCATATTCTACTGTCAGGACATAATGACAGGTTTAACAAATACGTAAAATATATATTTTTACAAAAGTTACCTACTGCAGCTTTAATAACTGAAAATTATAATTTTATAATAAATATCATATCAGCAGCAAAAACAAAAAACAAAAAAACACACAATGGAAAAACTCAAACAGGATGCTCAACAAGAAAATACTGATCATGAAAATAGAAAAAAGTTGGCACACCTAGTCTCCAAAAATACAAAAATGTAACTAACACATACTGTAGGTGACACTTCAAGCACGTGGATGATCAGTCTGATAAAGAGCCTGCATGCTAGAAATGTCAAATATGTGATAGTCTGTTATTTCATTTGTGGAGCCTGGGTGTGCTGTCTTTTTTCTGTTTTCTTGCTGAATATTATCACATTAAATGGTTTACAAGATGATGCTCTTAAACTAATGCCTGACCAAGTGATCATATGTGTATAATTTAATTTAATGTCATATTAAAATTAAATAACAGCTGCTTCCAAAATACACATCTTTTAACTAAAAACCCCACTAAAGCCATGCTAAAACAACTTTAGATAAACTTTAGAGAGTAACTGCACTGAGTGAATATACAATATTACAATATTACAACATAATGTGTAATAGTGAATATATGAGATAATGTGTCATACCTTTTCCATCCCAGTCTGATATGTTTTTAAAGCTTCTTGAACAGCTGTCTTGTTCTCTAGATTCGCAAGAGCAACAACTGCATTTTCCAGACAGGGCACCTTACCACTTTTGATTGTGTCTACATAAATCTCAGCCAGATGTCCGAGCACTGACAACACACACAAACACATAAACAGATTTTACTTGCAATTATAAAACCATATGGGTCTGAACACAACATTTTTTCTCAATATTAAACTGGTAAAACACTCACATTTGCCAGTAACTCTGTGTCCTCCTTTCACTGTTTTCACGACACTATTGTGAAAGATGTGGTCACAAAAACGCCTCGTGGCCTGTAGAAAATCAGGTACAAGGTCCTGTTCTTTCAAGCTTTCTAAGCATGCCATATTTTGAGGTGAGGCTGGAGAAGGGAACACAAAACACTTCCTGGGGGACGGGAAGTAGTTTCGGATGCACTGACGAGGCAGGTTGTAGTCACTGACTTTCTTGTTAATACCTTTTAGAAAAAAAATAAATTTAGCAAATTGCAGTAATTATTCTAGCAATGTTTAAGTCTCTCTTAAATACCTTTTTTGAGCTTAAGAGCAAACTCAAGGTAATCGTCCTCAGTCACCCTCTTTCCTTCAATTTCCAATTCCAAGGTGAAATCTCTCACAACCCAGGTGAATGATGGGAAAAACTGCACAAACTTACAATCCTCTTCTTCCTCCTCATCAGCTGCTGCTTCTGTCGATCTGATCTTGATCTGCTCAGTGAGTTCAACAACATAGCTGCAGCACATTAAGAAATAACATCTTCTAAAGTGTATGCTTGCATGTGAAAGAGGAAGTGGGTTATTTGGTTAAAGGATACTGCAGCTTTTCCACTGCAGAGTTATCAATAGTGCCATGGCTGTTGTACACCAATGTGCTGCTGAGCAGAACAGCCAGACAGAAGATCCAGCTGTCATTCTTAGAGTCTCCCTGAAACACACAGAGTCTTCAGACAAAATCATCCACAACATATATCAACAAGACTGAGTCTACAACTTTATTCTTGTCCTCACTTTGGCCACGTCACCAAGTCCCTCTGTATCCAGCAGCACTAGAGTGTGTCCTTCTTTTTTGGGATGAGGGACACACCACATCCAGATGCCTTTGGTCTTTGACTCAATAGTATTACCGAGAGCAAAGCCTGAGTCAACCATGTTTTTTATTATTATAATTGCATGTAGCTAATATGTACACATTAAACTGGCATGTATAGACAGTGCTCTCACCGGACTGTTGTCCAGCCAGGCGGTTCATGAGGTAAGACTTCCCCGTACGGTAGAGTCCCACCACAGACACCACCACCACCGGCTCATTGATCCTGCTCAGGAACTCAACAGCGTCCTTACAGACAGAGAGTGATCCGTTCACATTCTCCACCAAACATATGGGTGAAGACATTAGTCCGGCTTTAGACATGCTGGCTCTCTCTAGCTCTTCCTTTTTGCTAAAGGAAAAAAATATTTGGTTACTGCAAACAGAATATTGTAAACAATAATGTATAAAAACCTCCACTACATACAACAAAACAACTAATTCTTCACCGACACTGACTTCACAGAAATCTATTATTAACTTCCAAAAAACTGTATAAAATGATCACTGATAGGCAACTGTCATTATCGTCCCTAAACAGGTAAATGATACAGTATTTTTACGGTGAAGTTATGCAACTCACACATTCAGCATGAGAGTTTGATTAACAGACGATCTGAACAAACATAACACCAAATCAACCATCTTGTCCAACAGAAATCAGACAGGAGAGTGGATTAAAGGGGTCGTATGATGCAATTTCAAGTTTTCCTTTCTCTTTGGAGTGTAACGAGCTGATTGTGCATAGATAAGATCCCTGAAGTTCCAAAGACTAAAGTCTCAAAACCAAAGAGATATTCTTTCTCAAAGTTAAGACTCTGCCACGCTCTCCTAAAATAGTTAATTCAAACACGGCCCTTTAAGTCTACGTCACTATGTGGATATTAGGTATGTAACAATTCATCGATATTAAATCCATGCTTTGTTCTTAAAATGTAAGCAAACTAATAATAAATCTAATACTGTCAAAGAAAAAATACAAGTGCTCACTGCTCCTGACTAAATAACCATTGCAACATCAAACATTATTAATCTATTTAATTTATACAGTGAAGACTGAGCAGTTATTTTACTTTTGATTAGACTTACATTTCTGTAGCTTACCTGAACATTTATTTTAGATTGAGCTGAAAAACCTGAAAAGCACTCTTTATTGAACTTGTGTCTTTGTTGTCCTGTATTTATTTTCTGCTATTGCTATTGTTAAATTGATCGATATACTCCTGTATCGAATAGAATCGTAATCGTATCATACATTTTTTATAGATATCGAAAAATATTGTATCGATGGTTATGAAAATCGATATTGTAAAGTATCGTGACGAACCATTTGATTTACACCCCTAGTGGATATATTTGTGTAATACCGCCCAAATGTTCACACAAAGAAAGAAGGCATGGTTTCAGACACCGCAGTTAGTGTTGAAGCAGCCATGTCAGGGAGATGCTTTGTGTATCTAGGCAAAAGCACTTAATTTGGCCTTCTGAAAGTAGATGCATTTAAGGAAGCTTTAAGAACAGAAAAGCAACGCATTTTATGGACAATCGTTTCGTGAACCTAGGAGCAGAGTTTTGCGCGTCGTGTATGTATGCGTGAGTGTGTGCGTGAGGGGCAGAGATGTATAAAGTATTAGAGAACCATACTTGAGTAAAAGTACAAGTGCTCTATCAAAAAACTGACTTGAGTAGAAGTTGAAGTGCTCTTTAAGCACCACACTTAAGTAGAAGTACTAAAGTATTCAACATTTTTTGTACTTAAGTATTGCAAGTAGTCTATTTTAAAATTTACTACTCAAGTACTGAAAGTAAAAGTACAAGTATTGTGTTATGTAGTTATTAAAGAGAGTAGTCAAAAGTTTGAACATATTGTTTTTTATTATTTCTAATGATTAACCTAAAGGACAATCGCAATTCCTTTGGCTGTAACTTTTTGTATTATTAGTTATTAATTATGTCATTAATAACTTACCCTCATGTTGTTTCAAACCTGTAAGACCTCCGTTTATTTTTGGAACACAGTTTAAGATATTTTAGATTTAGTCCGAGAGCTCTCAGTCCCTTCATTGAAGCTGTGTGTACTGTATACTGTCCTTGTCCAGAAAGGTAAGAAAAACACCATCAAAGTAGTCCATGGGACATCAGAGGGTCAGTTATAATTTTTTGAAGCATCGAAAATACATTTTGGTCCAAAAATAGCAAAAACTACGACTTTATTCAGCATTGTCTTCTCTTCCGTGTCTGTTGTTAGACAGTTCAAAACAAAGCAGTTTGTGATATCCGGTTCGCGAACGAATCATTCGATGTAACCGGATATTTTTGAAACAGTTCACCAAATCGAACTGAATCGTTTTAAATGGTTTGCGTCTCCAGTACGCATTAATCCACAAATGACTTAAGCTGTTAACTTGTTTAATATGACTGACACTCCCTCTGAGTTAAAACAAACCAATATCCCGGAGTAATTCATATACTCAAACAGTACACTGACTGAACTGATGTGAAGAGAGAACTGAAGATGAACACCGAGCCGAGCCAAGATAACGAACAGACTGACTCGTTCACGAGTCAAGAACCGATTCGAGAACCGAGGAGCTGATAATACTGTGCACATTTGATTCAGCATGAAGCAAACCGACACACAGAGCGTCTGAACTGAACTGATTCTTTTGGTGATTGATTCTGGACTGATTCTGTGCTAATGTTATTGTTATGAGCCCAGGTAAACCGAAGGCTTGCAGTCAACGGCAATGACGCCATTACGTCGAGCGCAAAAGAACCGGTGAAACGTTTTCTTCAACCGGTTTATTGAATCGAACTGACAGAAAGAACTACTGGTGATCCGAGAACTGATGCAACCGGTTCTTGACTCGCTAACGAGTCATTATCTGGCTCGGCTCGGTGTTCATCTCTCTCTTCACCGCAGTTCAGTCAGCACGCGCAGTCTCGCTTGATTCGCTCAATGATGTGCCAGCTTCATCAAACCTGCCATCTACAGTTCTGGCAGTGGTAATGTTTGTAATGGAATGATTCGTAACATTTTTATAATTGTAATGAGTAACGATGCAGCACATAAAAAATATATCGGAGTAGAAGTATTAAACTCATCGAAAATATGTAGTGAAGTAAAAGTGGAAGTAGGAGAAAAAAACAATACTCTAGTAAAGTACAGATACTGCCTTTTAGTACTTAAGTACAGTAGTGAAGTCGTTCTACTTCGTTACTATACATCTCTGGTGAGGGGGTCACACAGTGGAGTCAGCTGTCATAACCGTCAGTGTCTTGTGTACTGCAAACACATATGAGCTTCATCACGGTGTCTGTCAAGTGACTCTATTTCCCTCTCAGGCTTGAACTGATGTTAAAACTATGGACATTATTTACTGTCTTTTTTTTTTAAAGATGAAGCCTGCGATTATGGAAAGAGCATTACATTTCTTATGAGTGCTTGTGGTGTTCGGCCAACCACAATGCACTGGGTCAGTTGGCCAATCAGAGCAAACTGTGCTTGTCAGAAGGAGGGACTTTATAGAAAATTATGTTTGAGAGAAGCGGGGCATAGAGGACCTACAATAATGTACAGTATTAAAAAATAATGTGTTTTTTTAACATTAAAACATGTCAACATATTCTGTTACACCAAAAACATAAAACAATGATCTATAAAAAAAAAAAAGGATCATATGACCCCTTGAACTTCGCTAGACTTGTGCTGCATTCACATGTCATAATTAGATCAGCTGTTAGCATGACACTGTTTCCTTCGACAAAAAGCCTATAAAGTTTTTCCATAGGCTTTTGGATTATCGCAAAAAAACAAAACAAAAAAAAAGCTCTGTGTTCAACCATAGTTCATAAAATTTACATGTTTTGTCCATCAAGATAATCTTCACAAAATAATTTGGATAAATCTTTAAGCCTAATAAAAGAAATTAGAAACTAAACGTAGGCTATAAACGAACTACAGCACCACGGTCGCTCACCATCAGCATCATTACCACCATGGTTCCGACTTTTTGAAACTTATTTTTAACATGTTCAGTGAATTATACATTTCAAAGTAAGGTGCATTAAAAGGCAATAAATCCTTGATTAATATCCATCCATCCATCCATCCATCTTCTTCCGCTTATCCTGGGCCGGGTCACGTGGCAGCAGTTTAAGCAGAGACACCCAGACTTCCCTCTCCCTATACACTTCCTTCAACTCTTCCTGGGGGATACCGAGGCGTTCCCAGGCCAGCCGAGAGACATAGTCCCTCCAGCGTTTTCTCTGTCTTCCCCGGGGGCCTACTCCCGGTGGGACATCCCCGGAACACAAATAACACGTTTTTGTATAGTATCTATTTCCCCCTTTTTAGAGCAGTAATAGCTTTCTTTAACAGCGCCGCCATTTTTCTCTGGTTCTGTGTGAGTTCCGGTGGTCACATGGTACAAGCCGTAGCTCTCAGAAAACTCCCAGTTTATAAGTTGTGTGAGTTCTACAGAACGTGACTTGCTTTTAAAGTTTGTATCTTGTAATTATGGTAATTAAGATATGTCATAAATGCACCTTTGATCTTATGATGTGTATTGACATCTTTGCCCGGCTGAACCAAGATGTTCATGTTTACTTTGTGCTAAAACTAGTAAAGAGGAAGAGATGATCAGTCAAGTGCCACTTGAACTGAGGCACTACAGAGCCACAAAACTGTATTTATCAATTAAATAAATAATAATAATAATAAAAATGAATTCTGTTACCTAGTTTTCCTACCACAAGAACCTGTGGCAGTGTGCATGGCTTGTCGAAAGTAGCAACAGTAATTAAGGGGGAGCCGTCTCACGTCGATTTTCTCACACTCTCTCAAATGAATTAAAGAGCAGTTGAGTTAAAACTGTAATAATACAGATTTGGCAACATGTCCAGTGCATATTTGTGTTTGTGCTCTGAAAACTGTCAAACGTTTCTTTTTACAAGGTGTTTTTGTAGCGTTGAGTGATGTAGCCAATCACAGACATATCTGTTGATTTCTTGAACACCTCTGATTGGCCACTGCTGTTTAAAACTCTTTTTAAGACTATGCAGAAGTTCTGCATTCTCGTAAATTCTCTCATTGTAACAAAGTTTAAACAAGTTAAATAAAAGACCCATTGTGCAATGTAAAGAGCTTAATTTATCATAACATAACTTTGTGAGATCATGATGAACTGATCAGTGAGTTAAAGGACGCAGCCTTCAGGATATCTCTTCAGAATTTGAATAGAAGTTTTTTTTTTTTTTCAGCTGCTTAAAGGACAAGCGATCACATACACTGTAAACATAGCAAAAGGTTTGGGAGTACCTCATAACATTTCACTTTTTGCAATTCCATCTTTGCCATAGTGATAACCAATGGACGGGAGAAAAATATAATATGTCATACAGATGCAATGTAAATGCAGATAGCTTTTTAGTTTGAATTTTTTTATCAAAATGTTTTTGAAAAGTGTTTACTATGTAAATGCGCTGACTTATACAGTACATCCATCGCTCAATGTGCATTGTTATTCTTGTGGTGAAAAGTTCAGTCATGACGTTAACTACTATGTGTAGCTGTCAGACAAAAACTTGTAAAGTTTTTTTTTTTTTTTTAACAAAACAACCCCACCCTCTTGGGAATTCTGACTGCCAGTTGAGCTCAAAGTTGGCAGCCTAAGGTTTAAGGAGCGGCCAGGTATAACACAACAAGCGTCCTGAGATTTCAATGTATTCCTCTTAGGTTTTCTAAGTCCATGAATTTCAAAGTAAACCCATGACATATAATTAGAGTGCAATTCAAAGTTAAAATAAGGGTTAAATATTAATGAATTAAAATATAATTACCTATACATTAAATAAGCCATTAAAACTCAGTTTTTACACAATATGTTCATTTGCACGATTGAAATTCTTAAATAGATGTTCTACATTTGTTTTTGAATAAATGTCAAAGAAATTAAACAATAAAACAAAGTTTACTTACGTAACCCTAAACTTAAAATGTGTTTAGAGATGTTCACGCGTCTGTCTGTCCCTCTGCTTTACCTCTCTGAACTGAACTGAATCTTATATATAACTTTACAACACCGATGAGGTTATCGCCCAGTATCCGCCCATCGTCCTATAGCTGTCTTGACGTTAAAGAGTCGATTTCTTGGAAATCTCTTATATTGACCGAACCGAACCTGCCGTTTCACTTTTACTTTCACTTTCGTGTCAGCATAACTGATTTGCTAATAAGAGAACACTCACCGTATCTGTAACGTTACTATTTATAGTGGGGGCCTTATAGGGTGCTGCAAGACTTTTGCTCCAGTTACGTCCTATAACGATCGGTAAGGTAATAAATAAATAAATAATAAATAAAAACTTTAAATATATCTTACTTGTCAATGTTAAATCACTTTTAAGCTAAGTGTCCATGTATCATCAACCCAACTGCACACTCGGACAACCCTGAGACTAATTAAGCACAACTGTTTATCAATTTCATAATGATTAATGACCTAGATCTCAGGTAAAATATAGTCTGTACCTATTTTAGAAACGTTTGATAATTGTCACAACATTTAGTCAACAGGCATTGTTCGGCAACGTAAAAAAAAAGTTTTTACACGCTGAAAGAACATATTTGCTTTTTGCGGTAGCTATAGAGTCATGGCATGTGGCAGGCTCATGTCTGCTCCGGTGTGTCTCATTGAAAACGGTGAAAATGGGCAGCTGCATGTGAGAAAAGAGGCCAAAGACATTCTGGATGGGATCAAGGCAGCGGCGTCGGACTGGGAGTAAAACCAGTACTGTTTACCAGGGCCCCCAAAGAAAGAGGGGGGGGGGGGATATTAGGATCTTGTGCAGCGCCCCTGGATCAAGGAGCCGGTGGTAGTGGTGTCTGTGGTACCGTATGGGGAAATCTTACTTCATGAAGACTTATATTCCAAGTCTTCTTAAGGCACAGTTTGATGCTTAGGGTCATAAATAGACAAACGTCATTATAATATACAATATAGTATAGTTTTGTTTTTTGTTTTTTTACACATTACATATGCTTTTAAATTTAACATGTGTTTAATTTAATTTGTCATCTTGGATAATAATGTCATTGTGATTGTCTCAGGCTTTGTGCTCTGCAGCACTATTGAATCGAAGACTAAAGGCATCTGGATGGTGTGTCCCTCACCCTTATAAAGAAGGACACACTCTGGTTCTGTTGGACACAGAGGGACTTGGTGACATAAGGAATATATGGGAGGAAGACATCAGCAAATACCCCCATTGCAACACGCATACATTAATTTCAGCATAAGTAACTTATCAAATTTGTTTACTTACTGTTGATAACAGTCAATATCTCAGGGAGATGAGAAACATGACACATGGATCTTCTCTCTGGCTTAGGAGTCATTGATAACATGGCACTGGAAAAGCTGCAGTATCGTTCTCACAAAAGAAGCACAAAACATGCACATCCAGTACAATAGATTAAAAACAATCTCTCATAGCACCTGTCTTATTCCTCCTGAACTGTGCTGAATGTAGCTATGTTACTGAGCTGACAGAGAACATTCGTGTGAAGGCAGAAGTGAGTCAAGATGAGGACAAGTCAGCAGATTTCATGCGTGTTTTTCCAGTATTTGTTTGGGATGTCGACTTAACTTTGGGACTGAAAATAGGAAACGTGCCGATAACATCAGATGAGTGTCTGGAGAGTGCACTGAAACTCAAATCAGGTGAGACATTACACACACAGTAAACACAATATACACTATCTGTTTATTACATTCAACTGTGCCTTATTAGAGCACATAATTAAAGTAAAAGCTCTTCTCAAAAAGAACCAGTTTTAGCTAGTAATTGAGAATTTGGTTCATTTTACCAACCCAAACCATTGAGTCTCGTTCATCAAAATGAACAAAAAATTTTTTCGAGTCATGTTGTTCATTTGATCAAATTATAATTAAAATGTTACATGTTACTTCCCCTACGTCTACTAGTCCTGTAAGCTTTAACCTATGCAGTCTGAGCCAGAAAGAGAATTTAATAGTTAATCTATCAAGTCCTCCGGTTTGACTTGTTCCTTATTATTATTATTATTATTATTATCATCATCATAATCATAATGATTTACTCGTACAGTTACTGCATTTCTGGTCTGGTCTCTGGTAGCTTTTTACTTCTTACAGTTTACAAATGTGTGAATTTCTGTCATGGTGGTTATTTTCCTTACACCAAATGTTGTCAAGTCAAGTCAATTCCTTTATAGAGCACAACATTAACACAACCATTGTTTATCCAAAGTGTTTTACAATAAAAGGTTACCTAAAAAGCAACAGAGATCAAAAATTAAAGGGCAAAGATATAAAATATAATAAAATAAAAATTTATATAAAAAAAACTAGTGGTGGGCATATATTATTTTTTTATCTATTTTAATCTCACTGTGATCTTGAAATTAATCTAGATTAAAATGGCTCATTCGAATTCTGCCGAAGGCATTCAGAATATGTGTGTTACCCAAATAAAATTCTTTGAGTCTTTGAGAAGGGGTTTATCAAGCTAGGTGGTGCATTAGAAAAGGGGCTCATCTCCTGTTTGCAAAATGCATCACAAAGTGCTTGAAAAAGCTGTAAACTAATTCCACACTGCACAATGTGCAAACAACATTACGCCTGTTTCACACCAATGTTTAAGTTTTTTTCAAGTTTGTAGGTGTCAAGGTACAGAAACCAAATAATTTAATGTAAAATAGCACTGGATAGTCTTCAATGTAAAAATGAAATATACAATCAAACCTACATTTATTCAGACACCTTCAACATTTCTCAAATTATTAGTTTTGCTATATCAAAACTTATACCTGGTGTCTGAATAATTTTTGGTTTGACTGTTAAAACTACAAAGTAATTCAGTCAAGAGCAGTGAGTGATTTTCTTTCATTTTCTTGGATTAACATTACAGCAGCCAGTAGCTAAATTAGTGCGTGGTCACTTTAAGAGATGATGAATGCATCCAGTATACCATTTTTTCCCTCAACTGTTTACTTTCACTCAAGAAATAACTGACAGTTTTTTCGAGCATAATTTCCAAGGTGGATATGACATAATATATTTGACATATTTTGTATGTATTTGTCGGCACAAGAGCAAAAATAATCAAATTCGATGTTCAAGTGTTTTGAGACGCCTTTCTCTTCGCAGAAGAGAGCTCGGTTCAGTGTCGCTGTCCGTGATATGCGTCTCGTTTTCTCTCTCTCTCTCTCTCTCTCTCTCTCTCTCTCTCTCTCTCTCGTGCGCACCAAACACAGTGCGCAAGTAACCAGCTACTTCATTCAGCTTTTCCGCGTATTGTGTTTGGATGCTTTAATGTTTAAATCGACAAGCGGTAAGGCATAAAAACACGTGAAAATGATAAGCTTTCATGACGATGCGCAGCAGTGGCCCGTCAACTGTCCTGAGCATCTTTTTAGGCTGGCCAAAAGTTCCGTACACAGCATCATTCAAATCCAAGGGTGTAAAAATGAGTCTTTTAAGTCTGATTTAAAAACACTGAGTTATGGAGATGCCCTGATACTAAAAGGTAAACTGTTTCAGAGTTTAGGAGCTGCAACGGCGAAACGAGAATGAGGGACAAATAACCTTTATCAAACACACCTGAGCATGCTAAACAATATCTTTGGGATCATTAGAAAATCACAAGCGGGTGGCTTTGATCATGGTTGGAGCCAAACTCTGCAGTGCATTGGACCTCCAGGGCAAGATTTGAGGAAGGGGGACCTAGAGGTTGTATATGGCTAGATAAGGTCACGGATATAATCCGAGGCTGACTTATGCAATGCCTTATATACAAAAAAATTATTTAAAATCAACTCTGAATTTGATAGGGAGACAATGCAATGAAGCAAAAAACAGGAGTAATATGCTCACTTTTTTATTTTTATTTATTTATTTTTTTCCTGTCAACCCGTAGATTTTTTTACATGGGGTTGTAAGTTATCACTAAGGGAGCCTAACCTACTTGTAAGAGTAGTATTGAGTGCAGCAGGGTCTAGCAGAAGCACCTCAGTTTTGTCATTGTTTAGTTACAAGAAATTGTTAGCTATCCAAGTTCTCACTTCATCAAAACATGAGAAAAGAAGTTGTAGAGAAGAGTCATTTTCGAGATTGATTGGAAGGTAAAGTTGTAGGTCATCTGCAAAGCAAATATAGTTAATACTATATTTCTGGAGAATGGAACATAGGGGAACCATTGTGACGGTTGGGTTTTGGGAAAAACACAAGGAGAGGGTAGGGTCCAATTGCAGGTATGGTTTATTGCACAAAAAGGTTAAATACAAAATAAAACTGTCTTGAGAGACAAACAAAACAGGGAACCGGATGAAACGGATAGGAAACTCGGAGGAACGAGAAGGTGAGGGGAAGTCTCGGGACGAGAACATAAGCACATAGGGTAAGGACTCCATACAGACAACAGAGAAGGACAGCTCTATATAGGGAGACTAATGACAAAGGATTGTCAGCACCTGTGCGATTTAATTGGAGTGCAATTACTGTGAAGACATGACAAGACTAGAGGAATTAAAGTGCCTATGATGAAGTGCCTAAGGAGAAGTGAGCTCACTAAGGAACACCCAGGAAAACAGAGACTGACAGCGTGACAACCATGTAGAGCGAGAACAATAAAGGGCCAAGAATAGAACTCTGAGGAACACCATAAGGGACGGTTGCAGAAAGTGAGGTGAACAACCGAATATTTGCTGAAAACATCCTACCCTTTAAGTAAGAGGTGAACCACTGTAATGCTGTGCCTTGAGCCCCTACTGCATATTGTAGTCATTTCAAGGGGATGTCATTGTCAATAGTGTCGAAGGCTGTACTCAAATTTAACAGTATCAGAATGGCAGATGCCTGTCACGTGATGAATGTATGACTCGATAAACCTGAAGACTCGAGAGATGAAATAATCAAATCTCTTTCTGGCTCAGACTGCATTGACTGAAACAGGTGAACTACTAGTACCAGTAAAGAACCTATAGAATATTGCAAATGCATGACTGAACGAATCACTCCCCAAGATGACTCACTCTTCCTGAGTCACATTAAAGATTCGTTCAAAATCAACAAATCATTCAAAAATGACACATCACAACTTTACACTACTCAAAACTCTTGTTTGAATCATCAGTGGCAAATTCTTTAAATATGAAAACATACTTACAGGCTCTGAGTCAGTACAGCCAGCATTGTAGTCTACTCTCCCAGGACCAGGAAACAGCCCTCCATAAAATCGCTGCACACATCTGAATATTTGGGCTGAACTGTTCTGGAATTTAACCACTGTTTTATAGTTGTGTTCTCTTTTGGGAGGCAAAACAAAGTATTTCCACTTCCGCAATGAAACGCACTATGTCTTTACGATAGGGCGGGGAGGCAACAATACTACAGCATAAAAAAGGTTGCGTTACCGCCACCTATCTCTCAAATGGTCCACCTGAGAGATCGGTGGCAGTTATGCACTTATAAGTCTGTGATCTGACATAAAGCAAGAAGACACTTTGTGCTTCTGCTACTGAAAACACTCTCAGGAGAGTTCAGACAGTTCAGACATTGCGATTTACTGACTAATGAATCACATCTGGATATCAATTTCTTTAATTATTACTGAACTTTAGATTTTAAGTTAAATATGGGCTGTAATATTTGTTTTAATGGATTTGATGTTGATAACTGCAAAAAGGTTAAAGGCATCATAAAGAATTGTAAAGGTATTTCCATAGAACTTGGTCTTCATCACCGCTATTTTCTGTTTCTATTTTGTTTTACTTTGTATTCATTGATATTCAATGTCATGTAAAAAAACAACAACTACTTTGAAACAAAGTGAAAGTGAAGTGACATTCAGCCAAGTATGGTGACCCATACTCAGAATTTGTGCTCTGCATTTAACCCATCCGAAATGCACGCGCACGCACGCACGCACGCACGCACAGAGCAGTGGGCAGCCATTTATGCTGCAGCGCCCGGGGAGCAGTTGGGGTTCGATGCCTTGCTCAAGGACACCTAAGTCATGGTATTGAAGGTGGAGAGAGAACTGTACATGCACTACCCCCACCCACAATTCCGTCCAGCCCGAGACTAGAACCCACAACCCTTCGATTGGGAGTCCAGCCCTCTAACCATTAGGCCACAACTTCCCCTAAACAACTTACTCTATATATAATAATTGTCTATTGCTTTCTTAGTTTTTATTTCAATGCGGTTTATTTGTCTTGTATGTTTAAACATCTGTTGCTAACTTATATTTCTTGCTATAAGATTTTGCTGTGATGTTGCCATTATCAACACACTTCATACAGACAGTAACTTAAACATGAATTAAAATGTATTTTAATATATTTTTGTGTGTGCCATAATGTCCTGAGATTATAATAAAGCAGCAGTTTAATTTAAATTTTTTTATTTTTAATTTGTTCTGATTGCAAACAGTTTTACTATATGCATAAATATAGAACATTTTTAAAATCCTGAACATTCACAGGTGCATCTTAACACTCCAGTCATTTTAGTGACCTAAACAATCTGCTATATTTTGCATGCAGTAGATTATCTCATGAGAGCTGACTTCTTGGGATTACATGATCAGCCAAATGATATTAACACTACCTCAGTTACCCTGCATTTACACACATACTTTTGATTATGGAATAAATATAGCACTGGAAAAGCTGCAGTATATTTCTTTCTTGCACAATAATGAATTTGGACACTACTCATAAACAATCAAAATATCACCCAGACCTATACTCCTTTTATGAATGCAAGAATCTTAAAAACGCATTACTTTAATGTGACGAGTGTCTATGGTTTGCTGTTCTTTCCTGTGAACTCAAGCATTAGAGGTAGGAGTTTTTCCATATTTCTGATAAGTACCATCAACACATCCATAAAACTGCTAGAACCTTTTTCTTCCTTCTCTTTTTTTAGATTGTTTATCTCTTCCTCAAGGAAATCAGCTTTCTCTTTAAAGCCTTTCATTAGCAGTTCTTTCATCTCCTTCAGTTTGCTCTCCATAGCTCTGTCCAGCTCCTGCTGCTGCTGCTCCATCTCAGATTTAAACTTCTCTTGCATCTGCTGTATCCTGGCTGCATGCTGTTTTCTCTCTTCCTGCAACATTCGCTCTCTCACTATTATTTTCTCCTCTTCTTCTTTACCCCTCTGTTCCAGCAGAGCACTCGCCTCTTTCTCCTCTGACCATTTAATTGAGGCATAGAGAGAAAAAACAAAGTAATGAGATTCTGTGATTATTTGCAGCACCATGCTATGACATTCAGTAGTGCAACACATTTGCTTGTTTGGTATGGCTTATATAAAAATGTTTCTCATATAACTCCATATTTAAAAGACAAACAGTTGAGAACCTTGGTGAGCAAGTTAGTTACAGTTAATATATTATTGTCATGGTCTGCCAAGTACAGAGTGGATCTGTTTGCCCCAATTTCTTTATAGGAACAAAAGGAATATGGCCAACAACACCACAAATGCAAACTGAAAACTGGTATGTGTATAGACAAAGACTGGCAAAACTGAACTGAAAACGTTCAGGGAAGGAAGTTAAGGAACTAATCAAGGGACACACTGATCTTAGTTTCTGTTAACCAAGGTGGCCGAATGTTTAAAGTCAATAGACTGACATGAAAGACACTGCATTTGTATGGTTATTGCTGACTAAAATGTGGATATCTAAGGAAAGACATATTATACATTGTATTACTTTTGTACTTTATTATTTGCAATTATTTAACTGGTCCTGTAAATTAGAATACATTTTATTTTATATACTTATGTTTTCATATTTATAAGCACATTACCCCATGCATACCTTTCTTCTAACCATTTCTAAATATACTGTTGTTGTATACATAATGCACGCAAATATAACATATATTGAATCCAAATATTTATTATTGAAGGCAATGGGCTTGGGCCATGTTAAAATGCTAGAAGACTTTTACTGTCTGCAGTGGTTCCCAATCGTGGTTCTGGAGAACCCCCAACACTGCACGCTTTTGGTTACTCCCTTATCTGACACACTCATTTGAGGTCTTGGAGTCTTCAGTAATGAGCTGACAAACTGAATCAGGTTTGTTTGAATAGGGAGACATCTAAAATGTGCATTGTTGGGGGTTCTCCAGAACCAGAACTGGGAACCAATGCCCTACTGTATAGTGATACATTTCTCTTGGATATGTGGCAGTATCAAATGCCTTGGAAGGTAAAACAGGTTAGATTAAGTACCAAAATGTTCCTGGATTAAACGACTAAAGGAACTGAGAAATATTTATTAGGCTGATTGTTCATAAAAGTTTACCTTGAATCTTTCTGTCATTTTCGGAGAGTTTTGTATCAATGCAGAGGATACTTTTTGATTCAGGTCCCCGGTCCTTCATAAACTCATTCAACATGGCCTCAGCCTGCACAAAAACATATTATTAATACACATTTATAGGAACACTTATACCCATGTACTCTATATTCACACAGCTGAAAGTCTCAAAAACACACAAAAAATGTCCTCACCGATACACCTTTGTTGGGTTCTCTGCGGTACTGTTCAACAATGGCGTCTCTGTCTCTGCAGTAGAGTTCATATCCTCCAGACTTACTGTACTCTCCATCCTGCAGCCGTTTATTCATGTCAGAGAACAGATTCTTCAGCATATCTCTGCACTTTCTCTCTGATGCCATCTCATTCTCTTGCAGTAGGCCTACAAAGCATTTACTTACAGCTTCCTAAAATATATAAACATATGGAAATACAATCTGAAACATGCACAAACACACACATTCAATGTCCTGAATGTTTGGGTAAACTGTTATTTTAATTTCGCTACCTGATGGACATACAGTAGAAATTAATTTGGTCACAAAACATTAATACAATGAATCAATCTCCAAACCCAACATATACTCTTCAGTATGGTTATGTTCAGGTGTGGGAGTGGGATAGGGTTAGGTTTTTTGGGGATAGCTATCTCAAGTTAACTTGGGACATTAGTGGAGACATATAATTTTCCTTCAAGAAAACATTGTACAACACCCCTTCCTATACTGTTACATTATAGGTTATATATATTACATTGTTCATTATCTGGCTCAGCTCAGTGTTCATGTTCAGTTCTCTCTTCACAGCAGTTGAGTCAGTGTACTGTTTGAGTAAATGAATTACTCCGGGATATTAGAACTAGGGTTAGAATTAACCCTTTAAGATAAAAAGTTGTTCCTGTTCAGTCTGTTAATAAATATCATATTCTTGATATTAAGCTGTTTCCACGAGTCCTTTATTCTCGTAATATTTTGACTTTATTCTCTAAATATTAAGACTTAAATTTCATAATCCTTCTCCCCCTCTAGCTTTATTAAAATAAATGCACCACTGTTTTCCTGCACATACAAGAGGCCACAAATATATAAAGATATAAACACAAAATGTCAGATTATTGGCCAATAAAATAACAATTATTAATAATGGCAGATTAATTTAATAAAATTTATATATTATTATATTATTAATAATTATATTATTATAATTATTATATTTTATTATTATTACGACTGCATGCTAATATCAGTTGGTTAGTGACTTAATATTTAAAACTTACCATCAGTTTTATTAGGTATTCTCCTTTTTCATCTTTAAAGGAGCCTTTAATGAATTCAGAGATGGCCAGATTGCTGAACTTCTGGTGCTCTGAGGTAATGTCAATCACACTTATTGGAAACATATTCTTCACCTGTGAAACAGAAATGTGCATGCAGTTTGCCAATGAAAGGCTGCCAAAACTGTGGTACCTAAACTAAAACTGTTCACCAAGTTGAACATCTTTATTTGACTCAAGTGAAAAACACATACTTTTGACTAACCTGCTACTGAATACTATCATGAACATAATACTTATCAAAATATTGATAAGTGTCTATAAAGCTGTCTATGATAAAAAAGAAACCTGAGATTTCATTAGTTATACCTCTAAAGTGTATTTGTATAAATGGAAGAAAAAAAAACTGAGAAAGGTTAAAGAAGCTTCAGTAAGTGCAATTTTATGTGTATGAGAGTCACAGTATTTAAGTGATTTAAGTGAGGTCTTACCTCTTCTATCCCACTCTGATATACTTTTATTGCTTTTTGAACAGCTGCCTCATTCTCTAAAATTGCAAGAGTAGCAACTGCATTGTCCAGACAGGGCACTTCACCATTGCTTATTGTGTCCACATAAATCTGCACCAGACGCCCGAGCACTGATAAAATGCACAAACACAGATAAATAAATGTACCTGTTTTACAGTCTTTTGGACTTTAATATCTACGATGGACTGTTTAATTGGTAAAACACTCACATTTGCCAGTAATCCTGTGTCCTCCTTTCAGAGTTTTCACAGGACTCTTATTAAAGACATGGTCACAGAAACGACCTGTGACCTCCAGAAAATCTGGTACAAGTTCCTGTTCTTTTAAGTTTTCTAAGTGTATTATGTTTTCAATCGAGGCGGGAGATGGGAATACAAAACAGTTCCGGGATGGGAAATAGTTTCGGATGCATTGACGAGGCAGGTTGTAGTCACTGATTTTCTTATTCACACCTAAATGAGTTTAACAAGAAAACATATTATTACCAAAATGCACTAAGTCAACATTTAGAAAATAGTGTTTAGAAAATAATATTTTCATTATACAAGTCACAATTTGTTTACCTTCAAATGCTGCTTGATGAATATTTCACATTAGCTGAATTAACTGAACTTAAATAAATAGTCAGACCTATCTGTCACACATGATGACTAATATAATTTTAGCCAGGGTTTTTCTGCTTTTTGTATTATTTGAAATGCATAGATTATTTCCAAGTCTTTGCATTTACAATGCTGGGGAGGGGGCAATCAATAGACCTTAATTATAGTAATTATTTCTTAAATACCTTTCTTCAGATCGAGGGCAAACTCAAGGTACTCATCTTCTGTCATTTTTTTTCCATCAGCTTCCAACTTCAATGTGAAATCCCTCAGTACCCAGATGAATGATGGGAAGAAACGCACAAAATGACAATCATCTCCTTCAGCTGCTCCATCTGGTATAGGTAATGGTGACCTGATGTTGATCTGCTCACTGAGCTCAGTAACGTAGCTAGAGCACATTGAGAAATAACAGCATCTTGCATAGTCTGTATAAATGAAAGAGGGTTACATGTGACAGAAAAAAGGATACTGCAGATTCTCCAATGCAGTGTTATCAATAGTGCCGCGGCTGTTGTACACCAATGTGCTGCTGAGCAGAACAGCCAGACAGAAGATCCAGCTGTCATTCTTAGAGTCTCCCTGAAACACACAGTGTCTTCAAATCAAATCATCCACAAATTAATACATATTTAGAAGAATAATAAGTCTACAGCTTTATCCTTGTCCTCACTTTGTCCACATCACCAAGTCCCTCTGTATCCAGCAGCACTAGAGTGTGTCCTTCTTTTTTAGGGTGAGGGACACACCACATCCAGATGCCTTTGGTCTTTGATTCAACAGCACTGCCAAGAGCAAAGCCTGAGACAAGCAAATTATATTTATATAACAACCCATTTTCATGCAACTGTTGTAAGAACTGACTTAATTATGACTGTATATTGTTAATGGCAAGGTAGCCGTCCAAAACAAATCACCTGACTGTTGTCCTGCCAGGCGGTTCATGAGGTAAGACTTCCCTGTGCGGTAGAGTCCCACCACAGACACCACCACCACTGGCTCCTTGATCCTGCTCAGGAACTCAAGGGCATGCTTACAGACGCTGAGTGATCCGTTCACATTCTCCACCAAACATATGGGTGAAGACATTAGTCCGGCGTTAGACATGCTGTCTCACTTTAGCTCATTCTGTATGTTCAAGGACAAAATATTTGAAGATGAACAGATTTCTTAAGGGTTTGACACGATGGTGAGTAATGATGACAGAATTTCCATTTGAGCTGTGAGACGTCCTGTGCGTTTTGTTTCAAAATCAAACAATACTTGTAAAAAGAAGACCTTTCATTCAAAAAATGTACAAAATTCTTTCATTGAAGTAAAACAATTGAAAGTGTGAGAAAACTCATATCATGAAATAAATGTTTTTCTCCAACACATACATGCACAATTATTGGCACCCTTAGAAATTCTTATGAGTATAATATCTATCATATTTACATATTTACATTTTAGCACATAAGGTTGCTGTTTCATAAAAGATGCTGAGAAAAGTGGGGATTAAAGTCCAAAACATGATTTAAAATAACCTAACAAATCGTGACTAAAGCGGTTTCATAAATTTCTATTTAAGTTCACTCAAGCTCCCTTATTCGATCCAGGTTTAATCGGGATCATCATAGGAGTCAGGATAATTTGATGTGCACGCTTACTCTTAAGCAGCTCTTAAAGGGGTCATATGATGCGATTTAAAATTTTCCTTTCTCTTTGGAGTGTTACAAACTCTTGGTGCATAAAGAAGATATGTAAAGTTGCAAAGGCTAAAGTCTAAAGATACTTAAAAAAAAAAACATTTTAAAAAGAGCCACAAAAACTATGGAAAACTATTAAAGAACAGAAAAAATATTCTAAATAAATACATAGCTTTCACACGCTCCTTGGATGCTCTCATTTCCCAAGTTGTGCTTCCTTCACTCTAAGGCTAAAACCTGTATTTCATGATCTGGGTCACTGTTTAATACAAAACCACACATAATGTTTCTACTGTATCTCTGTCAATCACTCTGATATTTAGTTAAAAGTTAGTCTTTAATCAGATCTGTGAATTACTGTATGCTCATGCTTTATAAAGTATAGCAACAATGTAGTTTGTAAAGTACAGTACTTTGCAAAAGTCTTAGGCACATTAGTATTTTCACCCCAAAAAAGGGTTTTAAGCAAGTTATTTATATCTTTTGTTGTAGTGTGTCAGTAGGAAATATCAGTTGACATTTCTAAACATTCATTTTGCCGTTAATTTTAATAATAATCAAGTGAGATTTTTGAATGCACAAGCAGTCTGACAACGGCTGGTGCTCCACATAGAGATCTGATCTCAATTTCTTCGTATCTGTCTGTTATTACGTGAAGAAACAGATGAAACCGAGACAGACACATTTCTAAAAACATAAACATTTGAAATATATCATTCTGTGTGTAATGAATGAATATACAAATTTCACTTTTTAAATGGAATTAGTGAAATAAATCAACTTTTTGATGAAAGAAAATTATTAAGATGAGTTTAGCATTTCCTTGAACATTTCCCATTTGCCCACCGATTTCTGTAATTTATTTTGCTACTTTCATCACACATTTAATTAATTATATATTCATTTTCAACAAAAATGGGTATATACACACATTTGTTTATTTATTTGTGTAATTATTTGTTTATTGTATTTGCAGGTTTGGTCCTACAAACTAAACAGACATTTAAAAGTATGCCTATACTTCAGTGCAAAATATAAAAAAAGCAAAAACATCTCTAGGTTACGTATGTAACCCTAGTTCCTCGAGGGAACGAGATGCTGCGTCAAAACGCTGCATCGAAACGCTTTTGGGAACGCGTTTAGCGTGAGCAACTCTGAATATCATATCTAATCTGTCTTATAGAAGAGCGTGACGTCACGGGCGGGCTGTTTCATAAAAGATGCTGAGAAAAGTGGGGATTAAAGTCCAAAACATGATTTAAAATAACCTAACAAATCGTGACTAAAGCGGTTTCATAAATTTCTATTTAAGTTCACTCAAGCTCCCTTATTCGATCCAGGTTTAATCGGGATCATCATAGGAGTCAGGATAATTTGATGTGCACGCTTACTCTTAAGCAGCTCTTAAAGGGGTCATATGATGCGATTTAAAATTTTCCTTTCTCTTTGGAGTGTTACAAACTCTTGGTGCATAAAGAAGATATGTAAAGTTGCAAAGGCTAAAGTCTAAAGATACTTAAAAAAAAAAACATTTTAAAAAGAGCCACAAAAACTATGGAAAACTATTAAAGAACAGAAAAAATATTCTAAATAAATACATAGCTTTCACACGCTCCTTGGATGCTCTCATTTCCCAAGTTGTGCTTCCTTCACTCTAAGGCTAATACCTGTATTTCATGATCTGGGTCACTGTTTAATACAAAACCACACATAATGTTTCTACTGTATCTCTGTCAATCACTCTGATATTTAGTTAAAAGTTAGTCTTTAATCAGATCTGTGAATTACTGTATGCTCATGCTTTATAAAGTATAGCAACAATGTAGTTTGTAAAGTACAGTACTTTGCAAAAGTCTTAGGCACATTAGTATTTTCACCCCAAAAAAGGGTTTTAAGCAAGTTATTTATATCTTTTGTTGTAGTGTGTCAGTAGGAAATATCAGTTGACATTTCTAAACATTCATTTTGCCGTTAATTTTAATAATAATCAAGTGAGATTTTTGAATGCACAAGCAGTCTGACAACGGCTGGTGCTCCACATAGAGATCTGATCTCAATTTCTTCGTATCTGTCTGTTATTACGTGAAGAAACAGATGAAACCGAGACAGACACATTTCTAAAAACATAAACATTTGAAATATATCATTCTGTGTGTAATGAATGAATATACAAATTTCACTTTTTAAATGGAATTAGTGAAATAAATCAACTTTTTGATGAAAGAAAATTATTAAGATGAGTTTAGCATTTCCTTGAACATTTCCCATTTGCCCACCGATTTCTGTAATTTATTTTGCTACTTTCATCACACATTTAATTAATTATATATTCATTTTCAACAAAAATGGGTATATACACACATTTGTTTATTTATTTGTGTAATTATTTGTTTATTGTATTTGCAGGTTTGGTCCTACAAACTAAATAGACATTTAAAAGTATGCCTATACTTCAGTGCAAAATATAAAAAAAGCAAAAACATCTCTAGGTTACGTATGTAACCCTAGTTCCTCGAGGGAACGAGATGCTGCGTCAAAACGCTGCATCGAAACGCTTTTGGGAACGCGTTTAGAGTGAGCAACTCTGAATATCATATCTAATCTGTCTTATAGAAGAGCGTGACGTCACGGGCGGGGTGACGTAAGCAACCAGGAAGCTATAAAGGCACGAGCCACGCAGCTGGCTTCAGCTTCGAGTACCAGCAAGCGCCGGCAGGGGTGCCAGCGCTTGTCTCAACTATCCAATGACTAATAGTCTGCTTAGAAGCAGGAAAACCCCTCTTGGGGGGGACCGCAGCACACAAGCAATTGGTCTGTTTTTTTCCTCCACAGGGCAGCTCTGTGGACGTATGCATCCAGCGCTCGAGCTGGACACACATAATTTAGCTTCTCTTGGTCGGGCTCCCGAAAGGGAGGAGGACAAAAGGCCTGCAGCACTACAGGTTGTGGTGTGCACCTTAGAGGGCACCTTAGGAACATATCCCGCTCGAGGGTATATGAACACTTTGGTCATGCCAGGTGCAAAATCAAGATAGGTAGGGGCCACTGAGAGGGCCTGTAAATCTCCTACTCTCCTCAGAGAGGTAATGGCCAACAGAAAGGCGGTTTTAAGAGTTAGATGTCTGTCTGAGATATCTTGAATCAGTTTGAATGGAGATTTGCAAAGAGCCTCTAACACCACACCCAAGTCCCAAGGGGGAACATGGGACCGTACTGGAGGTCTCAGCCTCAGCGCACCGCGGAGGAAACATGTAACTAAGGGGTGTCTTCCCAAAGACTGGCCATCGAGAAGGGCGTGGTAGGCCGCAATGGCCGCCACGTTAACCTTCAGCATGGAGTGGGTCAACCCTGCAGAGAGCCTGGCCTGTAGAAATTCCAGAACTGTACCAACTTGGCAGTTTGCTGGGTCTAGCTGGCGGTCTCTGCACCATGAGGTGAAGAGTTTCCACCTCAGGGCGTACAGTTTCCTCATTGAGGGAGCTCTGGATTGGAGGAGGGTCTCAACAACCTCGGTTGAGAGACCAGCTGCTAATAGTTGTGCCCCCTCAGGGGCCACACCCACAGCTTCCACAACTCTGGGCGAGGGTGAATTATCGTGCCCTGCGCCTGTGAGAGTAGGTCTGTCCTGATCGGTATCTCCCTTGGAGAGCCGTCGAGGAGCAAGACCAGGTCTGCGAACCATACTCGGCCAAGCCAGAACGAGGCCACTAATAACAGATTGACCCTGTCCTGGCATACTCTCGCCAGAACTACCGGGAGCAGAGCAATAGGGGGAAAGGCGTACAGACGAAGCCTCGGCAAGGTCTGTACCATAGCGTCCAGTCCCAGAGGAGCTGGATGAACTAGAGAGAACCAAAGGGGACATTGTGATGTCTCTTGAGTCGCAAAAAGGTCTACTTGAGCCCTGCCAAAAACTCTCCATATCTGCTTCACCACCTCGGGATGAAGCCTCTATTCCCCAGGCCTCGGCCCCTGCCTCGACAGTATGTCTGCTTCCACATTTAGTTTCCCAGGAATATATACTACTCTTAACGAGAGGAGTTTCCTCTGGGACCACACAAGGATCTGGTGCGCCAGCTTGTACAAGGGGTGCGAATGCAGACCTCCATGGTGGTTGATGTAAGAGACCACCGATGTGTTGTCGGTGCGTACCAACACATGGTGACCCCTTAGGTCTGGGAGAAAGTGCTTCAGTGCACGATAAACTGCTAGCATTTCTAGACAATTGATATGCCATGTCAGATGGCGACTGCTCCACAGACCACGTGCAGGGTGGCCACTCATGACTGCACCCCAGCCAGTGAGGGATGCATCCGTTGCTAGTATTACATGGTGACAAGGAGCTCCCAGCACTGGGCCCTGATTCAAGAACCAAGGTGTCCTCCACATGTCTAAAGCACGGAGGGAGTGCCATGTGACTTTGATAGTTCGAAGTGGATTGCCCCTCGGGGAAAATCCCTTGGTCTTGAATCCCCACTGTAGGGGTCCCATGTACAGCAGGCCAAGAGATATCACGTTGGACACAGCTGCCATCAGACCCAACAATCTTCGAAATTGTTTGACAGTGAGTGACTGGCCTTCTTTGACTCTCTCGACTGAGATGAGGATCGACTCGATACGAGCAGGGGACAATCGTGCCTGCATCGCGGTCAAATTCCATACTACGCCTAGATAGGTGGTTCTATGAACCGGAGAAAGCACACTCTTCTTGGCGTTCAGTCTCAAACCCAGCTCCCCCATATGTGCGAGAACGACATCTTGATGCCGAGCCGCAACCTGCTCTGACTGAGCTAAAATCAACCAATAGTTGAGAATGCAGATGCCCTGCATGGGCTGGGGAACCAGAGCCACGTCTACACATTTTGTGAACGTGCGGGCTGAGAGTGCAAGGCCGAAGGGAAGTACTCGATATTGGGCTTCGCCCCCGAAAGCGAACCTCAGAAACTTCCTGTGTTGTGGAAGGATGGAAATGTGGAAGTATGCATCTTTGAGATATATTATGACAGACCAGTCCTCGGACCTGATCTGACCTACAACATGCTTGATCGTGAGCATTTTGAACTTCAATCTCATAACTGAACGATTTAAGACCCTCAAGTCTATAATCAGACTCAACCCCCCATCCTTCTTTGGAACTGTGAAATACCGGCTGTATGAACCCGGACTCCCTGTCTTGAGGAGGGACTACATCGATAGCCTCCTTCTCTAATAGGGTTTTCACTTACTGTTCCATAACCAGACCCTGCCTGGGGCCGACTATCGTCGGAATTACCCCGTTGAATATCGGCAGTGCTGAACTGAATACGGTAGCTTTTTCTACTATGTGCAGGACCCATTGACATACATTTTGGCAGTAGTTTTCACGCTGCTAAATAATCTACTGGGGAATCAGTCTCTCGAGAATGACCTCTGGTGTAAGAGGCCCCCGCAGGGGGACCGCTGCGCCCTGGAACACTGGCAGGGTTGGCAGACCGGCCCCCAGAGGGCGCTGAGGCGAGACGGGCACCGTGTAATGCGGTGTACGCCGCTCTACCCCAGTAGGGGCCGCACTCTGCAGTCGTGACCAAAACGTGTCAGGACTTCTTAACTGAGGGCCTCACAGCCTGAAGTATGGCCCTCAGATCTGCCTTAGGCTGGGAAAACCCTGGTCCAGAGCGTTGCTTCAGCCTCCGGTCCCGACGCAGGGGGAGCGCGGACGGCAACGCTCTGACTATAGACTCAGAGGGCTGCTCCCGCCCAGCAGCCCCTCCACTATATATAATTTCTCAGAGTGAGATAAATGTCATTATATTCCTCAGAATTTAATGCAAACAAACAATCAGATGAGTAAACACGGTCTGCCTTGTTGGTATAATTCATATATAACTTCTCATAGTCAGATAGATACTGAATTCAATTCCTCAGAATTAATGCAGTTAACCAATCAGATCAGTTAAGACAGTCTGGTTTTGGTAAGATTTACATCAAAACTGAAAATGATGTGATACATGCGTTGCCTCGGCAACATGCGAGCCGCTTAGTCACACAAACAATATAAATCTCCTCAGAGATAACTAGCTGCAGCTGCGAGTTCACAGAGGGGGAAGGAACCGCTGCGCTTGCTTCCGAACCTCGAGAATGAACTCTAAATCTAGGGAATACGGGTGAAGATAGGCAGAGCCGTCTTCCCCCCGTCCTTAGATATGCGAGAAGCACAGTCAGCCCCCTTATTTTTTTCCCGAGAGCTGACTGCGTGAGCTCCGTTCCTCATTAATGCTGCTTGTTATACAGTTAGGCATAATATGTTTGTGAAACTGATGCTTGTGTAACTGTTTGTGCAACTGTGAGCTCATCGACGCCCTCCGTTTCAATCTCCTCGGAGAAAAAAAGGCGGTGCGTCACGGCCGTCACTCAGGGGGAAGGACCGCGGCACTCGGGCTTCCGCACCCGGAGATCGGGCAGATCTGGCGGGTGAGGTAGGAGATAGGGATGCGCCCGTCTCCATACCCTCCAGCAGATCTTATCTGCGAACCCAGCGAGTGCAGGCGCATGCACACACAGAGCGCTTGCTAAAAATACGCGAAGCTGAAGACAGCTGCGCGGCTCGTGCCTTTATAGCTTCCTGGTCGCTTACGTCACCCCGCCCGTGACGTCATGCTCTTCTATAAAACAGATTAGATATGATATTCAGAGTTGCTCACGCTAAACGCGTTCCCCAAAGCGTTTCGACGCAGCTCGAGTTCCTGAAGAGGAACTTGTTGGTCCTTATTCGCCCAAAACACACACACACACATACACACAATAATGAGTCATCATGTCGAAAGACTTTTAATCACTCTCACCAGCACAATGCAAATGATTGTCAATTGACAGGTCTCTTTCACCAGGAGACAATGGATGAGTTTTCCGGGTTTGGAATGCAGAATAACTCTTTTTACAGGGTTGAGCTTTTAAAGGAAGGCTATATGGAAGAGCATAGCAAATATTATTTTTGTTTTCCAAACTACCCAAAAGGCAAGAAAAACCTACTATTGCATTTCCACGACTTTCAAAAATCTTAAACATACGGAAATAGAACAGGGCAGTCAAAAGAGAGAAGGATGTTAGATCTATCGTCACTTCCACAGCAATAGCCCATTCGAAATCATTCATGACGTTATAGTGTTGTAGTAAAGACTATTGTAAGTGTTTTTAAGCCACATACAAGAAAAGAAAGTCGCTTACGTTGATCAACCTTAAAAGATATGTTTTAGTTACTAGAAGATCTTACCGATGTTGTTTCCCACTCCTGTAGTTTTCAGGTAAATTATTGTTTGAGATGACGATAAACTGAGTTACCTGTTTACTATCCAATAACAAGAATACTTGCACTTTCGTGACAGCGTCACTCGCACACCCATATTTAGTAGGCATACCATTTTAGAGAACAAACCTGTTAGACACGAAGAGCCTGAGAGAGTTTATTAATATATATTTTTTAACGACGACAACAAATTCAGGCATTCAACTTCGTTTGAGGTAATTAACATTCAGAATTAAGTTTTGTTATTGTTGTATAAGTATAAAATCACCAGATGACTTTGTTTATTAAAAAATATTACTTTGTTTATTATTTCATTCATGTAACTTTTTGCGTCATGTTTTTTGAGTGATGGCGTGTGGCGGGTTTACGTCCGCTCCGGTTTGTTTTATTGAAAACGATGAAAATGGGAAGCTGCGTGTGAGAAAAGAGGCCAAAGACATTCTGGATGGGATCAAGGACCCGGTGGTGGTGGTGTCTGTGGTGGGACTCTACCGTACTGGGAAATCTTACCTCATGAACCGCCTGGCAAGACAACAGACAGGTTTTGCTTAAAGAAATGGCTTAAAATCTTCCTCACGTGCTGTCAGGCTACTAAAATGATATTGAAAAAAATATTTAAAATAATTTTTCTTGTCATCTTGGGCATCTTAATTTGTTTTTTTATTTTGTCTGTCTCAGGCTTTGCTCTCGGCAACACTATTGAATCAAAAACCAAAGGTATCTGGATGTGGTGTGTTCCTCACCCTAATAAAAAAGGACACACTCTGGTGCTGCTGGACACAGAGGGACTTGGGGATGTAAAGAAGGTGAGAGCACAGAATCCACAGTGTTTTCATAGCAATATTAACTCTATAGCAACATCCTTCAACTTTCATCACCTGATCTGTGCATTCAGTTTTCATTATCTATTCAACATGCCATGGATATGTTATTTAAACTTCGCTCACAGGGCCACAACACTACTCTCAAATGATGCTCAAACATTGTTTAGTATAAAAAAACTGTTTGAATTATTTGCTATTAAATATAAATAAGTGGCCAGTTACTGACACTCACAAATTTTACCATTTCAGGGGGATGAGAAACATGACACATGGATCTTCTGTCTGGCTGTTCTTCTCAGCAGCACTCTAGTGTACAACAGCTTAGGAGTCATTGATAACATGGCACTGGAAAAGCTGCAGTATCCTTCTCACACTATAAACAAACAAAACATGCACATACAAATGCAATAGATTGAAAACACTCTCTCGTAGCAGCAATATAACTCTTCCTGAACTGCGCTGAATGTAGCTATGTTACAGAACTGACGGAGAACATTCGTGTGAAGGCAGAAGAGAGTCAAGATGAGAATGAGTCAGCAGATTTCATGAGTGTTTTTCCATCTTTTGTCTGGGCTGTTCGTGACTTCACTCTGCAACTGAAAAAGGAGGATAAACCAATAACATCAGACGATTATCTGGAGGGTGCATTGGAATTAAAAAATGGTGAATAACAGAGTTGACACTAAACGCATACAGTACATATTTACTTTCAGAGTGCATGGACATCTAAATTTTATGTAGAAATTAAGATAATGTGGAAATACACAAATTACAAGTCCTTTTAGACACTTAAGTTTTGAACACGTTTCAGCCATCCATCCGACCCAGTTTGTAGTATTTTCATTCCATCTTAGTCCAAGATATGGTGTAGTGTCATTTTACTTGGCTGCTTACAACACTAAAAAGAAAATTGTTAACACAAGATAACATTTAAATCTATTATGGTCTGATCAAAGAGTGATTGCAGCAACATTAAATTTCTCTGCCTAAAATAAAAAAATGAACAAACATTAAAAGTGCAATAGAATGCAGGGTAGCACTTTATTTTACAGTCCTGTTCCTCATGTACATACTGTGTACTTATTATAGTAATTACAATAACTATGTAATAACTAGGTACTAACCCTGAACCTACCCCTAAACCTAACCCTACCCCATGTAGTTACCTTGTATTACCAGAACTTTCTTAGATAAATACACTGTAAGTACACTATAAGTACATGTTAGTACACGTACTGTAAAATAAAGTGCAACCGAATGCAGAAATCACTTTTATAAGGTGTTTGAATACAATTGGTGTCACCAGCTATGTATTGTACCCGGAAATAACGCCTCTCTCTCTCTCTCTCTCTCTCTCTCTCTATACAGTATATAAATAAATCAATTCAAATAATTTTATTCGTTTAGCAGATGCTTTTATCCAAAGCGACTTACAGTGCATTCAGGCTAACATTTTTTTTTACCTGACATAATATATAAATATATAAAGTATATTATTATGTAAAGTATAATATTATACACTTAATATAATATGATATTGTATTGTACTATAGTTATTATATCCAAGTTGTCTGTCTGAAGCGCAGCATTAGGTTAACATTTCAATAAAAGATTGTGTACTACAATTATGAGCCATTCTATAAGGTGACATTTTTAGCACTTGACAAACGGATAGCGACTCCTAAGTGGCACTTAAAGCACAGCTTACGTGCGACTGTGTTAAATGCATTTTTGGGAAACACACGTGAAACAATAAGGAACGATTGCAAGATGACTTGTAGAAAACGTTCTTAAGCACTAAGATCAATCGTTATCTAAACCTGGCCCTGATTTGACAAGAACATCGCCAATTAAACGATTGAGCTGTTTTGTTGTTGGATGTAGTAATGAGCATTCTTCATTTATTCCCGACATTCTGAGCCACTAAAGATGCAGAGGATTAACGTTACTTACGTTTTTGAAGGGAATAAACCAATCTGCCTAAATGCGTTTGTTCACGTGATTCATTGTGATCAAGCTTCATCTACAGAAGTTAGTTAGGTTTTTTATGCATCTTTTTCATGAATCTGTCCTAATATGTACCAATTAGCAAGTTTCACGGCTGAAGTTTACAGTCTGCTTGTCACCCCACGGAAGAGAGGGGTGGGTGAGCAGAGCTCACTAGCATTTAAAGCAACATGGACTAAAACAGTTAACTGAAAACAGAGCTGTTTTTGACAGGGTAAAAATGTTGTTTTTACACAACCATTGAGAAATTTTAACCATAGTGGATATCATATGATATCATTGATGATTAATAATTATCTTATTTTAGGTAGCTCACCTCAGACTGTGCAGTATAACCTGCCACGCCGCTGTCTGCGGAATTTCTTTGCGGAGAGGAAGTGCTTTGTCTTCCCTCGACCTGCTAGTACACAAAACATGTGGAAAATGGAGGAGTTGACTGAGAAAGAACTGGACTCAAAGTTCCTTGAGCAGGCAAACACCTTCTGTCATTACATCTACAACAATTCAGAGACAAAAACTGTCAGTGGCAGTCGTACAATTACTGGAACAGGTTTGTGTCTTTACAGAATTACTTGTAAAAAAAATGCATAAAAACATGTCACGCTGCCAGTCTTTGTTTTCCTGGGTGTTCCCTAATGAGCTCACTTCCCCTTAGGCACTTCACCATAGGCACTTTAATTCCGCTAGTCTGGTTGTGTCTTCACAGTAATTGCACTCCAATTAGAATCGCACAGGTGTTGACTATACTCTGTCATTAGTTTCCCTATATAGAGCTGTCTTTCTCTGTTGTCTTCATGGAGTCCTTACCCTATGTGTCTCATGCTCTCGTTCCCCCGAGACTTCCTCTACCTTATCATTCTTCCGAGTTCCCCGTTTCATCCGGTTCCCTCTTTTGGTTATGTTTGTCTCTCATGACTGTTTATTTTTGTAGTTACCCCTCTGTTTAAATAAAAACCCTTACCTGCATTTGGATCTACCCTCTCTTTGTGTTTTCCCAAACCCAACCGTGACAGAAGGACTTCATCATGCCTAGATCCAGCGGTGTGAGATTTCGAATCGGTTCCCCAGCCACCATGGAGGAACGGAGGGGGAGAGTCCGGAACTTAACCACCCTTCATCAAGAAGGAAGGGAGGTGGGTGGCCTGGCGCAATTGTTTTGGACTTTGGCAGTCGGGTTAGGTTACAATGATGCAGCACTAAAGGATTGGTTTAATAATTGCCTGGATGATCCTTTACCTCAATGGGAGATGAAGGGGTTAGAGATCCTGGACTTTTGGGGGTTTACCAATTACCTGCACCATCGTGCTCAGTGGAATGCAACAACCACACCAGAGTTTCCAGACAAGGCTGCCAGCTCAGCCCCACAACCCAAGATGGCCACCAGCCCAGCCCCACAGCCCAAGATGGCCGCCAGCCTAGCGCCACAGCTCAAGATGGCCGCCAGCCCAGCACCACAGCACAAGATGGCCGACTCAACGCCACCGACTCTCCATCGTAGAGGGCGGAGGAGGAGACAGGCAGCTACTGTTCCTCAGGACCCGGAGAACGCTCCCGAGCGGGCGGCTGCCGTCCATGAGGCCATTCCCGATGCGGTGCCCGCTGCTGTTCCGGAGGCGGTGGCCGAGGCTGTTCCCGATGCGGTGCCCGCTGCTGTTCCGGAGACCGAGGCGGTGGCCGAGGCCGTTCCCGATGCGGTGCCCGCTAATGTTCCGGAGGCCGAGGCGGTGCCCGATGCAGTCTCCGAGGCGGTGCCCGATGCAGTTCCCGAGGCGGTGCCCGATGCTGTTTCCGAGACCGAGGCTGTTCCCGAGAAGGTGCTCGATGCTGTTCGAGAGGCCGAGGCAATGCCCGATGCTGTTCCCGATGTGGTGCCCGCTGCGGTTCTGGAGGCCGAGACGGTACCCGCTGCTGTTCCGGAGGCCGAGGCGGTGGCCGAGGCCGTTCCCGATGCGGTTCCCGTTGCTGTTCTGGAGGCCGAGGCGGTGCCCGCTGCTGTTCCGGAGGCCGAGGCGGTGACCGAAGCCGTTCCCGATGCGGTTCCCGTTGCTGTTCCGGAGGCCGGGGCGGTGGCCGAGGTCGTTCCCGATGCGGTGCCCGCTGCTGCTCCGGAGGCCGAGGCTGTTCCCGAGGCGGTGCCTGATGCAGTTCCCGAGGCGGTGCCCGATGCAGTTCCCGAGGCGGTGCCCGATGCTGTTTCCGAGGCCGAGGCTGTTCCCGAGAAGGTGCTCGATGCTGTTCGAGAGGCCGAGGCAATGCCCGATGCTGTTCCCGATGGGGTGCCCGCTGCGGTTCTGGAGGCCGAGGCGGTACCCGCTGCTGTTCCGGAGGCCGAGGCGGTGGCCGAGGCCGTTCCCGATGCGGTTCCCGTTGCTGTTCTGGAGGCCGAGGCGGTGCCCGCTGCTGTTCCGGAGGCCGAGGCGGTGACCGAAGCCGTTCCCGATGCGGTTCCCGTTGCTGTTCCGGAGGCCGAGGCGGTGCCCGATGCTGTTCCCGAGGCGGTGCCCGATGCAGTTTCCGAGGCGGTGCCCGAGGCAGTTCCCGAGGCGGTGCCCGATGCAGTTCCCAAGGCGGTGCCCGATGCTGTTCCCGAGGCGGTGCCCGATGCTGTTCCCGAGGCGGTGCCCGATGCTGTTCCCGAGGCGGTGCCCGATGCAGTTCCCGAGGCGGTGCCCGATGCAGTTCCCGAGGCGGTGGCCGATGTTGTTCCCGAGGCGGTGCTCGATGCTGTTCCCGAGGCGGTGCCCGATGCAGTTCCCGAGGCGGTGCCCGATGCAGTTCCCGAGGCGGTGCCCGATGCTGTTCCCGAGGCGGTGCCCGAGACAGTTCCCGAGGCGGTGCCTGATACAGTTCCCGGGGCGGTGACCACGAGGACGTGGTGGTCGTCCGCTCCGCTCTGGGGGACTCCGGCGGTGACTATGAGGACGTGGTGGTCTTCTGCTCCGCCCTGGTGGACTCCGGCCTCGACCACAAAGACGTGGTGGTCTTCCGCTCCGCCCTGGAGGGCTTTGACTTTGACCACAAGGCCGTGGTGGTCTTCCGCTCCGCCCTGGTGGACTCCGGCCTCGACCACAAAGATGTGGTGGTCATCTGCTCCGTCCTGGTGGACTCCTCAACATGCCCTTCATGGACTTATGTTTTGTGTTTTTTGAGTTCTGTTTCTGTCTGTTCCTTTTAGTTTAGTCTGGCCCTCCTTCCCTCCCCCTGAGCCTCCACCTGTCCGCCTCCCTCCTGGACTCCTTGTTTTGTGTTGCACCTTTCCATTCCTCCTGGTTGCTCCTGTCCCTGTTTTCTGTCCCTCCGTCCCTCCCCCTGGTCCGCCGCCGTTCCACCTCCCTCCTGCCTCTTTTTCTGTTGGGGTTTTCCTGGGTTTAGGTGGAGCATCTGGTAGCTGCTCCGTAGGGAGGGGGTAATGTCACGCTGCCAGTCTTTGTTTTCCTGGGTGTTCCCTAATGAGCTCACTTCCCCTTAGGCACTTCACCATAGGCACTTTAATTCCGCTAGTCTGGTTGTGTCTTCACAGTAATTGCACTCCAATTAGAATCGCACAGGTGTTGACTATACTCTGTCATTAGTTTCCCTATATAGAGCTGTCTTTCTCTGTTGTCTTCATGGAGTCCTTACCCTATGTGTCTCATGCTCTCGTTCCCCCGAGACTTCCTCTACCTTATCATTCTTCCGAGTTCCCCGTTTCATCCGGTTCCCTCTTTTGGTTATGTTTGTCTCTCATGACTGTTTATTTTTGTAGTTACCCCTCTGTTTAAATAAAAACCCTTACCTGCATTTGGATCTACCCTCTCTTTGTGTTTTCCCAAACCCAACCGTGACAAAACATTGTTATAAAACTTTGATTAGCATAATTTCTATCGCTCTGTAGAAATCTGAGCATTTTCTACTGTGTGATTCATAGCTTCTCTAAATGATTAATTGTGCCAAAAAGAAAACCCAATTTTTTATCTTACCATCCTTTATTCAGCTAAACAGCATGTCCAAAGTACCCTTCCCATTGGTTGAAATAGACATATGCGTTCAAAGATTGTAATTAACTGATGTTTAGAGTTTATGGCTGTTACAAAGACAAGTATGATTACTCAGGACACTAAAATTAGTCTGGTATTTGGGACATTTTATGTGTTATTTTAAAAAGTCACTTATTACACCATTAAGCAGAGCAATGAAATGCGAAAGAAATAATAGATGTCTGACTTAACTATTGTGTTTCCTAACAGCTCTGGGTAATCTTGCTGAGGTTTATGTTGAGGCGATCCGCAGCGGGAAGATTCCGTGTCTGGAAAACGCAGTGGTGTCTCTTGCTAAGATCCAGAATGTCCGTGCAGTGGAGGAGGCCCTGCAGCTCTACATGACAGAGATGTTCAACTCAGTTCAGCTTCCAATGTGCCCAGAAGAGCTGTCCAACATCCACACAGATGCAGAGAAGGCGGCCATTGAAGTTTTCATCACTGTGTCCTTCAATGACAATGGCCAGATCTACCAAAAAGAGCTCATGGTACCTGCTGAAACACACATCAAAGTAACTAAGACAGACAGACAGAAAAAGAGACAGTCAGGCAACAGAAGACACACCATGTCTTAGGAACATGGCAAAAGAAGCCTATAGTCTTGCATAATAAGAGGTAGCTACCGTATTTTGTAGACTAAAAGTCGCACCTGGTATAAGTCGCATCAATACGTAAGTCGCATTGGACTATAAGTTGCATTTATTTAGAAGAAACAAGAGAAAACATTACCATCTACAGCCACGAGAGCCCTCTCGTGGCTGTAGACGGAAATGTTTTCTCTTGGTTCATTTCTCTCGGTTCATGTCAATTAATTTTGATAAATAAGTCGCATCTGACTATAAGTCGGAGGACCAACCAAACAATGAATGCAGATCATTCTGATCAAAACTGAAAATGCACATATTTAAAACAATTTTTTACAAATTCTCTTATTGCTTCTTGCATTTTAGGGAAAGATTAATGATGAATATCAACAGATGTGCCAGCAGAATTATGATGCATCTCGCATGCAGTGTGAGGAAGTTCTGCATGATGTGTTTGATGCATTGGAAAAAGGAATTTCTGACGGATCATACCTGAAGCCTGGAGGATCCCAAAAGTACATAGACATGTTCAGACAGCTGGCAGAAGAGTACAGAGCAAGAACAGGCTCACAAATAATGGTACAAAACACTAATATCACAATCACAAATAATGGTACAAAACACAAATAAACAACAAACAGATTTGGAATGACAAAAGGATAAGTAAATGTATTAAGTTTTTGTTTTTTGTAACAAATCCTAATTTAAAACTGTAATTGTGCAAACAGACATTTTGAATGATGCTTTGAATATAATATATGTTTTTATCTACAGAGTGAAGAAGTGTTGAGCAAGTTTTTGAAGACAAAAGAAAATATTGGAAAAATGATTCTACAAGCTGATCAATCTCTCAGTGCAGCAGAACAGGAGAAAGAGGGTACAAATCAAATGAGCTGTACACTTCTCTATCATGCTATCAATTAAGGCTGATTGACAGAATTATATGATACACAAGACGATACACATATATATATATATACTCATAAATTTCTATTCTAAATATCTGTTAAGCTTTCATACTGCATATCTTTATTGCTGGGTGTGCATGCACAAGTAAACTGCAAGACTAAATGTATGTGAACACATGCAGCCATTAAGCTTTCTTAAATATAGGGAGTTATGGGGAGTTATGGGGAGTTATGGGGAAGTCGTGGCCTAATGGTTAGAGAGTCGGACTCGCAATCGAAGGGTTGTGATTTCTTGTCTCGGGCCGGCAGGAATTGTAGGTGGGGGGAGTGCATGTACAGTGCTCTCTCCACCTTCAATACCATGACTGAGGTGCCCTTGAGCAAGGCACTGAACCCTCAACTGCTCCCTGGCCGCTGCAGCATAAATGGCTGCCCACTGCTCTGGATGTGTGTTTGTTCACTGCTGTGTGTGTGCACTTTGGATGGGTTAAAAGCAGAGCACGAATTCTGAGTATGGGTCACCATACTTGGCCATATGTCACATTACTTTATTTTTAGTCGATTTTTCAAATGAATGTGTTTAGCTGTTTCAGCTATATCCACTGACAAGCAGATAAATTTAAGCATGCAGCCATGTAGTTAAGATATTTTTAGTAGAAATGGATGTAAAAGGATGGCAATGACAATCCACACAGCAAGAGTGATGTGTTCAGTAAAACACAGTTAAAAGTTTTCTTTGTCCCTTTGCAGGGGAGAAGATGAAGACAGAGATTCTAAAGCAGCAGAAAAAAAGCCTAAAGAAACAGAACTGGTTACAGGAGCAGATGTTTAAAGACATGCAGAGAACCCATGATGAGCATGTGATTCAGATCACTCATCAGATGGAAAGAGAGCAGGACAGAATGAGAAGAGACAATAAACGAGTCATTGAAGCCAAACTGAGAGTAAGAACTGTTTTAAATGGATTTATACAACCCAAAATAGGTTGTAAATTTTCAATCAGACACATAATAACTAGACTAGAGGCATCAGCAATAATCAAAAGGTGAACATTTATTAATAAGTGTAACAATATACAAACTGTATAATCACGAGAAGAAGGAGGCGGGAACCGGCGGACATTTAAATACAATATATAACCAGGCCTGGTCCTCTCTTGTCCTTCACTGTCGCTCCTCTTTTATATCCTTCCGATCTCCTCCATGGGACTCGAGACTGGTGAGTGGTGCAGGTATCGCTCATTTCCAATCACTCCACCGGCCTTGCTCTGTTCCCACGGCTCTCAGCCCTGTCCCACTCGTCACAATAGGCAATTCTCTAACTCAGCATTTTTTACAATGAATACATTACTCCTTTTTTTTTTTTTTTACTTTTTTAGTGTGCTCCAAAAAAAAGTTCACATTTACAAGATATAAACATTTAAAACTTACAGTGCTTTTAATAAACATCATCAGTTTAACATGCTAAGAATGCTAACCTAACATATAAGTATATAAACCATAAATGTTTAAGAATCACTTAGGCTACCCCTAGGCGATTCATGTTCAGGTAGATCTTAAACTGCACGCTCATGCCAGAAAACTATTAATTTGCCAAAATGCTTGGTTTGACTTTTCGGAGATCATCTACTCTTCCCTATGGACTACCTCTGACCTACTTTCTCAATGATATTAATTTCTGCATATTGAATTTTAAAATGTTGAATTTGATGTTCCCAATTTCCTCTTCATCTTGAAAACTTGAAGCTGGATTTTTAAAAGCTGGATATTTACAGTCTAAGATTTCAGAACAAAACATGTGTTGTTTGAAAAAACATCTATAAAACTCTGCCATAAAAATATGCAGTTCTGTTACATTTCAAATGTTTAATATTCAAGTAAAAAAAATGTAATTCAGAACTATGTTAAATGCCACATAATAGTTTTGTTAAATTACATTTGTCAACATTTGAAATTTATAAGAAGAGAAACTAAAGTAGAAGCCAGCAAGAAGAATAATGATACTAGATGGTGTTTCTCCTCATGGTTTTAGAGGAGCAGCTGGCATGTAGGCCACAAAAAAGGTGGCATCAAAAGTGGCAAAAAGGCAAGGAAAAAAACCTAAAAGCCATGACTAAAAGCATAATTTGATGGTGTCCTGAGTATTTGAACTGGGCTTTTGGACACATCCCAAATGTTGTCTTGACCAATTAGATATTGTCTTTGGTTGGGGTGTTGCGATGTTTCTCCTCCTAAATCGACATAAATCACGTTATCTTATCAGTCACATGGTCCGAATTTTCCCGCTCTCGCAGAGAATAATTTTGGACATGATTTCTATAACAAGAATATGATACATTTGACAAAGTATTGTTTGAAAGAAGCAGTTAAAGCATGACTTTCAAACTCATACATACCCAACATGAATATAATCCTATAAACTATTAAATTGTTATTCAAAATACATAAACAATAAGTGATTAGCACATGATATGAAGTCAAATGTGTGGGTTACATACATAATATGGAGTTATGCATAGAAATGATTAGTTGCTCATAAGTCCTTTTATTTAGTCATTTAGGTGCATATATACATGGAAAGGCAGTTTCTGTGCAATTCTGTGGACGTAAAGGACATGTTCTGTGAAGACCAGAGAGGTTAAAAGGTCTCCTAAGGAATTTCAGTGTGGTTCTTGTCCTCTAGGTGGCGGGAAGTCAATCCAAAGAGCTTGTGATCATGATTACTATCATGGATTTACATGTGATGGTCATGCTGTGCTTCTCTTTTACCATCATCTTGGTTATTTGCCCCAAATTTGACAATCTCCTTCCTGAGTTGTTCTTTGGTGTAAATGTTGCAAGCTGTTCTGTGAGAGAGTTGGTTGATTAGGCTTGCTTCAGAGCTGGCACTAGGATAAGATTTACAAAGATTTACCTGTTGTCTTGGGCCTTTCTGTGAAATTCGGCTTCTCGTGTTTCAACCATGTTCTTGATCCAATCTTAAATTTTGTTCTGATACTCTAAATGTATGTTACAGGAAAGTCAAGCTCTTCTAAATATGGGCTTCCAGAGGGAGGCTGCCCGGATGCAGAGTGAGATTAACAGATTGAAAGCAGACATGGATAAAGAGAAATCATCACAACACTCCAAATTTGGCCAGGTTTTGAATTGTATCGGCATTGCAACAACAGCCCTTGCACCAGGCTTCACCCCTAAACTGGTTGGTGTTGGTATTTCCATGGCATCAAATTTTGTTTGAATACAAGCTTATTCACACACACCTAAACCTATATAACAGTTGAATCAGAATTACAGCAGTTTGTCATTCCTTTAGTCAGTGAATTAGTCAAATCAGTTCATAGGCATTGCTTACTCACAAGATGCCAATTATTTTGAAAGACCAGTATATTAACCTCTAAGCAAGAACCAACATTTGTCATGAACAAAGCTGTTACCAAGTTATTCAGGACATGGGCCCTTTGTAACTTTAAACAATTTATGCAATGTATGTAATGTTAGATTTTGTTGTATATTTTTGTTATATTTTATTTGTTTTCTATGTGAATACTACTGATAGACCTACAGTATATATCAACCAGGCTGAAGAACTGGCTGAATATCATTGTCAACTGATAACTGTGTACAGCTTACCGATTATTAAAAGCTCTCTGTAATGTTAGTGCCAAAATCTATCAACAGCACTTTCATCAGATAATAAAGACGTTTTTTTTACTTTTAAGTGAATTTTGTGAATCTCAGCACAATATTTAGTTTTGAGTTTTTAGCCTAGGCATATAATTGAAGGAAGATAATAATACGTTTTAATTTAAATGGGTCATATGATGCAATTTCAAGTTTTCCTTTTTTTGTGCATAGATAAGATCCCTAAAGATGCAAAGACTAAAATCTCAAACCCAAAGAGATCTTCTTTATAAAGTTTAAGACCTGTCCACGTCCTCCTAAAATGCCTTGTTTAAACATGCCCCCACATGTCTATGTCAATGTGTGGGAAGATTTGCATAACACTGCCCAAATATTCATGCAAAGAAATAAGGCCGATTCTCACTGTTGTATTGTTGCTGCAGATAAAATGAGTTCTGATGACAGAACCATTGAATTATGTGATCCTTAAATAATTTTTAATTATTGTAAAGGACTGTAAAAAAAAACAGTGCAATGCACTGCAAATTCTTTGAACTGAGACAAAGCATAGTCCTTCTAATAAAAACCTAGGGCTACTGTACATGTGTATTTCTCCCTCTTTCACCCCCAATCAAGACAGAGACCTCCCCGCTGTTTGTTTCAGTAAGTTTTGAGTAAGTTTGCTCGGTGCACACACACACACACACACACACAAAACAAAAAAACAAAAGCTTAGCGAACAATAGTGTGGTAAGTTGTGTTTAAAGGTTTATCTAACAGTGACTGCAGTTTTCTGTGAAATATAATAAATGTGTCTTGATTTAGGCTGATTGTGACTTGTAAAGCATATTATGAACATGCCAATGTAAAAATTTAAACCTGTATTTATTTCTCAGATAAGATCTTGCTGCGTATATTGTGCAGGCATTTGTACATTTCTTACTCCTTATCTATGCTGAAGACATCACTGCCTGGTGATGTTGTAGGTTCATTTTATCCTTGAACATTCCTTACCTCCTAGCCCATGCCCATGACTTATACATGCCAATGTATCCTTGGTAGTGAGTATATATTCCTTTAACAAACAATAAACCTCTGAAGAAGCTTAAACAGGGTACACAATGTTTTCTTCCTGCGGTTTTGCATTATACTATTACTGATTAATGAGGCTGAGTACTGTATATTATACACTATACATTAACAACTTCTCGGTTACATTGGGGGGAAAAAAGCAGAATTAATTTTGCTGAATGACTGTGTAGTTTTGGTAAAACAGTCTCTTCAAGTGATGTTCACCACATAACTTATTTTACACACACACAAAAAAAACGGTGCAATTTATGAGAACACCTATGGAAAAAGTAGCCGTCTGGTTTGGCCTGTACATTTATGATGTCACTACTTGGCAAAATTTGCAGTGTACATGTGTTTCTTTCATCCTAAATCCTTTCCCTTGTTTTTAGTAAATAGATAAATGGACACAAGAAAATCATTTCATCAGTTTCTAAGGCTGAAGTTTGGAGTCAAATTGACTCAAAAATGGGAAAAGGAATAAAAGAAGTTTGTGACGACAGAAGCTTTGAAATGTTTGAACCTATATGTTAAATAAAGATATTTGAACTGATGCATTTAATGATTCTTTAATTTATGTAATGCTTAAATCCTAAAAAAAAGTATGAAAGAATAGGAAATAAAGTTCTACAAAATACTGTCTTACTAAGCTGAGTCATCTTAAAGGTGCTGTAGGGAACTTTTGTAAAAAACTATTTTTTACATATTTATTAAACCTGTCATTATGTCCTGACAGTAGAATATGAGACAGATAATCTGTGAAAAAAATCAAGCTCCTCTGGCTCCTCCCAGTGGTCCTATTGCCATTTGCAGAAACTCCATCGCTCCCGTTAAGAAATCAACCAATCACAGCTGCGGTCCGTAACTTTGTTTGTGTTCAAAATGTAGAAAAATGTATATAATAAGCGAGTACACCATGAATCCATTTTCCAAACCGTGTTTTTGGCTTGTCCTGAATCACTAGGGTGCACCTATAATAAGTGTTTATATTCGGACTATTTTAGATTGCTTCGGGGGTACCGCGGCGCAGTAACCCAGTACCTTTGTGATTCTTCATAGACATAAACAGAGAGAAGTAGTTCCGACTACGATGTTCTTCCGCAAGACGCAAGCAGTTCTGTTAATCAGAGATGTATAGTAACGAAGTAGAACTACTTCACTACTGTACTTAAGTACTAAAAGGCGGTATCTGTACTTTACTGGAGTATTATTTTTTTCTCCTACTTCCACTTTTACTTCGGTACATATTTTTTACATATAGTTTAATACTTTTACTCCGATATTTTTTTTATGTGCTGCATCGTTACTCTTTACAATTATAATAATGTTACGAATCATTCCATTACAAACCACTGCCAGAACTGTAGATGGCAGATTTGATGAAGCTGGCACATCATTGAGCGAAAAAAGCGATTAAGAAGACTGCGCGTGACTTGACTCATGAACGAGTCATTATCTGGCTCGGCTAGGTGTTCATCTTCAGTTCTCTCTTCACAGCAGTTCAGTCAGTGTACTGTTTGAGTCAATGAATTACTGCGGGATATTGGTTTTTTTTTAACTCAGAGGGAGTGTCAGCCACATTAAACAAGTTAACAGCTTAATTCATCTGTGGATTAATGCGTATTGGAGACGCAAACTGTTTAAAACGATTCAATTCGATTTGGTCGACTGTTTCAAAAAGATCCGGTTACATCGAATGATTCGTTCGCGAACCAGATATCACAAACTGCTTTGTTTTTAACTGTCTTACAACAGACACGGAAGAGAAGACAATGCTGAATAAAGTCGTAGTTTTTGCTATTTTTGGACCAAAATGTATTTTCGATGCTTCAAAAAATTCTAAATGACCCTCTGATGTCTTACGGGTTTGAAACAACATGAGGGTAAGTTATTAATGACATCATTTTGCAAATTGGGCTAACTAACCCTTGTAACCATTTTTTGTTTACAAGAAGTTACAGTCAAAGGAATTGTGATTTGTCCTTTAGGTTAATCATTTGAAATAGTAAAAACAATATGTTCAAACTTTTGACTACTTTCTTTAATAGCAACATAACACAATACTTCTACTTTTACTTTCAGTACTTGAGTAGTAAATTTCAAAATAGACTACTTGCAATACTTAAGTACAAAAAATGTTGAATTCTTTAGTACTTCTACTTAAGTGTGGTGCTTATAGAGCACTTCAACTTCTACTCAAGTCACTTTTTTGATAGAGCACTTGTATTTTTACTCAAGTATGGGTCTCTAGTACTTTATACATCTCTGCTGTTAATTGACCGCTAGATCGTCAAAAGTTCCCTAACCGCAGCTTTAATTCATGCAGAGTGTTATACAATATAGATTGTTTAAAAGCAACTTTACAGGAAATTAAAGGGAGGCAAACAAAACTAAATTCTGTAAAGCAGCTCTAAAAAAGACAATAGAAAACATTCAATTATTCAGTTAAAGTCAGTTCATTGTTGATTCAGTTTGGTTCAATAACAGTAGATTTAATCAATATCTTAAATCAATATATAAAGCAGAGAACCGTGATGTCATCAACCAGCTCAGTTCAGTTCTCATCCAATAGTCCATGTGTCCGAAATCAAATACTTGCCTACTATATAGTGTGCAAAAAATAAAACAAACAACAAAAAAATATAAAAATTGTAATGTGAGACAAGTACATTTACATTCATTTATTTAGCTTTTAATTGAGGCATACAACAAGCGATTCATAATAAAGAGACAAACACAGGAAGTTCTAGTAATAAAGTTTCAGGCATTGGTCAGAATATTAGGGAAAGAGAAAGCAAAGTTGTGAGTTTTTTTTTTAAGATTAAGTCAAGTTGTAATAAAAGAGGTATGTTTTCAGCTATTGCTTGAAAATTCAGCATTCTGAGTAGAGGTGGGAAGATCATTCAACCAGACAGGAATGATAAAAGAGAATGTTCAGGAAAGTGATTTTCTGCCCCTCTGTGTCATTTGTAGATCTCAAGACTTCTGGAGTGGATGAAGATTCTCAAAAGTAAGTGGAAGTAGGATGGTGCTAAAGCTGTAGCTGTTCTATGAGTAAGCATCACTGACTACGTTTACATGCAGCCAATAACCCGTTCAAAACCGGGATATTAGCAATAACCCGGTCGCGCACGGCCATGTAAACACCGGCAAAAACCCGGATATGCTCATATCTCGGTTTTTAAATACCGGGATATTATACCTGGGGTACCCCTTTTCTAACCCGAATATCTGGTCTTGTAAACGCGTTTCGGCATATCCCCATCAAAATGTGTGTTCTGCGCATGTTCTATTCGCAAGGAAGCTTGGTCTTTTGAGTCTTTGGATACAGGAAGAAGAATCGGAAATGACGCATATTGCGTATTACGTCCAGACGCTAACCGTGCGTCGCTGTTTACATCGGGATATTGGCGACTGATTACACATTCCATGTATACAGGAGTAACTCTCTCTCTGCTCACGCATGTAAACGGGTTATCCCGAATGTTTCAGAAACCCAAATAGTGACCTTAACCCGACCATAACCCGAATTTTAACAGCATGTAAACGTAGTCAATGTATTGAACTTAATATGAGCTGCAACTGGTAGCCAATGCAGGGAGATAAAGAGAGGCGTGACATGGTCCCTTTTGGGCTCAATGAAGACCAGATGTGCCTCTGCCTTCTGAATCATTTGTTGAGGTTTGTGCATGATGGAAAACCAGCCAGAAGAGTATTTCAGCAGTCCAGCCTAGAAATGACAGGGGTCTGGACATGTCCTTTATGCTCCGTAAGGAAGGGCCTGATAGTATATCAGAATTCATAGCATTTGAAAAACAGTAGGTGAAAAGTACCAAGGCAACCTACTAAATCCAGTGAGATTCAGAAGTGTCCCCCAAGCCAATAGGCAAAAATGGCAACTTTTATTACACAGTATACAGTACATTAAGTATGTGAATTAGGAAAAAACACAGTCCTAATAACTAAAACCTGCTTTGTGTCTTTTAAGCTATATGAATAAATCAATATGTGATGCAACAGTGATTTGCATGGAAATGGTCATTTTACTTTAAGTTTTTGATTCCTTTCATCATCACTCTGTAATTAAGGAAAGTTGGAAGGATTTCTGCCACAGCTCCTAAAATGGGCTTCACATATTCCTGCATAAAACCACCAGAACTTTCTTTTTCTTTTTTTAGATTTGTTATCTCTTCATTCAGGAGATCAGCTTTCTCCTTCATGTCTTTCTTTATCATCTCCTCCCTCTCCATCATCTTGCTCTCAATGGCTCGGTCCATCTCCTGCTGCTGCTGCTGCAGCTCCTGGTTGAACTTCTCCTGCATCTGCTTTATTTGGTCCTGCTGCCGCTCTTTCTCTGCCTGCATCATTCGTTCACTCTCAATGCGTTTCTCCTCTTGCTCTTTTAACTGCTGTTTCAGTAGAGCAGTCCTTTCCTTTTCCTCTGCAAGTCAACACAGAAAACAAAAAATATGTGAAATATGATGTTACTACCAAACCTCCACCTGAAGTCAAATTTGACTTAGAAATGCTATTGAGTACAAATTTGGGGTTTTGGGTTTATTAAATTATAAATGCTCCAGGATGAAATGAAGTGTAATGAATTACAAGTATTCATTAGGTTGGTAATGATTTACCTTCCATCTTTCTGTCTTTTTCAGTGAGTTTTGTGTCCATGTAGAGGATGCTGTTTGCTTCTGGTCCTCGCTCATTCAGAAACTCATTCAGCACAGCCTCAGCCTGCATATTAACATACATGATTAACTTTCACTGTATAGATAGCTCATCTCCCTTCATGTATATTCAAAGCATAATTTCACAAAAACACGGTCCTCACCAATACACCTTTGTTGGGTTCTCTGCGGTACTGTTCAACAATGGTGTCTCGGTCTCTTTTATAGAGTTCATATCCTCCAGACTGACTGTACACTCCATCCTGCAGCCGTTTATTCACGTCAGAGAACAGATTCTTCAGCAGATCTCTGCACTTTCTCTCTGATGCCATCACATTCTCTTCCAGCAGGCCTGCATAGTGCATATCTATTTCTTCCTAAACACGCATTCACACACATACATGCATCACCTAAACAAGCTGGAAAAGTCTATACTACCATAGGTGAATTACAGTTTAAGGAATGACGATCTGTGCACCTCTTCAGCTTTGAGAAAATAAAAATAACATTTTTTCCCTTGCACACATAAAAGCAATATCTAAACACTTCAACTGTCAATCATTTAAAATAATTCACAATGAAACAAGGATTTGCATAATTTTACGAATTATAAAAAAAAAAACAGCTGCATTATTGTGAGAGGTGCATTTGAAACTTACCCTCAGTTTGTTTATGTATTCTCCTTTGTCATCTTTAAAGGAGCGTTTCATAAACTCAGCGGTGGCCAGACTTGTGAACTTCTGGTGCTCTGAGGAAATATCATCCACACCTACTGGGAACTTGTTCTTCACCTGGAAAGAATTAGCAGCATGCTTCGTCACTGAATGTCTGTTATAATTCGGCTCAGTTTCAAATAATTAATAACTAAAAAATAAAAGCTTTATTTATTGGCTGAATATTATCATATAAGCAAAACAAAAACAAAAAAGCACACACATCAATGGAAAAATTGCTCTGATCATGAAAACACTGATCATGAAAATGAAAAAGGCACCACACCTAGGCTCCAAAAATACAAAAATGTAACTATTACATAGGTGACACTTCAAACACGCAGTCTGATCAGTCTGATAAAGAGCCTGTATGCTCGAAATGTCAGCTATGTGACAGTCTGTGATTACATTTATGGAGCCTAGGTGTGCCGACTTTTTTCTGTTTTTATGCTTAATAATGCCATAATATCATGTGTGTGTGTGTGTATGTGTGTGTGTGTGTGTCTGTATTATTTCATGTAACGTTATATTAATCAAATAACGGTTGCTTTTAACTAAAAAACCCACTAAAGCCAAGCTAAAGCAACTTTAGATTAGAAAAGCCTAGTTTGATGAGTAACTGCACTGATTGAATATGTGTCATAGTGAATATATGAGATAATGTGTCATAGTGAATATATGAGATAATGTGTCAAAGTGAATATATGAGAATGTGTCATACCTTTTCCATCCCAGTCTGATATGTTTTTAAAGCTTCTTGAACAGCTGTCTTGTTCTCTAGATTCGCAAGAGCAACAACTGCATTTTCCAGACAGGGCACCTTACCACTTTTAATTGTGTCTACATAAATCTCAGCCAGATGTCCGAGCACTGACAACACACACAAATACATAAACAGATTTTACTTGCCATTATAAAACCATATGGGTCTGAACACAACATTTTCTCAATATTAAACTGGTAAAACACTCACATTTGCCAGTAACTCTGTGTCCTCCTTTTATTGTTTTCACGACACTATTGTGAAAGATGTGGTCACAAAAACGCCCCGTGGCCTGTAGAAAATCAGGTACAAGATCCTGTTCTTTCAAGCTTTCTAAGCATTTCATATTTTGAGGTGAGGCTGGAGAAGGGAACACGAAACACTTCCTGGGGGATGGGAAATAGTTTCGGATGCACTGACGAGGCAGGTTGTAGTCACTGACTTTCTTGTTAATACCTTTTAGAAAAAAATATAAAAAATTTAGCAAATTGCAGTAATTATTCTAGCAATGTTTAAGTCTCTTATAAATACCTTTCTTGAGCTGAAGGGCAAATTCAAGGTAATCGTCCTCAGTCACCCTCCTTCCTTCAATTTCCAATTCCAAGGTGAAATCTCTCACAACCCAGGTGAATGATGGGAAAAACTGCACAAACTTACAATCCTCTTCTTCCTCCTCATCAGCTGCTGCTTCTGTCGATCTGATCTTGATCTGCTCAGTGAGTTCAACGACGTAGCTGCAGCACATTAAGAAATAACATCTTCTAAAGTGTATGCTTGCATGTGAAAGAGGAAGTGGGTTATTTGGTTAAAGGATACTGCAGCTTTTCCACTGCAGAGTTATCAATAGTGCCACGGCTGTTGTACACCAATGTGCTGCTGAGCAGAACAGCCAGACAGAAGATCCAGCTGTCATTCTTAGAGTCTCCCTGAAACACACAATGTCTTCAAATCAAATCATCCACAACATATATCAACAAGACTAAGTCTACAGTACAACTTTATTCTTGTCCTCACTTTGTCCACATCACCAAGTCCCTCTGTATCCAGCAGCACTAGAGTGTGTCCTTCTTTTTTGGGATGAGGGACACACCACATCCAGATGCCTTTGGTCTTTGACTCAATAGTATTACCGAGAGCAAAGCCTGAGTAAACCATGTTTTTTATTATTAGAATTGCATGAAGCTAACATGTACACATTAGGCTGGCATGTCTAGACAGTTCTCTCACCGGACTGTTTTCCAGCCAGGCGGTTCATGAGGTAAGACTTCCCCGTACGGTAGAGTCCCACCACAGACACCACCACCACTGGCTCATTGATCCTGCTCAGGAACTCAACAGCGTCCTTACAGACAGAGAGTGATCCTTTCACATTCTCCACCAAACATATGGGTGAAGACATTAGTCCGGCTTTAGACATGCTGGCTCTCTCTAGCTCTTCCTTTTTGCTAAAGGAAAAAAATATATTAGGTTACTGCAAACCGAATATTGTAAAAAAAATAATGTATAAAGACCTCCACTACATACAACAAAACAACTAATTCTTCACCAACACTGACTTCACAGAAATCTATTATTAACTTCCATAAAAACTGTATGAAATGGTCGCTGATAGGCAACTGTCATTTTGGTTCCTCACATGCTTTATTACTTTACTAGAATTACAATTTTAGCTAGATAGTGAGATATTTGCATGACTATATATATTGATAAAAAAAGGACAAAAAGAAGAAAGCTGATAATAGTGCCATATAGGGCAGGTTAAAAAAATAAACATTTCCTCTGGCTTCAAAAACATTTATTTATTTGTATTAGCAATTTTACATGGTTTATTAAATAATTTAACATATTCATTACGAATTCAGGTTTGGGACCTTTATGAGAATGGCATCAATCACTGCCAATTTAAAATCCCAGAACTATGCTTTTTGTCACATCCTTCATCACAACACTATTTGGCTTCTTTAATAAACAAAAAGACAAAATTAAAGACTATTTTATTATTAACCTATAACTATTTCTTGCAAAATTTCATATTCACCCACTCATCAAAATCCTTGTTTTTAAAACAAAGAGGTTCAACAGTATATCCAAACTATTTAATCTTCCAAAAATCTTAAAGAGCCACACAGATGGGAAATCAAAAATTACCTGTATTACAGTGTATGATGTAGCTGTCCATCAGTGTAAACAATGTGCAAAGTAATTAAACCAAAAAGTACACGATTTATAAAGTTATTGGCTTCTAAAGTAAGGATTCGACTCTGAATCGCTGAAACGAGTCGTTATAGATTTCAAATATTTTGCCCATCTCTATGTACGTCACTAGGAGCACTTTGCATAATAATCTCCGCTTACCGTCTTGGGAGAAACGGAACTCTGAGCTGCCCCCCCCCCCCCCACCCACACACAGACGCTCTGTGGTGTGATAGCATCATGTAGAGGAGACAGTGTGTTTTTAATTGTAAAGGCAAGTTTGTTTTATTTTCACTGCCAAAGAATGAAGATCAGAAGAACCAATGGCTAAAATTAATTTTTACCACAATACCAGAGCAGTACAACAAATCCTTGTTGTGTTCACAACATTTCACTGATGACTGCATTTCTAATCTCGGTGAGTACAGCGGGATTTTCAAAGCGTTTGGCCATAAAAGAGGATTCATTACCAACTTTATTTAGACCAACGAGCATCTCCAAATCACAATGCGAAGTACGATTATGAAGTTACGTGTTTGTTTTCTCCCGAGCGTCTTATCAGTATGTGTGTGTGCTGTCTGTGCTGATCTTCATTTACAAAAACGTCATTAAAATGAAGTGTAACTACGTGAATACTCAACGAAGAGACATGAGAGAGATATCTATAGAAAGCTTGACATGTATACTTTAAAACTAAACAAGTGCTGCCGAAAACAGATATTCTGTGATAAAGTAATCCATATGAAAACAACGCAATGTCTATTTTTCATGTCTCCTTTCATTATATGTAATGTGACCACGCCCCCGCGCTGAACGCGCTATTCAGATTCAAACTGAAGCGCGCGGCTTGAATACACCCACACAGAAGAAAAAGCAGCGAAACTGTTCATGTTTTTTACTTTACTGTTTGCTTCGCGGTAAGAGGAATAAGACATAATTCACCCCAAACAGATGCTAACGCATTGTTTACCGTGAAGTTGTGTGCGGAACAACCAATCAAAACTATGTCAGTTGACCAATCAGAACACAGTATGGAACCGAAAGGTGGGGTTTAAGGAAACTGAATCTTTTGAACAGCTTCGCGAGAACCATTTGGGGATCTCTGAGAATTGAGGTAATTTTAAAATGATATTTTGACAAAATGACAATGTTTTTTAACCTTGGATGGATTTAAACCTATTGTACAGGACTTATAAACAGTGATAGGAAGCTTAGAATTTTCATCTTACTGGCTCTTTAAGGCTTTTAAATTTAAAGATTTACAGATTTTTTAAATTAATTTTGTTAAAGCTTTCATTATGTATTATTTATTTTTATGTTTACATACGTCTATATGATGCTTTGCATGTAATATGTCACCTCTTTGTACGCAATACTGACATTCTCTGTACTTTTATCTTTGGTACCTTGGCATTAATAAAAAATAAATAAATAAAAAAAAGGGTGTGGAGGCACTGACCCAGATCCAGCATGATGACATTAATATGCCGAATCTGGGCCAGCACCGGTGTCCTGACATTTCATCCTACCTGTCAGATTTTCCTACCAGAGCTTACTGCGCATGCACACATCAATGTCGCTTCCTTCTTATGCCGAACAACAATATTTAATGTATCTGCATTACTGTAGGGGTATAGGGTTGGGGTAGGTCTAGACTTTAAGAAAAACATTTATTGTTTCCTGTAGCTGCATCCCTTCTAGCTACAACCACAAATAAAAACACATAATTACTGTGTTTGCTTTACTGTAAGGGTAGGTTACCTTGCTGGTTATGGGAGGCTCAAAGAGTCCTCAGATTCCATCAAAAATATCTTAATAACTGTGCTCTGAAGATGAATGAACATCTTAACAGTTTCGTACAACACAAGGGGGAATAATTAATGACAGAATTTTCATTTTTAGGTTAACTTTCCCTTTAAGACCACACGAAGGTTTACAGTTTTGGGAGTCCCTCATAATGCCACATTTCACTTTTCGCAATTGTAATGTTTGTCACAGTGATAACCGTAACAATGGACGAAAAATATAATGTCATATTGATGTAAATCACGACTAAAATGTTTTTGAAATGCGTTTACTTTGCCATATAAAAGCACTGACTTGTACTTCCATCGCTCAATGTGCATTGCTATTCTTCTACTAGTGGTAAAAGGTTAAGCCTGTTTGTTTTTAAAGTACTTATCATGACGTTAACTAATAAGAATGTGTAGCTGTCAGACAAAACGTGGACAGGTTTGGTTTCTTCAAAACAACCCCAAACAAACCCCACCCTCCGTAGGAATTCTGATTGCCAGTTGCAATCACTGATCTATATATATATGTTATTAAACGAGTTTAATTCATATTCAGGGCTCATCTGATTTTTTTGTACATAGTATAGTTAATTAGTATAATGTTTAGTGAGTTTGGTTTTTTAAAATTAATGTCTTAAGCCACATTAAGCGTTTTCTTTTAACGGTTTTCTATGGGAGGAAAAGGCTTAAAGTGTTATTAAACGAGTTGCATTCATATTCAGGACTCATCTGATTTTTTTACAGATAGTATAATTTATTACGGTTTAGTGAGTTTGGTCTGTTAATATCACTTAGGACATTAAGCAAGTGTTTTAGAATGTCCCCAAAAGCTGGCAGCCTGAAGTCCAACACAACAAGCGTCCTGAGATTTCAATGTGTTCCTGTTAGGTTTTCCGAGCACATGAATTTCAAAGTAACCCCTAATTAGAGTGTGTAATTCAAAGTTAAAATAACAGTTAAATATTTAGTCAGTTATAATGGAACAAGCACTGCAAATCGTTACACGGACCATACATGCCAATAAAACTCAGATTGTACACAATATAGCCTACAGTTGCAAAATTGACGATCTTAAATAGATGTTCAACGTTTATTTTTTTAATAAAATCAAAGAAAATAATCAATCAAAAATAAATAACTTACGTTACCGTAAACTTAAAATGTGTTTAGAGTAAAGATGGTCACGCGTCTGTCTGTCCCTCTGCTTTACTTCTCTGAGCGCACAGAACTGAATCTTGTATAACGTTATTCCATCGATGAGGTTGTCGCCCAGTATCCGCCCATCGACCTATAGCTGTCTTAACGTTAAACAGTAGATTTCTCGGAAATCACTTTTACAGTGACCGAACCGAACCTGTTGTTTCACTTTTACTTTCGTGTCAGCAGGGGCGGACTTTACCATTAGGCAAAGGTAGGCAATTGCCTTGGGCCCTGAGCTACCTAGGGGCCCCCAAAATGCCCCATTAACTTGCTTAAAGATTTTTTTTTTTTTTTACTTTGTGCAAAATATATATTTATAAAACTCCATTTGCGAAAAATGGCATCAAATCATTAGTGTCGCAGACAGGAGCCCCCCCCCCCCCCCCCCACCTCACTACATTGGACTATTCCATTATTTCACTTACTGCGCCTCTGCGAAAGTGACAAGGCTGTAATGCGCCAAAAAACTGACGAAGAAGAAGTGATTGACAGTGATAGACAGAGTGTACAGAGAGAGAGTGTTGACAGTAAAAATGAAGCGAAGCTACCCAAGCGGTGCTGAAAAAAGGAAGAAACAGGAGGAAAGCAAAAAGTTTTTAGGAAAATTGATGAGTAATGAGTACTAGCAGTCACTAGCCGCATTTCCACTGTCGGCCCAGTGCGAGCCAGGGCTTAAAAGTTTGTTTGTTTGCATGCTTTGTTATATATTCAAATTCAAAATCATCGATGTTTTATCTATAGAATTGATTTAATTTATCAGGACTCAAAATTAATCACACATAAATACACTTATTTCTATTTTATTTATTTATTTTTAACGCTTATGAAAATAGCCTGCTTATTCAGTCGAGTCTGTTTCTGTTTATTAGCCACAGTATAGCCGTCATATTTAGAATTAATGATAATATCTCTATTTTTATAAAAGCTCCCGAACAAAAAACATTATTAGGCTATATTCTTTTATGATAGGCAACGTGAGATAAACTCTCGAGACGAGGCTTGTGAAAGATAATATAAGTTACTTAATACACGATTGTGATAGAGAATAAGAAGCTGACGTCTGATTTCTTCAAGCGGTCATATTTTACCATGTTTACTATGGTAATATGTTTAGCGTGCATATCTTTTTCATCGCTTGTAAATATTTCTGCCTTGTATGGTCCACATTGGATCAAGTTATTTCAAACACTCGCTGCTGACTGAAAGAGAGTTTTGAGCTCAACTTATTTAAAAAAAAAAGTGTTTAATGCTGGTGTTAAAGCTGTTATCTTTCTTAAATGATCCGCAGCGCAGACTCTCTATTTTTATAAAAGCTCCCGAACAAAAATCGTTATTATATTTTGATGATATGCAACGTGGAGCTAAACTCTTGAAACGAGACGACAGATAAAATGTTACTTAATAAATACACAATTGTGAATAAGAAGCTGACGTCTGATTTCTCCAAGCGGTCATATTTACCCTGTTTACTGTGTAACGTTAATGTTTATCGTGCATAGTCTTTTACATCGCTTATAAATATTTCTGCCTTGTTTAGTGATTATAATCCACATCGGATCAAGCAAACACTTGCTGCGAACTAAGAGTGAGTTTTGAGCTCAACTTATTTTAAAACGTCTTTAATGCTGCTGTTAAAGCTGTTATTTTTCTGAAATTATCCGCGCTGACGCTCTCTAGACACGGAGAAACTCCGCCTTTGTTCATAACCCCTCCTCTAGCCCCAGCTGGCCCGCTTTGGCCCAAGGTTTTCGTCGGGTCAAAAAACCCTGGCCGTTGGCCCCGAGGAAGCCCCGGCGAGGCACGATCAAGCCCCGGAAGTGACAGTGGAAACGCAACTGGACCTGGCACGCACTAGCACGCCGGTCTTAGCTCGGTAGTGGAAACACGGCTATTCTGACCAATGTGTTACACTTGAACTTGAAGATGACCAAGCACTCTGGCCAAAACATCTCACTGACAAAGAACGCTGCTTAATAGTGCAGAGAGGCCCAGTTCAGAGCAAGGATATAATTTATCCTTTTTATTTTTCTTCTTTTTTTCTTACAGATACAACTCCAGATGTCTATACATCATTGCTGTGTGAAGACTGCTGAAGAGAAGTAACAAGTAGGGCTTTTTTTTTTAAAATAAGGATTGACAAAAGGAGGGAAACAAGAGATGTAGAGGGCCCCATGTCTGTGTTTGCCTTGGGCCCCAAAATGTCTAAATCCGCCCCTGCGTGTCAGCATAACTGATTCACCAATGAGAGAAAAACGCCCCGTGTACCATTTATGACAAAGATAAGGAAGTTTTGCACAGGAGGGGCTTATGCCGCCGAGCTGCAAGACTTTAGCTCCAGATGTGTTGAGATTATAGCAGAGACCTCGCTACGATATTTTTACACTTACGTCGGCTAATGCTCGGTAAGGTAGTACATTGTTTAAGTCAATACATTATTAAAAACTATAAATATAGCTTACCTTTCAATGTTAAATCATTATTAAGCTAATAAGTGTCCATTTATAATCAACCCAACTGCAACAACAACCCTGAGACTAATTAAGCACAACTGATTAACAAACTGTTTATCAGTTTCATAATGATTAATGGCCTTTTAGATTTGATGTCACATATAAAAGTTAGTCTGTACTTATTTTAGAAACTTTTGACGCTTGACACAACATTTAGACAACAGGTACTGTTCGGCAATGTAAAAAAGTTGCTACCCGCTGAAAGAACATATTTGCTTTTTGCGGTAGCTAGAGTCATGGCGTGTGGCAGGCTCATGTCCGCTCCGGTGTGTCTCATTGAAAATGATGAAAATGGGCAGCTGCATGTGAGAAAAGAGGCCAAAGACATTCTGGATGGGATCAAGGAGCCGGTGGTTGTGGTGTCTGTGGTGGGACTCTACCGTACGGGGAAATCTTACCTCATGAACCGCCTGGCAGGACAACAGTCTGGTGAGAGAAAATGCTTGAAGTCATTCTTATGTGCGGTGCATGCTGATATCATTTTGAGGACAAATCAAACGCGTGTGTCTCTATTTGTAAGTATCTGAAAACATTAACTGCATTAAAATGAGTGCATTTTATGAAAAAATAACAGTGTAATAAAACAAACTAAAGCAATATACCAAATAGAGCAATATAAAAATAAAAACATAAAACAAGAGTAATGGGTGAATGATTGTGTGTGTGGTAAATTCCATTCGATCGCTTAGGGTGATAAATAGATAAATGTGGTTATAATATACAATATACCGTTGTATGGTTTTCTTTTGCTTTTACATTGCATATGCATTTAACTGCGACATGCATTTGTCACCATGGATAATTATAAGTCATTGCGACTGTCTCAGGGTTTGCTCTCGGCAGCACTATTGAATCAAAGACTAAAGGCATCTGGATGTGGTGTGTCCCTCACCCTTATAAAGAAGGACACACTCTGGTTCTGCTGGACACAGAGGGACTTGGTGACGTAAAGAAGGTATGGGAGGATATCATCAGCAGTGACTTTTTCATAGCAAATGCCTCCATTGCAACAAAAATATGAATTGCAGCAGAATTAACTTATTATATTTGTCCACTTACTGTCTTAAAATTTCAGGGGGATGAGAAACATGACACATGGATCTTCTGTCTGGCTGTTCTTCTCAGCAGCACTCTAGTGTACAACAGCTTAGGAGTCATTGATAACATGGCACTGGAAAAGCTGCAGTATCCTTCTCACACAATAAGCACAACATGCACATCCAGTACAATAGATTGAAAACAATCTCTCATAGCACCTGTGTTATTCCTCCTGAACTGTGCTGAATGTAGCTATGTTACTGAGCTGACGGAGAACATTCGTGTTAAGGCAGAAGAGAGTCAAGACGAGGACAAGACAGCTGATTTCATGCGTGTTTTTCCTTCATTTGTCTGGGCTGTTCGTGACTTCACTCTGGAACTGATATTAGGAAACGAGCCGATAACATCAGATGAGTATCTGGAGAGTGCACTGAAACTCAAATCAGGTGAGATATTACACACACAGTAAACACAATATACACTATCCATTCATTACATTCAACTGTGCCTTATTAGAGCATATAATAAAATTAAAATCTCTGCTTAAAAACCCTTCTTTCTGGCTGAGAAACAGTTTCAGCAGATGCTAAAGAACATGGGAGAATTAGCTAGTCTATGCTGTTCTATTCAGCAAGGAATAGTAACAGTTTTAAATGATAATAAAAATTATTACTGCTTGTTTGCAATCTTATTTCTTATTCTAGGTTGTTCACCTCAGACTGAGCAGTATAACCTGCCCCGTCGCTGTCTGCGGCATTTCTTTGCGGTGAGGAAGTGCTTCGTCTTCCCACGACCTGCTAGCACGCAAAACATGAGGAGAATGGAGCAGCTGACTGAGGAAGAACTGGATTCCGAGTTTCTTGACCAGGCAAACACGTTCTGCCATTACATTTTTGACAGCGCAGATCCAAAAACCGTCAGTGGAGGCCGTATAATTACTGGAACAGGTGTGCACTTTCATACAAGCCCTTGTAGAAAGCGAATGTTGAAGTGAATCTTCTCATTTTAGACGAAGGACATCCATCAATCTAAATTTTGTGCTTTGCACGATATTGGTTTCTAGCAGTTTTTTGTTTTTATTTAACTGGTTAGTATTTATCGATTTCTAAAGGTGCTGTAAGTGATATCTGCTCCACTAGCAGCAAATATGACCCTAATGATGTCTTCCAAACACATAGTACTGCTCCAATTTATTTTATTACATTGTGGGTGTTGTTTCAAAATCACTTGCATGATCTGTGTTGCATAATCTGTTTTGTCAGCTCTGGGTAATCTCGCTGAGGTTTATGTTGAGGCGATTCGCAGCGGGAAGGTTCCTTGTTTGGAGAATGCAGTGGTGTCTCTGGCTAAGATCCAGAATGTCAGTGCAGTGGAGGAGGCCCTGCAGCTCTACATGACAGAGATGTTCAGCATGACTCAGCTTCCAATGCACCCAGAAGAGCTGTCTGACATCCACAAAAATGCAGAGAAGAAAGCAGTTGATTTTTTCATCTCTATGTCCTTCAATGACAATGACCAGATCTACCAACAAGAGCTCATGGTAAAGTAAAGCTCAAATAAACAGTATATCTATGCAAACGTAGACAACAAATGTAATAGTTCATCACATTTTCTGCTTCTTTAATTTGTTTTAGGGGAAAATTTGTGAGGAATATCAGCAGATGTGCCAGCAGAATCAGGAAGAATCTATTCAGCAGTGTAAAGCTATTCTGCATGAGGTGTTTGAGCCACTGGAAAAAGGTGTTTTTGATGGATCATACATGAGATCTGGAGGATACCAAGAGTACAAAGACATGCTCAGACATCTGACCAGTGACTACAGAACAAGAACACGCTCCCAAATAATGGTACAGTTCACACATGCATTCTTCGCTTTAGATGGCTACAACAGCACTGATTAAAGTCTTTAATACTGATAAAGATTAAAAAATAACATGCAGTTATGAAACAAAGATTTAGAATTTATCATTCCATTGGGTCAGATAAAGACTTTGTTAAGACTTGGGAGCTCGTTTTTTTTTTTTTACTACTACAGCACTACTCTAGTGATCACAGCTGTCTAAATGAATAATAAAAAAATTAAAAATAAAAACCGAAATGTTGCTCCTATGCCTAGAGTGCCATATTACTCTTCTTCTGAAGCCATACAAAATCTCTTATTAGTTAAATGATAATCTCAAAAAAAGGTGTCATGTGCCTTTAGAAAACTTAAAATATAACATGCAAGTTGTAAAGATTTTAGTATTATTTATATGGTATTGTAGTATTAATATTTTGAATTAATAATAATAATAATTTTACTTCATTTTAATTTTACAGTACACTATGAAGAAGAAAAAAGGCAAGTAAAATGACTAGACAATTTGTCTCATTTCCAGAGGGAAAAACTAATAAGTGCATTTTGCTTAAAAATAGTAAAATTATCTGCCACTGGGATAAGTAAAATACTCTTGTTTTATGAATATTTTACTTGCCCCACTGGCAGATTTTTGTACTCCTTTTAAGCAAAATGCACTTAATTTAGCTTTTTCCCCCTGGAAAAAAGATGAATCATCTTATGTCATTTTGCTCATCTAGTAAAGGCATCTTTAATTTTAAGATTTTGTAGATATTTTGACTGGAAACAAGACCAATACGATAAGCCAAACCTACTTTTGCAGTGTAAGCTTTAGTTTTTCTTTTTCAAATTGGTTTAGATTTTCTTCAACACATTTCAGTTGGCCAAAGCGACCTTTGTTTTGTTTTCATTTAATTTGTATATTTATTTAAATTAACAAACTATATTTAAACTAGTTTTGGTAGCAAAAACAATACTTCTGGATTACTTATAGCACATTTTAAATGATACCAGTCTTTCTTTTTTTTCTTCTACAGAGTGAAGAAGTGTTGAGCAAGTTTTTGAAAGAAAAGGAAAATATTGGAAATATGATTCTACAAGCTGACCAATCTCTCAGTGAAGCAGAACAGGAGAAAGAAGGTACAGTTCAAATCCGCTGCACTGTTCTCTATCATTCAACCATCATTCAAGGCTCTCAGTGATACACAAAACCGCACAATGACTAGAAAAAAATTGTAACTGACAAATTCAGCAATTGATTTTACATCAGAATTAGTTCATTATACTGTCTCTCTTTATACAGTGCAGAGGTTGAAGAATGAGATTCTAGAGCAGCGGCAAAGAGGTGTAGAAGAACAGATCCGGTTACAGGAGCGGGCATTTAAAGACATGCAGAGAACCCATAAGGAACATGTGGATCAGATCATTTGTCAGATGGAAAGAGAGCAGGAGAGAATGAGGAAAGACAATAAACGAGTCCTTGAAGCCAAACTAAGAGTGAGAACAGTACAAAAATGTACTTTGTTGTGTTCCAGAGAAGTCATGGCTAGCAATTATTTCACTTGTGGCTGTTTTGTGTTGTATTGTAGGAGAAGGATGCTCTTCTTCAGATGGGTTTACAGGAGCAAGCCTCCACGATGCAGAGGCAGATTGACAGCTTAAGAGCAGAAATGAATAAAGAGAAGTCAGAACCATCCAGAGTCAGCCGGATTATAGATGGTGTCAGTGCCACAGCAGAATTGATCTTGCCGGGCTTTGTTAGCCGTGGTCTGTCTGCAGTCTCAAAATGGTTCAAATAAGAGCAGTTTTTGCACAGACTGAGTTCTGTATTCTTCTCTTACACATGCCATTCACTCTAATGGGCTGTTCACTATTATTTTCAACACCAATATACAGTCACTAGCCAGTTTATATGCTTAAGCTCTATAATTTCAGGTGGATTGTTTCTGATTAGCTGTTAATGTTTTTCTCATTCATCAGCTGTAAAACAAAAATTGTTCTGAAAGTGCCACCTTCATGTAATAGATGTGTGGATTTTGCCATTTTAATTTTTAAATTCTGAATGACTTTTAAAAATTAATCATTACAATTATCATTCACGGTGAGAGCAGGTGATCCTAGTGTAAAAACACTTAAAAAAAAATCAGTAAAAAAGCTAAGATTATTGTCTTAATACTAAAAAAGCCCAGAAAGATAAGAAATGTATCATTCCCTCTGGATCCAAAAGTCAGGTTTACAGAAGAGATTTTGTGATGCAGTTGATCTCACAGAGATTCTGCTGATCATCCTTTTATTTAAGAGATTTGAAGACTACATGAAACATCCTATACTGCATTGCAATAACAAGCTCACACACTCAATGCGGTTATGCATGTAATGGCCAATCTTAAAGTTCAGAGGCGGACATTAGCCTCCTAAGTGTGTCTGATGACTCCGCTCGAATCCAGGGCTCTGTAGTGGCTGTATCAATAGAGCTGGGCCTGCCAGGAGACTGCAGGGTAAAATGCCCATCACCACGATTTGCTTCCTCATCATCATCCAAGCAGCCTCCTAAACACATAAATGAAACAAGTTGTGCATCTCCAAAATCATAAAACATTCAGAGACGTACACACACACACCTGCTGTGGTGTTGTGATGGCTGAAGGCTTGTAGTCCCTTCTTCCTGGGAGTGTTTGTGTCTCTGAGCTTCCTTATATTGAAGGGCTGGGGCTGCAGCTGCACTGCCTTGTTCTCTGCAGACTAAACACACATATACAGGTGCTGGTCATATAATTAGAATATCATCAAAAAGTTGATTTATTTCACTAATTACATATTATATTATATTCATTCATTACACACAGACTGATATATTTCAAATGCTTACTTCTTTTAATTTAGATGATTATAACTGACAACTAAGGAAAATCCCAAATTCAGTTTCTCAGAAAATTAGAATATTGTGAAAAGGTTCAATATTGAAAACACCTGGTGCCACACTAATCAGCTAATTAACTCAAAACACCTTCACAGGCCTTTAAATGGTCTCTGAGTCTAGTTCTGTAGGCTACACAATCATGGGGAAGACTGCTGACTTGACAGTTGTCCAAAAGACGACCATTGACACCTTGCACAAGGAGGGCAAGACACAAAAGTTCATTGCAAAAGAGGCTGGCTGTTCACAGAGTTCTGTGTCCAAGCACATTAATAGAGAGGCGAAGGGAAGGAAAAGATGTGGTAAAAAAAAAAGTGTACAAGCAATAGGGATATTCTAATTTTCTGAGATACTGAATTTGGGATTTTCCTTTGTTGTCAGTTATAATCATCAAAATTTAAAGAAACAAACATTTGAAATATATCAGTATGTGTGTAAAGAATGACTATAATATACAAGTTTCACTTTTTGAATAGTATTGGTGAAATGAATCAACTTTCTGACGATATAAGTCATGGCCTAATGGTTAGAGAGTTGGACTCGTAACCCAAAGGTTGCGAGTTTGAGTCTTGTACCGGCAGGGATTGTAGGTGGGGGAGTGAATGTACAGTGCTCTCTCCGAACATACAATACTACGACTGAGGTCCCTTGAGCAAAGCACCGAACCCCCAACTGTTCCCCAAAAAAATGACTGCCCACTGCTTCGGGTGTGTGTTCACTGCTATGTGTGTGCACGCACTTTGGATGGGATAAATGCACGAGTGCTAATTCTGAGTATGAGTCACCATTCTTTCACTATAAATTATGCATATGTAACTCAGGGGAAAAAAGCTTTTAAAAGATATGTTAGTTACTTCAAGGTAATAAGCCAATGCTTAGATTACCGCTCTGGACATTCTGACTTCATGAGGTGTCTCCTGGGATGCTATCAGTAATAAACTATATATAAATGAGTAAATGTTGTCTTTTTTTGTTTGTTTGAAAGTGTTGAAATATTGCATATCATGAACTGTTCAAAATGTTGTTTTTTCTGATAACTACACGTTTGTCTAAAATATATAAAAATGAATCAACTGATATGTGAAGAAAAAATCTGAAAATAAAATGCCATAGCATGCAATTCTATCAGTATTTTTTGCAGTTGAGTCTGTATGTCACTATTACAGACATATATTTAGATGTTTCAGTGTGAATTACCTGCAGGTTTGCTAGTCTGCGTCGCTCTCGTGCAGACTGTTTAGCAGATTTCCTCTCAACGTCTGGAGGAACTGGGAAAGCATTTCCATTCTGATCTAATGATAAATAATACTACAACTGTACACCAGCAGCTAGCGATCAGCAGTGTGTATTCAAACAAACAAAACAAAAACTGACGTATAAGAAAGTGAAATTGTATAAGAATATGAAAATAAACATCATCTTGTGAAATATTGTTGATAAAGTGTGTTCATATTTTCTTAGGGGCCTTTGGTTTGATGTTTTATTACAAAATGGAAAGACATTAATACATTAAGTGTCCAAACTAATTTTGGGGCCACTTGTATATAATACTGTGATTTATTTTGGTTACGATCATCAAGCAGTTAAAGAAATATGATCCCACCAATAAATTCACTTTCTGACAGAAGCACAGATCCTCGTCCCCCCTCAACATCTCTGTTCCTCTGTGTGACAGAAAAACAGACCTTCAAACAGACCATCATTCAGTACTGATGCAGCATGCTTCTAGCACTGCAGAACACAACGGAAGTTACAAGCACGTCTTACATTCATAGTCAGAGGAAAACTTACAGAATTCCTTGTTCTAGCAAGAGGCATAAATGCATCTGAAAAAATAAAAAAGGTGTCAAAGGTACACAAAAATGGATTAACATAAGACCAAACTAGAATTAAACTCTCATTTCAGTCAAAGAATTTATTTATTGCCAGTTTTTACCCCTGTACATGATGTCATCGGCTTCCTTTGAGCTGATTGGCTCAGTGCCACGGGCGGAGGGGCCTCGCACAGGCATACGCAAACGAGCCATGTCAAACACATCCGTCCTGTGCCTGCAAACACACACACAAAGCTCTATATTGTAAAATATGAGTGCTGCACATAAAGCAGAGAACAATTATTTCCCTGGTATAGTGATGTAGCTGTAGCTGAAAGATATATATATATATATTTTTTTTTTGTAAATACGATACATTTGGATTTCATTATGCATATATTTTAGATCTGTACTCAATGCAATCAAGGATTTCATTACACATATTTGTCATGTAAAAAAAAAAAAAAACTATAAACATCACATCTTTATTACTTTGATTCCTTTTAGGGTGTATCCATCGGGAATATTGCTGTAGAGATAATTCCAAAGCATAATTTCCTTCAAGAAAGCAAAATTATAAACCATTAGGTTGAGAGATCACAGATTACTGATCCTCATTAACTGGAAAGAGTTTTCTAGTGAAGTGAAGTCCATAAAAAACAGCTCATTTAGCAAAATCAGATGAAACCAGCCAAGTCCAGGAAAGGCTGATGCTTTTCTGACCTGCTGTATTCATGTACATGTTGACTAATTATTAAAACATCCCTTTATTGTTAAACTAAAACATTCGATTTAAACATCACCAAAATAACTGTGCAGTACCTGTCATTGAAAGGGGAGGGAAAATGCTCCCACTCCGACTGCAAGAGCTGCTCCTCCAGACGCCGCTGTTCACTGCGCAGACGTCTTCTTAACGCACACAGCTCATTAACAACCTCACTTCTGTCCTCTGAAGAAAACAAATATAGTAAACCCTCCAAAAAATATGTGAGGATATTTTTAGCATAATGGTAGATAATCCTGAAATCACCCAAATTTAGGGGACCTCTGATAATTAATAATGGCTCAATTTTTCATTCAAATCTGCAAATAGCAAATAATTTCTGTAAAGGTCAGGTTTAGGGTATAGCCAATATTGTTAGATCATATCTAAACAAAAAAAGCCAATAGGAGATCTCCCTCGTGATACAGTATGTGTGTATATGTATGAGTGTTTACTCTCTGTTCTCTGGTTGTTTCTGTTCTCTGGAGGCGAAGAAGCCCGAAGCGCAGAGAAATCCTGCAAAATGTATATATTAGTAAGTGAGAAGTGAATGTGGTTGTTTGCAGCTAGCTAAAGTAAAGATTATAGAGTTTTGGTAATTGGATAATTATGGTTGCCAGATCTGCATGGCAGAAATTGCCCACTCACACCATTACAAATAGCAAAACCCAAAATATGCCACACCCATTACATTGAATGTATGTATACACAATTTTATACATATGAGGTGAACATGAGCATTTGTAATGATTGTCAGTTCAAATAAAGGCAGTTTTTGTTACCGTAGCATTTGAAGGGTTTCTGTGTTTATTTTGTAGGGTTGGGATGGGAGGGGAAGGTGCACGTTGAACCTAAAAATATAATGACAATACTGTCACATACTCACTACATCTAGAGAAATTTTCAGCAAATTTAGCTTAAATATATATATAGTGTTTAAGACAGCTCATTCAAGTAAATTTCACTTTCAGACACCTGTTGCTGTCGTATTTGTCTCTCTTGCTCTTCCTGTTTTCTTACAGCTGCTCTCTCTTTCTCTTCTTCTTCTTTTTTCTTTTTCTCTGCAGCCCTCCGTCTCTCTTCCACAAGACGAGTAAGTTCTTCATTCTTCAGCTTTTGCTGCAAGAGATAAGGCTACTTAAAATCAGCGGTGCTGGTCACTGAGATGGTCTGAGGCCATCAGAATGACATAATGGACTAGAAAATGAAACATGACGAAATGTATTTCATGGCATTCCTTAAGCACTTAAATTCCCTTTACTTGAAGTGAACAATTATTACATTATTAAATAAGACAGGGCAGGAGTGCATCTGTGTTTGTCTGACCTCCATCTCTCTGCGTTTTCTGTTCTCCTGCTCTTCTTCATACTCTCTCCTGATTTTCTCTCTCTGTTCTGCCAGTCGTCTGTCCTCCCTCTCCTCTTCTTCCCTCATCCGCTCTCTCTCCTCCGCCTGCTTCCTTTGCTTTTCTTCTATCTAATGTCACAGACAAACACAAGAAAGATCATTGTTTATATACAGGTACAGTGGAATCCAATCATTTAACCACATTGAATATCTGTGATAGACTATTTATAATTTATAAATATATGCATGAATGTCATGAATCTGTGTATACGGTGTGTATAACATTTGAAGTGGATCAAAAAAGTTAATAAAAGTTGTCCTAAGACAAGAATGCATGTGTTAAAACAAGCGTTCATAAGTCTGTTGTTGTGTTGGTAATATTTTTTCATATGTTTTTAAATAAAAGTCACTTTTTTAACCCTACAAACTTAAAACTCGATCAGTAGTGCATGTGTGTACCTGTTGTTTCAGGTAAGCTTTGTATTGGTCTTGCTCCAGTAGTTGCTGGGGTGGCAGGATCTGATTAAACACATTTCCTCTTGCAAACTGTGGAGTGTGTGTCTCAACAAATCCTTCAAATACACACATTCAACTTGAGGATGCAAACAATCACTAAAGACACATCATGCATGTTTGTATGTAAACTAAAACATGTGTTAGCATGTTACCTGGCCTCTCCGGTCTTTGTGGTGGTGGTGCTGCAGCTGCTTCATTCAAAAGATGCATCTGCTTCAGATCAGCTACACATACACACACACACACAGACCATTTCTATAATCACATGTTTCATAACAAGCAGGCTAACAGGACATTAAATCATACTAAATAAATCATACTGATTAGATTTCCAGTGCTGTCTCTGAGTGGTGCACCGCCTCCGCCTCTTCCCCAGGGTTCATATGCTCTCATATCAGCTTCAAGTTCAGCTTCCAGTCTTCGCTTCTCCTCTCTGTCCACCCTCCTCTGTGCGGCCCGCTCCTCTATCTACTCACAGGGCACACAAACAAACAGCCTAATAAGCTTTCTAATGCATCTTGGAAGTTAGAATAAACCTACTGTTCATGAAGACAGACCCACCTTTGACTATGTAATTAAGAAATACTGTTTAATATGTAATAAGGACACACCCCTCAGTGAATAAGTAATAGCACACCTGCTTTCTGAGCTCCTCTTTATAGTTGAGGCTGTTTGTCTTTGCGTGATGTGCAGGAAACGCTAAAAGACCTGAACTCACAACTTCATTCTCACCCACAATCCTCCTGAAACACACATCAAGCACAAAAACACCCCAAAAACAAGATGTGTATTAATTGTCTGCTACAGGCATATGGTTTAAAACGGTGTCTTTGAGAGTGAGAAAAAAATACCTTGGGTTATACATTCAAAACTAGCCCAATGGTCAATCAAAAAAAGCCCAAACTAGACACCATCCCAAATATCAGTATACTCAAAATATGTCACTCCTCTGCCTAAAACACATTATTTACAGTCACAGTTATGTGTCTACATGATACATTTTATGGGAAGAAATATATTTGTGTTTGCCAATCTTGGGTACAGTCAAAGAGCTACAAAGTTAACAAGATCCAACAACTGCTTCAAGACAACAACATCTGGTTTTACTGCCTGTTTCTAAACAGTTTGAGTCTGTTGCAGTCTTACTGTCTGTGAGTGCTTCTCCTGTGTGGACTGAGTGGGTGTGGCTCTCCTGATGATGATGAAAAAGAAACCCCTGTTATTGGGCAATCTGTTGAGACACACACAGAGGGAGTAATAAAAAAAAAATACTCCTGCATCCAATCTTTCACTGCGTGCACAAAACCATGTTTATCCTCAATGCAAGTAAACTCATATTTAACGTAATTTGCGGTGTCATATGTGTCTTACAGGCTCTATTGGGACTCAGCAAACTCTCAGCATCATTATTTGGAGTCTTATAGTCATCTGTAAGGAATGGGAGTTGAGTAAGGACAAAAGGCATCCTACAGAAAAAAAAAAACATGTTTGTGAGCTTGAAGAACGGAATGTTCAAATATGTGTGTTTTGTGTTTGCACTCATGTACACTCATATATACCTGCAGGGTGAAATAGGGTCTGTCCTGTATTGCAGAACACCCTCAGGAGTCTCAGCAGTGTGCAGGCGGATGATGTTATCCCTGGGTTGCTTTCTGTACGCAGGCGCCTCACTCACAAAGAGCTGCTTTAAAGGTAAGTGTCAGAAAATCAGCACAAGAATGTCAACAAATATGTACACACGCAAACACACACAGTGTTACCTTTTTCTCAGCATCTGTTGAAACTCTCAGGTCCAGTTCCTTCTCCCTAAAAAGAGTTGAATTACAGGGGTTGTTCATGAGAGTGGCATGAATGTTCTGCCCAACTTATCTTTTGTAGTCCACAAAAAAAAAAGAAAATTGGGTTTGGAACGTCATGAGACTGCTCATTCAAAATACTGCATAAAAAGTTTTTTTCAGAACGCATATTTATCGCATTTTCTAGAGGGACATCTATCACTGTTGCACTCGCGTCTCCCACAAGAGAGCCGCATGTTTAGAAAGACATGTAAAATTTAAGTTCAACGTTTTAAAAAAATGTCTTGAGACTTTGTTGTTTTTTCTGCATAAGTGTAATTAAGTATATGTGATTTATAAACATTATTTGAACACTATGCACTCTTTCAAAGACTGTCATGTTATTTTATTGCTTTGAAGAAATGTGCATTAGTAATATTTTGCTCGATGCGTCCTCTTGTGGCCTCAGATGAGAAACCTAAAGCTTTTTCCCCCTAACAGAATTCATGCTTTTTTGAGTATTTTAATATTGATAATATCTTAGAACAAAATTTGAATTTAGTTTTTCGGCCATTCTAATAGCCCTAACACACACCTCCTCCGGTGACTCTGTTTCTCTGCGATTTGTTCCTGTAGTTCATGTCTGTAACGCTCCTTTTTCCTCCGCAGTGTGCCCTCCAGACCCACTGCACCTGTCAAACAAAATCAGCCACGTCAGAAGCCTGAGCCTTAAAATCTGTTAAATGAATGAATATCCTGTCATCATTTACATTTCCCAAACTGTTTTACTTTCCTTGTTCCACAGAACAAAAAAGAAAGATTTGGGGACATGGGGAACCTGCTTTTTTGGAAATTATTTTTACTTCCAAAGTAAGCCCACTTACTTCCAAAGTATGGCAAAAAAAAAAAAAACTGTTCCACAGTTTTGTTATGAACAGTTTGCGATAAATGAAAAAATAAATGACAGAATTTTCATTTTTAGGTGAAGTATTCCTTCAAAAAAAAAAATTCTAATTAGAATTGTTCTCCATCGAATGAAGCAATTATATGAAGTTATTAAACCAATCAGAGCAGTAAAAGGGACCTCTAACCAATCAGAATCATGATACTAAACTCATACCTATTAAAAGTCCTGTGGTGCAAACTGTGTCCTGACTGGCCACAGATACAGATCTTTCATTGGCTTGGGTCGCAATGGATGTCGACATTCTACAAAAGTGAAGTGAACAACAGTGAAGGAGAAGAGATGAATGTATGTGAAATCTATCCTGACATTAAAAAAAATCTTTTTTGGATCTTTGACCTGTTTCTGTGCTGTAGCTTGCTTGTCTGTTGTCCCATCTCTGTGAACAATTCCCCTCTTCTTATGAGAAAGAGAGAGGCAGAGATAAAGATGACACTCTTAATATATATAAATAAATATATATGTCAATAAAAAATTCAGAATCAGCCCATATAGAATAAAATGGGTTCAAGAGCCAGCAGTTGTAAACATCTTTCCCTCTGTCTCTGTCCTCACCTGTTTGCTGTCCTAGTGTCTCTCTCTCTCTGATGTCGCCTCCCTTGCAAAAGCTTGAGTTCTTCATCACTGCAGTCTTCCTCAGAGCTACACACACCCCATCCCAGTCCACACACCTCTGTAAGGGTGGCCACATCCCTTACACGGACTGTCTAAATAAGTGAGCGAGATAGATTTGCCCTTATAAAATGGTACTTTGGCAGAACCATGGTACAGTAATAATATCAAGACAGTAATATCGTGGTAATGTATGAGGCACTAGCAGGTGATGTGGCTTTACTAATAAAGTAGTTCAGAAGAAGTTGGAAGGGAGTGTGGGTAGTGTCAAAAACACCATTATACAATAGTAATTTTTAGTAAGTGTAACAAACAGTGCTTAAAATATAATCATACTCTATCAGAATACTCAGCTGTTCAAAATGACAGCAAATATAAGAGCTATGAAAGTGGCAGACACAGGAAGTGAAATCTCAACCTCAAAAACTGTGAGGTACAGTACAGAAGGAGTAAGGCAAACCAAAACAATCATGCTTTTGACCAAATAGTGTACCCTGGGTATTCGTCTTCTCTCTTGAACTGTGTGAATGTCACAAGCTTCAAAGTGGTCTTTCTGCAAGTGACAAAAAGTGAGAAAATAGTGAGAAATAAGATTCTGGTTCTGTAGGCTTCTATTGTGTTTGTACTGGTTTTGCCATTGTGTCTCACCTCTGCCTTGTATTTCCTGTAATCATTCCTGAGTTCCTCTTGCAGTTTGTGTTTCTTTCTCTCATATTCCTCTCCGAGTGGCAAGCTAACTCCATCTACATGGTGAAATTTAACATACACACCTTGAAAACCAGGTATACATGTAACAGAAATTAATTTGCAACCACATTAAATTGCAAACAAAGCTATACCTTGCTGACTTGCGTGTGGAGGGATGTTCTCTTTCTGAAGAACGTGGCCTGTCCGCCTCTGATACATTAATATTTAACAACATTAAAATGAAGACCAGTCACACATTCTCTTTACCCCCGTCATTAACTCTCTCTCACCCTCATCTCCATGTAAGGGGGCTCCTGTTCCAGACATGCCTTCTCCTCTGCTATCTTTGATTTCTGATCTTCCAGAAACTTCTCCAATACTTCATCCATCTGGAACACAAACTAAATATTAATGCAAAGCAGATCAATCATAAACTGCAGTTCTACAGCGCCACCCGTAGATACATATTATTTCACATTATAGCAAGGTCCCATTATTAAATGTTAGTTGGTGCATGTATTTAAGTAAACTAACAACAAGCAATTAAGTTTTGGTTACACTTTTCTTATGTTAAGGTGACCTTGTTAGAGTGTAATAATCCATTTAAGTTCTGAGTCATTTTAATTAACGACATGGACTTGCTGTATGGTTAGGGTTAGGATTATGGTTTGGTTTAGGGTTATTTGCATGTGTAATTAATTATGCATAATTTATTGTTATTACAGTAGTAAGTTCATGCAACGTGTAACAAGCTCACATTAAAATAAAGTGTTAACGCAGTTTTTACAGTATTTTTTTATCTCTGATATTTAATAATATTAATTAATACAACTTCTGCTTTTAATATGGCTTCTGAAGAAGTTAATGTGGTTAACCAGTGTTAACAAATGGAAACTGTGGAGTTACACAATATCTATTATGTAGCTTTATTTATAGGTACAACACGTTACACACCTCTCTGAATTCCTTGTGGTGTTGACACTCTGTTTAATCGTCTCTGAACACATCTGATCTTCCGCTCCACAAAACAATCATTTCATCAGATCACATCGATATAAGGCATGCTAATAAAGTTACCGAAGTGCGTTGTTTATTTACTAAATCTAAGGTGTTATCTGATACAAACTCTCTTCCGAACTAATAATCTCAGCAGAAAATGTACGGTTTCTTTGGGTAAAGGTAATAAATTTGTAATCTGATATCTGGATCTGTCCATAAATTGGAATTAATCAATGTTTTAAATTAACTGTATATTTATCCAATATGTTAATCGGTTCATAATATCATCTCTTGTCCGGTCACAGTGAACAGACACAGAGCTCCGCTGTTGTTGCTCTCTTGCAGTCTTCCTGTCTTTCACTTCCTCTCTTCCGCTAGTCCTCTTTTCCTCTCGCAGCTGCTGATTTATATAACGCATGGCTAGGCAGAAGCGGAAACGCTGCTCGGTCCTGACGTTTTCTAGGCCAACCCAGAATGGGTTTAAAATCGATTATTTATTATTTAAAAATAAATAAAAAAGGAAATAATAAAAAAAATCGCTTTGTTCATATCACAAAATAAGCAACAATAAAAAAAATAAAAAATAAATAAAAAATAAAATCATTATTTATGTTCTTATTGGTAATCACTTATAATAAGAAAATGCTCTTTAAAAATGACAAGTAGTTCTGTAAACAATTTTTCTGAAGGTTTAGAACATTTCCTCCACATAGCATTGTGTGATGGGAATTGCAATTTAATATATTTTCAGATTTGGCCAAATTCATTTCAATACTAGTTTTACTATTTTGTGTGCTATTTATTACTTGCGTAATTCGACAAAAAATATTGCTTGAAAATGATGCACAGTTAAAAGATTACATTAACGACATTGCCTATTCACTTTTTGTAACTCACATGATGATGTGATTTGGTAAATATATATATATATATATATATATATATATATATATATATATATATATATATATATATATATATATATATATATATATATATATATATATGGTTATTTTTTTTATTTATTTTTTTTACCAAATCACCCATCATGTGAGTTACAAATATATATATATATATATATATATATATATATATATATATATATATATATATATATATATATATATATATATATATATATATACTTATTAACTATTTCTTCTATGTAATATTTTAATTTTTAAATATTAAATCACATTATAATAAACAATATTATTTGCTATAGCTTATATAATATAACATTACATTTTTTGCAGCCTGTGATCGATTTCTATGAGAAAGAGGAAGAAACAATGTATGAAACATTGTATGTTTATGTAACTTACCTTAAACAACTGCAGTTTATTCTCACGCCCATGTAAAGATTGCTGAAGTAAATAAACACAACACAACCTTTGGCCTTCTTTGTATTGTGGTTATTGTAGTTTTGTCAAAGTCACTTTTGTTGTTATATCGCATTAGTCGTCCCAGTCGGTAGTAAACAAATATTGCATTTCGTAAATAAAAGAAAAGCCAAACGTTTCTGTAAGATAATAGTATAAGTTTTAATTCTTTTTTTTAAATAATGTCGTTAGAAGACCTCTAGACCAATGCGGTTAAAAACGTCATCTCCCAACATGCCTTGCGCTACCCATAAGGTCACATTGTGTTACGGAACCGCTTCCGTGTTGTGTTTGTTTCTGGAAAACAGAAACTGCGTGAGGTGACATAATTTTCTCTCGCTCGTCTCTGATTAGACAGCGATGTTTTTGTAAACCGATGCGTCAAACGGTATATTAGATTGGACTATGTCGTTGATTCCGGGCTCAAAGCAGAAGGACAGGCGCATTTTATGCGGGATGTGCCCGGACCCGCAGTGCCAGGCGAAGCTCTTCTTCCCCGCACACACCTCCATGAGCATCGAGTGCACTGAATGCGGCCAGAGACACGAGCAGAAGAACCTCGCGAATGTGGAGGAAGTAACTGACCCAGATGTAGTTCTTCATAATTTGCTGAGAAATGCTTTGCTGGGTGTGTCAGGCCCTCCTAAAAAGGGCTCCGAGCTGGTGAAAGTGATGGGACTGTCCAACTATCACTGCAAGCTGCTGTCTCCCATCCTCACCCGCTATGGCATGGACAAACAGACAGGCACGGCCAAACTCTTGAAGGAAATGAACCAGGGAGAGATCTTCGACTGCTCGCTTCTTGGGGACCGTGCTTTTCTCATCGAGCAAGAGCATGTGTCCACTGTTGGGTATGGACGGGACAGGTCAGGGAGCTTGATCTACCTTCATGATACTTTGGAGGAAATCAAGAAAGCAAACTTGAACAGAGAGTGTCTTATTCCCGTGCATGTGGATGGAGACGGACACTGCTTGGTGCACGCCGTGTCCAGAGCACTAGTTGGACGTGAGCTCTTCTGGCATGCCCTTCGAGAAAACCTAAAACTCAATTTCAAGCAGAACCTCGACCGCTACAAAGCCCTTTTCCAGGACTTTATAGATGCTGCAGAATGGGAAGATATCATTAATGAGTGTGACCCATTGTTTGTTCCTCCAGAAGGCGTTCCCCTGGGGCTTAGGAACATTCACATATTCGGCCTGGCGAATGTACTGCACAGACCCATAATCCTGTTGGACTCCCTGAGTGGCATGCGCAGCTCGGGCGATTACTCCGCCACTTTCCTGCCAGGCCTGGTTCCAGAGGAGCAGTGCCGAGGAAAAGATGGCACTCTGAACAAGCCCATCTGCATCGCGTGGAGTAGCTCTGGCAGAAATCACTATCTACCCCTCGTGGGCATCAAGGGCTTGCCTTTGCCCCGTCTACCAGCTGCATTGCTCCCGAAAGCTTGGGGTGTTCCTCAAGAGCTGATTCGCAAATACGTGAGCTTGGACTCCAATGGAAGCTGTGTGATCGGTGGCGAACGGAGCCTGCAGGATAAGTACCTGCTGCGGCTCGTAGGCGTGATGGAGGATGTCTTCATGGACAAGCACGGCATCCACCCCGCTCTAGTCGCCGATGTCCACCAGTATATATACCGACGCACTGGAGTGATCGGCGTGCAGCCGGAGGAGGTGACAGAAGCGGCTAAGAAATCTGTTCAGGAGGGTCGTCTCCATCGCTGCCTTGTCTGCAATGCTCTTTCAGAGCTCCACGTCCCAGCAGAGTGGCTCATACCGGGAGGGAAACTCTACAACTTGGCCAAGTCGACTCACGGGACTCTGCGTGCGGACAAGAACTACAGCTTTCCTTTAAATAGTTTGGTTTGTTCCTATAACCCAGAAAAAGATGTGCTGGTGCCCGACTACAAGCTTGGCTCACTGACGGCTTGCACCTGGTGTCACGGTACTTCAGTGCGACGCGTTCATGGCGACGGCTCTGTCGTCTATTTGGATGGAGACCGTACCAACACTCACTCACAGGGTGGGAAGTGTGGGTGCGGGTTCAAACACTTCTGGGAGGGGAAGGAGTACGATAATCTTCCCGAAGCTTTCCCTATCACTCTGGAGTGGGGCGGCCGTGTGGTGCGAGAGACCGTTTATTGGTTCCAGTATGAAACGGATCCGACTCTCAACAGCAATGTTTATGACGTGACGATGCGACTTGTCACGAAGCACTTTCCCGGAGAGTTCGGAAGTGAGATTCTAGTCCAAAAAGTGGTGAACACCATCTTGCATCACACTGCCAAGAGGAGCCAAGATGAATACAATCCAGTTGCCATCGAAGGTGCTCATGTTCAGGATGGGAGAGATGGGAGCGAATCAACCACTCACCCTCCTACTAAAATCATCTTGACGGGACAGAAAGGCAAAACCCTGCATAAAGAAGAGCTGGTGATGAGTAAAACCGAGAGGGTCTTGCAACATAGCATCAGCGAGCAGGCGGCCTTGTCCCAGCGGCGTAGCACAGACCGCTTGCGCCAGCAGGATCCCCGCCCACCATCTCCTTCCTCTTCATCATCCTCTGCTCCTCCCACACCCACTAAAGTGCCACCCCCCAGTGGAGAGAAGAAGATACGTGTAACGACCAGCGATGGGCGGCAGGCCATGCTTACACTGCAACCGCACACCACCTACGGTGAGCTCCAAAACTCCATTGTCCAGGTCTTCAACTTATTGCCCGGACAGCTGTGCATCCGACATGGCTTCCCACCCAGAGAGCTGCCCCCACCGCGTCCTGAGGACCAGAACCAACCCGTGGCGCTTCAGCATGGCGACCGCATATCTGTGGAAGCGCTAAAAGAGAGCTCGCCCGATACTCACATGACCCAGACGCACTCTCACACACCTCAAACGCATGCTCACTCTGACCCACGACTCAGCCGCACCAGTAGCAGGGAAATTCAGGACAACATTGACCTTGAGATGTCATCACTTTGTCTCCTGGCAGCACTTATGGGTAAAACACTCCCTCCTGTTATAGATCTGCTTTATGAGAAGACTGTGTCATACTAGAATCAACATTTGCTTAAGAGTGTCTATGACTCGCTGGACTGTATGATACAAGCCTATTTTTGTAATTTACACATCAGGATGATTCTATTATTATTATTCAATCATGTTTAATGAGTAATTATTGATTGCTGAACAAAAATTAAATCTATGGTAAACAATGTGTGTGAGACCTGTCTATTTAATGGGTTTCTTTTCTCCTCTCTCTTTTTCTGTTTGTCTCAGGTGAAGATGTCTGGTCATATGCCAAGAAACTGCCTCACCTGTTCCAACAAGGAGGAGTCTTCTACAATATTGTGAAGAAAGACATGGGTAATCTGTCTTTTTTCCCATTTTCTCACACACAATATGCTTGGCATGAAAGTCTATATTATATGTGTTGCCAAAAGCATTTGCAGTAACTGTATTGTGATGGTGGGATTTGAGAACCAGTTATAATTTAGTTTTATTTTCTGTGTACTAACACAGAATTATTATTATTTTTATTTATTTTTTTGTCACTGGCTGAGAGATGTAACGCAGTGGAGTCAAAAGTAATACAATTAAGATTAACTGTACATGCCCAATAGTCAGAAAAGTAGGGAAAAGCAGCTATTTTGCTGTTTATTTCATATATTTAAACAATGACAATATATTTAAATACAAATTTAACAATGAGCATAACAATTTATGTGAGAAGTTGAATTTAAAAATTAACATTTCAGAATGTCTTAGAATTTTATTTACCCCTCTTTTTGCTTTAATATGGCTCAAGCAGTAGAGTATGGTGCTAGCACGTACAAGGTTGAAGGTTTGATTCCCAGGGAAATTTAAATGTGTGCCTTGATTTCAGTATAAGTCGCTTTGTATAAATGTAAATGTTCAATGACAGCAGGAGAGAATGCATAAACTCCACAGGTTTGTGTAAAACCCAATGATCAGTGTTTTCCAGCATGATTTGAAATCATCTAACCATTCATCTGGTCTTTGTCAAATATTTATTTAACTTGGTGTGACCTAAAAATAGTTCTGAACCAGAAATATTTCTTTTTCAGTTTTTTTTTTTTAAACATTAAAACTTTTAGATTTATTTTTTTGTTTACAAATATGCCATATACATCATTCTGTGCGTGTGTTGCTATTCCACAAATACATACAAATTATTAGATATTGTTATCATTTTTAGGAATATTGTAAACATTTGTAAAATTAAATTGACAATGTGAGAAATTATTAAATTGTATCATCCACCTTTATGCATACAATGAGAAACTCTGCTAATAAATTCTATTTCTTGTGTTAAGGTCTGTTAGATGGGAAGCACTGCACACTGCCCCATTTGTCGGGTAAGACGTTTGTGTTCAGTGCTGCAGAGGAGCGTTTGGAGCTGTGTGTGGACACAGCCGGTCATTTTCCAGTGGGCCCTGATGTGGAGGAGCTCGTCCAGGAGGCCCTTTCCCAACTCCGCTCAGACGCAGCCTCTCATAGCCGTGAGGGAAGCCCCGCTCACGGCCTGCGATTGGGCGCCGGCGGTGCAGTGCGCAAGAAAGAGCAGACTGTCACTGCTTTCCAGGGCAAAGGTCACTCACTGGGTTCCGCCCCTCCAGAACACCCACCAATCAGGCGGCAGCACAGCAGTGGCGTGGATCTCAGCAACAGCGCTCGCGGTGAAGAGATAACATTGTCAGGGGAAGAGTTGGTGCGCGTGGCCCCGGGCATGCTCACTTTACGCGAGAGCCGCGGTTTGGGGCTGGAGCCTGCCGTTATCGAGGCCCAACGGCAGCGTCTGCAGGAGATGGTCTCAAACATACAAGCGTCTATGGACAAACACTTGCGCCAGCACGCTGTAGCAAGGCATGATGTGAAGGAAGAAGAGGCTCCTGACAAACAAGAGGATATGGAAAGTCACGGTGCGGAGCCACCCAGCACCTTTGAACCCATGGACCAATCTTGATACTTCATTATCCGCTTAGCAGAGTGAGCTTCCTGTCATAACACACATACATGCACTGTGATTCAAATAACAAATAATGGTGCAGCCGATTTATTGACACATGCGTCTTTTGAGTGTGAAACGCATTCCTTAAATATTCTCGAAGTCTTATGATGTGAAATTTGAAATGATTATTACAGGAATTGAGTGTCTGCTTTCATTCGCCTAAATATAAACGTGGTGCACACTGATTTAAAGAGACAGTTCAACTTAAATTGAACATACTGTTATTAATTTACTCACTGTCATGTCATTCCAAACCAAGGCCTTACTTTTTCTCTTTGGAACATAAGGGAGATATTTTGAATGTTTCTGTCCATATAATGAAAGTCAGTGGGGTCCAAAAAACATTGCATCCCAATGTATTTTGTGTTTTGTTGAAAAAAAAAAGTCATACAGAATGACATGAGGGTGAGTAGATGTTGACAGAAATTTCGTTTTTGGTTGAACTATCCCTTTAAGATCACTCTTGAGCTTTGCTAGTTTCCATATTGTACTTAAATAATCAAAGTGCACTTTGACCCTCATTGCTGGGTTCACGGCTTTCTTACTCCAATTTGGATCACTGACTGTCTCACAAACTTCAGCCCTGCGTTTGTGCACTTAGTAGGTAACAGGGTCTCCTTGATAATGTTTGTCTTTTCAGCACGGTTCTGACTCTCTACCCACAATTCATTGCGGTCTATCCAAAGAGCACTACGCGGTAAAAGCCTGGAAACGAGTTCCAGCTGGATTTCACATTTATTTTATCGTCCAGCTACACAGTTAGAGCACAGAAACCTCTCTCAGCAGATCAGCATGGAGTATCCATACATCTGAGAATGAGTTTCTCTCCTGTGATCTCAGATTGGCCTTGTCAGTGTTGCCTTTAGTGTGGCCCAGGTTCTGTTGTACCGTTTTGCATGTCCTTTCTTCTTTAAACACTGTTCAGTACAAGACAGTTCATACACTTAGTATCAGAATGTAATGTACTTGATTCTGGCAAAATCTTCTCTTAGGAAGTCTTAACAGACAGTAGCCGAGTGGGTGATTTTTTTCAGGATATTCTGATTCAGCGCTGTAGTATATTGTTAGGCCATGCTAATATGCTGAAGTAGAGGGGATGAAGGATGGTTAAAGTGTTTTCTTTTGAGTTCAGGGAAAAAAAACGATAGCCACATTCTGTTCTAAACAGATTTTTCTTGTCACCTTGGCAACTGATTCATATAAACCACACACAAAAAAAAATAAAAACCTTGAGCTTGGGCTGTTGAGCTTTGTGCTTCAGTCACCGGGTAAAAGATAAAACAGATGGAAAAACCTAGAGACTTTGCTGAGCTGTTGCATTTAACCCAGTTTTGCCAACAACAGGTGGTCAAAACTGCTGTTAACAGCATTAATGAGTCTTTTAGCATCCCCAGCTCTGCTCTGCAGTGTTTGTGCGTGTCAGAGAATCTGTTCTGAGAAGGAGAAGCTAGAGGATTGGGACGAGGCCTGACTTTGGTCCAAGGACTCATGATGAAGTCAGAGGCTTGATGAGTTTTTGATTTTACAAAATTGTTTTTTGATTTTTAAGTCGAAAAAACATCTATACCAGAGCACTTTTCTGTGTAGGCGTGTTTATTAGCTTTTGAACATAATTTATATTGTTGGTGAAAAGAGCAGCACAAAAGAAACGTTTTACTGCTTCATGTAACACAGACTCAAGTGCAGGTTGTTTCTCTGCGACTGCCACACTCCTGATATATTGTATTCCAGTGTACAATAGTGGTATATATTGTATTATATTTTCATCTGTACAGATATTGAATCTGTTTTTTTCCCTTCTAGATCGTTTCTCCTCTGTTTCCAATAAAACAGTTGGATGATTCTACGCTGTTGAGGAATCCGCTGTTTGCATGCTTGATTACTTTTCAGTCTAACAACAATAAAGTTATTCCATCTGTATGAAACGATGTGATCGCTGTTTATTTAAGCTTGATGAAGTGATGATGATTATAATCAGACTGTGAATTACAAAACTTACTTTTCATTTCATGAAAATCTGCACCAGTCGGCTGTATGCCAATGTCTTTTAAGTACAAGCTAAAAAGCCCATCAAAAATTAAGGGTAAACAGCATAATTTAACAGTATTAGACTTACTTAACTTAGTTTAGATTATTTGTGGTATGTAATGATTTTAGGTGTGGTTATAATTACATAAATGTATAATTTGTATATAATATGCAGGATTTAAAAAAAAAGGAATGGAAATCTATATGTACACTGTAAATGGATTTCTGTAAGCACATTTTTCTGTGTTTTTAAAAATTGTAATATATCAAAATAACTGTCTCTGGTAATCAACTATATATATATATAATACATATAATAATACATATATCCAGACAAATACTTTCATAGACGAAAAGTGTGATATTTCCAATCAAATTCACAATATTTACATATTTACCAGTTGCAGGCTCAGTGCCACAAACTGGCTGAAGTTACTGAGGCCCCAAGCTCTAATCAGGACACTGAACTTCTGTTTTCTCTCCAAATCTGAAAGAGTTGCATGAAGACTGAACTTTGGTGTATACTGTCCTAGTTTCTGCTGTTCTGTGACCCATTGAAGGTGGAGCTCTAGGGTTAGATCCATCAGTCAGGATTAAATGCAGGATTGCTGGAGCAGACCGAACATACAGCATGTCTGTCACTACGTCGACGAGAGAGCAGTCGCTGAAGTAATCGAGGTGAACCCAGGACTCCCGACAAAGATGCTCTCCGAGGCTGTTTTAGAGAGCGTCCTCTAGAAATACAAACAACACAGCAACACGACAAAAACATTTTTTAATTTATTTTTTGTACACAACCTTGTTATACTCACACAGAACAGTGACCCCAATCATTAGACAACGCTTGCGTGAAGTTTTGTGATGTCTTAGTCACAATGATGGGCCTCAGTGGCTCTATATGGTAAACTGTTTATTGAAGAAAAGTACAATACATGATGCATCTCAGTAAATGTACAGTAAATACACATGGATTATTACAGTGCTGTGTGGATGAACATATATTCATTTGTCGATGCTGTGAAGGTCGTGAGGGCAGCGTTGGGTAGCAGATTAGCAGGAAGAAGCGCCCAAAAACACACAGACAGGATCCAAGAGTGATGCTGGAGGCAAATGATGCTTGAAAATGAAAATTGAAAATGATGTGAGAGGCAATACATCAGTACACCAATACAGAATGCACATAAATGAAATTATATAAAGCTGGAGATTGTGGATTCTATTTTATATTGTGACTTTGTATGTACACCACTGCATGTGGGTATGGGAAGCTTTTGAATTCAAGTAGGAAAAATGCCAGGTGGAAATCCCCAAAATAGCATCAGGGCTTAACTGGAAATTTTACCATGATAATTAATGTTTAATGCTGACAACACATTAAACACATATATGTGTCATATTTCGATTGGTGTGCAGAATGCAGTATCTGATGGTGAGTGTGTTACTGTCTGTGCTGTTCCTGCTCAGGACAGTGACATCACTGAAAGGATTAAAGGTCAGTGAGGTCAGAGTGTAGAGATCAGTGTCTCTGCTTACATAATAAAATCAGCACAGCTACTGTAACTAGAGGCTGTGCTTCTGAGAACCCCATCAATGTGTTAAAACCTCCTTCAGTTTTCTCAGTAGAGCTTCTGCAAACAGAGCGGTCAGATCATCTTCAGTGTGAGCTCGTCAAACATGTATGACAAACAAACTCAGTTAATCTCTCTGAAATCATTTAAACACATTATATAATGTGATATTGATTGGTAAGCATTGGAGCATACGCTGGGGCTATTAAACATGAACATAGTACCTTATTAATGTATGTACATTTACATTTATGCATTGAGCCACTTTTATCCAAAGCGACTTACAGTGCATTCAGGCTATATTTTATTTTTATTTATTTATTTTTTTACCAGTATGTGTGTTCCCTAGGAATTGAAACCATGAACTTTTGCACTGTTCATGTTTCAAATATAGAATTATCTATAAAATGAACTACAGAAAATCTAGGTCAATCAAAACACACGAAATACATTTTACAGAACAAGCATGTAACGTTGCAAAACTTTAGCAGCTTTTCTCAAAGCTTTTCTGTGACGTTTTTATATACACTACTAAGACATACAGTGTTGATATTTGACAGTTTTGAGTTTAGCCTTCGATGTGTGTTACCTCCAGGTGGCGCTCAGGACACATATCTGCAGTGAAGCCAAAAACAGCAGGTGAAGGAAGAACCTCAGAAGATCCATGAGGCTGAAAGAAAACGGCAAAGTAAAACTACAGTGTGGAAAATATTGAAAATCTGCCTAAACTACTTTGAAATTGAAAAAACTATGTGTACCAGTACTAGTATTAGTATTACAATGTATCAGAGAATATATAATGTGTGCTATTGTGTGCATTCATTTAGATAAACATTATAACTCTAAATTTGTTGTTTTTATTTTGTTTTTGTTTTTTATTAAAGGTTCACCAAGGCCGAGATAAAAAAAAAAATAGAGTAAAAACCTTAATATTGTAGAATATTTTAAAATATTTTTACAAATTTACATTTATTCCTGTAAACACTAAGCTAAAGTTTTGCAGTCATTACTATGTCTGCAGTGATCCTTCAGAAATCATTGTATGCTGATTTGGTGATTAAGAAATATTTCATATTGTAATTTTATTGTATTGTATGTTATTGTTATACATTTTTTCCAGGAATCTATGATGAATAGAAAGCTCAAAAGAACATTTATTTGAAATAAACATATATTGTAATGCTATAATAAATGTCTTTTTTAACGAATTCTGACTTCCTGAACCCACATTTTTGAACAGTAGTGTAAGTTTATATATATTTAGCTAAAAATGGGCTTCACTTGTCTCAATTGAGTTTCAATGGGTTCGCTGTGTCCATTTCTTTTACTGTCTATGGTTTGAGCAGGTGGAGCTGCGCTGCTGTCCCTCGCGCGTCAGTGTGTCACCAGCAGAGACTCTCAATTACCGGCGTTTGAATCATATTCATAACATCGAATTAACAAACTCTCGGTTAATTCACAAGAGAATGCTTCTCGATTTAATCTACAGCATGAAATAAATACACGACGGAATGCAAGAGCATTTTCATTTGGGATTTACTTGAACCGCAGCCATTCCGGTGATTGTGTCTTCTCAGACATAAGATGCTCTTCGCCTTCATAAATAAACCCCACCGATGCTCGAGCTACTCCGAAAACCGACTCTCACAAACGAAGTCTTTCCCGGAAGATACTGGCTGAGGTAAGCATGAAATCAAATCATGCCTTTTACAAAATTACATAAATATTAACTTCACTAATGTCTTTTTTTTTCTTAAAGACAGAAATAATGTATCCAGCAGAGTTGGTTGGATACATTATGATCGTTGAAATCGCTTGCCTGATTGCCCAACCACTAAAGAAGAAAAAGCTAAGAAGAAAAAAAAACGTCCTGGACAAGTTTTTATTAAGTTTTTCAGAAACAGGCACATTCTCAACATACAAAAGACAAGATTTAGGCTATACACGTTCATAATCCTTTATTTTCCATTTTAGTCAGCTACTTCAGAAAATATTAACCATTAATATTTAACAGGTTTTTTTTATTTAATCCTAGCTAATAAATGTATATTTATAACTGTCAAAGTAACATATGTTTGAAGTACAATATAGGCTTTCTGGAACAGCACTGTGATGTTGCAGGTTTACTAATATAGTCTTGTATTATTTTGTTTTATTTTGGCATATTTAACCAGGAAAAAGAGAAAACGTGGCGTGGGCCATCCTCGGATGTCTGGTTGAGATCGGGAGTTACCTAAAGATATGGAAAAGGAGGAGAAAGTGAGATGGAAAGAGACAGATGGTGATGGCTGGACAGATAAATGGAAACAGTAAGACAGAGCAAAAGGGTTTTTATAGGGATTTATAGTGAGTCATAACAGAATACAGCATCTATCTGTGGTCATATGAAAACGTTTTGAAATGACTAAAACGGTAGAGACTGAGCAGGTTATAGTTTGGTATATTGTGTTTTTTTGATTGAGACTCATAATTCAGGACGATTCTGGTCTTTGTCCTCACATGACTGGGATAAAAACATTTAGGTTTTGATTAGCAGCTCAGATTGCTGCAAAGCCTATGTTTAAATCCCATTTTAACAATGGACGGCCTCCGAATGGACAGTGTTTATATTGCTCTTTAATTCTGTTTAGTAGTATTTCTCAGGACACTTTATGTTATTACTCAATTCTTTCTAGTTTCTGATTATATAAGTAACTAAATTTGCCAAAGCATAAATGAGAATGATAGTGTGACATTCATAAAATCTCTTGTGGCCAAAAGACATGATCTGTAGATTTGAAGAAAAGATTGTTACACTCTTCCCAGGCAGCCAGTTGCATTTTATATGTATCTACTTCTCTTTAGTGAGATAAATGAATGAATAAATAAAGAACCATATAAAGTTGTTAGTTGAAAAAGTAAAACGTTTTCACTTATCAACATGTCAAATTCTGTAAGAGAACTTGTGCAGTAGAAAGTTACATTTTTTTAATAAAATTCACTGAATTCATCATGTTCTACTTTGGTTTACAAAAAGTATTTTATTTCATTTTAAATACCAGAATATAAAAAAGCACAAAAAAAGTGTCCCTTTTTAGTGTCAGTGGTCTAGTGCTGTTCGATTTTTAGAAATGTTTAGGTATGAAGGTCCATCACTGACTCACTATATGTAACCAGATGATACAAAAAAATATGAATGAGATCCAATAAACTAGTCACCAACACCACCAATTCAACAAAACATAAAATAGTTCGAAATTGCCATGTTAGTTTGAATAATAAGGTAATCACAGTAAAATAAAAGATGATCCCAATAAAGCAGCCACTGATTCCTATACATCAGGGCGATTCAAATCTTGCCCTGTAGGGCCAGTGCACTGCAGAGTTTAGCTTCAACCCTTATCAAACCCACCTACCTGTGATTTCCTAATGATCCCAAAGACTCTGATTAACAGGCTCAATTGTGTTTGATCAGGGTAGGAACTAAACTCTACAGTGCACTGGCCCTCCAGGGCAAGATTTGAATAGCCCTGCTATACATCCTCAAATATTTCTCTGTCTTTCTCTAACCGAAGTTAGAGGTTACAAATATGGATGAGAGTAAAGGAGATGGAATTTTACCTGAGCAGGTGCATCTGTGGAAGAGTTGAGACTGGAGTCTGGATTGGGTTTAAATAAGGGTGTGTTCTCTGATGAGTTGGTGTTCACTGATTGGGTAGGTTTTGCTGACATCAGTGAGGAGTCGGCTGCCATTGGTGGAGAGGCTGGAACAGGGGTGTGTCTCTGCAGGGTTGGGATGGGTGTAGCCCCTGAAGCTGCAATGGGTGGAGGATTCGGTACAGGGGTTTTCCTCTGCTGGGCCGGGGCAGGCATAGCCACTGAAGATGTCTGAGTCTCTGGAATAACAGTACCTGCTAATTCTTCCTCCTCATCATCATCCTCTTCACTGTCATCACCATCTACAATAACAGAGAGAAGGATCTTCTATAAAGAAATAGATTTTAAAAAAAGCCTATGTTAAGATAAGAGTTAGTTTACCTTTGGTAAAATCTATGCTGAGTATTGCTTTTCGTTCAGGGCTGAAGTTTACTGTGAAATGATCCATATTTTCATATCCACGTTCCACCTTTTCTAAATGAGAAACATTCCTGCCTTCTGCTATCCTGAGATGAAGAAGACAGAATTAATAAGATGGCATAATAGAGAAATGTCAACAATTTATATTCAGTAAAACAGTTAATTCAGTAAAATGATTATTTGAATCTTACTTTTGTAGTAGAGGCTTCGTGTTCTGTAAGAGAGACATGTAGATTAAAAACATAGTATTCCATTGCTTAGGATAAAAATGCTGTCATTTCTAATATTTAACATATTATATTACTTTAAGTATGTCTGTTAAAGAAAAGCATGCCAGACTACAATAAAAAAAAATAAAAACTGACCTGCAGGAAGATGGCCATCTCAGATTCCTCCATCGTCTGAATTCCTGTCTCCACTAGTTTGGCGGTGTTATCCAGGTGCTCTCTGTACCTGTATAGGTTATTAGCAGAGTGTGTAATCAAACCTGTCAAACATACTTATTATGGAAACAGAGAGAAAATATGCTGTAAATAAAATAAGATGAAATTAACATCTTATCATATGTATGTAAGATCGATTATATTTAGAATTTTTCATTAGACAAATGCTGTAGTAATACTTTTTAATTTTGTGTATAATGTGCATTTTTGTGTGTGTGCATCTACTTGCGCTGTAGGCCACCGATGTAGTCAAGTTTCTCCTGCTGTTCTGCGGTGATCTTCAGTGTGAGTTCTCCTCTGCGCTCTTCCAGAAGAGCATACAGACGATCAAACCACTCGCATACACGAGACTTCTGCCGACGTCCATTCTCCTACACATAATCAAACATGCACTGATATCATTTCTTGGACCATAATATAAGAAATAACTGAAAGTTATGATGAAATGGTCAACAGGAAAAAAATACAGTCATTGCTGCTTATAACACACACGCAAGTACTGACCTCCACAGATCTGCAGCTTTCCTCTAGCTGACTGATGATGCCCTGAATTCTGTCATTGTTGCCAACCAACACAGCAACGCCATCAGACAACTCAGTCTGAACAAACAATCACATAAATATAAACCGATCAATCATCATGATTGAGCAGGGAGAGGAAAGCAGAAAGATAGATTTAATGTAGTCTCACTTTCTGTGTTTCGTAAACAGATTTGAGTGGAGCAACTTCACAGGACTGATGACTCCCAAAGACTTTACAAAGTGAACAAGTGGGAACAGAGCAGGTCACACAATATATATTAATCTTCTCATCCTGATGCTCCTCACACATCAACACATCATTCTTCAGTTCTGGTTCAGGCTTACTGCTGCTGACAGAGAGATATCAAATAAATTGCCTTATTTAGACTTTATTTAGTCCTTTATTTTCTAGATCTTAAAATGTACACATACATATATAGAATACTGAATATAAATCTTTAAAAAAAGAGGGAGGATTGAGAGAAAGTTACTACTGTTGTTCATGCTGATGTGTTTTTAAATGTGTGTGTGTGTGTGTGTTAGGGCAACTGATAAACACACAAGTGTGTCTGAAATAGCTCCTGTCACATTGGTCTACTTATAAATATAGCCCAACACACACACAAACGGACAAATGGAATAAAATAGAATGGAATAGGAGGAAGATATAGGTTCAGTAGGATTCTAAATTATTTTATACAGCATAAAAGATTAAAGAGATGGAAGTTTAAGTTATTGTATTAATACCTGCTGGATTCCTGTTTGTACATATCTATGATGTTCTCCACCAGCAGGTTCCTCTGCAGGCCATACACCCCATGCCTATCCAGAACCACTTCATGCCTACAGGATGGGCAGCGGAACCGGCCGCCAGAGCCCAATGTAGAACCTCCTCGTGTGGGCAAGTAGGGGTTTGAGGCCTAAAACACACAAAAGCACATATTTTTTAAAAATAGTCCTTGCAATAGGATGAAATATACAAGCTCTATATTATGTCTGATCTCAATGGAAGAATGAAATCCAACCATTTCACCTGTAACTTGACCAACTTCTCCAGTTTGACACACACAAATATGTATTATATACAATAAGTTGTCATCATTATACAGCAGTACAGCTTCTGATTTTAAAATCACCACTGGAAAATCAAGCTTAAACTGATTAGTTTGGAACAGATTAGAAAGCATTAGCTAGTCTAAACTGGTTGTTCCAAGCCATTACAAACACTAGACAATCCTGAACCAGTAATATTCTAACTGTTACCAGCTTCTCAAAATGTTCCCTAAAATATTTTGTGTTATGAAATACCATGCATAGTTAACTTTAATGTTTGCAAATATCGGCGGTACCTGAAAGATGTCATTGGCACATTTGCGGCAGAGGTTGTGCTGGCACGGTAAGATCACCACCGGTTTGGTGAAGATCTCAAGGCAAATAGGGCATATCAGCTGTCTCTCCAAACTCTCCATGGTCTCGCGCGTTCTTGGGTAAACCCACGCTCATCACGGGGATCGCACGCGCTTGGTGAACACACTCTGGTGTGTGCTAGCTTCTCTGTTTATTTTATTTTTTTCTTGGAAAAGAAGTGCAGTTGTAATGCTGTCTTCCCGTTTGCGCATAAAAAAAAACACTTCGTCACCTTCCTCCACGCGCTCCTGTAGTGTCTGGTCTGTTTTTAGAATGGGTACGTCAAGGTTGCCATGATTACGTGACCATATATGAAAACTGCACTGAGTGAGATCGGACAGCTGTCTGACCCCCACCACAAGCTCGCAAACCTCGCCTACCAGGCCGGGAATATCACACACCCCTAGAAACCAGACATCCAGACCAGTCATCTTCTCCCATACAAGTTTAATGAGATGATGTACTTGTTAAAAGAGAATGGTATGGTGTAAAGAAGATTCCATTGCACTTCTAAGGTGTTTTTTTTTTTTTTTTGACTGCTGTAATAATGTGTCTTTGGAAGTTGTTATAGCAAAAAGGTCGGCATGGGCAAGTCGTGGCCCAGGGGTTATAGAGTTTGACTCCTAGGGTTTTGGGTTCGAGTCTTGGGCCGGCAAACCACATCTGAGGTGCCACCGAACCCCCAGTGTCACAGTGTGTGTGTGTGTTCACTTTGGATGGGTTTATATATATATATTTGTTTGTTTAACATTTTTTCAGGTTTAGACAGTCTGCTAATCACTGCTAGACACTACCACACTGACATGAAAAATGTCACAGGTTATGTATGTATGTACCCATGGTTCCCTTAAGGGCACAAGACACTGCAGTCGAGGTCAGTATGGGGAACGCCTTCAGCATAGGGTGGCCATTCATGCCATTTTCGCAGGACACGTCCTGGCCAGGATTTTTATATTGCCTAAAATATCCAGGTTTTGGCTTTGGTTTCCTGTTTACATACTTAATGACGGTAATGATCATTTGACCAATAACCTGCAGACTTTGTACGTAAATCGACCAATCGTGGTGCGTGAGAAGGTGGGATCTACAGAGAATGGTCAAAGCGATGCAAATACGTGTACATTTAAGCATTGAGCTGACTGATGACTGTATGTCATCAAAGTAACGTGAGAGCAATTCAAAAGCACAAGAAGCCATTGGTCTGTGCAGCGCAAACAAAGCCAAAAACGTGGATATTTTAGGCAATATAGAAATCCTGGCCAAGACATGTCCTGCGAAAATGGCACGAATGGCCACCCTACTTCAGCATGACCGGTGTCTGAACCATACATCTAAACGGCGACAGCCTGTAAAGTCATCACCCGGTGCAACCATAGTATAAAAGGTGGCCGGGAGAACACGTCATCCCCTGCGACATTATCCCCTTCAGCCAAGGGCCTGAGCTGCATACTCTAAAACAACTTACCTGTTAAGGTCTGGGTTAGGAAGCCCTAGCCTAGGTCTGAGCTCAAGGCTTCGAATCCGAACAAAGAGATTCCTTTAAAGGGTATACAGCCAGGTGTCTAAAAACAAAACCGGACCATGTCACTATGTGGAAATATTTGCGTAATGCTACCCAAATATTCATGCAAAGAAAGAAAGTGTGTTTCAGTAACCGCAGTTAGTGTTGAAGCAGCCGTGTCAGAGAGATGCTGTGTGTATCTATACGAAAGCAAATTTACTTTATTTGGCCTTCTGAAAGTAGATGCTTTTATTGTCTCATGTAGCCAGACCTTCAGGCTGAAAGTCTGGAATTCATGGCCGCTTCCATTGGCCAAGAACCACCCATTAGGCTGTTTGACCAACATGTTCAACAACCAATCACAGTTTGTTTCGTTCATCGTCACGTTTTGAGGTGTGGAAATGCCACCACAATAACTAATTCAACCAATCCGATAATGACTTTGACATTCCTGAAGTGTTTCCACTTTTGTGTCCCATATGTACCAGACGCTTAGCCTGTTCATGGGTGTGATGTCTGAGGCTGAGATTAATGCATTTAGGAATCTTTAAGATTACTTACAACAGAACAGGAACACATTTTATGGATGACTGTTTTGTGAACCTAGGTGAGGAGGTAATTCTTACTTTGCTAGACAATCTGGTGCTTCTGAATCAGTTGGAAGTATGTTTTGTTATTAGTTTAAGTATTTGCTATTGAATGTTCAAATGCAGAGTTTTGCCAATAGTATCTGCGCGTCACATGTGTGTGTGTGAGAGAGAAAGAATTTGAAAAAAATACTTTATTACAGTTTTTCACATAAAACAGTTTTTCAATAAATCAACATTTACCACTTTACATTTACCTTTTATACCACAAGAAAAACAAAACAAATGACCTTTTTTACATTAGTAAAGAGTCAGAATGAGAGACTGTGTCACACAGTGGAGTCAGCTGTCCTAACCGTCCGTGGCTTGTGTACTGTAAACACACGAGCTTCATCACTCTGTCTCTCATGGGACTCTGTTCCCCTTTCGAGCTTGAACTGATGCAAAACTAAGGACGTTATTAACTGTCTTTACAGTTATTTTGAAAGATGAGGCTCACGATTATGAAAAGGGGCATTACATTTCCAACTAGTGCTTGCGGTGATCGGCCAATCACAATGCACTTGGTCAGTTGACCAATCAGAGCAGATTACTCTTTTAGAAGGAGGGACTTTGTAGCAAAAGACAAATTTGAGAGAGGCGAGGCATAGAGGATCTAAAATAATGTACATTATTTTAACATTATTTTTTTTTAAGAATGTCAACATTATACCAAGTACACAAAATAGTGATCTTTAAAAAAGCATCATATGACCCCTTTAAGAAACCTATGGGTGACGTCACGGACACTACGTCCATGTTTTTGTACAGTATGGTTTTAGATGTATGCTTCAGACACCTTTCACCGCTGAAGAGCGCAATTTGACGTTCCCTTGGAAGGGAACAGTGTTAGATCGCCATCTGGTTGCTAGTGATGGGAAAACAAGGCTTTATTAACCTTTTGAGGCTTCATCAAACTGTGCCGGAAAACGGTTCATTACTCGAAGCTTTTTAACACGGTGCGCATTAGCGACATCTAGTGGTCAGATCGGTTTCTCCAGTCAATCTACGCTTGAGAGGATGGTTTAAAAAAGTTATTTAAAAAACTCGTGTTATGCGTAGTCAGGTGATTCATACATTTATCCATCATATAAAATATGCAAGTGTGTGATAATTATTAACTGACTTGAGTAGCAGCAAAAATTTTGGATGAGCTGTTTTGGGTCTCCGTGTGACGTGCATTTTCTGTGTGGTGTTGAGGTTATTCTAAACTTTCTAAGTTCTGAATCCCAAATACGTGCACACACACACACAACCAAGTCAATGTAAAGCCAAACACAAGTCATGCGACGCCCCAATTGTTTTTCAAACCAGGGGCCAGTGGCATAAATGATTTAGACAGGTCTTAAAAGTTAGTCATCTATTTTTTTTCTTTAAGACTTTTCATCAAATTCAGTTACATGAAAGCATAGATTAATCTGAGTTCATTCCAAAAACAAGACTGATTACTTATTGGCTAACTGCATGTTGGTCAAACTCATACTTAACATTGTATTAAAGGTTTATGCAACTTCTTGGAGGGCTGTCCCGTCCATAGACTACCGGTACATATAAAAACAGGTCCCGATTCCCGATCTTCCGATGCTGAGTGACGTTCAAAGCTTCAAACGTCATCAATCAGGTGGTATTGTCATTTCGATAAAGGCATAGGCAGTGTGCTTTGAATGCTGCATCGGAGCCTCGGGATCAATCGTCTCACAGTTGCTGAACTTGTGTACCTTTTAAAAAATATATATTATTAGAGCAGCTTCCAGATAAAGTAGGTGTGTCCCACACGTCTCTAAAACCGGGAAACTAGGTAATAGAAAAGTTCTGTGTCTCTGTTTATATTTGTGTTTACACAATGTAAAATGGCAGAATCCAGTATTTCAGTGGCTCAGGAGGGGTTCAGCTGCTCAATCTGTCTGAATCTACTGACGGATCCAGTGACCCTCACCTGTGGACACAGTTACTGTGTGAGCTGTATTACAGGCTGCTGGGATCAGGATGATCAGAAGAGAGACTACAGCTGTCCTCAGTGCAGACAGACCTTCACTCCAAGACCTGTTTTAGGTAAAAACACCATATTGGCTGAAGTGGTGGAGAAATTCAAGAAGACAAAATTAAAAGGTTCTCGTCCTGATCAGTGTTACGCTGAACCTGGAGATGTGGAGTGTGACGTCTGTACTGGGAGAAAATATAAAGCCATCAAGTCCTGTCTGGTGTGTCTGGAATCTTACTGTCAGACCCATTTTGAACGTCATGAAGAATTTCGCTCTGGCAAGCGACACAAAGTGACAGATGCTATTGGAGAATTAAAAGAGATAATCTGCTCTCAACATGATAAACTACTGGAAATTTTCTGTCGTACTGACCAGCGCTGTATATGTTATATGTGTATGGTGGATGAACACATAAACCATGACACTGTATCAGCTGCAGCAGAGAGGACTGAGAAACAGGTATGAACTGTATCATATTATACACTATTAAAAAAAATTAAAATAACATACATGGTACAAAGCTAACCTTTACAGTAATGTTTCAAATAATTTGGGTGAATTGATGGGTTTTCATGTTATCATGGCGTGGTCACAAGTTCAGTTTTAATGTTGATAGGACCGAGAAAAACAGGAGTGAAATGTGTCCTCTTCTGTTTAATGATAAACTTTTATAGTGAGCCTCTGTTCATAAAGATATATTGATATATAAAGATGTATCCATATTTTTGGTTATGATAAAATAGCATCATAACATGTTAATCATTTTCCTGTCTTGTGTAGCCAAACTTTTGACTAGAGGGGAAAATCAGTTTCCGTCTAACCATACAGAGGACTGATTTTTCACATGATGTTTCTTTTGTCTTACAGAAACACTTGGAAGAGACCAAGAGAAAATTCCAGAATAGTATCAAGGAGAGAGAGAAGGAGCTTGAGGAGCTGAGAGATACTGTAGAGTCTTACAAGGTGGGTTTTGAGCAGAAGGTCAAGGTCAAGGTATCTTTATTTCATACCCGCAGGTTAATTTGTTTTGCAGATAAAAGAAGAATTCGGTCATCCACAATAAAACAGAAAACGACACATACACATCCTCTATCCAAGTTAACTATCAAATACTAAAATATCTATCTTACTCATATTATTAAAAAATTAAATTGCCACTGGAACAAAAGTATTTCTGTACCATCTAGTCTTCCAATATCGAAGCCACAAACCGACGACCAGAGGGAAGTAACTGAAAGTCATTCCTTAAGGGATGCGACCGATCATTCAAGACAACACTTGCTTTCCGGTGCAGCTGATCTGTATAAATATTTCCCAAATACCGTTGATTTACTCCAATTATCCTACTCGCCATTTAACAATCTGGTTTAAGGAGTTCTTATTCTTCACTGAAAGGCTTCCATACCACACCACAATGGAAAAAGACATAATAGATTCAATAAAAGCATAACAAAACAAAGTCAGCATGTGTCTATCAATGTTAAATTTAGGTTTCCTAAGGCAACTCAAACGTTGATGACCCTTTTTGCAGACCATTTCACAATTCAACTCAAATGACAGTTTTGAGTCTATGACTGTGCCAAGATATTTATAACTCTCTACCCGACCCACAACCTGTCCTTTGATAGTCGTAGTAACGTGATCAAAAGCGTGTGTTCTAAAATCAATGATCATGTGTTTTAGTAATATTTAACTTTAGATAAAAATCATAGCACCAAGTTACAAAATCATCCACAACTGTATGTCTTCCCCCTGTAGCAGGCTCACTATCACTGTGTCATCAGCAAACTTAATAAACATCCTGTTTTCATGTAAGCTTTGACACATATTGGTGTACAAAATATATAGTAATGGTGAAAGAACACAGCCTTGAGGAGATCCTGTGGATAAACGTAATGCATCTGAGAAGCTACCATTCACTTTTACCCTCTGCATTCTGTTAGTTAAAAAGTCCAGTATCCATGCCAGTAAGTTGTGGTTCATCTTGTAATACTCTAGCAATATTCTGGCTAAAATATGAGGTTATATAGTGTTAAAAGCAGAAGAGAAGTCAATGAACAACAGTCTTGCATGGGTATTTTTCCCCTCCAGATGCTTAGTCGGTCAGTTTAACAACATAAGTGAAGCATCCTCGACACTGAAGAACAACTGCTGTCTGCTGAAGAAGAGCTGTTTGAGACTCAGTTAGGACTCTCCTCCAGTCAGTCAGTGAAGATCCAGTGCTGGAGCTCCTTCAGTCCCAGTGAAGCCCACTGAAGCCCACTGTGGGGAACAGGCTGTGTGAGGCAGCAGTAAGAGCTGAGTGAATGGACTGATTCTGATGCTTCTCTCTCTGTGTGTCCTAACAGCGCTCAGCACAGACAGCAGTGGAGGACACTGAGAGGATCTTTACTGAGCTGATCCGCTCCATTGAGAGAAGCCGCTCTGAGGTGACACAGCTGATCAGAGATCAGGAAAAGTCAGCAGTGAGTCAAGTTGAGGAACAACTGAAGCGACTGGAACAAGAGATTGAAGACCTGAGGAGGAGAGACGCTGAGGTGGAGCAACTTTCACACAAAGACAATCACATCCATTTCCTCCAGGTAACAGACAAACAGGTCAATAGGAAGGGAAGAGCATGCTGTACAGATTGTGTTTCTATCAAAAGTTTCTGTGTCTTCAGCTGGTGTTTCTCGTGTCTGTGTAGAGTTTCCAGTCTCTCTCTGTTCCTCCTGGATCTACAGACTCATCCAAAATCCCTGTCAGTTCAAGTCTCTCTTTTGATGATGTTGTAAAATCTGTGTCTGATCTAAGAGAGAAACTAGAGCATTTCTGCAGGGAAGAGATAAAAAAGATCTCTGATAGAGGTAAAATACCTGCTAACCACGAGAGCATTCCCACTCCAGAATATGAGAGCAAGAAGGAGTTCCTAAAATGTAAGTATAAACAGGAGTACATACAAGCTACTGTACACTTAAACAATATGAAGAACAAAGGTGTACACAATGAATCACATAAATTGATCCAAAATCCAAATATCCAATTTGCAAAACTGGATTTTTGCCAGTGACTGATTGTTGTATGTTGAAATAGACTCTTTTCCTTTAATTCCTACAACTTAATTAGAAAACATGAAGTATAAGTTTCAGCTAACATGCTGTTTTATTGATTAAAATTCAGATGATTCCGTTTATTAATTTGATATTTTTGTTTCCCATCAGATTTCCAGCGCTTCACACTGGACCAAGACACAGCATTAAAAAACCTCTGTCTGTCTGTAGGGAACAGAGTGCTTACTTTTGGCCATGAACGGCCATATCATGATAATCCAGAAAGATTTGATGTATATGCTCAGGTATTGTGCAGAGAGAGTGTGAGTGGATGCTCTTACTGGGAGGTCGGATGGACTGGACATAGATGGTTGACATATAAGTGTATTGGCAGGAAGGGAGACAGTAATCCAATTAAACTGGGAAGTAATAATCATTCCTGGTCTTTGATGTGCTTTCTTGGCCAATGTAGTTTCTGGCACAATGGTAGAAATATTGATCTCCCTGCAGTCCCCTGGCCCTCTAGAATAGGAGTGTATGTGGATCAGAGTGCAGGAACTATATCCTTCTACCATGTCACTGACAAAATGAACCTCCTTCACAGAGTCCACACCACATTCACTCAGCCTCTCTATCCTGCGTTCTGGATAGATCCAGGAATAGGTGTGAGACTGTTTGATTTATAGATGGTATAAAGATTCTACCAACAATAATCCTATATCACAGAGTTTAAATTTCAGATTAATATAATGGTTGTAGTGAAAGACTGAGGAAGAAACTAGGAATAATGTAGAATAATATTCCTAATGTGATTGTTTAAGGCCAATCATGCTATGTTTTTACATTATTTTGTGTGCTATGTTTGGGTCTAGAGTGAATCATTGAAAACCTGATGGGAAAAGAACATACAACTAATAAACTGAATCATCTGAATTTAAATCAATAAAGCAGCATGTTAACTGACACTTACATTGCATGTTTTCTTAGGTTGATATCTACATTATATGCTGAATTTAATAGCACATTAAATAGCACAATAACTCCTTTACCTGTCTGAAGAGGAAGAGTGTTAACTTGCACTCACATCACCCAGCCATATCCTGATCATCCAGAAAGATTTGATCCTTACCTTCAGGTGTTGTGTATAGAGAGTGGTTGCATATAGCAGTGTCATAAGAATATTGACAGGAAGGGAGACTATACTGCAAGTAGATTTTGGAGCAAATAAACATGTCTGGTTTTTGTTGTGCTTTGCTGTCAATTGTTGGTTTTAGTATAATAATGTTCTGACTGAACTCCCTGATTCCACTAGCCCTCTAGAATAGGAGTGTATGTAGATCACAGTGCAGGAAATACATACATACATATACAAATATACCTTCTCATTCAAAGAGTTTTCTTTATTTTCATGACTATGAAAATTGTCGAGTCACACTGAAGGCATCAAGAGCTAATTGACCAAGAAGGAGAGTGATGGGGTGCTGCGCCAGATGACCTGGCCAGAGATGTATAGTAACGAAGTAGAACTACTTCACTACTGTACTTAAGTACTAAAAGGCGGTATCTGTACTTTACTAGAGTATTATTTTTTTCTCCTACTTCCACTTTTACTTCGGTACATATTTTCGCTGAGTTTAATACTTTTACTCCGATATTTTTTTTATGTGCTGCATCGTTACTCGTTACAATTATAATAATGTTACGAACCATTCCATTACAAACCACTGCCAGAACTGTAGATGGCAGGTTTGATGAAGCTGCCACATCATTGAGCGAAACAAGCGATTAAGAAGACTGCGCGTGCTGACTGAACTGCTGTGAAGAGAGAAATAAACACCGAGCCGAGCCAGATAATGACTCGTTCACGAGTCAAGAACCGGTTGCATCGGTTCTCGGATGACCAGTAACGTTAGTTCTTTCTGACAGTTCGATTCAATAAACCAGTTGAAGAAAACAGTTAACCGATTCTTTTGCGCTCGATGCAATGGCGTCATTGGCGTTGACTGCACCTGGGCTCATAACATTAACACAAAATCAGTTCAGAATCAATCACCAAAAGAATCAGTTCGGTTCAGACGCTCTGTGTGTCGGTTCTATGGCAGTATCATCAGCTCCTCGCTTCACGAATCGGACGCGTCTGACAGAAACGGTTCTTGACTCGTGAACGAGTCATTATCTGGCTCGGCTCGGTGTTCATCTTCAGTTCTCTCTTCACAGCAGTTCAGTCAGTGTACTGTTTGAGTCAATGAATTACTCCGGGATATTGGTTTGTTTTAACTCAGAGGGAGTGTCAGACACATTAAACAAGTTTACAGCTTAATTCATCTGTGGATTAATGCGTATTGGAGACGCGAACTGTTTAAAACGATTCAGTTTGATTTGGTGGACTGTTTCAAAAAGATCCGGTTACATCTAATGATTCGTTCGCGAACCAGATATCACAAACTGCTTTGTTTTTAACTGTCTTACAACATACACGGAAGAGAATACAATGCTGAATAAAGTCGTAGTTTTTGCTATTTTTGGACCAAAATGCATTTTCGATGCTTCAAAAAATTCTAAATGACCCTCTGATGTCTTACAGGTTTGAAACAACATGAGGGTAAGTTATTAATGACATCATTTTGCAAATTGGGCTAACTAACCCTTGTAACCATTTTTTGTTTACAAGAAGTTCGTCAAAGGAATTGTGATTGTCCTTTAGGTTAATCATTTGAAATCGTAAAAAAAATATGTTCAAACTTTTGACTACTTTCTATAATAGCTACATAACACAATACTTCTACTTTTACTTTCAGTACTTGAGTAGTAAATTTTAAAATAGACTACTTGCAATACTTAAGTACAAAAAATGTTGAATACTTTAGTACTTCTACTTAAGTGTGGTGCTTAAAGAGCACTTCAACTTCTACTCAAGTCACTTTTTTGATAGAGCACTTGTACTTTTACGCAAGTATGGGTCTCTAGTACTTTATACATCTCTGGACCTGGCCTCCACAGTCACCGGACCTGAACCCAATCGAGATGGTCCGCAGACAGAAGGCAAAAGGGCCAAGTGCTAAGCATCTCTCGGGGAACTCCTTCAAGACTGTTGGAAGACCATTTCAGGTGACGCTCATCAAGAGAATGCCAAGAGTGTGCAAAGCAGTAATCAAAGCAAAAGGTGGCTACTTGGAAGAACCTAAAATATGACATATTTTCAGTTGTTTCACACTTTTTTGTTATGTATATAATTCAATATATAATTCCACATGTGTTAATTCATAGTTTTGATGCCTTCAGTGTGAATCTACAATTTTCATAGTCATGAAAATAAAGAAAACTCTTTGAATGAGAAGGTGTGTCCAAACTTTTGGTCTGTACTGTATATATATATATATATATATATATACATACACAGTGGGGATCGAAAGTTTGGGCACCCTTTGCAGGTTCTGTGAAAATGCGAGTAATTTTCAAAAAATAAGAGAGATCATTCTAAATGCATGTTATATTTTATTTAGTACTGTCCTGAGTAAGATATTGTACATAAAAGATATTAACATTTAGTCCACAAGACAAAATAAATGCTGAAATTATTAAAATAACCCCACTCAAAAGTTTGGGAACCCTTGGTTCTTAGTAGCTACTGTGTTCTGTTACCTGATGATCCACGACTGTCTTTCTGTTTTGTGCTGGTTGTGCATGAGTCCCTTGTTTGTTCTGAACAGTTAAACTGAGCAGCGTTCTTCAGAAAAATCTTTAATGTCCTGCAGATTCTTCAGTTTTCCAGCATCTTTGCTTATTTGAACCCTTTCCAGCAGTGACTGTATGATTTTGAGATACGTCTTTTCACACTGAGGACATTTGAGGGACTCCAACAAAACTATTTAAAAAGATTCAAACATTCACTGATGCTCCAGAAGGAAACAAGATGCATTCAGAGCTGGGGGGTGAAAACTTTTGAACATGAAGATGAAGAAATATAATTTTTGTTGAAATATTTTTTTTTTTCCATTTAGTTCTGCCCTTCGTAAGCAACAGAAGATACTTGTATGTTTCCCGGTACACAAATTAAGTACAATTTACCTTGATCTTCAAATTCTAAAAGTTTTCACCCCCCCAGCTCTTATTGCATCTTGTTTCCTTCTGGAGCATCAGTGAATGTTTGAATCTTTTTAAATAGTTGTGTTTGGGTCCCTCAAATGTCCTCAGTCTGAAAAGATGTATCTCAAAATCATAAAGTCACTGCTGGAAAGGGTTCAAATATGCAAAGATGCTGGAAAACTGAAGAAACTGCAGGACCTTAAAGATTTTTCTGAAGAACGCTGCTCAGTTTAACTGTTCAGAACAAACAAGGGACTCATGCACAACCATCACAAAACAGAAAGACAGTCGAGGATCATCAGGTAACAGAACACAGTACTAAGAACCAAGGGTTCCCAAACTTTTGAGTGGGGTTATTTTAATAATTTCAGCTTTTTTTTTTTGTCTTGTGGACTAAATGTTACTATCTTTTATGTACAATATCTTACTCAGGACAGTACTAAATAAAAAATAACATGCATTTAGTATGATCTCTCTTATTTTTTGAAAATTACTCATATTTTCACAGATTCTGCAAGGGGTGCCCAAACTTTCGATCCCCACTGTATATATTAAACGTATGCACTTAGCAGACGCTTTTATCCAAAGCAATTTACAGTGCATTCAGGCTATCAATTTTTACCTATCATATATATCCTCCTGAGAACCAAGGAAAATATTTTTTTTCCTAATCATATTTTTTTGTGATTCCATACCTGTTAAAAAACATCCTACAATTTAGACATTTAGACCTGTAAAAAAACATCCTACAATTTAGACATTTTTATTTTTATTTTTTATTTTTGTTTTACAGCATGTCCACTGTAGTAGACAATAGGATAATTTGAGTATGAAAACAAACACGTTTGGTAGATACAAATTTGACCAGATTATAAAGTTTTTTTTAACTAAGAATACATACATTTTGGGCTGTAAATTGACTATTATCCAAGAATACAGACATTTTGATTATACAATATACACATTTATCATTCTTGAATCCTTTTCCTTACATTTTGCGAGTATATGTTTACTATTAAAGCTTAACACTTTGTTATGTCCGTATCCTTTTATTGGTCCCCTTGAATCCTTTTAGTGTTATTTGAACAATGAACACAGAACTAATGTGAAACTGATTTTTGGGGGATTTTTTTTCCTTCTGTCAAACTGAATCCAATCTAGTTTTTCCTTCACTTTTCATTTTGTTCTTAGTATGTTCTGTGGTGATAGTCTTGGAAGCAATTTCTCTTTTTGGTAAAGCATGGGAAAATCTTGCATTTAGTACATCTCATGTACGTCTTACTCTTGTAGCCCTTATTAGAGCATCTTTCTGCATGCTTGGTTTTCAAAAAATATTCCATTGGACTCCAGTCTGCACGTGTTGTAGGTTGATCTTGACACACAGGAAGCCCAAATAACACAGGTGCAAATCTGATATGAAGGAAAAAAAGAATAATAAATGATAAATAATAAATAATAACAGTTTAAATACTCAGTGCAGCTGAATTTAAAATTGTGGAACTGCATAAAACATACATATTACTCCTAGCCCACAGAGGGCGTCGATTTTCCTGCTCATCCCTGTCTGTATCTGTGTCTGTGTCTGCATCTGTCCCTTCACCTGAGCCTTCTGCATCATCTTCCTCTTCTTCATCACTGTCTTCTCTCACTGGCTGGAACTCATCCTCATCTCTCTCGTCATCTGACAACTCTAAATCTGAATCTCCCTCAACTATTTTGTCAAGAATTCTTTCTGCTTCAGTTCTTTTTTCTATTACAATGTGGAGTCATTATTTACATGAAGATAGTCCTGATGTCCACTATAATTGACATTCATAAAATGGCAAATTTTTCAAAAGATACATAATGTATTTGCTATCAGAACTAAATATATGATTCCCAACACCTTAATGAACAAGAAAATATATGATTATCATAGTAACAAAACCATAGACAAACAATATTTTACTCACCTTTTATCTTTCCATAAAATGTGCTTGTTCCTATGCCGTCCATTTTGGATTGAAAGATTGAGGGGGTTCCCGGCCTCCCAGCCAATCAAATAACATATCCCTGAAAAGCCCAGGATGTCCTCTGTACAGTACAGCAGGAATTAAGAGACTTGCACAAAAGATTCCAAGGAGAGGGATGAAACTCAAATGTCCACTACAGTGGACATAAGTCAATGGGCTGGGTCTCAGGAGGTTTTATATATATATATATATATATATATATATATATATATATATATATATATATATATATATATATATATATATATATATATTTAAATATATATACAGTGTATGTATGTATGTATTTAAAGTGTATGGTTTCAAGATGTCAAATTAAAATTTTTATAAAGCTGTGGAGATCATTATTTATAATATCTGTACAATTCTTTAATGTTTAGCAGTGGATAATTGAGCCATTGACATTGCCATTGATTTCTCTAACACTCTCATTAGACCAAGTCCGTTTTCAAATTTGTGTTCTCCATTAAATGATTAGCAACAACAATATTCAGCAGTTCAATAGTTCAGCAGTGTTGTGGATAGTGAAAGCCTTTTTGGTGTCTCTTTACTGGAAGCATTGAAAAAAGAACCACAGAAAAGACAAACAGAGAGCCCTTTATGTGTGGAGCAGTAGGCCTACTCGCTGCTGGCATTCATACACTCTCACATGCACACTGAGTCACGGACTTAAAGAAGAAAGAGACAGTTGAAAGAAAATGAGGAAAATATTTATATTGTATAAAGAGAATACTTCGATTTTCAATCAGGCACTCCCAGAACTGCATCTGAAGTGAATTGGTAATTTGCAACGACCCCCAAACACATACAGACAAATACAGTACAAACTTGCCTTTGTGTGTCCTCTCACATTCTGTGGGGAAAGTGCTTTAGTGTTTGTAATTTAAGGTTTGAAAGACTGACAGGGTGTGGCTTTATGTGAGCAATGCACAAAGTTGTTTCAAAGTGTTTGTCCCTGTGAGACTCAGACTCAATGGTGTCCATAAAAAAAATCATAACTGTGTTTTTTAGGCTGTTCTGGAGAGTCTAATCAGGTACAGGATCCAATCTTAGGATTGTAAACTCACTGTACAATTATATAAATAATGATATAATTAATTGCATGTGCAATAGTATTATTTTTCCTTTCAGTTGGCCCCCTATTCTGCAAACACATAATTTAGTTGAACGCATTTAACCAGCAGTTCCACTAGAGGGCCTCAGCATACTTAAAACATTTTCTTTTTAATTATATAAAGTATTTTTTAAATAATTAGGAAATATATATGAAACAATAACCTCTTATACAGTTTATATTTCATTAATAGGTAGACAAGTTTAAATATTTCAATCACTCTATCAATCTTTTTTCTGTCTGTCTATTTGATGTGTGTCCTCAAAATAAAAATTATATATCCTAAAATAGTTATTTATTGTTATTCATATTTTAAATGCTGCTGCGTATATCGGGGAATAACAACAATCGTGGCTGTAGCCCAAGTTGGTTGGTAATAAAAAAAAGAGTAGTTGTTGAGCAATATTTAACTTTTATTGAGTTAACTACACTGGGCGTGACTTTCTGAAATCTTGGAAACACGTTGCTCACGTATTATCTCCTCATTTCTTGTCCTGATGGAGCATGATGTTTCATTTGTGCGGTGATGACAAGCACTTTCACTTTTAAAGCAACAGTCGCAAAACCTGGACGAATCGTGTGGAGTGATTCGTAAAGCCTGTTTCCCTCCGGACCAGTCTTCTAAGTTTTTTAGGCTCTTTGATCATGTTGGAGTGTTCATTGACGATATTTCTGGGCTTTATCTCTTTGCTGCTGCTGCTCTGCGCTTTCTGCGGACGCAGAAGGTGAGTTTTCTGATATTTTGCTGCATGTTGGGAATGTTGTCATGTAGATGCCCCCCCCCCCTTTAATACGGATGAATACGTTGTTTAAAAGAATGTTTAATTGAGCTTTTGTGTCAATGTGGAGCGTGTATTTATCAATAGACAGACGCGTTTTGTTCAAATATTTGAAGAAACATGATGCATAAACCGATTCATGATTAGTGTGAATGTCCAAATAGATTAAACTTAATGTTATAATCGTCATTCATCACTTAAAGTACATTTTAAGCCGCGTTGGCTATGAAGTGTCTGTTAAGACTATATGAATAATTTACAGCAAAACGGGGAGCTTGTTTACTCTGTTTGAAATCGAACCTTTCAAATAGAAGGCTTTCAATGGGGGTAGTCCCACGTAACGAGAATCTTTCCTTTCGAAGTGTGAGCCGATTCAGTGACTCGATTACGTCATCGCATTGTTCTCTAATTAACAAAGGCTTATTTAGAGCTATAGGCCTAATTTTTTATTAAATGTTACTTATTAAGATGTTTATAATTTCATTGGTTCCAGTACCTTTTGTTGCAGCCATGATTTGGTTTATGAATCATTAAGTCACTTTAAATATATATATTTTTTATTATATATTATATTGTATAATATAATACTTAACAAATCGTTTAGAGCTGCGTTTCCCGAAAGCATCGTATATCTGAAGTATTCGTACTAGAGGCCACTGGTACATGTATTGTGAACGGCTTTAAATGATTCATTGAAAAGATTTGACTGAAAGATCGATTCATTCATGAATGAGGCATTATTTTGAATAAAAGATTCTACTGATGCAAAACCGCTTGTTTGGATGATGAAACAGGATGTGCATTACAACATAACTGAAGCACGATTCATGTAGTCTATTACCACACAAGTGGTAAAAAAAAACCATTCAAATTAACATCTGTATTTAATTTATGCATAGTTTCTGTGCAGAGATGTTTAGTCAAGATATTTATCCCCCCTATTATAGCAGCTGTGTGTTTTCTTGTTCAGTTAGGGAGTAGCAGTCTCAAAAGGATGTTTGGAGAACTAATTCCCAAAGGGTAACGCCATACTGGCCAACCTCGAAAAGTAGGACATGGGAGCAATACACCAGCAGTAAATCATTAAACAGTATTCTCACTAACTTAGTGCTGGCTTTGAGATATGACATTAAGCTTGCAGCTAAAAAACAAAAAACAAAAAAAAAAAACAATGAAGCATTTTGTCTAGCACAATTATATCATTGCTTTACCACAGAGAACATTATTAATAAGAAAGATGGTGAACTACGTGGTTGGGGTTTGTTTGAGTTTGTGTGTTTGTCTTTGAGAGTATTTTATAAAGACATATGGCAAGGTCTCTCAGACACTGTTTAAACAAGCATGTTAAAAAAACATGACTGTTACATTGTGTTTGCATGCTGCAGGAAGGACCGCGAGCCCCCGCTGATTAAAGGCTGGATTCCATTCTTGGGAAAAGCTTTAGAATTCAGAAATAACTCTCAGCAGTTTCTTACGCAACTGCAGCAGGAGCATGGAGATGTTTTTACTGTACTTATAGCAGGTACATCCGACAAAAACACACACGTTTACTTAGCATTATTTATACACAAATCATTTTTTTAAACGAGAACGTCTTCTGACTTCTAACAAAATTTAAATTTTTGTCACTTTTGGCCTAGATTTGTGCTCACTGGTTTCCTTTTGCTCTTCCTCTCAGACACACTGTTATGCAATACATGCTGACATAGTTATGGTGATTCAAAATATATGGTTCTGAAAGTGGTTGTGAAATAACACGCATGGAGATTTTTTCAACCTCAAGATTTAAGGTTACAGTCTTTATAAAAGTAAAATCCTGATGACAGAGCAGTTTTTACAAGTAAAAATATCCCATGTCATTTTTTAATAATTTAAGGTGTTTTGTATTATTATTATTTTGTACTCTTTTCTGGGTAGTTTCTAGGTGGTTTACTAAACAAATCAAAAGAGTCCACTCTGACTCAGCAGGTTTATGATATTATTGTACAGTACCTACATTGGTTCCTCCTTGGAGTTTTATTTTATATTATTATTTGTTTTGTTTATGTGTTTCTATTTATCTTCTTGATAATTGTATGTCTGTAACACCAAGGACAAGTAACAAGTTGTGGAATCCTTCGGGTTAGTTATGAGTATGAATAATAGTGATGTTGGCAAACAACACTGAAGCCATGCAAAAAATATTCAACAAAAAAATTACCTGAAAATAATAAACCTGATCTGAAGTAGCTGCTGGACATTATGCATTATGTCATGACATGCATCTATTTATTTTTGTATGTTTCTTTAGGAAGGTACATAACATTCATAATGAACCCCCTCCAGTACCCCTCTGTGATCAAGCATGGGAAACAGCTGGATTTCCACACGTTTTCAGACAGCGCAGCATCCAGGACGTTTGGTTACCCACCGGTCCGGAGTGGCCTCTTCCCTGGAATGAGTGACAGCCTCCAGCGGAGTTACACTCTGCTGCAGGGGCCTGCCCTCGATCCGCTCACTTTCAGCATGATGGGAAACTTACAGCAGGTCATGCGACGCCGTTTTCTGCTCAGTGAAGAATCTGGGTCTGATGGCGATTGGCAAGAGGCGGAACTATACGAGTTCTGTAAATGCGTAATGTTTCAGACCACATTTAACACGCTATATGGACATTCATCAGATCTGCGTCTGGATCAGCTGCGAGAGGACTTTGAGAAGTTCGATGCCATTTTCCCTTTACTAATGGCCCGTGTTCCCATCACCTTGCTGGGAAAAACCAAAGAAATTCGTGAGAAGCTGACAAGATTTTTCTATCCTCAAAGAATGGCAGAATGGAGGGCTCCATGTGAGTTCATACAGACCCGAAAGGCTCTGTTCCAGGAGTATGACGCGCTTCAGGACAGAGATAAAGCAGGTGACTTCCACATGCATGCACACAAACATACACCCTCATACAGAGAATCTAAAATCCTTTTTGCGGGGCCCACATGTGACTGTGAGGCCTGTAGCTGATGGTAAATGTCCATAAAAAAAAAGTATAATAATTTTCCCAACATAACATGAAGAACCCTGGTCTTCAGATTTTGTACACCAAAAGAGATTATTAAATATTAAGTAAATGTACCATAATTCTCGCAAAACTATACACCGTCTTAAGTCTCACAGTTAGTTGTAGTCTGTATGGTTTAGATTCAATAAAATTAATCAGATCATAAGAATAATTGGTCCAGGAATCTGACTACTAGTTGCGCTGTCTGTTTTCTGCTTAAGATTGACAATAATTAGAGCACTATGAAATAAATTGTACCTTTTTTGTCATTGTCATTTTTGTAGACTCTGCTTTAATGGTTAAATAAAATTTTATTAATAAAAATGCATGCCTTAAAGCACGAAGCTTCCTCAATTTATCATCAATTTATTAAAAGTTGAACAAAAATTAAATTTTTAAGGTCTTATGAAATGTTGTTTTTTTTTTTTTTTACAAAATTCTGTTTTCCAGTAATTTTTTTGGTTTCTATTTTAGTTAACACTTGTTTCATTAAATTATTGTTTCATTAACTTTTAGTGATCAAAAACATCACTAATTAATTTATTTGATAAAAAGTATTAATTATTATTAAATGTTTTATTTTGAATGCAAATTTTATTAGTAGTAATAGTAAGATTATACGCATTATACATTCTATTTTTATGACCTGATTTATGATGTATGACTAGAGGAACTGATTGGGAGAGAGAGATGGGGGGGAAAGGTCCATGAGGTGGGATACAATCTCGGGACACCCATAGTGCATCTTTGTCCCACACACACATACTTTAGTTTCAGTTTTAGTAAAAAAAAAAAGAAATTGATCCTTCAAATAAAAATGTATTTTATTTCATGAAGTTGCCAGGGCAGTATTTATTGTCAGACATTGCTGATTTGACTCGTTTTAATTAATCATAATCTTGACAAACAGCTTTGGAGATTTCAGTGTTTCCCCATTCAAGTATAAAAGACTTGTAAATGCCTGTTGCCCACATTAAATTCCTGCCCTGAGGTGTTACAGAGTTGACTGCTGATTTCTGGCTTGTAAGTTGACTTTTATTAAAGGGTCTTTTTGCTGTCAGTTTCTGTCTGAAGCAGGATGTGCTTGAACAAATATAGTATTACACATAATGCAAACTCATCATGACTGTGCTGCATTGGTTTGGACCAGTGCCCAATGGTTTACACACGCATACACTTAGCTTCTTTTTGTCTCTCTCCACAGCACATCATTTTGCCATGCTGTGGGCATCAGTGGGAAACACTATCCCAGCAGCCTTCTGGTGTCTTTACCACCTCATCTCCTGTCCGGAAGCCCTTGAAGCAGTGAGAGCAGAGATACTCAATGTGGTTGGAGAGAAGATCATGCAGTTGGTCTTTGAAGAAGACATCACAATTACACGACAGCAGCTAGAACAGATGGTTTACCTTGGTACCACACACACACTCTTTCATAGTAACCCAACAAACAAATCAATTATTGTCTATGCAGTGCTATCGATTTGTAATTACTGTGCCAGTGTTCAATGATTCAGACTGTCTATTTCTCTCTACAGAGAGTGCAATAAACGAGAGTTTACGTCTCTCCTCTGTATCAATGAACATCCGTGTGGTTCAGGAAGATTTCTGTTTGCGTCTGGATGCCCAGCATACAGTCAACCTACGAAAAGATGACATTGTTGCTCTGTACCCACAAACCACACACCTCGACCCTGAAATATACGATCAGCCTCAGGTAACATGCTTCTGCAGCTGCTTAGATCAGTGATTCTCAACCAGAGCGCCTCTTACTTCAATCCTGATTAATTATCATCAATGCTGAAGGCAATTTTTGCTGCTTCATATTATTGTGGAAACTGCAATACATTACCATTCAAAAGATTTCCAAGAAGAAATTAATAATACTTATTACTAAATTGATCAAAAATAATGACTTGAAAAGAATGGTTCTACAAGTTTCTATTTTGAATAAATGCTGTTTTTTTTAATTGTTTTATTCATAAAGGAGAGCTGAAAAAAAATTATGAGGATTTCCACAAAAATATTAACCGTTTTCATCATTGATGGTATTAAGAATTATTATTAATAATTGAGTAGCAATAATAACTGAGCACTAAATCTGCATATTGTAATGATTTCTGAAGGATCATGTGACACAGAAGACCGGAGTAATGACTGCTAAAAATTCAGCTTTACCATCACAGGAATAAATTAAAATGTATTACTCTTACAAATAAATCCTTAACAACTAGAAGTCACAACCTTTGAATACTGTAACGGACGATGTGGGACTTGAAGTCAAAAAGTTGAGAATCACTGCTCTAGATCCATCTAGCAGACTTCATTTTAAACATACCTGTTTATTGTTAGAAAACATATTTATTGAAATGTCTTTTGTGTGTGGTTTCTTGTAGCGCTTCCAATTTGACCGTTTTGTGGAGGATGGGAAGGAAAAAACAGATTTTTATAAATGTGGCCAGAAGGTTCGGTACTATCGCATGCCTTTCGGCTCTGGAGCCACACAGTGTCCAGGGCGTTTTTTTGCGATGAATGAGCTGAAGCAGTTTGTGTGTGTGGCTTTACTCATGTGTGAAATGCAGTTGCTGGAGAACCAACAGGAGGTGATGCTAGATAACAGCCGTGCTGGTCTGGGCATCATGCCACCTGCTAATCAAATCACTTTCAGATACAGAACCAGGAAACCAGGGGAAAATATGAAGAGGGAGGAATGAACTAAATGAATAGAGAGAGACTGTTGTCTGTTCAGTTCTTAGGTATTTTCCTCTCATTTTTTTCACAGGGTGTATGCAAATATATATATAAAAAAATCATCAATAAAAATAACACTGCCATGGAAAAATCTCATATTTGTATGAGCTAAACATACAGTATACTGTACACTGCAGTTGGGATCATGGTTGATTCATTACAGTGAACCGCTTTCTATGTAAATGTTACTGTGACATAAGGACAGCTTTTCAAACATCTTACCTCTCATAAATCAATTTTATGCTATCACTCTGTGTAAATAATTACAAACTCATAAAGTGGCAAAGGCTGTACATGCCAGTCACAGGATTAAATGCACTGCAGTCTGCAGCTCATCATCTAGAGTACACTAATCATTTCTTGAGTCCAGCTTTGAATATTGAAAGGTGAATGTTTCTGCCGTTTTGTTAATTTTTTTTAACTCTTAGAATTAGATCAGGGTTATTCAGTGTCAAAAAAAATTGATTGAATAAACAAATTGCTGTTTAAAAATTTGGGATCAGTAAGATTTTTAGGTATTTTTGAAGTCTCTAGGCTCATCGAGGCTAATTTAAATTTGTTTTAATTAAGTTTCTATTTTAACAAGTAATTTATTTCTGTAGTGGTAAAGCTGAATTTTAGGCAGCAGTTATGCTTGCTTAGTAAAAGTATTTAATAAAAAAAAAAAAAAAAAAAAACTTACTGACCCTAAACCTTTGCATAGTATTGTACACAAATTATTACTCATTTATTGGTTGATATTAGTTTTTTTATATCACTACTGGTCAGTATTCTATATTTTATCAGTCGATATTGTAAATTTTATGCATACTCATTTAGATATAAACAAGCTTTGCTGTGATATAACGTGTTATGAAATTTCATCTTAAAAAACATAACCATTTAATAACATTGTAAAGCACAATCTTTAGCATATCTTACCAAGAATATCCATTTACTTCAATACTATTAACAGTATACAGGATCTGCTGATACACTTGTTGGCAAGTTCAAATACAGTTTGGACAAAGAAATCAGACAAAGGCATCATGGGACACTCAATAATACTTTACTGGAATGTTGGAGAGACAGTATGTGCAAAATGAACAAATGTAACATGCTTCAATTGCGACCGTACAACACTGTAATAAAAATAAAAGACCTCCACGATCTCAATGTGACTCAAGTTTCTTTCTTTTTTTTTACACTAAAAATTGTAACTGCACTTTAAAATAAATACGTTTACTCTCACAAACCACAATTAAGATTAAGACAATTATTTGTGCATATTAGGCTGCTGCCACCTTTTCAGAGATTAAATCAGATATTTTCAACAGGTGGACACCAGGTAAGCAAAATTCATGGTCGATGAACAACGTTAGTAGACGTTATTGTGGAGTGATGTTTTTAGTAGTGATGGAAAAACTTGTTACTGCATTGTCCTCAGGTCAGAAGCCAATGTCAAGTTGTATCTTATGCTCAAAAACAGCAATGATAAGCATGATGCCGAAGCCCAGGAGAATCCCAGCATTCTGCAGGAGAAAGAAGCCATAGTGGCTGAAGCCTGCTTCACTCGCATCATTGTGTAACATCTCCGGTACCTACAAAATACAAAAAAGGGTACATTTTAGAGATCACGATTTCAAGTAGATAAACATGAATGATCATGTGTATGTTACAAATACATTTTTTATTCACATTTACATCATACATAATTAGATACTATACATGTTGAAAATAAAGAGGAAAAGTGTTGTTTTGCAATTATTTATATAATACTACAGTGTTTATTAATATTTTGAAAAGGTAGTTTGTAATTGGCTAATTTTGTGTGTTTTTATTTTTAGACAGTAAATTTGAACATCAACATAAACTTAATTCAGTTTGATTTTAGTTTTTATTTAATATTAATAGTTGAGCCCTCCTCAATCACAGCATTTCTCTATTTCTGTGCTACTCACCATGTCCACAAGAGCGACGTACATGAACAACCCAGCCGTGAGAGCAAAGATCCATGTCGCAACATTTTCGGCATAATGACCGATCAGAATGCCTGTGATCATGCCCAAATATCCCATCAGGGCTGAAAGCAGATTGTACAAGATGGCCTGTCGTACTGACATGCCTGCCTTCAGCAAGACTGCAAAATCACCTGTGTAAAAGACGAGGATAACGCAGATGAGTGAGAACAAGAAACATTTCACAGCAATTTGATGGACAACAACCTGAATTCTGATTCCTTTGCTAATTCCATACACTGTTTCTCATCATGGGGACAGTTTTGTTTGTGTTTAGAAATGTATCCATGTCTTACCAAGCTCATGTGGAAGCTCATGGCAGAACACAGCGACTGAGGTACTAAGACCACTGGACAAACCTTCAGTGAACGCCGCCCCTGAAATACAAAATCACACATAATCTGTAAATGCTGTTCCAAAGCAGAGTCTGTCTTGGTAAGCATTTTTTTTTTTCAATAATCTTTTTCAATGTGAAAATTACACATCAATTTGAAGATACGTACAGTATATATACACATGCATGTTTATGCATAATACAAATTCTTAATACAAATTAAGAATTTATATTTTTATTTATATACATTTCAAAATATATTTAAAATATTAAAATAAAACTTATTACATTCTATTTTTATAATATTTACTGTTATTGTATATTCATTATTCATATATAAAAGGCAGTTCAAAAGGGCCCTAATAAGTTTATTCCAGTCCTGTATATTAGAGACTGTTTGCATAAACTTTTTTTTTGTTGTTTCATTTGTTTTATGTGTGTGTAAAACATACCTATGGCAAGTCCGTCACTGAAGTTGTGAAGCCCGTCTCCCATGATGACCATCCAGGCGAGCGTGGCCACGCCGGCCTCCTGGAAGTGCTGGAGTGAGTAGGAGTGTATGTGTCGGTGCGTGTGTGTGTGCGGGTGGTGGTTCTGGGAGTGGTGGTGGTGCAGTATGTGGTGATAGTCATGGTGATGATGATGTTGCTCATCTGATTGGCCAACAGTGTCATGGAAGTGGGAGTGGCATTTGTTTTCACAGTCAACATCGTTGTAGATCTCTGCCCCCAACATCACCTCCTCTTCCTCTGCAACACCCCTAACCGCACTTCCACCATTTGTTTCAGCAGCTGATGTTACAGAATTACCAGAATCATGTATGGCAGTTTCATTTTGACTGCATAAACATTAACAAGCATCAAAAGTTATGTTACCCTCAATCGTCTTGACGTCATTGTCTTCTAATGATGGCAGTTTTTCAGATTCCAAAACTTCTGTGTGGAAATCAGCACTCTTTTGCACCTGAAAGCATAGAAATAATATTTTAAATGACAGAAATTTAAAGAACAACTCTATGAAACATCCATTTCATTATAACATTTTAGAAATTAATACTATGATTTAAAAAATGGCTAAAAGTAGAATGTGAATTATGTGACTATATCATGAAATAGGAGACTTGCTTTTCTGACCTTCTGTTTTTTGTCCTTGTACATTTTGCCGAGGGTCAGGAAGTGTTCGATGAGGAACATGATGTAGACTCCGCTCAGAGCTGTGAGGCCGGTCCACACCGGCCGAAGGGAATCCTCTTCCACCTCTTCACCGTGGTGATGATGCTCAGAGTGGCCGTGCTGGTGATGACCCCGAGACTGAGAGACGCCAATCAAAGGTCAAGACATGCCTTTGACTTTTTATTTTGTAAAACAGATAATTTAAAAAAAAAAAAAAATTTGTTTTTTTTGTTTATGTAATTTACACTTTTATTCACCAAGCTTGCATTAATGGATCAAAAGTTAGAGGAAAGACATTTAGAACATACAAATGTATCTCAGTTAAAAAAAAATTAAGCAGCACAGCTGTTTTCAGCATTGGTAATAATAAGAGATGTTTGGTTGAGTATCAAATCAGCATACTGGAATGATTTTAAAGAGTGATTTCTCAAGTGCATGATTTGTAAAATAATGTGACACTTAAAACTGGAGGAATGATTCAGTTTTGCATCACATGAATACATTAGATTTTAAAATTCAACAGCAAAAAGAAACATTTTTCAATTAGGAAACAGATGTTTTTAATTGTAATAATATTACTTTTACTGTTTTTTTGTTGTTGTTGTTGTTTTTTTTTATTAAATGAGCAGACTCATTATATAATCAGACTTATATTTCAAAAGTCTTACTGACCCCAAATGTTTGAATGGTAGTTTAAGTGTATTTGTACTGTATGCAATCGCAGGTGACTTCCCATGATTCAATCATATTAATAAAAACACAGACAAAACAAAAACATTTGAAAGTAAGTTTGTATCTTACATGTGGTATAAGGTGGAGGAAAGCATCTCCACTCAGAGTTCCCACTGCAAGGGCCACCAGGAAGCTCAGCAGGAAGTTGAAGCAAACTCTGTTCATGAGTGGGATCAAAACCACACCAACTAACGCCAGCAAACTGATCAAAGTGATGGAGAGAAACCCTCCTACCCATGCTGTAACACAAACACACAATTTTTTTTTAAATTGTGGCTGCATTTTTCACAGTAGTACCACACATTTGTTATTTTTGTGGTATCAGTGGATAATGGAAATTTAATTGCACGTGATCATTTTTACATTGATTACCTTAGCCATATTTTAATGCTCAATCAAATTTTATCTTGAAAACACCAATAATTTAATAACACTGTTTAATGTAATCTTTAGCAAATCCCAAAATGTCATGTCTAAATTTAATTAAATACTGATTGGATAAATTTTTAGTGTTTTGTTATTTAGACAAATAGTATAGAATTATAATTTTGTACATTTATTGATGATCAATTTTTTTTTTATAAATTATCAACTTATTTTCATAGTGTGCATTTATGTATACATATTTATGTATAATAACTAAACCAATAGGACTCCCATAGTGTTACGATTTTCTTTGGCATAACTTAAATTCAAAATGTAATTTGCATAAATAGATGGCACTTAACAAATATAAATGAATAATCAACTAGATCTCAAAGGATATTAAATAACACATACTTACCAATGCTAATTGAATAATTCCTTGGACTTTTGCCATTGGTGTGATTTTGTAGATGATGATTGTGATGATGGTGGTGGTGGTGGTTGTGATGATGGGAATGATCTGGAAAAAAGTAAACCATTATACAGATTCTGCTGATCAAGTATTGTGATTGTGTCACAAAAACACAGCTTTAAGTAAATTCCATCCTCAAAAGCTCACCTGAATGGTCAACATCATGCAAGAGGCAAGAATTGGAATCAATCTGCATGAGAAGGGCAGGGCACAGGTAACTGAAGTCCTTGACAGAGAGACCCCTTTCCTTCGTCATGCCATGTGACTGCAGGATTGTGGACGCATTTTGACACTGAAAGAGACATTTAAAATTTTTGTGAGTGGAGTGTGTCAGGGATTTGCAAGGGTCTGTGGAAAAGCTTAGAGAAAAACTTTGCAATATAGAAAATTAAAAATGAGAAAAATGTTTTATATATATATATATATATATATATATATTACACAATACACACACACAAAAAAAGCATTTTAATAAATAGCTGTTTGTGTACCCCCAGATTCGAATGATCAAGTCCATGTTGATCATGGTCATCTTCTGCATGGGTGGGTGTGTCCTCAGTCTGGTGGGTGTGGTTATTTGCCTGGGTGGAGTTAAAGGAAGCGTGGTCCTGCGTTAAATCATAGTCAGCGCTACGATTGGTCCGCCGAGATTTTGTGACGTAAGACGGTGTGGTCAAGTCCTGATTCATCTTCATGTAGAGATTGTGATGGGCATCGGACTGGCTTTTCTTCCCAGAGGCGGGATCGGGCAGCACTTTAGGGATGGGGTCACTCTTCTCCACGTTATGGTCAATACCTCCCTTCTTGCTGGTGGCGGGATGTGAGAGTGTGGTGAGTTTGTCCACATGAGCGTGCCCGTGATCATGTGCATGTGTGTGATTATGTTCATTGCTATGGTGATGCACCATCACTTTTCGGATTCGGTCTAGCCCCACCCTCTTTAGTAGGTTGTACAGGCCTTCTAAGGAGATGCTCCCATTATGCCCATACTTGTCAAACAAAGCCTTTAGGTGGCGCTGCTGTGCCTGTTCTGCCACCTGAACATCAGTCTCAATGGCCATTTGACAGTCTGTACCTGCCCCCACTGAACATGCCCACAGCAATGTCAGTGAGATCACTGACAAGAGGCGTGTCCACCTGCCAATCATACTGCTATCCTGAAACAAAGATATTACCATTATTATAACACTGCTGTAATATCACAATGCCAACATTGCAATTTTGAAACAGAAAAAAAGCTTTGAAAAAAATATTTTTTAATGCCTCCTCTGTCAAAAAAAAAAACATTTTATTATTAAAAATAAAACGATAGAATTAATAATAGTTTTTGAACTACATTTAGTTAGTATAAACACAGTACATTGTCAAAATAGTTGGTCACATTCACGAACTGTATACACAAACAAATTATGTTTCCTCAATTACTTTTAGCCAAATGTATACAAAATGTATGATTAAATATTAATGACAACTTTAATAAAACATAGACAGAAATTGCATACTCTGAGTGGCTTGATTAGCATGTTAGGATTTGATTTTATATAGAGATATTTAATCTTCAGTGCTGTAGGAAAGGTTGTGCGGGAGTCCCATATGGATATAGTTTGGGCGTGTTTTATGGAAATTACAAACTTTATGCAAACAAATTCACTAACGTATACACACATGTTGTGAAAGTGCGTTAATATTTCATGAGAATTTACGAAATACGAATAAGAACTTACCTATGAATACATATAATTCACGCAGTTATTTGTATATAAGACCCCATTAGTTTTACTGTTAGTTACTGTACAGATGGAACATACATTTAAAACTAGCTGCACAATCATATCAGAAAGGTATGCCATTTGTTTTTAAAATTGTAAATAAAAAAGTATTGGGACACCGTATTCGTGAAATACGGCATATAAACTGAATTCACGTGCTTCTGAATAGTGTTGACAAAAGTGTAAAAGTATCATGTGTCATAATCAGGTGAGTTTTGTTCTAATGCACTTCCATCAATCACAGCTGTTTACACACACTAACTGAAACAAGACAACGCTACGTTTTCTCCGTTAAAGGCGTTTCGTACTGGATTGCAGAGTCAATTTCGTTTATATTCTAAGACCTATGAAATCTTTACTTGTAAATTTATCAGACGCATCAGAAGTGTTGTGGAGGAACAAAAGGCGTCACGTGGCCTAGTTTGTAACCTTTCTGCACATCGAATTTCTCCCGTGATAACTGTGTGTTTACACGCGTAACGGACGGATCATACATCAAAACAGCTTACCGGGAGTCCACACGCGCTCCACGCTCGAAAGTAAGCGCGTTATAGACTGCGATTTTGCACACAACACCACGAGCACCTCGACCCCACCGTGTGCAAAGAAACGTCATCACAAAACCGGAAACAGGGATACAACTCCAACCGGAAACTAACAATTACATTTTATTTTATAATTATTAGATTGTGTTTTATTAATGTCTACACCTACACCTACCCCTTACAATAATGAAAAAATAGTAATTATTTTGTTAATTAAATCTCACTAGATTTGTAACGTACATCATTTATAAACCCAGGATAATTCATCAACATATTTCTAAGTAAGCTATTTGTTGTACATCGCGACTTTAAAATAAAAGTTCAAACCCTGGCTCTGAGTGAGTTTTTATGTGGCCAAATATTAAAATGACATTGATTTAAAGGTCCTTGAATCACGCTGTAAAGTGAAACATGCTCAGGCCGTTAGCGCCCTCTGCGGGTATTTGTTATAATACATAATACATTTAAGTTGGTTATGTTCATATTTTGTGTAGGGATATTGCATTATTGCATTATGTAGGACTGTTTTATCAGTGTTGTTCAATAAAACCATGTAAAAACTTGGTTTTGATACTTTATTTGAACCAATTATTGAACCAATTATTATTTCCACATTGTTAGTTTATATATAAATAGTCATAGACTGTTTTTCACTTAGGACTTATTGTAGGCTTTTATTGTAGGATTTTAGTCCTTGTAAACCAAAAAAGTAGTGCTTGAAAATTCCTTGAAATTCCTCGAACATGATACCTGAACACACACACACACCCAGCAACAAAATCGCACACAAATACACTCGTGTTAACACAGGTGTTTATTTAGCTATTTATGAAGACATATAGTCTTCCCCAAAAAGAAAACCATATTTTTAGAATAAAAAAAAAGAAACATAGCCTATGTACTCTGTCAGGGGTTTTCTAGTTGTTTTCGAGAGATAATTAAACAGATAAAATTATTCATATTTTTATTAAGTATTTTTCAGTAGTGGTTAGAGAAAAGTCACCTTCTTAATAAAATCAACATTTTCTAGGTAAAATATTTCTCATTCGGTTTTGCACAGTAACAGTAGGCTATAAAATAATTTAATCTAAATGCAGTTGTATATACTATAACATTATAAATGTATCTTTTTACATATGGGCCTACTGCACTTATGGTTCAGAAATGGGCTTTTCACAAAGAAATCATAATATTGTGTATTTGGCATCAAAAAATTTCAACATTCCAGGAATAATGAGCTCTGTTGTGTTGCGTTTTTAATAGCCTCTTTGGCCATTACACCAATCACATCCATCCCAAATATGATTATCTCTTTTGTGTGTGACGTTTAGGACCCCCTTCCTAAAATATAAAGACAGCTAACATAGTGTAATAAAAAAAAGTATTGTGTATTTTAAAATTGAATTGCAATTTATTGTTTTATAGGCATATTCTATGATTATTATATATTAAGTATAATTTATTTATACTGTTACAAAGCCAAAGCAAATAAATTAGTAGGAAGAAAAAAACATCCAAGAAAACACTGACTGTATCGTTTGCACTATAGGTTAGTTACTCTATAAGGTTTCACGTGATCATAGTCCATCTCGTGTTGTTGATGTGGAATCTTATAGCTACTTCTCTCCGTTTTCCCTCCTTCCCTCTGTTTTTGTGTCCGTCTGCTTGTTTCTTAGCGCAGATGAAAGGTATAGTGAAGGAAACTGAGACAGACTCTGCGCGAGCGACACTATAGGATAATTGGAGCGCGTGAGCTGGTGTGATGCGTCTGAAGGTATCGGGTCACTGGCCCTTCTATCAGATGGACCGATGACAAGAAGAAATGAGCCATAGCAAGTGCAGCATCAGCTTTCATATGAATGAACAGTTCCGCGTCATTTGGCGTACCAGTCGCGCGGAATCCTCGCAATGAGCCGCATTATGTCCGGTGGCTCGTGCGCTGCAGGTGCTGGATGTCGTCTCGCGATGTTCGGGCTGCTGGTCCTCGTGCAGATGCCTGGGGCCCTGACGTCCGACACGGATAGCGACTGTTTATCTGAAGATGGCAAAGGATGTCATGGTACGCGAACACAGAAATACATACAAGTCTTTATTTACTGCTGGGGCGGACTGTTTTTAAATGAAACTGAATATAAATAGGCTATGTATAGGCTAATCCCTTTACCTAATCCAAGCCATTAACGTGCACTGGCATTTTCACGAGTAAATTTATATTAAAAAATGAGGTTTTAAGATTTTACCGTTTATGAAAATCCCTTGCTGAAAAACAAATATGCTAAAATATTCAAATGTGGTCAAATGTGGACACCGTCCTTGTTGGAAATGCATGGAGTTTTTTTATTATTATTATTATTAGCAAAATTTACATTTCAAGTAGGCCTACCTAAAATACAACATTTGGGAACAAAACAAATTAAAGAAAGAACAATTAAATACAATTTACAGTTAAATCTTTTTGTTAAAAATTGTTCTTATTTGGGATGTTTTTAAAGCTTTTTTATTGGTGAACATTTTTTTAAACGATGATTTAAACAAAAGTCATAAGCAAATAGGTGGATTGCTTGTTTTTTTATTTTTATTTTTTTATTTACCCATTATGCAAATTAAGTTTGAAACATATATCTCCCTAATGCCAGAAAAATCACAGTGAAAAATAACCTTAATATCTCTTTTTTTTAAATTAAGACAGAAATGTTTGGTGCATTTTTTTTTTCAGTAAAATGTTTAACTTAACTATTCATTACAAGGTAATAATGATTAAATATTTTATTATTAAACAAATAGGCCTATTTGTTGGGTGCTCTTTTGAAAATTAACATTCAGGTATACATGGAGGTTTTTCAGTTTGACCAATTACGAAAATCCTCTGCTGGAAAAAATGAATAAGCAGGGTAAGAGTAAATAGTTTAGTTTAAAATGGTTCCCAAAGCCCCTCTACAATGAGCCAACAAACCAGCCTGTTTAGTTTGAGACACTAACTAAGACCATCAATGTGTTGCAGGCTGGTTTAATATGTAGACTTTTCTTTGTTGTGACATTCAGATGTGATGGTCATATATTGACCCTCATTCACTTTAAGCATGTTTACACTTATCAAAAGAGATCAATGCTTTGATAAAGCTTTCCCCTTACTGTCCTGATCTGATAAGTATCTGTGATGTATAGGTTTTCAGGTTGTACTTTCTCTGAAAATAAACACATGCACATGATGACTGACAGTTGTGTGTTTTGTTTTAGGTCTGTCTGAGAAGAAAAGTGACCTTCATGTGTGTGATGAATATAGTTGTTCTTTTGGAGGAATATGCAGGTACAACGGATCACACCTGGAGTGTCTTTGTCTGTATCAGGTTTGTTTTGTTCTGCTGCAATGGATGATGCTAAGCTCTCAATTATTGTCTTGATTCCAACAGTGACATAGTTACTGTCTCATGCAGCTTTCAGGAGTAACTGTTTGTTTCTTTCAGTGTCCACAGAGCTTTGCTCCAGTATGTGGGTCCGATGGTAACACGTACCATAGTGAATGTTTCCTAAGACAAGCTGCCTGTGAACAGCAGACCGCAATCACTGTCATTACTGAAGGACACTGTCACGCAGGTTAGCAAAAATACTACATCAAATGCTTTACAAAAATAGCAGTTAAACACAGTCATTGCATCTCACTTAACAATATACAAACATTTTTGGCTCTACATTGATGTTTTACTTTGAAAATCTGCCAACATACAATCCTTTTAACAACTGAGTAGTTTGGGCTGTTAGTATAAGAAACAGTAGTGAACCCACACACAAACTCACAAAAATATTCAGATGTTCAGCTTGTTTTGTCAAATAACTAATGTTTGTATTGCATATTTTGTCACATTACTGACATTTTTTATATTGAATAATTGCAATCTATGTGTAATCCAGAATTTTAAAACCAATAAACAGATGTGGCATTTTACATAATGTTTATGTTTATCGCTTTTCTCAGATGCTGAGTCGGCATCAGGAGACACAGGTATGTCATCATCATCATCATTATTATTATTTATTCATGTATTATTAATATTATTTGCTATCAGAGTCAACATCTAATGTTTTAAGCATTAATGGTTCGGAGACATAGAAATTATCTAAATTTATTGCCATGTGATATTAAAGTTGGCATGAAAATTCACCATAGTATTCTCAGTGCACGTTATTAATCTTATTGGGATTGATTAATCCGTGCATATGTTTCTTTTTTTTTTTTACATTTTAACCTCTGTCATATTTCAATCTTCTGTTAAAATGACAGATTTATTTTTGTCATGTATGCCAGGCTTCTCTAATCATCTGCTTAAACCCTGGCTTTTTTTTTTTTTTACAACCGACTTTAAGGTGCAGAACTGGCAATCAGCAACTTATTTATAGAACCAAATCTCACCTTGATTATTTGTTTGTTTGTTTGTTTGTTTTTTTAAATTGTTTCACACAAATGTACATCACAAACGGAACCCAAAAAGAAAATGATATGTGGCTTTCAGCACACTGTAAGTCATGTGTTAATGTTTGTGTGTAGATCTGGAGAGCTCAGGACTGGAGCCCAGTAGATTCTCCAAGTGTTCCAGCTGCAAATTCGGAGCAGAGTGTGATGAAGACTCTGAAGGCATTTGGTAAGTCAACATGATTTGTGTTTGTATACTACAGAGCAGAAGGGCCTAAACATTTCATCAGCCAAATCCCTTGACGTCAAATATATATTTGATATTAGATGTTCACAGGAAAGTACCCCATTTTCCATGTTCATATTTCAATAAATTCCCATTGGGATTTCCCTTTTGTGAAATCCTGCTATAGAGACAAACATGCAAGTAATATACATTTTCTGTGCAGGTGTGTGTGCAACATAGACTGCAGTGGATATAATATGAATCCAGTGTGTGGATCAGATGGACAGTCTTACAGTAACCCATGTCAGATCAGAGAAGCATCCTGCTTGAAACAATCTCAGATCGATGTCAAATATCTTGGACAATGTCCAGGTAAACACACACATGTACACAAACAAATCACATATCAGTAAACGGATATAGAGACAATATTTACTGTAATCAAAATGACTCTGTGTTTGATCCATCCTATAGATTCAGTGGATCTAGTGGGCGGAGTCAATGTGGGCGGAGCAATGCCCTGTTCTGAAATCAACAGCAGCTTTTGTCTGCATGGAAACTGTGAGATGAAAAATGACCTGGCAACGTGCAAGTATGATCCACAAACACGCACAAGTCATGTATTGTAGTAAATATCAAATTGGATGTACAAATAAGGGGTTATAGGCGTATGGGGTTAATACATTTTGGTATTGTTCTTTAGGTGTGATCTGGGGTTCTCCGGTGTGCAGTGTGAGCAAAGAGACTTCAGTGAACTGTACGTGGTTCCCAATGGCCAAAAGATTCAATACGTCCTGATTGCTGTGATCATCGCTGCTGTACAGATTAGCATCATCATTGCGATCGTAATATGCATCACAAGGTAAAAGTCACCTCACATGCACACAAGCCTTCACCAAATAAATGCTAATATAAAAATAATCAAACGTGTCACACACTCACCTGTCCTCAAACTGTTGTTTTTAGGATTCATCCAAAAAAGCCACGAGGTCGGCTTCAGAAACAGAACCTGGGACACTTTCCCAAAGATGGAGGATGCATGATTGAATAGCTGCTGATTACTTTAATACAAACACACAAACAACTGCACAATTATCTTTTGACGTTAGTATTTGAGTGGCCTTATTTCACCCTGTCACCATGATCTTTTTTGTTTAAAAATCTCTTTCCACTTTTCTCTCCCCTTCTTAATTCTGCCTTTTTTCGTCTCTCTCCCTCACTTTCTCAGTAGTCCGAATGCAGTAATCCACATGGTGAAATGTTTACATTAGTAGATAATTACATTTTCTGAACAAAATTGAAGTGGTTCTTGTCATGCAAAACATCCTAGCATGATACTAGAATGTTTGTATGTATATTTTTGAGGAGATTGTTTGTTATAACATTCATTAACTATAAGATTTATGACTGGAGGACAATATAATGGGCCTAAAAATCCCATTGATTTACACATACCTGAGGGCCCAGAGCCATATATAGGGACCAGAATTATTTCAATACTTTGTGGTTGACTTTATTAACTTTGGCCAGTAAACATCAACCCAGAACACTATTACAACCACATAGAAATTTGCTTAAAAAAAAAAAAAAACTTGCAGAAAGCCTTAGCAACTACATAGTAATGTCCTGTCAACCACATACACAATATAAAATAGCTGAGGGTCAGAGGTTAAAGCAAATCAGAGAATGCTTGTGAAGCTCATTCTTGCTATAATCTCTTGATTTCTATTTATACTTTGCCTTCTATCCATCTTATTTTTAACGTAAGTGTGGGTGTGGCCATTTTTAACAAGAATGTGCAAGGTTTCTGGTGTCCGACAGTTTTTTCAACTGTACATAAAATCTGTCTATTTTGCAGCTTGATATTACAAGCCAGTATTTGTTATTTTATTTTTACATGTATTATTGTAATCATAAATACACTGGTTTGTTTACTGCACTTTGTTATTCTTCTAGGTGTTTTTTTTTCACATAATGGCTAATATTGAAAGTTTTGCTCATTCACAGAAAATAGCTTACTTCCATGTAAAAGAAAAAAAGGTGAAAAAGTTTGGAAAAACATTACAATCCTTTCATTCTGGAAACAAAGCAAAAGTGAGTTTTATAGCAGCACAATCTAAAACCAGGTAAAACAAAACCTCTTCCCACCGAATCTCTGTAAAGCGGGTTTTCATAATGTGTGACTGTAAAATTCTGTCTGTTTATCAGTCAGTTTATCTTCTAAAGTCAGTCTGTAAATCAAGTGACTTGCTATTATGAGAAGGTCTATATAATTTTGCATGTCAAATCTGTAAATTCAACAAAAATGTATAAATTGGGTTTAAAGAAAAACTTTCTTTATCTGGGTGGTTTTTTTTATCTCTACCATACTAGTGTATTTCAGTGGCTCAAAGTGCATGCTGGGAGATGCAGTTTTTTTGAATGTCAGCTTGCCTGAATGTGAGGTCGTAGGTCAAAACACCAATGCGGAACACCTCCAAGGTCAGTTTACACTGTGTGTGTGTGTGTGCTCCACAGCTGTTGGCTTCAGTTGAGTTGACGGTATGCAACAGGGGGGTGGATTTATAAAAGTAAGTGCACCTCACCATGCAAACACTCACAATTGCACTCTAGATCAATGTCATTGTCATTTTAGCTATTTCAGAGCTGAGAGAGTGACACGTATTATGCATATCCACAAGACTCCCTGACACATGCACACACTATGGGAATGTTTGAATTAATGGGGCTTTCCAATGCTTCTGTGATACAGCTTCCAAAAATGTCTTAGTATCCTCTTACAGTTGTATTTATATCCATGCATTTCTATCTGTGTGTGTGAACAGGGGTGGAGTTTGTCAGATTCCACTGGGGTCTCTCTCTTGGAGTGTCAGTTTCTCTCTGTACTGTGTGTTTGATTCCGTCTGTCCCTTTACCCATCTCTGGCCTGATAGCTTTACTTTCAGGGACTTGTGAAAGGGAGAATCAGAGATGGAAAAGAGAGGAGATGTAATGCTGGGGGTTGAGGATGAATCCGGGCAGCCTGTCTCGGCCTTGTCGATTCTCTCCCTGCTGGAACGCGTGTCTACGATCATCGATGGTGTTCAGGCCAGCCAGCAGCGCATGGAGGAGCGTCAGCAGCAGCTAGAAAGCTCAGTGAGCGCCGTCCAATCCGATCTTCTCAAACTAGCTCGTGACCATGGCGCCACGGCCACAACCGTTGACAAACTGCTCCAGAAAGCCCGCCGCGTGAGCACGCACGTTAAAGAAGTACGTTCACGTGTGGAGAAACAGAATGTGCGTGTGAAGAAAGTGGAAACAACACAAGATGAGCTGCTCACCCGCAACAAGTTCAGGGTTGTCATCTATCAGGTAAACACATTCCCAACACCTGAAGCATGTGTGTTATGGCCGGGTGACTGAAGGTGTGGCTTTTTCTTTGTGGCATTTAACAGCAAGTTGGCATTGTAATCTCACACAATGCAATAGGGGTGTACTTGAGAATTTCCCTTTTAGAGCAGATTGTCTAACTATATCTGTTTGTGTGTCAGATTAGTGATATAAAGATATTTTGATTTGTCCATTCAAGAGACTTCCAGAAAGAGGGAAACAGTGAGTGACTTTGGGCCTTAAAGGGGGTTATTATGTCATCACGTGGAACACAAAAGAAGATATTTTGTAGAATCTTGGTAACCAAAGGGTTTCAGGTTCCATTGACTTGTATCGTATGGACACAAATTTTACTCCGAATGGCTGTCAATGGGACCCAAACCTTTTGGTCACTACCATTCTTCACAATATCTTCTTTTGTGTTCCAAAAAATATTAGATTTGCAGTGACATGAGGTTGAGTAGATATAACAGAATTTTTATTATTGAGTAGACTATCTCTTTAACCACAGACATTAAGTATTACAGTAAAAGGAACTATTGAATTGTTTCCCAAAAGCAACTATGGTCGCAAGTTCTGTTCTTAACAATAGAGTTCAATGGAACTAATGACTATAGTTAACTAACAATGCTTTTGGGAAATGCACTTTTTGTTTGACTTCTCACTCTGTAGTGCAACACATCATTATACAGAATGAATAATTAGGGAATATGCGTGACATACTAAATTAGTCTAAACTAGGCTTTTAGACAGTGTGTGTGACAAGATCATGTGTGTTTGTGTATGGTTATTCTGAGGTTTCCTTATATAGAGCTGCACACACAGCTGAAGAGACTCTTTAAGGCTATTCCCTGAATAGGGAGTTTATACATACACATACATAGACACCATTCTTACAGACTACAGAAATGCCCTCAAGGGAAGGGTCAACTCATGTAACCAGACTTCAAACTGACATAAAACCTAGTCTCTATTGCTCTGTTGCTAAGAAATGCCCACTTAAACGGAGAAACTCTCTGACCAACTTATAAAGAGACCAGCCACAGTATGATTTGTTTTAGCATTATGTAAACATACTGTAAATTATGTAAAGAATTTAAGTCAAAATAATAAAACGTTAAATTAGTGGAAAGTGTATGTAGGCAGAATTTTTGTGCACCCAAATGCAAAAGTACAGATTATTGTAGGCATAATTCTAAAGCGAAAGAGAGAGAGAGAGAGAGAGAGAGAGAGAGAGAGAGAGAGAGAGAGAGAGAGAGAGAGAGAGAGAGAGAAAGAGAGAGAGAGAGAGAAAGAGAGAGAGAGAATATGATTGATAAGTGAATAACCTTTGTTATAAATATCCTCTTATATGCAACATGGTGAACATTCCAAAAAGTAACAGTTGAAAATATATAGGTAAATTAAAAAAGATCATTTAAACTTGTCAATATTTACTCATCTTCATGTCATTCTAAATCTAGATGACTTTCTTTCTTCTGTGGAGCACAAAAGAAGGTCTCATTTTTGTCCATACAGTGAAAGTCAATGGGGTCCAGTATTGTTTGTTACACCACTGACTTTCACTGTATGGGCAACAGTTAAAATATTCTTCAAAATATCTTCTAGTAAATGAAGACAATTAAGCATGTGAGTTGCATTTTGTAACTGGATCAAGATTCACACCATAACAGCACTGGAAATGTAGGATAATCTTTATGTTTTAATTAACAACAAAAAAAAAAAAAAAATATATATATATATATATATATATATATATATATATATATATATATATATATATATATATATATATATAAATGTAATTTAAATATACATTTCACTCCAAATACTGTATGATAATAAGGAAAATGATGTGTGGTAATCAGCTCAGTGCTTCTTGGATCTAGGTAAATTGCAAGATGCAGCAAAATTGTTAACTGCACTTTCCTTACAAATGTTACTACACACAATTTGATCTACAATTTGAGTGTGTTTTCCTACTGAATAATGTTCACTCCTTTCTGTCTTCAACTGCAGGGTGAAACTGAAGTTCCCTCTGTTGCTGTCACCAAGACTCCTAAGGGGGAGGGGCTTGCTAACTTGGAGGTGGAGCCAGATGAGTATGAAATCCCTGCTGACCTATCATCTGATGAAGAGTACATGGTGGTAGAGGAGGGGGAGTCATCCCGAGGCGCCCGTCTGAAACAGAGCGGGTTAAAAGGCATTGAGAACATCAAAGCTGCATTCTCCAAAGAGAACATGAACAAGACCCGTGAGAAGACACGGGAAAACCTCAGCAAAACCAAGGAGAGCCTGAGTAAGACAGGCCAAACCCTCGGAACCAAATTCAACACCTTGGGTGAGAAGATTGTGCCCCCTGAGCAGCGAGAGAAGATGCGTCAGAGCAGCGAGAGGCTGAAGGAGAACATCGCTAAGAAAGCACCCAATAAAGAATCCTTCAAAATCAAGCTGAAGAAGGAACGCACAGTCGCTGAAGGCCAGGAGGGTGCAGAGGCGGAGCTCGCTGTGACTCCTCCCAAAGGCAGGAAGTCTAGCCCAGATGTGACCTACACAGAGGTGGTTACCGAGAACAAGAGGGAAGGTCCAGTATCAGAGGAGGCAGCGACTCGTATCCAAGACGACTGAAAACAGCAGTGCACCACAGAAACAGTGGAGAAATTAAAGGCTAAAACAAATAGAATGCAAAGAAAGTAATTATTTAGTAAGTGGAAGAGGAAATGTTTCATTAAAAAAAAATGTGCTCCAATATGTGAGAGTGTATAAGTATGTGTATGTTGGGTAGCTAAATTATTCAAAAGATGTGTTTGTATAATTTCTGTTACCGTAAGCCACATGTGAAATATATAAAAATGTGAAAACATATGCTGTCTAATGTGTCCTTTTACTCTGCATTTGTGTCTTAGAGTAAGGAGTGGAAGACTTTGTCCAAAACACTGGTATAAGCTGGGGACTGAAACTCAATTACATTCAGTGAAGATCAGAGAACATTTGGATTGCTAAACATTTGTGTTCGTACACATGCCAGCATCATAGAGACAGAGACTGGTAGAGTGAAAGAAAGATTGACCCATCAGCCAAAAAAAGATCTCTTGGAATTAATCTCAACAGCTGAGCGGCTCTGCCCAGCACATAGCAACCTAACATGAGGAACACACTGGCACACAGTTTATCAAAAGACAACCAAACACTATAATGTTTCAATTCAGCTTTTCGCTTACATAGTTCTTCTGATGTAAAATATTTATATGTGTGTGTGTGTGTGTGTGTGTGAGAGAGAGAGAAATTATAGTATATATTATATACAGTACTGTTCAAAAGGTTGGGGTGAGATTAAAAAAAATTACAAACAAAATGCATTAAATTAATTAAAAGTGACAGTCAAGATGTTTACGTTATTATTATTTTTTGGGGTAATTACTTTAAATTCAGCTTTTCCATCACAATAAAATATAATATATTGTATAAATTACATAAATGACAATAAATAAAATTGTCAATACACGATATTATATTATATTATATTATATTATATTATATTATATTATATTATATTATATTATATTATATTATATTATATTATATTATATTATATTATATTATATTATATTATTATATTGGCGCCGTTTCTTCTCCGCTCCAGCGTGTGGAAGCACTCATAAAACCCGCAAAAAATTTTTTTTACCCAAACATTATTATTAATTGTAAAATAGTGTCGGCACATCAGTGCTATTTTCTTTGCCAATCACATATTTTGTATTATTTGTTATTGCTCGTTGTTTATTATTATCCATCTTGGTTAATTACTTTTATTTTGTTTGATATCGTGTCCGGTGTGTGACGTCATTCCTGGCGACAGTAACTACAACATCCCGAGTCCGCTTTTGCAGCTTGCATATCAGAAACAACGGATATAAAAAAATACGCCGAGAGAAGAAGGAACCTTTACCTGTATTCATATCTGTGTTATTTAAGCGTTTTGAAAGTGAGTTGAGACAGGGATGGCGGAGGAAGAAGAGCGCGGACCCGGTTCGGTTTTTCAGACGTTTGTGCTGATGGAGGATCTTCTGGATAAACTCAAGGTTCTGGATTATGAACAGCATGTTCTGGATAAACACAACATCAAACCCCTTTCCAGGTGAGAGATGTAGAATCGCTAACGTTAATTAAATGTGAATTATAAGATAAGATAATGCTGTTTTTCTGACAAAAATATTACAGTTAAGTTTGTAGTTCATGTTTTTTTAACAGTTAACGTTAACTTGTAATAAAATCCACAACGGCTTGCATCTTCTAATTATATTTACATTAGTGTACAAAGTCAAAAACTCTTAAATAAAATGTAAAAAAAAAAAATTCCGACCAAGAACAACTCATGTATTTTCCTTATTTATTTATGTTTTATGTAACTTTGCATAAAAACAGAATGGGATAGAAACCTTCAATCTTAAAAAAAATTACCTTTACCAGGGTTAATTATTAGTAGGATCAATCGCTGTTGAATCAAAATAAGCACTTCTGCTCTGTTTTTCAGGCATTATTTTGTCTCTAGCCCTCATGTGTTGTCAAATCCTGGAGAGCAGTTCTATATGTTCAGTGTAATTGCCGCCTGGTTGATTTCTCTGTGCGGCCGGCCGTTTGACACACCGCAGGAGTATGATGACCCCAACGCCACTGTCTCCAATATCCTGTCTGAGCTGCGTGCCCTGGTGAGACGTGATGATGACATCCTCACAAGTGCGCATAGAAGTATTTGGGTTTTTTGATTATCACTGCATATCTGTTTTTTGTAGGGAGGCCAGGTTGATTTCCCCCCATCTAAGCTGAAGTCTGGGTCTGGAGAGCATGTTGTTTATGTTCTAGATCAGCTGGTAGAAAAGGCACTAAAGAGTAAAGGATTCACCTGGGACAGGTAACCACACACACACACACACGATGTTCTGTGCTTCTGCAGAATTCAAGAGAATTATTCTTTCTCTATCAGGCCGACTTACCCGTCTGTGGAGGTGGAAGATGAGTGTGTGCAGGAAGATGATGCTGAGCTCACACTCAGTAAAGTTGAGGAAGAAATGACAGTGAGTCAAATGCAAACGCTATTCTAAGCTTCGCCTTCTATTTTAAACTTTTATCAGTAATTTATCTCAGAATTTAGTAAGTTATTTTTGAATTAACAGTGTTTTTATAACTATTGATTAGATCTGCTTCTAGCAAAAATTGAAATCAGAATCACAATCAGACTAAACTTCTTTTAGAAAAAGGAATTTGTTATTATTTCCAGGAGTTCTGAGTAATTATGTGCATATATATATATGACAAGAATGGAAATGAAAAATACGTATAATATTCAAATGAAACTTAAAATCATAGACATCTCGATGGAGGCAGCAGAATACTTGCACATTATGCACTGTATACACAACTGTTTATATAAAAATGTATAATAATAATAATATTAATGCTAATAGTAATAGTGGTAATAATAAAAATGTTCAACCTTTATGTTGTAATCTAAAAAATGCAGTTTGTCTGCATTAAAAAAAAACAATTCCAAGCTGATAAATAAATGTTTATGTTATTGGTTTAAGATTTAAGACTGTTTTAAGGTATTTTGGTGCAATGTATGTGACTTAAATTAAAAAACAAATGTGTTATACCGCACTTTTGTTCTACATCAAATGGAAAAGTACAAAAAAGATATGGAACGCACGTTGTAAAAATGTGTTTATTGTGATATATTAAGTTAAGAACTAAAAAAAGAATCTCATAATATATATATGTGTAATTATATCACCCAACCCTTATTCACACAGTTAAGTCAATGAGGATATGACTTTGTATCACTCACACACTCACATGTGTAAAGTAAGTGGCAGTGAGTCACACACACACTCATTTAAAATGTGTATCTTTAGCAGGAGGATGAGGAGTATGAGGAAGAGGATGGCCTTGATTTAGATGCATTGAAGACCAGAACCAATCCGAGTGTGAGTTTTATTTGAAATACCAGCAGGTGCATTTTATGTACGGTAATAATAAAATATAAACCTAAAAGGAATAATTACTTTCTTTCTCTGGAGATGGTTTAGTTGTTTCATATTTAAGGTAATATTAGTTAATTTGATGTATGTGTTCAGGAACTCAGTGGATGGAGGCCTGCGGTGGTTCTGGAGTCAGATGTTGATGCCGCTGAATGGAATCTGGAGGTGGAGCGAGTTCTTCCACAACTGAAAGTCACCATTCGAACCGACAACAAGGTCTCAAATATTTCAACCTTTAATCACAGTATGTAACCTCTATGGTGATGGAGAGGCTCTGATTTACTGATTAACATGTTTCAGGATTGGAGGATTCATCTTGATCAAATGCATCAACATCAAGAAGGCATCAACACATCCTTGCAAGATGCCAAGGTCATCCATCCGTCATCCGTCAAATATTTCATTTACATAATAATGTGAAATACTAAATCTATGTATATGTTTGGATGTTTTCAGGGGTGTCTGTTTAAATTGAGGGAGGACATCAGTAAAACATTGGAGAAAGTGAGCAGTCGTGAGAAATATCTCAACACTCAGCTTGAGCATCTTATTTCAGAGTACCGCCAGGCACAAGCACAGCTCAACAAGGTGAACATCTCGACCAATCAGAACCTTAAACATTATTACTAACCTTAAACCAATCAACTGATAGGATGTCAAATGTTGCATGTGGTTTATTTTTGCCCTCAGGTAAAGGAGCTTTATCAGCAGGCCAGTGGAGGCGTCACAGAGAGAACCAGGATTCTAGCTGAAGTGAGTCTGAAAACAACGATGCAGTCACACAGTATTAACATTACAATGATTTAATCATCTTTTGGTTTCCACACAGTAGCAAAGTTCTTCAGAAATAAATATGTCTCATAATGCTGTATACAGCCATACTATGTCCACATATCCACACAATATTCAAATAACATTCATAAAGCCTATTTATTTTTACTCCAGATCAGCGAAGAGCTAGAAAAAGTCAAACAGGAAATGGAAGAGAAAGGCAGCAGCATGTCTGATGGAGGTAAACCACACACACAACAAACCCTCTTTTTCAAGCGACTGCTGATGCAGTTTGTTTATGAGAGCTGTAGTTTCTTCTTGTTAATGTGTTTCGTGTTGCAGCTCCAGTGGTGAAGATCCGTCAGAGTCTGACCAAGCTGAAGCAGGAGATCGAGCAGATGGATGTTCGGATGGGAGTGGTGGAGCACACGTTACTGCAAGCCAAACTCCGAGAGAAAAACAACATGACCAGAGACATGCATGCGACACACCTCTTAGAACCCAACACACAAACTTACTGAGAAACTTACTGTTGGTTATATTTTGTGTTTAAATAAGTGTAAATAACTAAATATCTAGTATTGAACAATAAAGTAAATATTCTAACTACTAGAAGCTTTGCTCTAAAAGTTTGCAGAAGTCTCCGGAGAAAGAGAGAAGGGGGTTGGTTACTAAGGATCCTGAGCTGAGCATTACACACACATGTAACTGTTCCATGATGTCATCCTCACACGCTGCACAGAAACACTAGAGATTATTCTGGTCTGCACATGCCCAAGTTATCAGTCCACATCCTAAGGAAACATTCGCTGTGTCTGTTTTCTGCCTAAGAACAATGAACTTTTTGTTGTATTTCTTTATTGAATTGTAATATTTGTAGGAATTCTCAAGTATAAAGAGTACTTTTTTGCATCAACTGTAAATGGTATGATACCACTGATCAATATATTCTGTATTATAGATGTATAGTGTGTTATACCCATTATCCAAATTTCTATTCTTAATTGTGATTCCAAATTATTAATAATAATCCCATAAACTTTCTACAAATTTACAACTTGTCTTTTACTGAACAGCACTAAAAGCTGAAATAAAATCAGAAGCACTGTTACAGGTTTGTAGGCTATCTGTTGCCTGCTGAACTCATAGACGTTTTTTTGTTTTTTGAAAAATGCGAGTAGCAAAACAGTTAATGGTAGCCATAGACTTCCATAGAATGAAAAAAAAAGTCAATTGCTACAGTCAACTATTTTGTTACACAAGTCCTTCCAAACATATTTTGTGGTCAAGATAATACCCATACAGGTTTACAAGGACATGAGGGTGAATAAATAATGACAGAATTTTCATTGTGTAGCGAACTATACCTTAAAGCGATATTAGACTATCTTGTGCAGAATAACTTACAAATAAAAATACTTAATCATGAGTATTAATACATTACTACTTGTGCGAATATATGAATTCACAAGTATATGAAAATATGTAATAATCTGATCAAATATAATTGCATTACTGGTGCGCGACTGTGTTCTTCAGATAAGTTTTGTTTTGAACAGTGTTTTGAACCCCCATCATCAGAAGGCGTGGTTCTTCGTGACTGTCAGTTGTTTGTAGGGAAGCGGACAGACTTGATCCGCACCGCTATCCGCATTCTCCCCGGTCTAGGTAAGTTGTTTTTCTCGTGTTTCTTAATCTTTGTAGTTTCATATGTTTTGCACAGTAAATGGAGAGCACATACAGCCCTAAAAAACGTGGCGAGAGAAAACCGGATGTTAGTATCGCATTACGCTTCGGCATAATCATTTTATAGCCTATATTATCTACAATGTGGGATTTTACATTTTAGATTTTACAGTATAAAATCAAAACTGGATATGCAAGTGAATGTTTCTCGTGCATCTCGGTCAGGCCCCCCAGCAGGGAGCGTCGCGTCTGAACAGAATTAAACTAACTGACGTCAGAGCATGAAAACAACGAAAACGCCAGATTTCGTGTAAATATCACACAATTATTTATTCTGACTAGAGAATATCCCCTTCAAAATAATATATTATTATTGTTCTGAATTGAGAATATCCCCTTTAAAATAATCTATTATTATTACTACTACTGTTATTATTATTATAAATATTGTCAATTTATTTATGAAAGGTACCCCATGGCATAGACTGTAAGGTAGACTTAGAACCTTAGAAACTTAGAAACATACATTGCATCTTAAATCAGTAATAACAGAATTAACGTTAACACAGCTTTTGCATATTTGTACAATATGCTGTGAAATATGTATTGTTTTTCTATTCAGCCATACATTGGTTAAATCACAATTTATCATTGTTTAAGTGAGTACACAAGAACGAAAGTAATATAAATAGATAAATTATTAAATTATAATTGTCGATAGAAATACATTTTTATTTACATTTTGAGCTCTGTTTGTGTGTTGCTATGCATGTGTGTGGCTTTGTGGTTGGCACACATCTCTGTAATGAGCTGTGATATTGCAGCTACTCATTTCACTTATGCTCTACATATGCTAATTCTCTTATTTTATGTATTTGCAACTTTTAGTTATGCTAAAAATATTTTCTTAATGTTAAAGTCATTTTGTGTGTCTAGCTCACAGAGACTACAGGAAATGAGTGAGGGTTTGAGGGACTTTCTGTACAAACTCAAAAATAAGTTGCAGAAGTTAGTCATGTGATCACTCTGGGAACAGATTTATTTAGAAAAACAAATGAGCTGCTTTGTGTATGGGGGGGGGGGGGGGTTGCGAGAGCAAGCGAGCATCTGTTATTGTACTCCCTCATTTTTTGCCGTTAGTCTCCTCTGCTTCTCTGATAGCAGCTGCAACTCACATACATGCACAATACTCTGTTCATCCAATCAGTTTATTTCAAGCCAGGAAGTGGTTAACAGGAAGTACAATATATGGTCTCCTCCTACTTTAACCTTTCTTTTACTGTATATGACTTTGACAGCATCCTCCCCATTTGGATCATCATGGCTTCCTGATCCCCCTCCCCATCCTACTCTCTTTACATTCTGTCAGACACCTCTCCCCATTTTTCATTAAATGATTCATTTTATTTCATGAAATACATTTTATTGTGAACATTTGCTCTATTTTATATAAATATTAACTGGAAAAAGAAAAAAAAACTTTTTCTTTCCTTTCATTTAACCTAATTTTTTTTTTTTGAAGTCCATTGCACAAAATAAAAGTGTAGCATAATTAAAAATTTTTCTTTATTTTTCATTTATATTGCATATTTAATTCTTAACCATTTTTATATCATCAGGATTTAAAAATATATATATATATTTAGAAAAATGTACAAATGCACATCTGTTTAAGACTTCAACAGAAGTTTAAGTATTTAAAGTACAATTATGTAGTTCTGTCTTTTGCATTGTTTTTCATTAATGGTTCTTTAGCTCTACAGCAGAAAAGTCATGGATCTGTGAATATTGTTCATTTGGCCTTGCTTCCAGAATGCAAATGATCGTATGTTACTGACCTGTGTCATTGCCAGTCTTTTTCATGCTTCTCAATCTCCATTTATTACTGATTTATACATATATCAATATATGTTTATTTTTGCTTTAATGTTATCATAGATTAATTTATGTTTTTGTTGTTGCATGACCTTAATGTGAAGCAAGGAATAATATTATTTTGCTTTTATTTGATCTTTGATTTAGTATGTTTTTCATGTTGCATGACCTTAATATGGTGCAAGGAATTATTCAAGAAAATCAACGTGAAGTAAGAAACTAATAGAAATAGTTCAAAAATTGTTTCCCGTAAGCTGTACATACATGCTAAATTATGTACAACCAATTTTTTTAAGCATAATGTTATTTTGTGTTTATTATTACAGGTTTAACAGCAACGTGAGCCATGTCTTTCTTCTTTAAAGGAGCGGTTACAAGTATGTATGCCTTCATATCATGTCACTTCCATTCTTCCTCTCGTGCACACATTCTTTGATAAGATTGACCTGACCCTATGTTTGTTATAGGTTCTCCAGTTAAGACCAGAAGGCAGGAGGCTGAATATATTTGTCAAAGGTACAGGAATGTAGACAAACAGCAGAAACATATATTTAAAATCTTTTCTTGTAATTTTCTTTAATTATATATGTAGTGCTAGTTTGTGCATTCGTAAAAAATAAATAATAATAATAATCATTGTGTGTGTGTGTACATTAATGCTGTTTCTCTCTTTCAGTCTTGATGTTTCCCACATCTGTGACTCCCCCTTCGAGTGTTTCTCCACCAATCCGCTGACAGGCTCTGTGTGCGTGTGCCGTCGAAGTCCCCGGCTACTAGCCAATGGTTATTATGTTCTGACAGAGGACAGTTTTACAACAGATGACGAGGGTAACGTCACTCTGACTCCCTCACACACCAGCGTCTCGTACAAAGAGAATCTTGTCCGGTGAGATTTATTACAGTGTTTATTTTTGTTGTTGTGTGTGTGCACAATTATTTCATTCCAGCTGTGCTATACACTATACACTATACATTATACACTATACTCTTGCACCTGTAGCCACATTCTATGTTGTGACTGTACTATATTCACACTACATTGTAGGCATATTAACTGCCTTAGCTTGCTAAAGAATGTTTACATTTTTTTTAATAAAATGCATTTTCAGAACTTTTAAAACAAATGAATCTATTTTAAGTTTAAGTATCCAAGTATTTTACACTCTCTCTCTCTCTCTCTCTCTCTCTCTATATATATATATATATATATATATATGTATGTATTGTGATAAAAAACTTACATGATCTGAATTTTGAATGTAAATACATTTAAAAACATTTTCTGAGCCTAGCGAAACTTTATTCTGTTGTGGAGTCTTTTCAGTGATTGGTACAAAAATGAAAAGTTTTTTTTTTTCAGGTGTTTTCTGAGCTGTATTGTCATTGTGATACAACAACATATATTATTAAAAAATTAAGTGGTATTACAATTACTATGATATATTAAAAGTAGGCTTCGATATGAATATTTCTTATAGTATTTAAATGGTTTAAACTTTCCAGGACTTTATTTTTACTGGTTGAAATATATTATTTTTCAAATACAGATGTGTTGTGAATTCAACTTTCACATACTGTATCAAAAAATAGTTGTAAGATTTTGCAACCCCTAAATGCCCAGAGTTTTGCCACGTTTTTCCAAATTATTGAAAATTTTGCCTATATAATATGGTTGTTGTAACTAATTCCTTCGATAAGAGATATATAATGGTACAAGAAAGAATATATCATGAATATCAATGCCTGTGTCTCTCAGAGTTAAAAAGCTACTTCAAATCTGACATACCTTGTTTATGTTTATTAGCATATTCAGACGAAAGCATGGGGCAAGAAAGTCACTGGCAAGTCTTCTTAGTGATGTTAACCAGTCATGCCAATCCTGGCAGGAAGGAAGTGTATTTAGAAGACCTGACCCCATTACTCCCCTCCTGTCATCATCATGGGATGAGCTGGATAACAGCTATGAGACAAACACACCCCTCAGCTTCACATATGGTTAGAAGGCTTCTAGTTTTGGACTTCAACATCTTTGAAAATATTTGCCTGTTCATTTCTCTATGAATGTTTTTGTTTCTTTATATCTCCCACAGACCCTGTTTCCTCCCCTTATAAAATGCCTCCTCAGACTCAGCTAGAAGAGGAGGAGCCTCCACGTGAGCCATGCTCCGCCCATGAACAATCCAGCCAATCAGTAAGCGGCCTCCTGGATGTTCCTCCCCCATCCATGTGTCACCTCAATAGTTATAGCTCATCCAGCAAGACATCAGGTGAGAAAGGGCGAATGAAAGAGCTCCTTGCCTACTATGAGTTTTTGATGAATATGGAAAAATAGAAACAGCTGGAAACTATTTAAATTATTTTTGTTTCAGAAACTGTGCTCTTGAAAGTCCTTCTCCTCATCCTAACTTTGTGCCTCTGCATTGCCATCTCCTCCGGGTAATGAAAAGTGTGTGTGTGTGTGTGTGTGTGTGTGTGTGTGTGTGTGTGTGTGTGTGTGTGTGAGAGAGAGAAAAGCTGTAAATACAGTACATACTTCCCTACAATATAGTACCGTAGTCAAAAAACTACAAAAGCCAGTTTCTGCTTTTTATTATTAATTTTAAAATTAATATTAAATTAACTTTTTATCTCACAGTTATGACTTTTTCTAATAAAGTAATTACTTAAGAAGTACATACTAAAAGAGTATGTGATTTCAGACACAGCCAGTGAGATTTCTGTCTGTTTGGCTCATTTTTTGTGAAAATGGGCGGAGCTTTACTTCTAATAGATTAATGACATAATAATCCTCACAGATGGCTGCTGGGAGGTGTTTCTGCAGCAGTGGTGTTCATGGTTCTGCTTTCATCTATATGTGAGTAAACAAATTAAGTAAAATAGCAAGCTTAGTCACTATTATACTTACATAATATGACATTTTCTTGAATAAAAAAAAAAAACATGCAGCATGGGCCTTGTACTTTAAATTCTGTTCATCCAGATTTGATTAATAAAAGTGAATTACACACCAGAATGAACCAGGTGTTAAGGGAAACAGACTGAAAAGTTATTATATTTTAAAAGTTACAAAGATTTTATTTATTGTCTTAAACAAATTGCTCCAATGAATTTTTGCGCAATAAAAAATAAAACATATATTAATATATTGGACACAAACACACACACACACACACACACACATATATACAGTATATATATTCATGTTGGTTTCTGGAGCAATATCCTTGTTAAACACTATTTTAGGAAAACGCTTCCATAAACCTATTAGATTTAAGATGGGCAGTCAAAAGTTATTTTATGAACCTAACTTCTCTACCATTTATGAGTCAAATAATGTAAAATCATTCTCTCTGTCTCTCTCTTTCTCTCAGGTATGTTGAAACCTGGAACTGCAGTGCGCTGGAGAAGAGCAAAGACTGAGGTGAGAATCTGAGTACAGATTAATAATAGACTCCTGACTTTATGAAATGGGACTCGAAGTAAAGAATTTAACATCCGGATTGTGTCTTCATCAGGACATCACCTCCAGAAACGAGTGAGGAGGAAGCACACACACAGAAACAAATCTGTGTGAAGTCTGTCCTGAGGAGAAGTGAGTGTGTGGACACGCATCCTGCATCAACGATAAAAATAAGTTATAGATGAGTTTTTGTAGTGGTGTTTGCACTGATCAGCTAAAAGTTCTGAATATAATAATTACTGAAGAGTGAAAGAACCAGTGATGGCAGATGACTGTCACAGGAAATGTTACATGCTAAGATTAGCATGCATTTTTAAATAGATGGACATATCAAGGAAAAATGATAATTCTGTAAATTTTTAAGAATTTGATCAGTTTTCCTAAATGAAAGACTGGATTGCATTATGAGGGAGTCTTTGAGTCAGTGGAGATGCCCTGCGTGACAAAGCATAGAAGTGTAATGTGTCAGTTGGGTTTATAAATGCATCGGCTTGGCTTGGCATTATGTGTTATTGCCCAGCTTGTCTTTCAGATTATCAGATTCTAAAAAATATTTACTGCAAAACTAGTTTAATATAATATTATAATGACTTTGCAAGAAATTGTAGCAAAAGAAGTGCCAATTTATCTTTGCACAGATGCCTCATATTTGTCAAGTGCCTTTGATATACAAAATGGGAGAAGTGTTATTACCATTTTCCAGGGTTAGTTATTTAAAAATTATTTGAAATTCTAAGCACAAAGTGCTGCTATCTGGAGCGCAATAATTAGATTTTTTATAAAAGCATTGCACTTAAAATAGGATTTAAAGCTCTGATTTCACATGGACTTAAGAAAATTAAACTCTGTTTGCAGGGAATTAGTGCTGCCAAAGGAGAACATGTTCTCGATTTACTTTGTCACGTTCACATAAGGCAACTTCTCTCACAGAAAGTTAAAATTAGTCATTTGTGAGTAGGAAGCAATGTCTGTAACAACATGACCAAAATGCATTAAGTGCAACTGAACTTGTATCCTTTGAAGGGAATGGCTAATTTCTGATATTTTTATTAGGATGATGAATTTTTTTTTTTTTTATTACAAAGAGTCACATGTTTTAGGACATGGTGGAGTTTTTAAAAGGCAGCTCGGTTTTGAAGAGTGTAGACATTCATGTGGAAACAAAAGCAAAGCAAGGATCAAATGAAGTTTTTCTAAAGCATTACAATTTTAGAGGTTTAAGCCTAAAAATCTGAAATCAAAGATGTCTGAGACCAACCCAAGGTGAATAAGTGAATTAATCAAATGCATTTATCTTAGCCAATAGATATCGAATGTGTTAATATGAATTGTATTGTCTTTGGTGTTTATCATAGATTTTTTGTAGTGTCCATGAGCAATGAAACAAGAATGAATATTGCTCTATAAAAAGTCCATTATTATTGTAAAGTGTTCTGTAGAAAATGTGTCATCGTGGGGCCAATCACAGAAAGTTTAAAGGTAAGGATGCTGAAAGGATGTAAGCCCTTTCTCAGCAAAGCCGTACATTATATTATACAATATCATATTAAAGGGCTGACGATGCCACCTATGGGGCAAAAGTTAAAAGTAATTCTATTTACCGACATTAAAGTGCTTGTGCTTGTCCATAAATCCTTATCAGGAATGCTATGTCCAGATGTTGAATGCTGTATCAGATATACAAAACATTTGCATTCTATATATATATATATATATATATATATATATATATATATATATATATATATATATATATATATATATATATATATATATATATATATATATATACACAATTAGAAATGGGATCAAAAATGTTGAAAAAATACAGAAAATAAAAAATGTGGTTTTATTTATTAATGTTTTTCAAATTATATAATTAATAAGTTACTAGGTACAGAGTTGAAACACAAGATGATTCCAATATGATTGTTTTAAACCATTGACATATTGATTGGGTGTAATTTAAATGCAAAAGCATGTTGAAAAATTAAGATGGAACTGCAAAAAGCACATCTCCAGTTTGTACTAAACAGGACTCATAATGTGTTCACTGATCAGTAATGTGTTGAAGAATACAGCGCAGCAAATTATTATAGAAAACATGACATTATTTCTCTAGGGAGAGATGCCTTTAAGCTTTGATGACTGCAGTGAACCTGTTACTGCATTTAACAATCGGTGTCACAAAAGAGCTAAAGATTTACTGTAAATAGTAAAAACGTTAGTTATGTATTATTCCACTGCTTGTGAAAGAAAAATGTGAAATTTACGTGTCTCATGTATACACTGAAAACTATAATCTTTAAAGTAAATTGATTTATGTAATTTGCACAAACATAAATTGCCATGTTAGAAAGTATTAAAGGAGTGAAAAAAACCCTGTATTGTTAATTTTCAATAATAAAGTTTTATATATAAATATAATAGTTTTTGTTTATTGCTTTAATCAAACACCTTGTCTTTTAGCCAGATGTTCTTTAATATTGTTGTTTTAAAAAATCATACTGGATCATAATCACTGCAATTGACTGTTGTTGCTCTTGCTAATGCAATTAACGTAATGCAATAGAGTCTGCATTGACTTGAACTTACACATTCTGACAAATATGCTCCAGGTATTATTAAAATTGGTTAATTTGGAGAAACACAATTCATTTTAAAATAATGTCATGTAATGGAAGCAGGACGAGAAATTAGGCCTTCAGGTTATTTTTTAATCTGTTCAAACATTTAATATATTTCATAATTCACTTCTGGGCTTTGTGTGTTAAATATGGATGTTGTGCCTCTGGGTTTTGTTAGTCACAAATTCATAAAACAGGCTGTTATATTTAAGTATTTATCTTATTTAATCATTCAGTGGCTAAACCAAGAACAGTGAATCGTAATTTCCATCAGTTCAGTAATTTATTGTAGATCTGCAGCGTGAAGATCTCTGCATCTGCTCGTGACCTTTAGGACTGAGAAATTATGTCAAGAATTTAAAAATGTCATTTTCACTATAAACAGTTTAGAAACATAGTGTTTGCACTTACCACCTGTGTTTTAAGCAGCCTCATCAAGTTTACAATAACCTAAAATATATGATATGATGAATAAGTTTTATATAAACTATGGGATTGTATTGACATCATATTTGCCTGTCTTTGTTTTACTTGTTACATAATCAAGAATCAAATGCGTCAGACACAAACCATGTTTTAGAGGAACCTTTAAGAAGTCTTCCATATAAACACACTCCATTTTTGACTTAAATTCCTGAATCACTTCATCTGGTGTGTTTTCATTACGAGCTGCAATGGAAGACAGACATGCATTCATTATGAATTATGATTCAGTGAAACTGAATGACTTTGCAATGGTGACTTTACATCCAGCACACATACAGTATTAGATGATCCTTTAAGGTTTCAGGGGAGGGTTCACACTGAATTGCATTCAGTTTTCATTGCTGTCAAGTTTAACATGTTGCACTGATCATGTAGGTGAAAGAATACAATGATTAAACATGATACTGACCAAACAGCAAAGCACTGGCTTCCTCGCCTTCATCCATAAACAGTATTATGATGCATGAAGGGCAGTTTATGAGCTTGCCATCCCAGATCATTGCTAAAGTTTTGTAATCTGTTCCCACATTGATACATTTAAAAAAAGAAATGAGGTCATAATAAATAATTTATCTTTTGAAATAATAACAATTAAATTAATAATGATTATGATTATAATGGGTCTCATGGATTCATATTATTAACCCATTATATAGTATAAAACACAGTGTTGAATTACTGTGTTTCAGACTGTACATCAGTTCCTACCGGTTCTGAACAGAAGCGGATCCATCATAGACGAAGGAAAGTAGATCCCAGTATTTTTGTGACACTGATCTCCACTGTGATAAACAAAAAGATTTGATATGGTTGAAAAACCTCACATATTAGAACAATCATTTCAGTGTCTGTGAATGACTAAATTATCTATATCTATCCATATTTACAGTATATTTCGTTGTTATTTCTTTTTTACTGCCATAAGAACCCCACAAAGTAGTATAAAAAAGGGTGTGTGTGTGTGTGTGTGCGCGCGCATTTTTTCACTCACATGCGAGTGATTTCAGTCACTGTCAGGGTGTTGTTCGCACCTTTCTGAATGTAAAGAACAGAGCTGTCGGTGGTCTTGAAGGACTTAAGACCTCCTTCCCATGCAGCTGCTGCCACAAAATACCAAGAGCCCATATACTGCACAAGACAAATATACATAACATAACAACTGATGAAAATATTTCTTATAAGTTACTAATTAGCCACTTAACTAATATGAGTTATTGAGGGAAATTCAGCACAAAGACATACAGTATATTTTAACAACTCTGGACTCTTCCACAAAAAAAAAATAAATAAAATGGCACACATAAAAAATAAGGTCTTTTCAAGCCTCTTACCTCATCAGTATTAATAACAGCGGTGGAGAGAGGAGCTGGAGGAAGACATGGCACCATGACTTGTATCCCAGCGTAAAACAGGCTGGTTAGTGAACTCACAACACCCCATAATGTGCTCATGAGCATGGCTGCATCAGTGAGATCACCTGGGATATACAACGAATGCTGATATCTTCTAAGTGATAGATGTTTTGATAGAGATGTTTTAATAACGGTGCACAGGGGACTTTCACCCTGATTTGTTGGCTTTTTTTTTTTTTTTTTTTGCTAGATAATCTGATAATGTTTAATTTTATGTTTGTCAGGGTAATGTGCAAATACACCCCAATACGCCTGACCTTGTCCTGGACCACTCTCTCTACCCACGCAGAAAAATATGCAATGCAATTCAAATGGAAGACAATGTGACAATATGGTTTAGTCTGTCTCATAAATAATTAATGATGGTACCAAAAAAAAAAAATCAGAACTCAACAGTAAAGAAATATCACATAAGAGATAATTTACTTTTTCTCATAGACAGTGACAAGTTTAAAGGAAAGGACATGGCGACTTCTGCTTAAGTCCTGCTATATTTTTCCATTCAATATGTTGATTGTGACATTTGGATCAAAGTTGACTTGCTCTTCAGTGGAAAATGCAGTCTTGCTTTGATTTGACCAATTACATAATTATTTTTATCTGTGTCTTTTATGCACAAAGTATGCTTTTTAAAAAACTAATTTTTTAATTTCTCTTGCTAAAAAAATCTGTTATTTTTTCACCAATCAAAGCAATGGGATAGTTGAAAAACGAAATATCTTTGAGTAGAAAAAATAAAAAACTAAGAAACTAAGACCCTTGAGCATACACAGTTGTAGAAAAAAAATAAGAGACCACTGCAAAATAATCAATTTCTCTGAATTTATTAGACTATTTGTAGGTAGGCTATGAGTTTGAGTAAAATGAACATTTTTGTTTTAGTCTATAAACAAAACACTGACAACATTTCTCGCAATTTCAAAATACACAAATTGATATTTATAGAGCATTTATTTGCAGAAAATGACAACTGGTCAAAATAACAAAAAAGATGCCATGTTTTTATACTTCAAATAATGCAAAGAAAGCATGTTCATATTAATTTTTAAACAACACAATACTAATGTTTTAAGTATGGAAGAGTTTAGAAATCAATATTTGGTGGAATAACCTTGATTTTCAAGCACAGCCTTCATGTGTCTTGGCATGCTCTCCACCATTCTCTCCTAGATCTCTGTCTAACCATTAGATGTCCAAGTGTTGGGCAAAGCTGAAAATTGGACTCATCAGAGAAGATAAATGTACTCCAGTCCTCAACAGTCCAAAGGTTTGTCTTTTGCAAACCTCAGCCTGGCACTTCTTTGCTTCTCGTTGATGAAGGGCTTTTTTTCTAGCTTTGCACAACTCCAGCCCTGCCTCTAGGAGCCTGTTTCGAACCACCCTCTCCATGCACTTCACCCCTGCCATTTACCATTCTATTTGTAGGCCTATTGATGTCATCCTACTGTTGTTGACATTCAAATGAGTTGGCGTTCATCCCAGTCAGTGAAGCTGACCCCAATGTCTGCAGCTTGACCTCATTCTTATCAACTGCTGGCTTTTACATTTTAAGAATAGAAGCAAGCTGACTCTTACCACCCTGGCAGTAAAACCAAAAATTTAACCCTTCTTTTACTCTCTCAAAAATGTTCTTTTCAACTCAATTTGCATGGTCAATAATTAGATTCTTATTACTTTTGAGATACTTACCACTGTTTTTGCCATCTGACTGGTCCTATTGCACCTGGCCATCCAGGTGATCACCTAATCAGTACTTCATTAGGCAGAATTCCACCATGTAATAGTGGTCACAGATTCTTTGATTCCATCCAGTTGATCGGAAGATATCAAACATGTTTTTGATGAGCTGATCTTAGAACACATATTGTTTTCAGTAGTCTTGTCTTCTAGCAATAAGTTTCTGCATGAGTTTGCTGTGATCAGAACAATTTTAAAGTCTGGTAGTGTTTGATCATCAGTCATTTAGTGTATGATGAACAGTTTTTCCTCTGTGACTGTTACAAAGTCAGTAAATTGCCTAGAATTTTAAGATCTGTTCAGTTTTTTTAAGTCACGTATTGCCAGCCTTAAATAACGTGATTTAGCAAGATCCTAAACAAAAGTTTCAAACATATCAAAGCATCATAAAGTGGCATTTCGAAAGCTATTATAAATGTTTTTTTAATAGTAGGCTGCCAGATGATTTCAAAGTATGCTGTAGACTGTGTACTCAGAAATGTAGGCGTATATGCAGCTTGCAGACACGCCTGTTTTGCGCATGTCTCTTTCACAGAACCAGTAAAACTTGTACTCTCAAGTTCAGGAAAACGAAACTTATTGTCCTTTCGAGATTGTACCTTGAGGGATTTTGGTTGTATGCTTACTTTTGACTGTATGTGCAATGCGCATGCAATAAAATGGCAGAATCCAGTATTCCAGTTGCTAAAGGCCAGTTCAACTGTTCAATCTGTCTGGATCTACTGAAGAATCCAGTGACCATTCCCTGTGGACACAGTTACTGTACGAGCTGTATTACAGGTTACTGGGATCAGGATGATCAGAAGGGAGTTTACAGCTGTCCTCAGTGCAGACAGACCTTCACTCCAAGACCTGTTTTAGGTAAAAACACCATGCTGGCTGAAGTGGTGGAGAATCTAAGGAAGAGAAAACAAGAAGCTGCTCAACTTGATCACGGTTATGCTGAACCTGGAAATGTGGAGTGTGATGTCTGTACTGGGGAGAAAAACAAAGCCATCAAGTCCTGTCTGGTGTGTCTGGAGTCTTACTGTCAGGATCATTTTGAGCATCATGAAGAATTTCACTCGAAAAAGAGACACAAAATGACTGATGCCACTGGACAACTGAGGGAGATGATCTGCACTCTACATGATAGGCTGTTAGAAATGTACTGCCGCACTGATCAGTGCTGTGTATGCACACAATGTATGCTGGATGAACACAAAGAGCATGAAACTGTATCACCTGCTGACGAGAGGACTGAGAAACAGGTATGAAGTAAGAGCAGACAACGTTTGGCTAATTCCTGCAATCTGCAGTAATTATATTATAATTATATAATTGTTCACATTTCGCCATTGCAATGTTTATTTTTTTCCTGTTAACATTAAGCCTACATGATGACACTTCAGTGTTGCTTTTAGAATAAGATTTCAAAATTTGAGTTAAGACATCCCATGTTTACAAGACTAAACGTCATAATATCAGAATCAGAATCAGAATCAGAAAGAGCTTTATTGCCAAGTATGCTTACGCATACAAGGAATTTGTTTTAGTGACATAAGCTTCCAGTACACAGAGACAACAACACACACACACACACACAAAGGAGAGATTTAAGAGATTTACAAATTGACAAATAAATAAGTGTATAAACAATTGTGCTATAAATGATAATGGAATAGGATTGAGTGAGATGCGGGAATGTTCTAGGATGGAGGGTTAACATATAAATATCATAACTTATAATGTCATAACGTTTGTTTTAACAGTTACAAATGTGTTTGGTATTGGAAAGAAGAATGTTTTCACACCAGGGTATGGGTATTATTATAAATAAATAAACAAATGAACAAATAAATAAATAATTATATTGTTTTGAAGAAAACCATGTTACAGGAACTACTCTTACCCACTAATACAGCAATAATTATTAAAAACCCAGAAGCCATATGAATATAAATGGATTTAAAAATGGGATGCAACTTTGAAATAGATTTCAAAATCAGAATTGAGACATTCCAAATATATAAAAGCATTCCTCATATAATGCTTTTTTAAAATATCATTATATTGTGAAATTGGTGTAACAGAATATCTTGACATGCTTTAAAGAGATAGTTCACCCAAAAAATCTAAATTATGTAGTTAATAACTCACCCTCATGTCGTTCCAAACCAGTAAGATCTTCGGAACACAGTTTAAGATATTTTAGATTTAGTCCGAGAGCTGTCAGTCCCTCCATTGAAGCTGTGTGTACGGTATACTGTCCATGTCCAGAAAGGTAAGAAATATCGATCAAAGTAGTCCATGTGACATCAGAAGGTCGGATAGAATATTTTGAAGCACTGAAAATACATTTTGGTCCAAAAATAGCAAAAACTACGACTTTATTCATCATTGTCTTCTCTTCCGTGTCTGTTGTGAGAGAGTTAAAAACAAAGCAGTTTATCATATCGGTTCACGAACGAATCATTCAATGTAACCGGATCTTTTTGAACCAGTTCACCAAATCGAACTGAATCGTTTTAAACGGTTCGCGTCTCCAAAGCCCCTTTCACACTGCCATTCTGGCAAATATAGGGGTAAATGGTTCCTGCAATTGTTCCTGGGTCTCTAGATTTTGCACTTTCACACTGCCAGTGATGACCCAGTATATGTGCGTGCTTTCACACACAACCCTTGAAGATGCCGTAACGACACGTGACATCAGGGCGTGACGTGTAATGTATGAGTCGAAAACGTAGGCAGGTTATACTTTCACTGAAGCAAGCAAACGATCTCTGCGTCAGCGCGGAAAGTGAGGAACTAACTGATCTCTGCTTCATTACAGTTTGCACATATGTTTTCGTCGCGAACGTTGATCTTCCTTCAAAACAGCCGGTAAAAGAGTCATCACTTCGACACGGAATTAGATCTGGCTTTTGTTCACACAGCGCTCGTCCCGGGTCGAACCCCGCAATGTTACTAGGTCCCCGACCCGGGTTCAATTCGGTAATCAATCCCGGGACGTGGTCGCTTTCACACAGAAGGCGACCCGGCAATGTTCCGGAAATGTTGCGGGTCCGACGTGCAGTGTGAAAGGGGCTCAATAGGCATTAATCCACAAATGACTTAAGCTGTTAACTTTTTTTATGTGGCTGACACTCCCCCTGAGTTCAAACAAACCAATATTAATTAATATTCATAATTAATTTACTCAAACAGTACACTGACTGAACTGCTGTGAAGAAAGAACTGAAGAACACTGAGCCGAGCCAGATAATGACTCGTTCACTAGTCAAGAACTGTTTCTGTCAGACGTGTCTGAATCGAGAACTGAGGAGCTGATGAAACTGCGCATGTGTGATTCAGCGTTAAGCAGACCGACACCAGAGCCTGTCTACGGAGAGCCTTCCCACTCCCTATTAAGTCCTATTGTACCAAACTTTGGATGCAGTACCACCAGAGTTCCACTGGGGGTGATCAACATGAGTGTAAAATGAACGGGAGTCTATGGGGCTAGACGGCTAAATTTGTCCCTTTCACCCAATTGCCGTTGAGAAATCTCAGATCTGATTGTAGGTTTTGCAAATTCAACATGTGTTATAGGTCGAAAATTGAATGAACGAGTTGTTGTTGCCCATAACACGCTAGCATTCTGCTAATGAATGTGAATGTGTATGATGTCATTGACATTTTAAAAGACTTTTTAAAGCAATTAAGTGACTATAAAAAAATCTAACACCATGCAATGTGTAATTGCTTTGGATCTCATTTCGAATACAACATTCAAATAACTAGACAAAAAATTATATCTTGAGAAAAGTGGATTTTAAGGGGTATACCACCGTTGACCTTCATTTATTCTGCACTCCTGTTCTGTTAGGAATCAGAGTGGAACTGCAACCAGTTAAGAAGCCGGAAGTTTAGTGAGAGTGAAACTTCTCGCCACATTAGACATTCTCTGCCGGCAAACAGAGCACCTAAACCGAACTGATTCTTTTGGTGATTGATTCTGAACTGATTCTGTACTAATGTTATGAGCCCAGGTAAACCGAAGGCTTGAATCAAGGGCAATCATCGCTAATGACGCCATGACGTCGAGCGCAAAAGAACCGGTGAACTGTTTTCTTCAACCGGTTTATTGAATCGAACTGTCCGCAAGAACTACTGGTGATCCGAAAACCGATGCAACCGATTCTTGACTCGTGAACGGATTCACTAAAATCTTCTTAAGAAATAAATTAAGAAATTTCTTACGATAAATTCCACGATGTTCGTAAGAATGTTCTTAAGTGCAATTCTTGAAAAATTCTTAATAAGTTCTCAAATATATTCTTAAGAACATATTCATTTTTTTCTTAAGAAGAAAATAACAGGCAAAATAATGAATACATGACGCGCTGCTAAACTCGCTGCCATGTTGATGGCCTCCTTTACTGTTTCTCGGACTGCTGTGCAGTGTTTAGACATACTCCATCTCATCAGTGTGTCTTAATTTGATTAATTAAAAATATATTTCAACCATTGTAAACCGTTGCTGTATTGTGTGGTGTAATAGCGCAACACATAATCGCCATGAGGAAAATAAAATGAGAATGGATTAACTTTCCACCGCTTTCCTGCTTGGAGGCACGACCACGGAGACCATAACATCTGAATATGAACTTATATAGCTTAAGTCAACATTGAAAATAAGGCAAATTTCTCGGGTTACTCATCCATACGGGAAATTTCAACATTCATCTTTTTTTTTTTTTTGCTATCCCTCTGCTGACAGCAACAATTTGTACTACAAAACTGCTGCATTAACTAACGTTAAGCGATTTGTGAAGCTAGGTCTAACATGACTTTAGTTACAGATTGGCATGAAATCGTGCTCTCACAACAACAGCACTATCTTAAAAAGCCCAACATCACGCTAAGGTTGCTTTCAAGTAAGCAAAACGATGCTTTGAAAACATCTGTTTCGCTGGAAGGGCAAGGAGTAGCAACAGGACAACAGTACAGAGACTTGACAGGTCCGATTGAAAGTTTAACCTGATATTTATCTCACAAAACAAACAAGGTACCCGTTAATAGTGCCGATTTTGTCCACATACCGGTCCCTGCATAAATCCCACAACCTTTTCTCAAAGGTTCAAGCTCTTCTCGTTCAACTTGCTGTTTTACATTCGCTAGGCCAGCAACATGGCCGCCACGTCCCAGAATGCAACTCGCCGCCCAAGTCCTGTGGATTACCCTAATAATCATAATATGCACGCACAATAGACTGTGGAGCTCAGCTTAACGTTTTTGATGTGGCCTGTTTTTGAACAAATACTTTTAAAATAGTCTAAAATAGCCTGTTTTAAGCTGGAGCGATATGTTTCATTCATTTTTGTGCAGTGTTTGTGCGCTCTCATCTGAGTGAAAGCTTCCAGTATTTAAGTCAGTGCTTCTACAGCAAATGCTTCGTGAGCATTCATATGTGCTGAATACTGCCAAAGATTATGTATTTATAAACTCAAATTAACGTGTTCAATTAAAGATAATGAGTTTTGAAGTCAGCAAAAAGCAGCGTCACACACAGGTCAAACATGAGCGATCATGTTTACATTAACAGTCATCACTGTCCCTTCAGAAAACTCGTGCACATCCCTAGTCCTCCTGTGTATTATATGTAGATGTTGTTGTAATCCCTAAATATAATAATTAATTTGAAATAACCAAATAAATTCATTAAATAATTATTATTGTTTGGGATTTAAGAAAAGTCTGGGTCTGTCCTAAATTTAAGAAGTTATTTAAGATGATTTTTAAGAAGATTCTTTTCAAGAATTTGTATTGTTTTGTCTTAAGAACTATCTTAAGAAAAAATATAAGAACATTCTTAAGAAGATTATTTGGGGAATACGAAATATTCTTATCTTTTTTTCTTAAGTAAGAAAATAAGAATAAATTGGCAGTTTAAGAAGAATTTTATTCTTAAGAATGCTTTGTGAATCCAGCCCCAGATCTGTATTCTTACCATCTTGTCTGTAATAATTTTGTGAATTTCAGTTTCATATATTACTTCTTACAGAAACTCTTGGAAGAGACCCAGAAAACATTCAAGCAGAAAATCCAGGAGAAAGAGACAGAGCTTGAGGAGCTGAGAGAGTCTGTAGAGTCTCACAAGGTGAGTTTTGAGCAGAAGAACATCTGCTGTCTGCTGAAGAAGATCTGTTTGAGACTCAGTTAGGACTCTTCTCCAGTCAGTCAGTGAAGATCCAGTGCTGGAGCTCCTTCAGTCCCACTGAACCCACTGAAGCCCACTGTGGGGAACAGACTGTGTGAGGCAGCAGTAAGAGCTGAGTGAATGGACTGATTCTGATGCTTCTCTCTCTGTGTGTCTTAACAGCGCTCTGCACAGACAGCAGTGGAGGACACTGAGAGGATCTTTACTGAGCTGATCCGCTCCATTGAGAGAAGCCGCTCTGAGGTGACACAGCTGATCAGAGATCAGGAAAAGGTTCTTGTAAATCAAGCTGAAGGACTCTTTGAGCGACTGAGGCAGGAGATCGATGATCTGAAGAGGAGAGATACTGAGCTGGAGAAGTTTTCACACACTGGTCACATCCACTTCCTCAAGGTAACAGATCTGAAAAATGGAGCATTAGTGTTAGTAAGTATTTACTAACACTGCAATAAGTATTTATTCCATTTTCAGGAATCTCATTAAATATTTTCTGGTATCTGATTTTCTGTTTTCCCCATTATTTGTTTTTTTTGTCTGTGTAGAGTTTCCAGTCTTACAATGTCCCTCCTGCACCTGAGAAATCATCTAGCATCGCTGTCAGTTCTTGTCTCTCTTTTGACAATTTGACCGTTTTTTTAAATCAATTGGAAGAGAAAAGTCAGCATGTTTTTAAAGAAGAGGAAGAAAAAATACTTAGGAGAGGTAAAGTACTGAGACATTAATTTAATCTTCAAAACAAGTCAATGTAATTATAATATAATATAAACCATAATCCTTCAAAACATTGCATTAAATAGGTCGATGAAACTTAAATATGTTTGGATTGAATTTGTCTGTTGATTTTTCATAGTGCGATATATAGAGATGATTCCCACTCCTGAATATGAAAGCAGGAACGAGTTTCTACAATGTAAGTTATTTTGAAAGAGTTCATAGAGAAAATCATAGTGTTAATTCAGTTCGCTTGATTGAATTCACAATAGGGAAACATGACTGTCTTATTAATTCATTTACAGTGTTAATAACAGGCCCAATCAATAGAATGAATAACTGTGAAACGTTTGAAAATCACCTTTACTTCCTACTACATAGCAGTTTATTCCTCAAACAAAACTGTCTTAGTCCAAAGCTAATATAGTCCACCAGCACTGTGTCACTCTGCTTCCTTGTTTATGTACTCCAGAGAGACTGTCAGTTGGTGGGGATATTACAACATTATATTCTGTTGCTGTGTTTAGAACTAATGCATTTTAATGTAATTCTCTGTTCATAGTTACTGTGTTTATTTATGGAGCACAAATATACAAAGCAACTTGCAATATTTAGGAAACAAATTATACATAGTAAACTTGTTAAGAATTAAGCATTTAAACAGAATAGCCAAAACTTTACAGACAACACAGTCTATGAAAAGTATTCAAGAGAAATAAGAAAAATAAAATGTAATACACATTCAGACTAATCCAGTAACAGGCATGAAGTTATAACAAATATAAAAAAAAGTACATTATTTTTTTAGTTTTTATTTATTATTTTCACATTTCAATCACAAAAAAAATGAAAAACAGCAAGCCAATTTGCAGATCTACTGATTCAAATATGTTTTGTTTTTAGATTACCAGCAGATCACTTTGGATCGGGAAACAGCTCATAATTACCTCAAACTGTCTGAGCGGGACAGAGTGGTTACTAACATGAGGGAAGACCAGTCACATCGTGATCGTTCAGACAGATTTGATCATTTTTATCAGGTGTTGAGTTTTAACAGTTTGAATGGACGTTGTTATTGGGAGGTTGAGAGGAAAGGTTCTGTCTATATATCAATGTCATATAAGAGCATCAGCAGGAAGGGACGGGGTCGAAAATGTGACTTTGGATCTTATTATTGGTCCTGGAGTTTGTCCTGCTCTAACTACAGTTGTTCATTCTTGCACAGGGGTGGTAGTATTACACTCCCTGTAGTCTCCAGATCTTCTAGAATAGGAGTGTATGTGGATCACAGTGCGGGAACTCTGTCCTTCTACAGCGTCTCTGACACAATGACCCTCATTCACAGAGTCCACACCACATTCACTGAGCCTCTCTATGCTGGGTTTTGGGTTTACTATGGTGCACAAGTAGAGTTGTGTGATCCAGTATCCTCACTAGATTCTGACTAAATATATCATGGGTGAGCAAGCTTTTTTTTCTTTTTATTTCTCTCCTCATAAACAGATGTAAGTGTACATATATTTTTTATGGGTATGCATATTTCATACTTTTCTCAATGAAGGTTTTTTTTAGTATAAATGCTTGTAGAGACTGCAGATATTTTCTAATCCTCCTGGGTGGTGGGGGGGGGGGGGGTTGGGTGTTGTGGTTACTCTGTTGTTGCTGTGGTCCTTTATTCTTTCCTTATTTATTTATTTGTTGGAAATTAATGTGTATAAAGATAAAAGTGCAAACAATGTTTTCTCTTTTAGCTTGTCTCTTTAATTAATGTAAACTTTTTTGTCTGTATAATAAAAATTGTTATAAAAAAATGAAAGATTTGTGTGATCCAGCAACATAATAGATTACAGAATTTACACATTCCCTTTTCATCTGTCAGGTTAAATGGTTTTGAAAAGAACAGACTAATAATGAGTGTGGTCTAAGCTGCATGAGGCTTTTCCTTTGTGTGACACATTTGATGAAAGTGAACTAAACTAATGAATCTATTTTTTCTTATTTGTTCATATACAATGTTTATATCCAATAAAATAGTAATTTAACAGTCTGTTAATTAGTGAAGCTGAATCATCATCTTTTCCAACAAATCATCAGTTACTCTAATTTATAGTTTCAAATATAAGACACTGAGACACAAAATTAGTCACTGTGTAAAGTATTAGTAATTTGTTTTAATAATTTAGTTTTTGCTCAGTTGTTTTTCCCTGTAATTGTACAATGTACTCACTTATTTTGTAGATAACACCCCCAAATCTTGCTATTTGTGCTAATAATTATAATAATAAAAAACACTGGTTTATCCTGGTTTACGCCTATGCCTTCCTATCACCTCCCTTGGCCCTAGCGGCTAGACTATGACAAGAATCTATGGGGTATTGTCAAGATGAAAATGAGAAACAAGAGACCAAAAAATGCAGATGAGCTGAAGGCCACTGTCAAAAAAACCTGGGCTTCCATACCACCACAGCAGTGCCACAAACTGATCACCTCCATGCCACGCTGAATTGAGCCAGTAATAATAGCAAAAGGAGCTTCTACCAAGTATTGAGTACATGTATAGTAAATAAACATACTTTCCATAAGGCCAACAATTCACTAAAAATGCAAGGTCTTCCCTGAAAGAGATGACGTCTGAATGGGAGCACATGTTGTTCTAGAACTTGGATATACCTTTCACTATTGATGGTGCCTTTCCAGATGTGTAAGCTGCCCATGACACATGCACTCATGCAACCCCACACCATCAGAGATGCAGGCTTCTGAACTGAGCGCTGATAACAACTTGGGTTGTTCTTGTCCTCTTTAGTCCGGATGACATGGCATCCCAGTTTTCCAAAAATAACTTCAAATTTGGTCTGACCACAGAAAAGTTTTCCACTTTGCCACAGTCCATTTTAAATGAGCCTTGGCCCAGAGAAAATGGCTGCACTTCTGAATCATGTTTAGATATGACTTCTTCTTTGACCTATAGAGTATTAGCCGGCAACGGAGAATGGCAAGGTGGATTGTGTTGATGATATTATGCACTGCAGATGATAATAACTTCAAACTCTTTGCAATTTTTCTCTGAGAAACTCCTTTCTGATATTGGTCCACAATTTTTCGCTGCAGCATTGGGGGAATTGGTGATCCTCTGCCTATCTTGACTTCTGAGAGACACTGCCACTCTGAGAGGCTCTTTTTATACCCAATCATGTTGCCAATTGACCTAATAAGTTGCAAATTGGTCCAGCAGCTGTTCCTTACATGTACATTTAACTTTTCTGGCCTCTTATTGTTACCTGTCCCCCTTTTTTGGAATGTAGCAGCCATATCACCCTGGAGCCCAAGACCGGTTGCCCATTGAAGTTAAAGGTGGTGGGGGGGGGGTGAAATGCTCGTTTTCACTCAATATCCTGTTAATCTTGAGTACCTATAGAGTAGTACTGCATCCTTCATAACTCCAAAAAGTCTTTAGTTTTATTATATTCATAAGAGAAAGCTAGTCTGTGTACCGATTTTTCCCGGAAAAACACGACCGGCTGGAGGCGTGACGTGTGGGCGGAGCTAAAGAATCACGAGCACCAGTAGGCTTTTGTGTTGAGAGCGTTTGGAAGCTGTGACATTACCGTGAAGAAAAAAACATCCGAAACAAACCATGGCTAACAGTCAGATTCAGCGTATATTTATGATCCAGAATCAGATCCAGAGGCTGAAATTTAACAAGAACAGCATCAGCAACGACCTCTCTATGTGGTATGTACTGAAACTGTATATATTTGCTTAGCGGTTTTGGAAAATGACTAAGTTCCACTTTGTCATATTTTTTTTTTTTTTTTTTCTTAAGCTGTACATGTGGAAAGTGCAGTTTGATGACAACATCACATGTTGTTTACTTGATGTGCTTACGTGCCGATAGCTAAGTTAACAACACAGAGATATTTGAAGCAGTTTTACTCACCGCCTGCGGTTCCAACACACGAACGTGACCCTTTTTCGTTGGGACTGCATTATGCTTAAGAAATAAACGATGTGCAAATCCGGCGTCAAACTGGGCCTTGTTTGTAAAACAAGCATCTTCGAAATGCAGGGAACAAACACAAACACTTGCACAACTCCATTGATGCTCTGTAAAAATAAACTCCATCCACTGGTCCCTTAATGCTGTTTTTTTTTTTTTTTTTGGTAATCTGTGCAGGGTTGTCTTGCCCTGGCAACCAAAAACACACTTCTTTTGTGACATTTCGCGACGCTCTCGCTCTGATCAGTGAATCGCTCTGATCAGTGAATGTCTGTGCTCTCAGTGCTCTGCTGTACGGGAGCGCGCTCTTCCGGCAGACGTGCCCTTAGGACCCCTTATAAGGAAATTCCGCTCCATCTAACGTCACACAGAGCCATACTCGAAAAAAACTTTCCGAAACTTGTGACAAACCGGAAGGAGTATTTTTGGAACAGAAATACTCCTTCAAACATACAACTTAATTTTTTAAACTTTGTCCATGTTTAGCATGGCAATCCAACTCTTTAACAGTGTAAAAAAAACTCAGTATGCATGAAATAGCATTTCACCCCCCCTTTAAGCAGGGCTGAGCCTGGTCAGTACCTGGATAGGAGATCTCCTGGGAAAACAAGGTTGCTGCTGGAAGAGGTGCTAGTGAAGCCAGTATGGGGTGCTCACCCTGTGATCTGTGTGGGTCCTGGCGCCCCAGTGTAGTGATGGGGACACTATACTGTCAATAAGCACCGTCCTATAGATTTGAGACATTAAACCGAGGTCCTGACTCTCTTTGGTCATTAAAAATCCCATGATGTCTTTCGAAAAGAGTAGAGGTGTGACCTCAGCAGCTTGGCTAAATTTGCCCATTGTCCTCTGACCATCATGGCCTCCTAACAATCCCCATATCTGCTGATTGGCTTCATCACTCCGTCTCCTCTCCACCAGTAAGCTGGTGTGTGGTGGGCGTTCTGGCGCACTATGGCTGCCGTCGCATCATGAAGGTGGATGCTGCACACTGGTGTTGGATGAGGATGACTTAGGGGCCGTTCACATATCGCGCCTAAAAACGCGTGGAAAACCTTGTCCTTTTTTCCAAAGCGCTCGGTCAGAAGCGCTCCTGAGGCGTCTGCCTTTGCTAAGCAACCATGACGTGCTCTCTCAATGAAGACGCGGAAATTTCAGCAAATGGATTTGCAGCACAAAAATCACTCTAAGTAGCTCTGCTACTAAATTTATTTCAAAATGGCAATCCATATACAGCTATGAACAGCTGTTCCTTTATCTTGGCTGAGTTTTCAACGTTGTTACGGGAAAGGATTAAGCTGATTGGTTGGTTCTTGTCACATGACCCGCGGTGCGCTTGCGGCATTCTGAAAAGTTGAGATGTTTTTAACTCGATGCGGTGCGGACGCGCCTGGAAAAAACGCATGCCGCGCACCTACATTGGAAATAATGAACTTGCGAGCGCAAAAGATGCAAAATGTGCACGGCCCATTACTGCCACCTACTGGTGGTTTTAATTTTACATTTAAAATATAATTTCATTTTTTCCCAAATTTAGTAACATTGGTCTCAGTTGTTTATTTACTTTTCACACTATCAAAATCTTTAGTGCGAATACAATCCAGTAACTTAATCCCATCAATAACACAATTCTAATATGGCAGATGTTTTAAACACAGTCAAATAAGACGTTTTAATTTTTTTCAACTTTATTTTATATGTGGTCTTGCTAAGAATGAAGCATTTAACAATATAAAAACAAATCTAAACTTTACGTACTACACCTTGTATTGTTATCAAATTGACCTAATATTTTACAGACTTAATACGGACTATACAGTCTTAAGTCTTTGAAATATTAGGTAAATTTGATAATAATAGCACATAATACTAATTTATTAAACTAATTTAGAAGAATCATTGATTGTAACAATTTGTAAGCCTTATTTATTATTCCACTGACACACCATATGACCATCTTTGTTCACGTGAATTTGTTAGAAATACATCTTTATAATACATCTATATCTATATAAGTCAAACTTTTTTTAATAGTTTGACTGGTCCTACGACTTATAGTCAGGTGCGACTTATTTATCTAAATTAATTTGACATGAACAAAGAGAAATGAACTAAGAGAAATGAACCAAGAGAAAACATTACCGCCTACAGCCGCGAGAGGGTGCTCTATGCTGCTCATTGCTCCTGTAGTCTACACTAAGCAGCATATAGCGCCCTCTCGCGGTTGGAGACGGTAATGTTTTCTCTTGGTTCTTGGTTCTAAAAAAATGTGACTTATAGTACAGTGGGACTTATATATATTTTTTTCCCTCATCATTAAGTATTTTTGGACTGATGCGACTTATACTCAGGTGCTTATAGTCCGAAAAATACTGTACTTTGTTTTGTAGATTATGCTTAAATATTTTTTTGTAAATATTTGAATGTTGCTCTAGGTGTTTTCTGAGACTTTATAAAGAAAATACATTAATTTACATATAAATGAAAAGCATATTTGTAAAAATAGATTTTAAATACTGTACACCAGGATTTTCAAACTGTTTACATTCATCAAAGTGACATGTTGATTTATAAACAAACATTCATTGATTGAAATAATTTAAAATCTTAGAGGTACCTTGATTAGGTTGTATGTGAAAGTAATAGTTTGCTGTTTAGTAAGTTCCTCACAATAATCACATTCAGTTTTAGACCCCTGCTGTGCACTCATGTTTTGAAGATAAAAGTCAGAAAAGTGACTTTAAAACATTTTCTACATGAAGCATTGCCTTTGAATAAATCCAGGGTTTGTATGCATTGATTGAAATCAAGTATGAATCCTTTTTCTCCTTTTTTTCATAAAGAAATATTCCCATAAAATTGTCAATTGTTATATCTTTGTTCATTACTGAAGTTGAATCTATTTTTCTCCTTCAAAGAAGCATTACAATAGTATCAGTATAACATCCCACAGAATATTTGAAAAACATCTACAACCTAAAAAAAATTTAAGTGACAAGTCACAAATAAGACTTGAAGATAAAATTCCTCAATTAACCATTTATTCCTATTAAATACAACACAGACAAATCCAGTTAGTGTTTTTGCTGTGACTTCCTGCAAATAAAAATTTAGAATCTATAATTATATCTAATTTAGATCATAACAAACTCCTCAAACAACACATTTTCCTGTACATTTGCTATTCAGGTGAAACGGAGTATTTCATATTGAAGGTCTCAGAATCTGAATGTGCTCAATCCAGCTTTCTAATGTTGGTTTTCACATGGTCTCCCTGCAGTATGTATACAGAATGCATTTCACTGCTTTAGTTTCTGCAAAATTACCTGTTAAAATAAGTGCCGGAACACTGCAAAAATACACTTGGAACAGAATATATAAAATATATTAAACAAACATCAAAAATGGTGTCCTTCATTCTCTGTTGTGAGCCTGTGCATCTTTCATGGAAGCGTGTCCTGCAGTGTGTGAGTCTGTATATGGGAAAGTGCATGCAAGTCAGGATGGTGTTTCTTGGTGTGTATGCGGAGGTACTGTTTCCCTGCGAATCGTTTTCCACAGCGGGTGCATTCGTATGGTCTTTCTCCGGTGTGGACAGTCTGGTGAGCCGTGAGGTGTCCGGACTGTGTGAAGCGTTTCCCGCACTGCTCACAGCGGTACGGTCGTTCTCCAGTGTGAATGCGCATGTGTGTGTCCAAACTCTGCGACGTTGTGAAACTCTTGCCACAGATCGAACAGATGAAGTGTCGCTTGCCGGCTCCACTTGTCCGTAAAGCGCCCATCCGGCCATACAGACCCAGTCCTGAGACGTTACCCAGAGCAACGAGCCGCTGTGCTGCAAACAAGGGAGAATTATGGGATACGAGAGAGTCAGACCCGCCAACCCTCTGTGGAGAGCTCTGCAAGTGTGTGAGTGTGTCACGGACAGAGTGTGTGGCCCAGTCGGATACCAGATCCATATCAGCCTTCAAGCACAAGTCTTCCTGAAACACTCGAGGGACTTGGGAAGCGCGGGTATCTGACGAGGTTTGTGCGAGGGAGAAGGAAGCATTATCTGAAGCAGCCAAGTCGACGCTGGAGTGCTGGGACTCATCAGCGCCGGAGTGTGTGTCTGCAAACGTGAGTGTGTGAGAGTGCGTGTCATGATCAGGGGAGTGTGAGTGTGTGTGAGATTCCTGCCCCGAGAGTTCGGCAACATCTGGTTTCGGAGAGTCGTGAGTTACTGCAGAAACACTTTCACCTTCGTCCTCATCGTCGTCATCATCTGTTGAGAAACACACACAGTAAGAACAATATTTAAACCTACTGCAAAAATGAAAGAATTACTGAAAGTAAATATTATATTTGCAGCTGCAAGATTAGTCTTTCACAAGCTGAAAAGAATGCATGTTACACCTCTGGCTACCAATAGCTGCAAAACCACCACAGACTTTTACATAAAATTCTCCAGAAACGGCTAAAAACACATCTCTTGCATCTTCATTTGACCCTCTAAAAAAAGAAAAAGAAAAAAAGAGCCTCTAACACTAGCATTTTTTTCTTCTTTTTCTATTCCATCTTGTTATTTATTATGTGTTCGGCTAACCAACACTTGTCACAGCACTTACATATTATTGCTCTTTTGTTAGTTTTGATTGCTTCTATTATCCTCTTTTGTAAGTCGCTTTGAATAAACTAAATGTAGATGTTAATATTTCAAAAGGGCAATAAACATATGTGCAGTATGCAAGTTAGTATGAATACATATCATCTTTGGCTTGGTAAGTTGGACCTTAAACAATTAATATACATTAAATAATATCAATCTACCTGTACTGAAACTATCAGATACAAGCACACAAATCTGAACTGAATAATGACACTATTGTCTTCTGTAGAGCTGCTTTATAACAGAAATGAATCGAAGTCATTTAATAATTTATGAACTTTGCAACACTGACACTGTTGTTGAGCTGAGCTGTATAATGACACTATTGTTTTATTGTAGAGCTACTTTATAGCTCTGTTTCATAATTAATGAACTGCATCCTTAACACTATTATTGAACTGAACTGAATCAACCTTAATTAACATTAACTAAATTGAAAAGAATAATGAAACTATTGTCTGTAGAGCTGCTTTACAGCTGAAACTGAAGCTGTTGTTCAAACTGAATATAGCTGAAATTGAGGTCATTTTACCATAATGTTATTTTCCTGTTTATTATTGTGAAGCTGAAATAAAAATATTATTGATCTAACTGAACTTACACTATCTGATAAGAACATAAACACCTGACCTGAACTGAGCTGAACAATAACAGTACTGTCTTTGGCAGAGCTGCTTTATAGCACTGTTGTCTTCTGCCCAGATGCATCTGACGTAATTTCATAATTCATGAACTGACACACTGACTCTTATTGAACTGGACTGAATCAACATTGACTTAAATAATGGCATTGTTGTGTTCTGAAGAGCTGTTTTATAGCTGAAATGGAAGTTGTTTCATAATTAATGAAACAATCTTGATTTTCATATTATGTTTAAGTATAAATTATGATTTGTCTTATAATCCATTCATTGTGCGAAGAGTGACATTTGCTTAAATTTTAAAATAAAAGTCTGGTGAACCATTAAAAAAACCATTTAAATATGTTTCCTTGAATTACATCACAAGCACATAGTTTTTTAAAATTAGTGAGTTTGAGTGGTAATGCATAACAGGAATGACCCAAGGCACGTCACCTCCCAGCGGCGGCTGCTCGAGACCTTCCTCTTTGATCTGCATTTGGATCAACTCTCCCTCCTCGCGAAGCTCACGCATCTGGAATCCGAAAGACAACAAATAATAATTGTTTTTGCAAATATATTTTTACTTGCACTATAAAATACTCAAAACAACTGGTCCCCTACCTCTAACATTGTACGTCGGCTGGTGGACTCTTCGTCTTCTTGCGTTTTTCTGCCCACTAGCGACTCGCGAGTAACGTTACTCAGGTTACCATCACACCGACCGTCGCGCGCCACGGGTGTCTCCTCGCTGTACCCCCGCTCCGCGACGATGGACTCTATGAGCTGCAGTTTCCTTCGGAGCTCCTCGTTCTCTTTCTGGTGGCGTGAGATCTCGATGTGTAAAACCGCGTAACCGTCGTCAACGAGCTCGCAGATCTCTGCCACCGCCGCACGAGTCAGCGTCTCCATGATGGTCGCGAGCTGGCTGTGAAACGCCCGGTAATTCGCCATCATTCGCGTTCCTCTGTGTTTGGGCCGCCCGTAGGTCCCGTGGAAAACCAAGGTTCCGTTGCAGTACAAGTTTAGAATACGGCGATTATTTCGTTCGTCGTTGGTGAAATAAGACTGTCGTGTGTTGTTTTGATTTTCTGTCTGAAACGGTATAACGCTTTGACACTGTTGCTAGTGGAGGCTGATGTCGTTTCCGGGGGGCTTCGCTCAGATGTTTTGTCAAAATAAAAGTCACTGTGGACCATTTTTGTAATTGTAAAACTTTAAATCATAAAACGTCAATATACTTGATGAAATTCCTGGTAATCGAATTCACAGGTAACTGCGACAATATATACACATTATTATACACACACTTCTTCAATTTGTAATTCAGTTACAGCAGTTCTGATATACAGTAAACCTGCACTCGTGCTCTTGTGAAATACATTTTAATTCAAAATACAGAAATCTTTACCCAAGTACACTGGAAGGTTTGAACACCCCACCCCACACAGAAAGACAGACTACTCACTGCTCAACGTTAGTAAAGAACTTCACACGTGAATATCAGGGTTTAATACTTTAGCTGGTTTATTTGACTCCCACTGCTTCAGATCATTTGTTTGCTAAAGTGATGAAGGGTTCAAAATCATGATCCTGTACACTTCATCATTCTGCATCATATCAGACATTTCGAATGATGCGATTAACATGCATTTCAATAACTCATGTTTAAAGGTGTATTATCATCTGTATCAGAAAGAACTATTAAAAGTACAGAATATAACAAATATTTATTAATTATGGCATAAGGACAGGTATGAGTACATAAGAGATGTATGTGAATAAGGCTGCATTTATCTGTGGCTGGTGCTACCAGATTTCCTCTTCCCAGAAAGGAGATGTTTGGGTTTGACATCAAACACATGTCGATCAGATTCACCCTTCCTTCCCTGTCTGTTCATCTCCTTCTGTGAGCTCTTCATCATGGTCTTTACCTTCTTCAACATCTGGGAGAAATAAGACAGAGTCCAATGAACATCGCTCTATGAAAATCTTTGTAACACTTTACTAAGGAATTAAGATTCCCTTTATTCATTAATGACCAATAAATCTTTTACAAATGCATTAATGTATAAAGTGAAAAACAGCTGAATAAAAAGGGTGATATCATGCAATACTTGCCACATAGTAAACCATTTTTAACTCGTTATAAATGCTTAATAAATGAATGTGAAAACTACAAATACAACATACTTCAATCTGACTAGAAGTCAATTTTGCTGCATCATGAAACGAGTATGAATAAAAATTAAGCATATTTATCATGAGTTAAAAATGGCTTGCTATTCGACAGGTATTGTATTAAAGGCACTATGAAGTTATAACTATCAATTATTTATAAGGCACTGTAAACAACCTATATATAACCTCTATAAACCATTTAAAATGTGAAGCTTAATTTAAAGTGTTACCAAAATCTCTATAACCTGCTAAATAAGTGACTATCATAAATTAATTTCATATTAGTCTAGAATATATACATTATATTTATAATACTATCTGTAATATTGATTTCAGGATATGATTATGCTTCAGGTAACGCAGGCACTACCTTGGCATCTCTGACTCCTGACTGGTCCCGTGGTGGTCTCGAGGCACTCTGACTGCGAGTGCGTGATGTTGGTGGCGCAGAGACTTCCCTCTTCCTCTTTCGAACCAGAGAGCGAGATCTCCGAGCATAGTGGCTCTAGAGGGACATAAGGTGAACACAAGCATGCTCAGATATGTATATGACCATATGGCACACACAATGAAGTGTGTTACCAATCGGGTTATGAATAATGGAAAAGCTTTAAGTATACAGGTTCTTACATCATCTTTATCGGTCATGTCCAAACCCAGATCAACCATCTCCTTCTCCAGAGTCGCTCTTTCCACCTGCAACCACATATACCAATCAAATCAACCCATCTTTAACCAGCGAGCTAAAAAGCTGACAAAACGTGTTTTAATAGGATGCTGAACAACAAATATTCCATATTAGAAACACTTAGTCACTTATCTTAAGGTATCCTTGTTACAGAGTAATTACCGTATACATTTAGGTACTGAATAACATTAATTAAAAATATACTTATTTTAAGGGTTAGGAATAGGGTTCGTCTTTAGGTTAGTTATGTATAATTATTCATACTTTACTGTACTTGCTATTTTAAATACATGTAATGTGTAACAAAGATAAATGAACGACATGAGTGTGAGTGATTAATAACAGAATTTTCATTTTTGGTTGAACTATCCCTTCGATAACTGCAAACTCTACCTAAAATATGAAAGTAATGTCTGATATATAAAAAAACACTTCCTATCATTTAAACACATACAAAAATAAGACTGCTGGACAGAAAGACTGACCTTCTTGGCTGTGCGGGGCATTCTGGGTCCCTGTTTGTCTTTCTCTTTTGATGCGAGAATCTTCAACTTCCGTTTCTCACGAATCTGACTGGCAAGCTGCCGGATCTCCTGCATCTCTTCATCCTCACTTTCCTCCTCAGAGTCGTACTCTCCAGCCTTCTCACGTAGCTCCTCTTCCCGCTCCAAATCTTCCAGCCTCTGAGAATGAGAGAAAGGACAGAAATTCAGAACATGTCATCTGAAACAAGGATGTAACCAAATATTCACTACGGAGGCCAATTGTCATCAGAAATCCTTATAAGTTACCTCTAATCTGAATTTCAGGAGGCACTTGATATCAGTGGTTACAGTCCTTAAAAAGTTTGAAATCAAAGCATTTGTTTCATACCTTCATGATCTCCGGGTCAATGTAGTCAGCAATATTGTGCCCCTCCCAAATCTCAGGAACCTTATCCTGCTTTTCTTCTGGATTCATCAAGTCCCAGTATTCTGAATACACAAGACAACATTTTTAGACATGTCTGGAGTGTATATGTGTGTACGCGTGTATGTTTATATCTTACTCTGTAGATCCAGTGTGTAATCATCTCCCAGCTCGACCTCAAGGTCTCTCTCCAGTTTGCGTTTGGGAGCATTCGTCTCCATCGCCTTTCTACGGAGCAGAGCCCCTTCAGGAATAAACGGAGGCCTTTCCTGAACAAACCAAATCAAAATGGTTTACAAACGCACTATATTCACAGGAACCATTACCAAAGAAATATGCTTATGAACAAGATGACACTGGTCTAAGAAGTGCAAAGAGCATGTACCTTTTGATCTCTCTTGGTAGGCACCGCCAGATGAAGTCTGTTCAAAACATCATGAACCTTCTTGGTTTTCATCTTCGTGTCCACACGGTGAGCCAACAGCCGATCACATGCCTATAAACATATGATCATAAATTGTTTATACCACCAATCTACAATGCTCTCTTCCTCTTAAAATTGGTACACGAAATGAAGAGCATGTGTTGAGTGAGTAGAAGTGATCTCACCTCAGCCTTCACCTGCATCACTCCCTCTTCTGTCAGAGTGCTGGTCTCAATCACTGTGATCCCCTCAGCAATGAGATCCGAAAAGATTTTCTAGACACACAGAACAAAGTTTCAGTGTTACTGTAGAAAGTCTCAACTAGTTGCAGCTACGTCTTTATCACGTTTCTTTTTTCTCTAAACTCTTTGAGACTAAATCTAACATGCATATAAGTCAATTGCTGAAAAAATAACATTATGAAGCTAAGAAGATCTTTTGAAACAAAACTGGCGATCAGAAAACTTCTGTTAAATGGAAACTTAAAACGGTCTTCCAATCTGTGTGGTTATTTTGTCAGTGGAACACAAAAGGTGAATCTTCGCAATAAAAGTTTATAAAGGAACAAAAAGCACTTTAAAATAAAATGTTTTTGAAAGAAGTATATTATGCTGACCAAGGCTGCATTATTGGAGCAAAAACAGTATAGAAAATAAACAGTTTTAATATATATTACAATTTATATATATATATATATATATATATATATATATATATATATATATATATATATATATATATATATATATATATATATATATATATATATATATATATATATAACACACACACACTTTATATTTTAAAAATATACAAAAAATTACAGATTTTTTTTGCAGGCAATTACCTCAGTCTTCAGTGTCTCATGATGCTTCAAAAATCATTCTAATATGTTGATTTGCTGCTGATTTGCAGCTTAAAGCTGCAGTCTGTAACTTTTTTTGGTTAAAAATTATCCGAAATCAATATTTGAGCAAGTACATAACCAGTGAGTGTTCAAAACTTTTGCCTTTAACCTTTTTCACAACGGTTAGCTTATAATAAATGTTTTTTTAATTTGAGTGGAACTGGTAGGTTGTCACGGGAAAATGCAACATGGACTGCTGCGTCATTACGTCACATCTGTAAACATGAAGTTGTTGATCCTGCAGGTGATGGATCATTTGATTATAGCCTATTCCCACAGCAGCTGGAAAAATTAAATTAATCATTTTGATGGCAGACTGTTGTCCAGAAAGGATTGTGTGTTTATGAAACATGTGAATGAAATTAATATCAATATACGGTTGAAAATTATTATTTAGGTCATATATTTTAAGAAAGTAGGCTCTAATCTGTGATTGTGAAGTAAAGTAAATATCCACACCGGTGCGGTGAATGACTGCCACATGTAACATACTCCTCGAAAAATTTGATTAATCTGTGCAGGAGCCGTGCCGGAGCACAACCCACGCAAGGAAGATAATTCCAGAAACAGCTGCAGTTGCAGGTTTTCAAACAGAGATGGAGACAAAGAGGCAAAATTTACAGACTGCAGCTTTAAGAAGCATTTCTTCTCATCATCAAAAGTTGTGCCGCTTAATATTTTTTTCCAGGATTATTAAAAAAATCTTAAAGATCTTATGACAATATTAATGTCTTCTTTACTGTCCCTTTTGATCCATTTAACATATCCCTATAAATAAAAGTATTCATTCTAAATACTTAAAAGTTCCCCAGTTCTTTGGAACATTCACATACTGGTCTGAAGTGCTTGAATTCATCTGTCAGCATTCATAAAGATATAATAAGGCTTTAGATGCCTCTGAATATAATGCATCAAATATATGGACCTACTTTTTAAAAGATGTTTTTTTTCAACATTTTTGAAAGATTTAGAATCTCAGTTTACCTGGTTCTCCTCTGAGAGTTCACTGATCTTCTTCACGTCACACTTATTGGCCAACACGATCAACGGCTGCAGAATACACAAATAATCATCACTGCCATCATTCAGCACAAAAAAAAAAAAAAAAAATGTTTACAGCATTTAAGTTAATTCTTCATATGTGTGTGTACCTTATTGGCAAACAGTGGCCGTATATTGTTGAAGAGCTCTAGTTGTTGTGAGAGATTGTGTCCGCACTGCTCTGACACATCCATGACATAGAGCACAGCAGCACGCAGGTGAGCCAGAGCCGTGATGGCCTGCATTTCTATGGTATTCCTTTCTTCAAGAGGATGATCCAAAATACCAGGGGTATCAACCACCTACAAACACACAGCCATAATTATCAAGAACATTTGGTATTAATTCATATAATATAAAATCAGTGCCATTAATCACTGTCTGGAAACCATGCATTTTTCTATCACTCACCTGCCAGCGCAGGTATCTGTAATCCATATGACCCACAAACAAAGATTTGGTAGTGAAGGCGTACGGCTGGACCTCAACATCAGCACGGGTCACCTGTACACACACACTCCATTAAAACCTAATATTAAAAACTTGACATTTAATTTACCTTCACATGCACAAATTTTACAAACCAACCTTGTTGATAAAGCTGGACTTGCCAACGTTGGGGTAACCACACAGCAGGAGGGTTCTGGTATTTGGGTCAATAGTGGGTAAACGGGACAGATGCTGCCGCACTGCGGTAAAATAAATATGCATTTAGTATGCACAAATGTGCATCGGAAGTAAAAGAATTAGTGCTTATTTTTGTTTCACATTTATGCTTTGATCAGTGAAGCCAAATAATCCTCCAAAATTATCAACATTAAAGAACTCAAAGAACCGTCTGTTTTTTTTAAAGTATCTGTATATGTGTTTAAGTGTTTGCACCTTGTTCTAAATACTCCAGACTCTGTTTCTGTCGCTTTAAGATGGTGCACATGCGCCCCAGTGCGGCCCGTTTCAGCTGCTTGCAGCGATACAGTGAGTCTCCATATTTCATTAGCCGCACATAATCTTTAGCAACACTACGAATACACAGACACACAGTTTACTCATACACAGATGAGAAAAAAAAAAATAATAATCAGCCAACATATTAAATAAAATCAACCACAAATTAATTCTAATAAGTAATGTGCATGACGTTGTTAAATTCAAAAGACTCACTTGTCAATAAGGTTCTTGGCGATGTTGATCTGACCCAAAGCCAGTTTATAATGATCTTTATCATACAGCACATTCATCAGATCAGCATAGAAGGGGTGAATATCCTAAAACACACAGTTAGTCATTTATCTACTAAACAAGTGATGACTAGGAAGAATCAACAAATATGAGCTTTATCCAATGCATATAGTTTTGTGTGAGACTTACGTCCAGTTTGGGAAAGTCGGTGAGGATCTGTGACAGTCGATCATGGTAGTTCTGCTGGGTGAATTTGACTTTACGCATATAGAAATGTCTAATTCGGTGGATCTGATAGTGTTTGTGTATTACAGTGGGAGTTTTTCGCTGGGTTTTGGATAAAGTCAAATCGATGAAATCCTACAGGGAGAAAATCAAAAAGAAACTGTAATGCTAGTTTACTCTTGCTTAATTATTATTACTTTTTTATATATAATAAAAAGTTTCAAGTTCCCATACTGATACACACAAGGGTTCCCACAAATATTGACAAATGACATCCCGTGACTTTTCTCTGATTTTTCCTGCATTAATGGCTACTTAAGGATTTTATATAACAATTACATAACGAACACAACAATATTATTATATTATTTTACAAAGGCTGCACTTATCAATCTTAGACAGTGAAAAACAACTAGAAATAAATATGTTTTTCGGAATTTCCCTTATATCTGAATTTTACCTGTAGCCTAATGGAAGGGAAATAATTAAGTTGTAAGGTTTTCCATGTTCATAGGAATCGAGGTAACGTTACATTTATTTAAAATTTATTTAACCAAAGCCCTTAACCACATTAATATACTTCATCCCTGTACAGATGAACCCCACAACTACCACTCGTTTCATTTTAACATATGACGCCTGTAAAACCATGTTGAATGTTGACAGCAAATAAAATGACAATATATAAAAAGTTAAATGGCTCAACACCGCGCGCACGTGTACAATACGTGCAACATACTGTCAATGTCCGTTATTAACGACAACACCAACAATACTCTTTATAACATTTAACCATGCATATGTGAGTGAAAACACGCCGTTATTTTCTTACCTTAGCGGTGGGAACCACCATAATCTTTTTAAAGTTGTACAGAGCCATGTTAGCGGCACACGCGACACTCTACAGAGCACGCGGAAGGGTCGAACACGTAGCGGACGCACGTCACGAAGAGCGACACACGTGGTACAGCAATCACGAGTTCACAGCGTCACCTACCGGTGGGAGGAGCCACTCTGAAACTGGAACTGCAGAACCGAGCTGTAAAAATATTAATACAAACGCAGTTAAGCAGAACATTTCACACACACACACACAAGGTTTGTAATGAATTAAATTATAATTATATTTATTTTTCAGAATAATTAAAAAAGATAAACTGATAAACATGGAATTAATGTTTCATATGAATCCAGAAACATTGCCCCAGAATCTGGACATGACAGATGACACTAAACAAATACTAGGTTCAACTACATTTACTGCACATTTAGTTCAACAGGATGAGTGTGGGTTCAGTGCCAAACATTCAAGTCTCCTTTATGTTAATATATGTGTTATATTAAAATAAAACAACATGATCAAATCACTGCATTTTTGTATTCACTATAAACCTGTTAAAACAACAACATTCCAAAACACAAAATCACAGCACACAATCAAAATCATTTTATTTAGACATTTTATTGACACAAATCATTTATTCGTACAAGTAAACCAAAACAGTTAATAAAGAATTTCTCCAGGTTTGCCTCTAATTAGCCAAACCTTCAAGTAACTTCAAATAAATAATTGTACGAACGTGTCTTCTGTTTGCAAATGGAGCACAGTAACATAGGAAGGGACGGGTTAAAGAGGGAGAGGCAAATGAAACACTGTTTCCTCAGCAGTAGTTCAGTACTCGTGTGTATTCTGCTCTGTTTCTATTGAAGTCCTGCAGTGATCAGGAATGAAGCTGATTTCTGCTCAGAGCTGGTGTTTTCAGTTGCATTACCATCAACCTCACTAATACTGGCTCAATTTCAGCACAAACAGATGACCATCTACAGAGATGTGAGAGCATGTTTTCAGGAGTATACATGATCTGTGTGAACATGAGATGATATGATGTGTCTCCTATATATATGCTGTATTTGTGCGCGTGTTACTTACTAAGATGTCTGCTTATGATCAAGACAAACTGAAAGGAACAATTTGAATACTGATATGATGCACAAAAGTCAGAAGTTATGGAAAAAGACACAGAAAACCAAAAAGATGCGTGCACTGCACCAACTGTTGCAAAAACACTGTCATTAAAGGACTAACAAGCTAAATATTTAATACAGCACACAAGATAACAGTTGATAAAATAAATGGAACAAGCTGGAGTCAAAACAGTGGGTGGGGTTTAAAGTCTGGGAGGACCACTGATTGTGTGGAGTCAGTAATGTGGGAGGAGTTTACACTCGGGACTTGGTACATAAATATAGTTAGTAGAGAGGTATTAAGGGAGTGGTTTGGAGTTTGGGAGGAGCTACTGTTATTCAGGAGGAGTCGGAGTGGAAGGAGGAGCTTACATTGGGGGAGGAAATTAAATTGTTGATAGGGAGGTTGGTTTAAGGGAGGAGTTTGAAGTTTGGGAGGAGCCACAACTTGTATGAGTCAATATTGTGTGAGGAGTCTACACTATAGGAGTGGTCAATATAGTTGGCAGATATGTTAGCCTTGTTCTTCTTCATGCAGTGCCTCAAAATCAAAAGCAATGCATTCTGGTTAGAATATTTGTCTGACTTTGGCACTGCTGTTGTTTTAACAGTAAACGCTTTTTTAGTTTAGTCGCACTTATATTGGGTCACGTATCAAAAAACACTGATAAAATCATATTTACCTCTATTGGTATTTAAATAGAATATGTTAAGGTTGAACTTTATTCATAAACAGATGGCGCTGTATTAAACAGTATATAAAAAGTGTTTCTGAAAACATTTCTAAAACATCTCTGTATTTGACAAATATTGCATTTATTTAACTTTATCTGTGATGGCATGCAAACACTGCACGATCGTCACCAGTAGCAGAAATTGTCTAACTTCAATTCCATCCCCGACTGCAAGTGGCAGATCTCTGCCAGCCGGTGACAGGCTAGTGTAGTTCATCTCAAACAAGCCTGTTGTTTTAGAGGAGGGATTTTAAAGTATGGGAGGGGCTATTTAGATTTAGGAGGAGTCTGTACTGGGGGAGGAGTTTACAATCTGGGTGTGGCCAAAATAGTTGAAAGGGAGGTTGTTTAAGGGAGGGATTTAAAGTTTGTGAGGAGCCAATGAGAAGAAGGCATGTTCGATGTGAAGTGCCGCTGTGCAGACCGATTGGTGAATGACATCAAAGCTCCACGAGAGTGATTTGAAAGCACATGTAGCACTCTGCACTCTATTGCTTTTGTGGTACTTTGATGTTGTACACCGATCTATCTGTCAAACACATCTGAAGTCAGTACTGTGGGAGGAGTTTACAGTTTGGGTGAAGAAAAAAATGGTGGGTATGGAGGGTTTTTTTAGGGGAGGGGCTAGTGGGGAATTAGGAGGAGCCAGTGCGATGGGAGGAGTTTGCATAGTAAAGTTTGCAGTCTCTTTCCCTTCACTGTTGAAAAATGGATGAATAAATGAGTTAAACAAATACATGTATTTTGTCTGCTGTACAGGAGAAGCAAAAGAATATGTGCACAACTAACACTATAGGTAACTAGATGAGATGACTATATGTGGTTGAGTATGTTTGTGTTGGTATGTCATGATGAACAGCGGTATTCATCAATCTGAGGTATTGTCAAAAAAGTTTTATTACTAATCAGTGCTTCACAAAATCTGTGATAATATGTCTTTGAAGTGTGTATGTGTGTGTGTTTAAAGAAAAGGCACCAGCAATGGCTTTAAATGTTGTGGTATGTTTCCATTTACATAATCGGCCGTCATAATTGTATGAAGTTTCATGCATGTGTATGAGCGAGTACGTGTGTGCGCGCGCAAGGCTCCAGTCCTCAGACCGCCACTTTTTCAAGTGACCGTATGGGCGGAGTTATTGCTTTCAGGCCATTGCCAGGGCAGCTGTTACCACGGCTAAGGGCGTGTCCAGTTGGCATTGCAGCGTGGGAGTGTTCTGGTGGGCGTGGCAGGAAGACAGGACAGGAGCGTGTGCGGGCGTGGCCTTTGTGACCTCCTGCGTGACAGATTAGGTGGCTCACCGTGTCCAATGGGTAAAGCGTGTGTGTGTGCGTATGTGTGTGCGCCTGCTCCTCGCGCTGCTTCAGCGAATACCAGGTGAGAAAGATGAACAGGAAGCCAAGGAACTTCAAGCTCGCAGCCAGCCCAAAGTAAACAAAGCGGAGGGAAGTGACATCGTACTCCCAGCAGGACCCATGGAAACCACAATCGTGCTGCCACAGCATACAGGTGGTGTCAATCACAGCCCCAAAATAGATAGGAGTGGGGATGTAGGCTGGGGAGACCGAAAGAGAGAAAATTTGTTTAAATATTCATAATATCAGCAACTAATTGATACATTGTGGTAATCAACAGTAGGGCTGTGAGAAAAAATATTAGATTATTAGATTATTTTTAGATTTAATTTTTATCTATACTACCATTCAAACGTTTGGGTTCAATAAGTTTTGTTTTTAAAGATTTTTTTTTTTTTTAAGTTAAATTGATGAAGTGTTAGTAAGGATATTTATAATGTTACAAAAGGTTTCCATTTCAAATGGATAATGTTCTTTTTAACTTTCCATACATCCAAAAAAAAAAATCTAAATATTACAGTTTTTCTGTATTTTGGTATCATCAACCTTTTAATATATGAAAAAATCATCCTTTTTGAATCACTTAAAGCTGCAGTAGGGAACTTTTGTAAAAATATATTTTTTACATATTTGTTAAACCTGTCATTATGTCCTGACAGTAGAATATGAGACAGATAATCTGTGAAAAAAATCAAGCTCCTCTGGCTCCTCCCAGTGCTCCTATTGCCATTTGCAGAAACTCCATCGCTCCCGGTAAAAAATGACCAATCAGAGCTGCGGTCCGTAACTTTGTTTGTGTTCAAAATGTAGAAAAATGAACATAATAAGCGAGTACACCATGAATCCATTTTCCAAACCGTGTTTTTGGCTTGTCCTGAATCACTAGGGTACCTTTGTGATTCTTCATAGACATTAACAGAGAGAAGTAGTTCCGGCTACAATGTTCTTCCGCAAGACGCAAACAGTTCTGTTTATTAACCGCTAGAGCGTCAAAAATTCCCTACTGCAGCTTTAATAAAGCAGCTTATATTTTATGATGCTATTATAACATCTTGGTTTAAATACTCTTCCAAGTCATGAGCCAAGAAATGATATAAATGCTCTTCTGAGATGGTCTTCAGGAAATGTAATGGCCAAATAGAAAAAGCATTAAAATCAAGCTTAACCCTATATGGCAAGCAAATCAGTCCTGAACATATGATGAATATTCAATATTTGCTCAGCTTTACTGGACAGTCAAAAAATGATTAATTAAATAAAATCCAGTCCAATCCTACCAAGAGTCCTGAGAAGAACAAACTGCATTCCCAGAGCAAACGGCCTGTCCTCTTCCTCCACTGACCTGCTCAGGAATTAAAAGAGGAATGAATAAAACAAAGAGATACAGAGAGAAGATAGCTAAGTACATGGAGAGAGGCAGACCTGAGCGTAACGATGATGACGGACGGCTGAGCGCAGGCAGTTATGAGAGTCACGATGAAGAGAAAGATGAGGAAGGTGATGAGCGTTCCACATGTGCGCTCACACTTTCCTGCCAGGGCATAACCATTCTCGTTTAGGTATGTCTTCACGATCACCACCTGCAGATCATGTTTTCCTCCCGACGGCGTGATCACCTGTCTGCTCTGAACACATGCGCAGTCCGAATAGTTTCTGATCTGAGAGGGAGAAAACGCATGTTACGATACACATGAATAATGTCAACAATACTGACAGAGACCATTTTTTTGGGTGGTTAAATTTTTAGGCTACCATGAAAAATGTTGATATCTTAAGCCAGTGACTCTCAAAGTGGGGTGTGGGGTCCACGACTCATAGCCAGGGGTCCAGAAATTATTTTAGGACCCTATGATTATCGCAAATGTGGAAAATGTGTGACTGAAATACAAAATTCAGTCATAAAAACGTAATAGTTGTATGAATTCAACTGATTAGACATTGCATTAGACTTTTTTTTTTAAGTTGTAAGATTTCAATAAGACATGCCTTTTGATTTCATGTTTATTTTAACCATTAAAACAAGGTCCAGAAAAATTAAAATGGACACACACAAAAAAAAAAAAAAAAATCTAAAAGTATAAATTGTAGCAAGCATATGCTTAATCACTGTAAACAGCTTTTATTTTAAAGTAAGCATGCAATTAGTTGGGCATTACAGCAAAATAAACCCCAACATGGTTTGGACAAACCCTGGATTCGCTGTTGATCTAACATTTAAACTTGATTAAAAATGACTTACTCCTGAGGTTTGGTTGGCAAAGTTGCTGCAGCCAGCCAGACATGGGTTAAAGTAGGTGATGCCATCAGAGCCACAGACAGGCGCATACTCGTGAATCCTGCAGCCACAGTTGACATTACAGCTTGCCGTCAGGTTTCGGTGAGACAGAGTCAGCGTCGGCCTGCAAAAAACAAATAGAACATCATTCAGTGCAGCTCATGTTTCCCAGGTGATATTTATGTAGGGGTCTACAGGGTTTTACTCCATTACCCGGCGGTGTAAGGGATATTGATTCCACCGAGGTTGATGCTCTCGCAGCCGACAATGAAGAGAGTGGAAAAGCAGAGCAAAGACACGCCACTGCAGATCATGGCCAGCTTTGCTGCTTCTCTTGCACCAAGTTTCAGTTTCTTAATGATGTACCCACCTAAAACTATACCGACACCTGCACTGGGTACAATGATCAGACCTGCACACACAAACTCACAATTAATAAACACCCACAGTGAGTACTGTGATCAGATCGACACATGTTTGTGTCAGTGTGAGTGTGTGTGTTGTACCTGTGTATATACTGGCATTAGATGCTGGAACACCAAATTGAGATTCAATGAATTTAGGAATGAAAGTGATGAAGGCTGTGACGATGGCACATTCCGCCGTATACGACAAACTCACAAATAAAAACGTCACGTTACTCAATATACGCACAGCTGCTTTTGGCAAATCTGGAGAGAGAGACAGAAACAGACAGAGAGAGAAACAAGACAGATTTATTATTTGGTTTTAAATAGTGTCATCCAAAATGTGTTTATACTAAAAAAAATCTGCATTGTTATTGTTAACTAAAACTAGTAAAAAACTGCAGTAATCTGGAGTACTGAAATTAATAAAACTGAAAAAAAGAAAAGAGAAATATGTCATTTATTTATTATATATATATATATATATATATATATATATATATATATATATATATATATATATATATATATATATAAAGATAAAAAGAACACCAGACAGTCAAGTAAAGGAATATAGTTTAAAAATAAATATTAAATAAAATAAAATAGCCATTTGTATCTTGCTAGCCATTACTAAAAGGCAAATCTTAGCTCGCTGTATCAAATATCTAGTGTGACATAATTCTTCAAAGATGATCTGATCAGAATCAGATTTTAGATTTGACATTAGGTTGCACCTTTGATATTTTTGCCAAAACCCATGGAGGATGAGACAGCCTTGCTCTTTTCCTTCTTCATTTCATCATCACTGGAGACATCCCCTGCACCCTTTTTTACACTGCTTTTACTTTTCTTGTGCCGTGGAGGAAGTTTTTTAGGGAAGGAAAACATGGGGAAGATTACCAACAACATTGCCACAGCACACAGAAGAAATCCACTCCACCTGAGAAAGAGACAGACACAGAGAGGGTCACAGTGCTGTCAGGGTTACTGCAATGTTAGTTAATTAATAAACAGCAAATGAGAGGACAAGATTTTCCTCACCAGTTTCCCACAAACCGTGGATCACTCTGATCAATACTGACTATTGTCCCAGGGTCGACGTAGAATCCGATCAGAATCCCACCCAGCAGATACCCAGCGGCTGGGCCAAGAGCTCCCATCACATACATGATAGCTAAACATGCACAAGAGAGAACAATTACATTTCTTTAGCTGTCATATGCTACTGGCAGAATTAAGGTCACAGGTTTTTTTTTAGAAAGTAGAAAAAAAAAAACGTGTTAACCATCAGGCTAAAAGGCACTGTTGTGGACAAAACCTAATCTCACTTGTGGCTTCCTGTCAAACACATTCATATCATACTTAGATAATAACAAATATACTCTTATTATTTACTGGTACAAACAGCTTATATTTGCAAATTTTAGACTTTTAGCACGGACTGGTACCATGGCCACTTAGCTAATTATTAAATGTCAGTTCCAAATGTTGATTTTCTGTTTAAAGATGTTAAATATGAAACCTAAAGAAAATCTTCTAAAATATTGTTCTATGCATGTACAGAACTAGTAAGATTAACACACCGATCAGTCCGCATTAAATCAAATCAGATTATGTAAGTCTGTCACTCCACAGACTCAGTGTTAGTTTAGTTATTGTTAACATAAAACAAAAAAATAGTTTTTGTCAATTGGAATAAAGCTGATGTAAAATAAAATACAAATATTAGATGAAAAAGTAGGAATTTATTCAGTTTACAGATGCTTTATCCAAAGTGACAAATAAGGAATAAATCTAACGATTCATCATAAAGAGGCAAATAACACAAGTGCTCATAATACAAAGCCTAAATTAAATCTGTTCATAAGTGAGAGTCTCTTCAGAAAATGACCTGCTAAATTCATATGGATATGAAGCGACAAAGTAATGGTTGCATAGATCTCATGTAAGAAAAAACGTGGCCTGTAATCACACACTTTACCTGATTGACTGACCCAGCTATTCAACAACACACAGACAAAGCCTCATTTCGACTCACCCAGGTACAGGGATGCGTTCTCTTTCTTCACATTGTCATCCAGGTAAGTTGGTCCAAGGGTGTATATGGGAGTCGAACCCATTCCCACGAGGATCTGAGCGCAGATGAACAGCACCACATAGAGGGCATGCTCACGCTCCTCCCGGTCCCGCTGGCACCTGGACAGTGCTGACCTCTCCTGACCGCTGCCATTACCACCGGCACAGAGCCCCTCTCCCCCTACTGTGCTGTTCAGCTCCTCCAGCTGATACGGTGGAGAGATGAAGTGAGGTAGGGAGAAGAGGGCGGCACCCACAGCAATGAGCACACCCCCTACAGCCAACCACCGAGGCCTCTGGCTCCGCCCACCAAAGTAGCTAATGAACACCACAACGAGGAGACTACCGATGTCAAAACAGCTGACCAGAAGACCCGACTCTGAGCTCCGCAGACTGTACCGCTTTTCTGGAAAACACAGGATTAGTTTAGTAGAAAATTCATAAATATACTCCAATGTTGAAACAGAACATGGTTGAGATGCTGAGAGGAAAGCAGATTTAAACTAGAAAGTTGAGATTGGGGTGAGATGAAAGAAGACTAAATGAGACAAGATTGAAATGCTATTAAGAGGAAGAGACTGAGATTAGGATGAGATCAGATGAAACAACATGAGAAACAAAGAGGTGAGACCGAAATGTTATTAAGAGGAGACGAGACTGAGATGAGATAAAAAAAGATGATATCCAGGGTCGGGAAGTAAGTAACTGTATTTCATTAGTTACATTGTAAATGGGTGGTAATGAAATTACAGTTACATCCAGGTGAAAACAGGCATTTAAGTATCAACAGCAATTGATTTTATGACACATCCTAAACTACAGTTCTGATCATGAATTTTATACTCCTTGCAGAATTTGATGTCAATTTTTCTTCTTTTGTTTAAAGATCTTTTTTTCCCATTTAGTGCTAGTCTTCAGAAATTAATACTTCAATGTTTCCTAAACTAAAGGACAAAATAATCTGTTCGCTTGATTCAAAAAGTTTACATGCCCTGGCATTGTGCTTCTTGAACAGCAAGAAATAATTTTTTATGTATTTATTTATTTTAAAGATTGTCGGAATTGTGTTTCAATCAAGAAATGAAGGAAAGCTGATGAGGAAGAGGAAAACTAAGTCCTATGTTTGGTGGGCGTTATTTTTCTTTTGCATTACCTTATTAGGATTCCAAAGTATTCTAGAGTATTTAGATTAAATTACAAAATTTGTGTAATCTAAGGAAATATGTCACAAATTACTTTTTAAAACATGCATTTTGTAATGTGTAGTGGAATTCATTTGAACTTTCCCGACGTTGATGGTATTTAGTTAAGAGACTGAGAAATTGGAAAAATTTGACATTCAGTTGGATAGATGGATGTAGACTGGGATGAGATAAAACAAGATGAGGCTTTAGGTGAAAAGTTGAGAGGAGAGGAGAGGAGAGGAGAGGAGAGGAGAGGAGATCTGCTAGTGGTCAGGTATATTACCTATGGTGGTAATGACACTGCTGAGATAGCCGGAAACCATCAGAGACTGGATGAAGGTGAGGTAACACATGCAGAACAGAAAGCAGCGCGAGTCCGACAGGATCCTGTCCACATATCGCCTCACGGGCAGCCGCGGCATGCGGAGCGTCAGGAGCGCAGCAGCGGCGCGTCTCTCCGGCTCACGCCGCTCGGTCCTGACGGGGGAGCAGTGCGGGGAAGAGAGCAGAGTCTTGTCTGCGTCCTGCTCCGGAGCATGACTGCCGCTGAGTGCGGGGAGGCTCTTAGATTTCAAACCCTGTGTAGGCTCCTCACACAAGTACAGGAACGGTTTCACAGGTGCGGGGCCCCCATCGCCCGCCTCCCCACCGGCACCGGATGCCATCCTCAGCGCGTCACGCACACAGACGCACACTGAATCAACAGCATAACAGACTCTCAGATAAACCGGCAGCGGCTTATCATTCAGCACAGAGGCTATCCGAGACGTTTATAAGCGTTGTGGAGACGCAGACATACTGCGCTGGCTCATTTCAACAAAACAAAACACCCAAACAGATATGCTTTATTATAACTATATATAAACACCCTAATTGTTTCTTTACAGCACCATTTTCTTTTCATTTCGACACATATTCACCAAAACAACACACTGGATCGACGGTCGACCTGCAGCCGGGGGCTCACGCGCCTCTGCGCGGATACTGCAGCGCGCGCGCTCGGCCGCGTCACACACGCGCATTCTGCCCCGTTATCTGCGCTAGATTAATAACCACGATTAATTCCATCGGCGTCGTTAAACGGTATTCTGTCGCGTCTTTCTGCACGCGGCTCCGACACACCATCAGATCTTCGCCGTGTAATCCTTGTCCTTGGACGTAGCGGTAGCTCGGGCTGTCAGCTGTGTCGCCTCCGAGCGCATTCGGTCTGTACCGTAGCGGGTGCAAGTAAACAGACGTAAACTTCCGGTTCACGATTCCTGTCTAAAAAATGGGGCTGCACCACCCCAGTCTGTATTTTAACTCCTTCATGCAGTAAACGCAAATACTATTTTTTTTTTAATCTTATAATAATGCACAATCATAACAAACGCTTTTAGGCCTGCTGGCTGAAACAATGCACTCTAACGACATATAAAGAAATAAGACAACATTTTTGAAAACAACAATCCGTAAACAATCATTTATTTGCGATTTAGCATAACATAATTAATCAATGAAATTATTTAAACAACTACATTTTTAGGGATGTACAACATTTAAAATAATTAAATGTTACAAATTAAAGGCACTTTATATTTGTATCTCATTAAATAATTACAGTAATAGAAATAACATAATTCCAGTTATATCATTAGCCTCATAAAGGTGGCTTTATTTTACTTGCATGTTATTGTACGCAGTCTCTCATGGAAAAATTATTTTTGCTACTGTTTTCATGTGATGCTACATTCATCAGATGGTAGTATATGTCCAAAACAACAATAACATTTCACAGGATTACAAGGGTCATTACCTTGTACATATTTTCTCATTTTAATAGCCTCTTATCAGAGCAGGTTTTCACAGAAGTTCAACATTTAAACACCCAGTGTCCCCTTAAGTCGATCTTACTGGGAACCTTTTATTAGTTACTGTGAGAGATGAGTGTCCTGGGTAAAAAGTGTCACAGATTGCTCTTCCACTTCTTGTCATTTGAGCCTTCAGCTGCAAGGAAACAAAAATTAACGTTAACAGAGGCAGGCAATAGTGCACAGGTGCACTCACAGACATGCGTGCACACACATACACAGACACACATACCCAGGCAGATCTTTCCTTCCTTGTGGAGTTTCTTTAAATGGTGCAGCAAGTTAAACTCTGCTGCTCTGTGCAGGTGTTCAGGGGTCTCCTGGCATATTACAGACAACATAAAAAAGCAGATGAAAATAGTGTACACAATTTAGAAAATAACATTTCTATAAATAATGTACTCTCATTATTTGCAAATTTTCTGATAGTCACACGGTTATTTTTTTACATACAGGGGGGAACAAGCGTCGGAGACCACTGGTGAAAATGTGTTTCTTTTGCATTTTTAGGATTTCATACAAATATTTTCATTGCAGTCTGCATTATCTGCATAACAAATTGAAGGGAATTTGCCTTATACTTTTGGTCCCCACTTTATATCGGTTGTTTTATTTTCTCTCTTTATAGATTGCAAGTTTGACACTGTTAAATATAAATGCAGTCGAATTAAAAGAGTTACGATCATTTAGAAAAGAGCTGAACCTTGTACACCACTTTAACCAGATCGCCGGAGGTGAATGCATTTCCGCTGTTCTCCTGCAGAACGTTTAGGATCTGCTGTTCTCTTGCGTTGCGATGAGTTATGTACTCACAGATCTTAGAACATGCATCTTGGACCACTGGACCATGACCTGAAACAAAAATACACATAAGCATTTCTTGGTGTCACTGAAAATTTTGTGTATAAAGCACTCTGAAAATAAAACAATCATCACACATGCACTCACCTGGATATATGAGGTCAGCCTTCATGTTTAGGAGCTTCTGCAGTGACTTCATGTAATCATGGAGGTCCTCAAACACGGCCGTCCCCTCTCCAAGAATACAGTCACCTGAAAACACAGCTTGCTCCTCCTCCAGCAATAATGCCATGTGATCATCTGTGTGTCCGGGAGTAAACAGCACCCTATTTGCACATACAATATAGAAAGAAAAGCTAAACAACCTACTATTGTTTTTGAATGTATAAATGTACACACTACTTTGCCTAATGTATTTATGTAAAAATAGGCTTTCAAGACTCGGGATGTGTGGGAGTTAAAATGAAATATATATATATATATTTTAAAGATTTGGATAAGTATTTTTTTTTATAATATACTTTTATTCTGCAAGGATGGTTTAAATTGATCAGAAGTCACAGTAAAGACTTTAATTGTCACAATTAATTGTCACAAAAGTTTCAAATCAGCATATTAGAATGATTTCTAAACGATCATGTGTGGGGTAAAATTCAGCTTTTCACTGTTTCATCACTGTTTTTCTGTTAAAATATATCAATAAGAAAATAGTTATTTTCATTTTTTACAATTGTACTAATTCAACTTTGGTGAGCACATAAGAGACTTTCAAAAACATTTAAAAAATCGTACCGACCCCAAAACTTTTGAGCGCGTGTGTATTTACCGTAATGTTGCCCCCTCAGTCTTTATCACATCACCATCACTAAGATAGGAATATTTCTTCTTCAGGTCTCCAATCACTTCTTCCTGTGGAGGGCACCTAGGGAGTTTACTGACCCTCAGCTCTGAATCTGCAACCCATGTAGCTACATTAGCAATATTTTCTTATATACACCACTGTTTTCATACTAAAATAATGAGATTTACATTTACATTATCAGTTAAAGAGTTATTTGGGAGCACAAATTCAAATTTTTAAGCACAAATCTCAAAACCTGTACACAACACACATATTATTGACCTGTGTGAAAGTTTGAGAGTATATCCTGCACTCCTCCAGTGTGGTCGTGATGCCAGTGTGTGACTATAATGTGCTGTATGGACGTGTCATGCTGCTTTAGAGCCTCGCGCAGACTGACAATATACTCCGGTACCGCGCGCTCGCCTGCATCAATTAACACTCGCCTGACACGGAAAATAAACATTCATAAACTTGTTACGTTCCATAAGTAGGTTGTAAGTGGCAAATAACTCAAACAAGCACATTTTTCTCGTGTACCTTCTGCCTGTCCCGACCAGATATGTGTTGGTGCCCTGCAGTGTCATGGGCCCCGGGTTACAGCCCAAAACACGGACCACTCTCGATGACAGCTGCTCGACACGAGGAATCACCGCGGACATTTTCACAAGGACCACACAGACACGCCACGAGCTTTAAATGACTCCTGTAAATGACTTTAAATGACTTCTGCTGCAGAGAAGACTGGAGGAGACTTTCAGTCAGACACTTCCTGTTCAAAAGTCACAATTTACAAAATAAAAGTCGCTGACGCTCAATGTTTGGATGTTTCTTTTTATTTTATAATCTATATATTATAATCACGTTAATGGCTTTATATTTAAACAGGGTTTGTATGGGTTACTGTCTTCTTTTCTGTGTAGTTTAGTTTTTGAAGCGTTTTCATTGGACGTTCTGTACAATTGCATTATATGCAGGGATATTTTCTTTTCTAAATCTCTTGGTTTGTGTTCATCTAACCATATGGCATATAAACATATGGCCTGAGGGTGTAAAAGATGGGGTATCCCTCTAAGGGCTGTTTGTGTGTGTGTGTGTGTGTGTGTGTGTGTGTGTGTGTTTCACTTTGCTGCATTTTAATTGTTGTTGTCTAGATAGATGTTTTGACCAACATCATTGTATTTTTTATTTTCTCCCTTTAACCAAACCTGTCTGGCAAAACATTTTATTCAATTTATTTTTAAGCAATTTCACTTTGCATTGAGAGTAGATTTAACATGACGAAACAAGTATCTTCCTTTTTGACTGTACTGTTACTTTTACTGTTTTACTCAAGTATGTTTTTGGCCAGATACTTTTAATTGTGTAAAAATTCACTGAGTATCCGTACTTTCACTGGAGTACAATTTTTGAGTGCTTTTTACACTCCTGTCAATTTCTGTCTATGCGTACTTAATATAACGCTGTACATTTTAACGTTATCAAAGCAATGAAGCAATAAAGTAAAGAATATGTACTCATTGTGGTTTAATAAAGAAATGTAAAAGATGAGATATTTCATTAAATACATTTAAGTAAGGAGAGAGAGCATTGCTGCATTAAATTCACATCATGTAACACATATAAAATCCATTATAGAAACTTAAATTATGTAAAAATAATCAATAAATATCTAATTAATACATGATATCATCATCATGCAGCATCTTGCAGAAATTCTCTGTTCTTGTCATAAACAGATGAAAACGGTTTGTGCCTTTCTACAAAAAGACAGTCTGTGGTTAAGATGTGATCTCTAAAGTTACTGGATCTTCTAAAAAACAGCTTCTGCTAAAACTATAAATAAGGTCTTCTGTAACTGATTTTTCCATTCCAATTTTCGATTCCAAATATGGCTTAGATGCAATAGATTAAACAACATAAGCTTTCACCAATATCAAATTCATTGGTTACATGTTTTTTCCTAAATTGAGTGTAAACACTGGTTCAGAATGAATGTGCATCTGCGTTTAAACACTCAGGACAGTAGGTACTTTTGCTTTACTTCACAGACACATTAAACTTTATTATGGAGCTTCACAGGATCAAAACAGCGTCAATTATTCAGTTGCAACACACACTGATAGTCTGATAATGGTGAATTGAAATAATTATGCACAGACTTTACTTAGTCATACAGATGAGCTTGTTAGTAATGATCAATCTTATCACTGGGATTTTCACAATGATTACTCATACAGTCAAAACAGATGTTTGAGAGACAAACCAGCCCATCACAAAGTCTCTTTACAGTAATGAATCTTGGCAGATAGTGGAGGAACAGCCTGCTCTAGGTTTACTTTTTGATGTAAGAGGTGCTATTGGGGTCAGGCCACATTAATATCTGTATTAAGAGATGAACTGCATACCTACAAAGAGCATCAGGATATGCAGAACCTTATTCCCTTTGATGCTTCTTATTAAAATGCATGAATGTTTATTGCTCTTGTGGATGTTTACTGATATGAACTCCTCCATACACTCATGAATCCTCCCAATAACAACATGGAGATCAGACACTGTATTTGTAGTTTGCTAGAATCACACAATATCAATTTAGTCTTTATTTGTTTACATTTTCTAATGCACAAGTTTGCTGTAAGTTCATAAAGCACAACTGCACAAGTCTTGCATGCATTTCTACTTGCTATCCACACTGTTTGTGGGCACAGATTAAATTTTAATACCAAATGAAAGTGGTAGTACTGCCCAAGAGTTTCTTATAATAAAAGTTCAGGTCTTAAACATCTTGATAAGGCATACATGCAAGATGTTACTGCTTTGTATGAATCTCTGATGATCAGATAAACTGTAGTTGTCACAACCCAGAACATGGGTTATCTTAAATAAAAAATCTTAAATAAAGACGCAAATACAGATTAATTTAATAAATTCAGGTCCAATTATCTATATACTCAGAAACAGATCTGGCCAGTTTTCTGTGCGTGATGCAATAGAAATAGCAACGATGAGAGAGTAAATCAAATCTGAAACAATGACATGGCAAAAATTAAATGAATGTGCTTTCAAAATTACACAGAACTGAAATAATACACAATGACTAATTACTACTGAATATAGTCTAATCATTTACAGACAAAATAGTTTCTATAGGACATATATCTTCTCAGAAATGGGATAATAGCTTTTATACAACTGAGAGGGAAGAAGAAAGGAAGTATCACTGTGGCAGGATTTTGAGAATAGCGTTCACCTCTTCAGCTACAGTCGTCAGTGCAAACTCAAACTGATCCTGAGAAAGAAACAGAGAGAGTATGTGTCAGTATGAAAGAGATTGTGTGTTTCAGTGTAGCTCAAGCTCGTATGTGTGTGTACATGCCTTGGTCTGAACCATGCTGGGTCTCTGGTCTCTCAGGTGTTCCAGCGTAGCAGCAATATCAATCTCTTTTGCCCCTGTAAAGCAAAGAATTTTGTATATTTCTATCAGTATTTATACTGACTGTCCACAATGTGCAAAGTATTTTTTTTTACCAACTAATCAGCTAATAATCAGCTTTTCTTTGTCTTTACCTTTGGCCATTTTATTCAACACCATGTCAATCAAAATGTATGTCCCAGTCCGTCCAGCTCCATCACTGATGGACAAAAAGCAAGATTAAAAAAAGGATAAATTAATTAAATTAATAAAAAGACAAATTACAGATTATTTTTCAATGTCAATAATAAAAAATAAAAAAAGTTAAGAAAAATAGTTGCACAATAAGTCCGTAAATAATACTTGTAATTGGATCAAATTTGCTGTAAATTAACCTACCCTCAGGACATCTAAGATGTAAATTAGTTTTTTTTTCTTCATGGGAACAGATTTTGAGAACTTTAGGATTACATCACGAGCTCACCAATAGATCCTCTGCAGTGAATGGGTGCCGTCAGAATGAAAGTCCAAACAACTGATAAAAACATCACAATAATCTACAAGTAATCCACATTACTCCAGTTCATGTTTGTAAGAAACAAATTCATCATTGCAGCCTTTTTTCTTTAAATTAAAAACTTCCATCCAAAATACCGCTGATGCATGATACATATTTCACTCCTGATTCAGACAATATTTTTCTTTTTCTTTTTAACTGGTTTAAACAATATTATGGATTACGGACATCTTAATGTTGGATTTATAACAAACACGAAGCTTTACACATCACAAGACATAACCTGATGGACTGAAGTTGTGTGGATAATTGTGATGTATTTATCAGCTGATTAGACTCTCATTCTGATGGCTCCCATTCACTGCAGAGGATCTATTGGAGAGGAATTGATGTAATGCTAATTATCTCCAAATCAGTTCTGTTGAAGAAACAAACTCATCTAAATCTTAGATGGCCTGAGGATAAGTATAATTCCAGCACGTTTAAAATTTTTGGTGAACTGTTCCTTTAATACACATTTTATTTTTTACGCTTTAGTCCAAATGCAACATTTTCTGCCTCTTGCATAACTTTGCCTTCCCACTGATGTCATCATGACACCATGAGCAGGGAAAATAGCCAAACGTTTTCTTTCAACCATCTGTCTTTTAGTAAGTGCGGTAACCACGTAAAACTACTGATGCAAACACAGCGGTGGCGAGTAGGTGTGATTTCACCTGTTGTACTCTTAAACCTTGATTTCTATCCCAAAAATGCCCTGGTTATGGTCTGCCGATTTGAATTTTAGCATTTTGAAGGATGAACATCAGAGAGTTTCTGTCGAGTTTTACATTTCAATTTAAAATAGCATTTTATTATTGTGCATTGTAACATTAGTATGAAAATTATTTAGCATCCTTCTGCTTTTGTTTATTTAGTGAACATTTATGTCGAATACATGCCTTATGCACTGCATTTTACTTTTTGCATAAATAATTTTATATATATATATATGTTTTTTTTCTCTAATGGCAAGTAATATTACAGCATAAATGTCAAATAATAAATATTGAATATTAAATTATTGCAAATGTGTGTTTGTACTTGCCTGCAGTGAACAATGACTGGGCAGGATCTTCCACGGTAGCATTTGTTTACCTTCCTATTGGAAAGAAGACCAACATAACATCATAAACACAGACAGACACACACACACACACACACACACACACACACACACACACACACACACACACACACACACACACACAAATATATGAAAGCTGAAGGTAGATTTCAGATACAGCCAATCTCTATAGAAAAGGATGGAGTGCTACATATATTTATATAATAAAAGATACACAAATAAAGAAAAAAATACACTACTTTTGAAAAGCTTGGGGTCAGTAAGAGTTTCAATATTTTAGAAATGTGTTTCTTATGCTCACCAAGGCATTTATTTGATCAAAAATACAGTAAAAATAGTCACATTGTGAAATATTGTTATATTTTAATATAACTACTTTCTATTTTAATATATTTGAAAATGTAATTTATTCCAACGATGGCAATGATATATATATATATAAAATATATAGGCTATATTTAAACTTTTGAACTCTAATATATTAAAAGAAGGTTTTGACATCAAAGTGATTATAAAAACTGGGGATTAAAAAAATATGAATTACATAGGACAAATCTCACATGCTGTTTGTTGAAGGCTTTTACATGGTCTTTATTCATTTTATACTAAGCTAACAATATTTTCCATCTCCGACCCCTAAACCTAACCCTTGAGTAAACCTCTCTGCTTTTTTGTTTTACAAAAATTAAACATTATTACATTTTTAAATTTATTTATTTATTAAATAATTCTATTTACTAAGTTGTTTGGTCAGAACAATATAGACAAAACCTGACATAGACAAACACAGTCATATTAGCTTCAGACATGTTACTGGTTTATGCTGCTGGCTTTATTCAAATGAACATTTACAGGGGCGGGGCCAGGACCAAAGCACAACAATTCTGATCAGAGAAAAACTGAATAAAAAAAAACACACAGCGAGAGCAGAGAATTGTAGGTAAGAGGAGAAGAAAAGGAGGAAATCATAGGTCAGATCTTAGCAGACGGGTGAACAAAGATCTAGGGTGGAAAGAGATAGAGGGAAGGGGCTGGAATCCCAGGGTGCACTTGGATGCAGAGTCGCAGTTGTCAATGATCACTTTTGTGACTATGCAACTGGAGCCAGTGAACTAGCTGCACGACCACAAAAATGACACTGACAACCGCTCAGGAGCTGACACACACACACACACACACACGCTCGCACAACAAACAGGCAACACGTGCACATGCTCGCATAGGCGCACCTGCGGAAGTCAAGCAGAGTTTGGCTGGTTTCGGGCGTTTGGTCGTTCAGCCAGGTGTGATAGTGAAACTGTGTGACCGTACGGGTCTCGTTAGTCTGCATGTTCTTCAGGTAAAAACTCCGAACCAGGAAATCATCACACCACACATGCTCAGAAACCAGATTAACCTACATATGAGAGAGAAAAAGAGTTTATACCAAACAGCATGACACAGCAGTGAAAATCGTCCTATATACAGAGAGGGCAGAATCAAAAATACAGAAAGCCAAACCCAAAGTTTTGTCACTATTTTGTGTCTGCCCCATTATAGATTTCTGAATTTGCATTAAATTGCAGTTATTACTATGTGCACACTTTAAAAGGAATCTCCACACAAAGATTAAAATTGACATTTTCTTAAAATATCTTTCATCGTGTTTCACAAAAGAAAGAAATTCATAAAGTTCTGAAAATAACACAAGTGCGAGTAGATTATTCTTTTTATTTTAGTTTACAATAACATTTTGCATTTTAAATTCTTAACAACCTGAAAATTGTAAAGCAAGAAATATAAAACATTAAGCCTCTATAAAGAACATAGACTAAAAGTAAAAATAAAATAAAAATCCATATTCATTTTACAATATGAAATGGCTTAACAAGAACTGTAAAATTTAGCGAATTACCAGTGGCTTTGCATTTAAGACAACAACCCTAAACACTATAATTTAGCTTTTTCTATCTATTATTAATGCAATAATGTTATTTACATGCTTTACTTATTGATTCTTTTAATATAGTCATTACTTATATATTTATTCGAGTGAAATTATTATTATTCTTTTTTAATGTGTCATTTGCCATAGTTATGATCATTAGCAGGGCAAAGCAATATATAGCCAATACATAAGCACATGATCAGAGCAAGTTAGGATCTGTGCTGACAAATTTATCATTTGCAGACATTTTACTGTGTAAACTAAATCCACAATCCAACTCTGTTTATGGTGCCAGTATATTAAGATGGATTGTAGAATAAATGTTTAAATGTCCACAAATATTGCATATGATAGGGTCCGTGCTAACTGGAGATCAATGAAAATGATTTCTGGCATCTGATTGGATCAAATTCAATCTATTTTCATGTGATTTTGTTTTCACAGTCATTACTATGCCGAGCTGATGGTCATAAATAAGCTGCAAAAGTCACTTGAATGATACAGATTTATATATATATATATATATATATATATATATATATATATATATATATATATATATATATATATATAGTTTTTATTCAGTTTTAAAGTTCAAAAGTAGTTAAAACTAAATGGAATTGAAAATATGAACAGAAAACACTTTGTGCTAATTCTTTTGTCAATATTCACAAAACAGCAGAACAAATCCACACTCCTCCTCACAATGGTACCTCATAAATGTGGTAGAGGTTAGAGCCTTCATCGGGCCAGTAGTGATAACACTGCTTCACACCGTTCTCAGTGAGAGGAGTCAGCATGACAATCACCACACACCCGCTCTCCCAGACCATCTGCAAGAGAACACACATGACATTATACACACTGCATGACCATCTGCACAGGAACACACACACTGCACAGACACATACCATACACACTCTCCCTGACCATCTGCAAGACACACACGCAGACTCTTTCAGACCTTGTGTTAGAGATCACGCAAGAACAATCTCTCCAACAAGATCTACAAGGCAAAACAAACCAATAACGCAGTTTACCTGCCAGAAGTCAGCCACGGTGGAGGGCAGCGGGCCCTGAGTGGCGATGTATGCAGGATTACGAGGGTCATGATCCATCTAAGAAAAAAAACAACTAAGTAATACTATTCTGCACTATATGTAGTCTGGTTGTATCTAGTTTTAAATAATACACATGAGAATGAGCATTCAAAACACAAAGAATAAATTGCGCACATTAATAGTTCAGTTTATTTGCATGCATTGTCTGCATCATTATGGTACCAGTATCATTGCAATGCTGCAAAGGTGGCCATAAAATCCGTACTGCACACAATTTGCACAGTGCAATTTTCCATATTGCATGGTTCTGAGTGATAAGTTGATGGACAAATTTTCTGTAATATAAAATTAACTGCGATAACAGCAAGTAGTGCTCAGTAACCAGCTGTTATGTGCCTTCCTCAAGGGCATAGTGGTGATGAAGCAGGTCTGAGTTTTTGCGTTAACTGGTCCACAGACAGTTAATCAATGGCTTCTTTCCAAAGTAATTTACTCTTATTGTTTTCTACAAATGCAGTCACACAGCAGTAAACTGAGGTTAAAGTGTCCTACATCTAATGGTTTTTCCAGTTTGTGACACAGTTTGCATTATATTTGTAGACTGTTGTTTAAGCAACAGTTTTTCTTTTTTTCTGAAGTATTATATGTAGTTAGGGCTCACGATTGGGCTGGCATTGATGTAGTCCGAGTTGCCTTGATTGTTCTCCGCCTTCAGAGTTATTCTGCAATGATCGTCTAAACAAAAAACAAACAAATTTCATTTTCAATTCTGAAAAACACATCACAGAAAATCAATAATGCATTAACGGTTAGAGTACATGAATAAACAGCGCACCTGGCTGAAAGTGGATATGTTTGTGTGTGTGACTCACAGGCTATGACTGTGCTTGCGCGGTTTTTCTTGACGTTGCCGTCTCTTTGGCCGATGGTGGTGGCATTGGGCTCAGCCTGGTACGCACAGAGAGCCTCCCACTCAGACACCAAACGAGTCTTATTTTTCAGGTGGTCCTCCATATACGCCTAAAGAAACATACAGGAGGTTTTGTGAGTCTTGTGCCATTATCCAGTGGTGAAAGATAATTTAATACCCCTGAACGAAATGGAAATTTAAAGGGTACGTTTTCCTTTTTTCTTTTTTTTTTTACAGATATTAATTCATTTCAAAAATTTATTTTAATGGCTGCTGAAAATTTAGCTTATTTAATTTAATTTAATTAGGACATATACAACTAGAGAATAGTTATTTCACTACTGTAATAACTGTAATACACTCACTGTTTTTTTATTTTATTAAATAAATGCAGTCATGCCAAGGATAAGATACTTCTTTCAAAAAGATGAAAAAAATTAATGACAACTAATTCTAACAAAATTATATTAACATATAACCTATATATATATATATATATATATATATATATATATATATATACATTTTAAATAAGATACAAACCACTAACTAACAATTACATTATATTACTTTTTTTACACACCAAATATATTTGTGCATTTTAATTTTCATAAAATATTAATGAACTTCATTGGTCATTCCTCACTTTGATAACTATTACAAAAATGGAAACTGAAATAACAATAATACATTTAAAAAATAAACTGAATAAAAACTGAATTTTACGGTTTATTGTTTGTTTTATTTTAATCCTTTTATTGATACTTAACAAGACAACACATAATTATACATTCAGTGAAAAAAGTGTTTCATGTTTTTGAGTGAAGATTTAAGCTTTACCATGGCACCAGTTTCCACTGAATAAAGGCATCCGTGTTGCATTTTCAAACTTTTACAGTGTTCTCGTATGTTGGTTTGTGCATGTACCAGTATCATGTGACCAGTAGAGATGTCCATGTTAGAATGGACGGGCTCTTCACTCCAGGACGAGGTGCTAGTGCGTGCAGAGGGGCTTGGCATCGGGCCGTCACTCAGCTGAGATGACACACTATTTATACGAGAAGAATGAATAGGATCTGGCTTCTCTACAGGAGGCTTTACTGCCATTCTCTGCCTGCACAACTCCTAGGGAGAAAGAGATGGAAATCTCATATCAATCAAAGAAATACTCTCGAACAAGCAGCCAACACACACACACACACACACACACACACGCTCTTTGGTACCTGGTAGGTAGCAGTGGCGTCAGTGGTGGAGTCAGAGCCAAGGTTGGTGAGCTTCTCTTTGAGTTTGTGATGAGAGCGATGACGCAGACAGTAGACAACGCTGGACGCTATTAAGACTCCAATTATACAGATGATGGAAATCACAGTCAGAATTAGAAACTTCAGAGATTCGGAGCGACTGTACTTAGTGGGAATCTGATTCAGTTTGCTCCTCTAGAATGAAACAGAAAGACAAGTTGAAATACATTTCTTTAATTTGAAAGAAATTTGAAAGTGCATTTATTTTCTGAAGTCTGTTTTATAGAGTTTATTTTAAACATTCAATAAAATTAATTTTATTTTATTCTTTTTGTATATTAACTTAAAAATGGGAACATCAAATCCTTGGAGAGAAATGACAAAGAAATTAAAAAAGTGGAAAGAATCTTACATCAGTGACTCCAGCCTCTATAATCTTGACTTTTGCTTCTTTCTCCAATTCATCCTTTCGATGGACTGAAACAAGAGAAGAATCAGAATCAGTGGAGATCAGAGTCCTTCTAAATCTGAACCGAGACATTCATGAAAGAGCTCATCTTGTATAGCATGTGCATAGTTGAGTCTCTCTGAACTAACCTGCCACATTAGCCACATCCGCTGTAGTGATGTTCTGAGCATTAGGACGGACCTGAAATGTCACAGCTGGACTAACAACACTATACAAATGGCAAAAAAACAGTTAATTACTTTGAGGAATCATGTCAATGTCCAACAAATATTAAATATATCCTCTAGTGTTTTAACCATAAAACTTATGAATACAATTAACAGTGTTTTTAAAAACTAAAGAGTCATCCATTAAATTATTTTCAGACCTCAAACCTGTCGGAACTTAAAGGTCAAGATGAAAAGTGTGATGTACATTCAAGTGAACTGAATTATTAAGAAAGAAAGAAATCCATGGTGGGCACTTAGTACTGTCCATTAGTTATTGATGAATGCAGGCAGATCTGAATGTTATGGTCTGTTTGTTTCACCAGAGGATCGAATTATGATATTTTAATTAAAATATAAAAAGTAAAGAACTTTTAAAAGATGAAACATACAGATTATAAAACTACTACTAGGATTTAAATATGCCTTCTAACATGCCTTAACTCTATATTTTTTCTCAACTTAATTTCTAAATTTACCCTTATATTCTAAACCTACAGTGTCATTTGAGAAATAATAAACCATGACTCACGAGAGGTCGGAGAAATCAGTCATTTGAATCTTCGCTTTACGAGCCACCAACTCCATTAGATTCAAACCAATATTAGTGGGAAGATTTCTGAACCAGAAAGAGAGAAAAATTATAATTATTTTTTTTAAAGATCTCTTAAAAACTATTTATTCTAAAGCAATCAAATTATAAAAATGACTAAAATACAATATTAAGTATTTATTTAAATGTACAATAATACTTAATTCTTAATTCAATAATACTTAATTAATGTTCTTTTGAACTTTTTATACATCAAGCAATCCTAAAAAAAATATGTCATAGTTTACACAAAATATAAACTATTTTCAATATTGATAATAATAAGAAATGTCTATTGAGCAGCAAATCAGCATATTAGAATGATTTCTGAGTAATCATGTAACACTGAAGACAGGAGTAATAATGCAGAAAATGTTGCTTTCCCACCATAACAGGAATATATATAATTTGAATATATATATATATATCTGATCTAATGTTTGGCAATATTGCATAGAGAGAAACTGCCCAATAAAATACACGTATGGGTGTTAGAGTCACATGTAAATATCTCACTCTGTGTCAGTAATAATGTATCCGTAGATGTCATTTTTAGGGTTGCTCTGGACATCCAGCTGGAGATCCTGTGCTTTCATGTTCTTACGGCGTGGTGCAGGGTTTTCCTTCAGAGCAGAGGAGGGCGCTATAGCTGCTGCCTGGACCCAGCCTTCTACCTCCTCCACTCTCTCTATGGCCTTTTTCTGCATCCCCACCTCTCGGTGTGTGGTTCGGCTACGAACCGTCTCCACAGACACACCCCGTCCCTTATCAACAGGTTCAGCTTCTGAGCTGGAGGTTTTATCCAGGTACTCCAGCAGCTTTCCTAAAAAGCCCACATCCTGCTAAAACAGGAAGTAAACACAGGCTGAATGTAAATCCATCCTTGAATCCATCCTTGAAAGAAATTCAGTGCATAATATTAGTTATTTGAATTTATTTAATTGAAATGTAATCTAACATTCAACCAATCCCCTGCAGGAAAATCTGAAATGTCATACTAAATCAAGCTGGGTTTTAAAAACAAAAAAAAATATTTTTATGGTTGTCAAATTAACATGTTAACATAAGGAATCAATAGAATTTGTTTAACTGCAATTTGTTAAAATGCAAATAAACTATAATAGAATAATAGACAGTCAAACCATTATATATATATATATATATATATATATATATATATATATATATATATATATATATATATATATATATATATATATATATATATATATATAATGGTTTGACTGTTTATATATATATATATATATAAAAGTAGGATGAACCTAGAAAGACCTAACAAATAACTTGGAAAAAAAAAAAAAAAAAAAAAACTATATATATATATATATATATATATATATATATATATATATATATATATATATATATATATATATATATATATATATATATATATATATATATATATATATATATATATATATATTATATAGGTTTACAGATTTAACCTTATGAGTGGGAAGAAAATGTTTGTATTTGTGTACTGGCATAAAGTATATTTCTGACCTAATACAACCAACACTAGCACTACCTTGCTGTCCATAGTTCTCTTGTCCTCCACTACCGTCTGTCCCTCTGAAAGAGAAACATCATGATCATTAGAAATGCTTGTCTATGTGTGATTGACGGCTTTGCTTCAGAAGATGTTACCTGTCACAGGAGGGATGGTTTGGACTGTCTTTTGAGTGACTGATGAACTTTCCCCATTCTCTTCTCTCTGATTCTGAGCACTGTCTTCAGGGGCTTGATCCATTACATAACTCTCAGGATGCTGGTCCTCATATTGCATGTCTTCATCCTCGTCCTCAGGACTCTGCTGTGTCTCCAGGTCTCTGGGCCTTTCTCCTTGACCTGCCTGCTTGTCTGCCACCTGCAGAGCGTCCATGATTAGAACAGCAAGCTTATCCAGGTCTGCTGCCTTCAGACTCTTCACATCTGCCCCACTCTGCCTTCCCACGTTCCGCAGAACTTTCCAGATGAAGGATTCTGTGAAGAAGTGAACGTTATTAAATCTGGAGGAGATTTGATGATCTGATTGTTGGTGAAATATAAAAATGCTTTTCTGAGGGTCAGTCTCCAAAGCATTCTGATTTTTCATTTTATAATTTTATTTGCTTCACATGGCAAAAAAAAAAAAAAAAAAAGACTTATTGCATTATCATGAGGCAACATCATGCAATAGTGTCACTAGTAAAATAGCAAAAAAGACAGAGTCTTTGCACATTAAACTGGGATAGGAGTATTTTACATTTTCCTAATAAATTATTAAAAAATTGCATACTGAACCACTGAATATTGGCCTGTTCTTCACACAAAACTATCATTGGGCTTTTAATAGTCTAGTTTTAGCTTCTTCTATGGTACTCTTTGCTACTTTATTGTCCATTAAAGAGCTTGACAAACTCTAAGCTACATTTGTATTCTGTTAATGATCTCCTTTTGTTTTTCACAGAAAAAAGGAAGTCATACAGGTTTTGATAACACTAGTAAATGATGACAGATAAGGGGAGCAGGTGCAAGAAGGAAGAGAAGATAACATCATACCATCCACGGGTTTAAGAGAGTCACTGGCGGAAGACTTTGTTGATCCATCTTTTAAATAGAGGCGGTCCACTCTGGATCTGTCTCCCAGATCAGACTGAGGCAGTTTGTTCTTGGAAAGATACTTCTGAAGAGCGGCTGTGAGCAGGTCTAACCCCTCGTCCTGCTGGGGAACTGGTGCCGCATCGCTCTGGTATCGGATGAGGTCAGGGTAGGACTGTGACTTAAAGGGCACCTCTGGAATGAACTGAGGAGGGGATGAGTCACTTTCAGGCCGTGGTTCTCCAGTGCGATAATATTGAAGCTCCGGCCCCTACACAGGATAAACATAGACATTTAAAACATTATCTATTATAATAAGCTTAAAAATACATATATATATGGGTAAATCACACTTGCTATGTTTATGCATTTAGCAAATTTAATCAACTTTACAATTCAGTCTGTCACGTTAATAATTTAGCATATTGTTGGGCCTAAATATGAGATTTCTTTTCACTTTTATTTGATAAACAATTCTACTACTGTGTTCAGTCACCACCCAATGTAAATCTCTGACTTAATGCAAAACCAAAAGCACAGCCCCAGGACATACACACCTTACTCACCTTGTGTGCTGATTTTGGTAGCAGTCCCAGGTCCTGCAGGTATTTCAGGGTCTTCCTAACCTCAGCCTCGGATGATTTCAGTCTCTTGTCTCCAACAGCAGCCCCATAACCCTGCGGCCTGTCAGAATATCAAGACATAAGCCATGACTGTATGAATCACAGGTAATAATCAGAGATAACTTGAATCCTCTGTAAAGCTCCTGTGAATCTTTGTGTATTGCAATATAGAATAAACTGTGTTGCTAAACCTCAGTTTTTATGGAGAAATTGCAATGCTCATATCAGTTTAATTAACTTTTATTTAGATAAACTGATCTAACTGAACTAATAATAAACTATAAAAATCAATAAAATTAAAGTGTTGAGTATAGTAGATCATTTGGTTTAGGATTCCCATGAAGAATGGTCATACTAAAATCTCTCACTCTGACTTTGACCGGTATCACAGCAAATCTGAGCACACACAGGGTGTGAGATTATTGATTTTCTACAACTCTGTTAGAGAGAGATACCTATAACTAGAGGTTCTTGCTAAGTATCTTTAAGCAAGATAGTGTGTTTGAACAGCATCATATGTTTTCTGAGAGTGATGAAAAGCCAAATAGTATATCTGGAGCTTGTTTAGGTGTGATTTATGCAAAGGATTTTTCATCTGTGATGTTTCCTTCCTATGGCTATATAAGTGTGCAAACTAACTAGCGAATGTTAGTGTGTTTAACCTTGGCTCTGGTAATGGTAGGGAAACTTTGCGTAGTTTTGAGAACTCGTTTGATAAAACTTGTTGTGTGACGTCATCTTCCCAAGACAACCCTGCAAGGACAGAATGGAAGCAGAAGATTTTGACTCATCTTACATGAATAGTCACACACAGAGCCGCTGATTTGATCCTGAGGAGCTCTAGGAGCAGCCTTTATAACCATGGTGACAGTGATGTGTGCGGTTGCTATAGTGACATTAATGCACCTACCTCTGTGTGCCAGTTTCTGGAGCAGCGTGCGGAATCTCTCTACCGTTGCTGCTGTGACGTCATACGTGTAGACGGCTGTTAGCGGAGCGGCCTCACAGCGGCCGAACATGCCATCTACAGAGACAATCAAATCAACAGCCATTTTAGAATGACAAATATGTGCACAAGAATACTTCATGCTGTGTGTGTTTTTATGTGTATTTTTAGATCCATTAAGAGTCTCATCTTATTAAAAACAGTCACCAGGGGCAACTGAGACAGGACCAGCTGGAGTCGCCGTCACCTGCCTTATACGCAAAGACAATTACATTTGCATATATATATTGCACTTACACGAGGGGAAACACCTCGCTGTGTTATTATTCAGTGTGTAATTGGAGCACAGCAAAAGATCCTATATGCTGTGACATCAAGAGTCAAATCATGCCAATCATAACAGAAGTCATTTCCATATAGAATTCTTATTATTACAGCAGGAATAAAGTCTTCCGTTCTAAGGATTGGAGAAAGGGAAGAAAACCGAGGTCAAAATTAAATACTACTTCTTTGTGCATGATTTTTTTAAATTCAAATCTTAAATGAAAAAAATAAATAAATAAAACATAAATCTGATTTGTGATTATGTGTGTATATATCAGCTATGAGTCTTAACTAGCATTTTATGATATTCATGTTACAGAGTATTTTGTTTTTAACATACTGTTTTTGCATCAATGCCAAACTAATTAATCTGTTATGAACAATTTTTACAGTTTTACAATTTCCAAACAAATAGAAGCAATTAAAGGAGATAAAGAAGCTTTCATTTGTACAGTATTTAATTGACTAATTTGATCCTATAATAGGACGTACACATATTTATTTAATAACTATAATAATTGTTTATATGTTTATATAATATATTAGATATATTAGCCATTTTTCTTTCTTGAAATATGCTTTCATCTTCTCATTGTCAAAATTAAATAATGAACAAAACCAGAATCTGCTCTTCATTCACATATGAGTAAGAAAGGAGGTTAAGTCTATGACCTACACGTGAATGATTTCATTCACATAACCCTCTCATTGATGAGGTGTCATATTGTTCCAACAAAAAGACTGATTTTTATGGAGAAGAGTTCGGAATGGTTGCTAAGCAACACAAAAATGATAATAAAGAGCACTGTGTGTGGGTGTTGGTGTATTTGATAGGGTGTGTGAGAGTCTGTATTTGTTGTGAGTGTGACATAACAAAAGAGTTAAATTCACTGTATTCATAATGTACACAGCTGCTGAATCCAGATGAAAATAAAAACCAAGTGCTTGATCAAACAGCATGATGCATGAGATCTACAGAGACCGCAGGTCCCGAATGCAAGTGTGTGACTCACCATTAAGACAGACTTCATAGTTCAGACACAGACCCTTCTCAAACAGGCAGCCTGAGAGAAAGAGAAACGGAATTTTAAGAGGGCCACACCAAAGACTTATAAATAATTATAACGATAACTCCAAAGTTTGAATAATCCTTCTAATTCTTTAAGAATAGTGTAGTTCAGATCACAAAAATAATGATAATGACACAGAGAAAGGATATTGTTGTAATCACTTTCAGATGGATGAATGATAAAACACTGACATTGCATTTAAAGCAACACATGACAAAAAAGAACGTTACAATATGTATTGATGTGAATGATAATATATATTCCCTACAACTTTCTTGATGTAAAAAGGACTCAAAAAAGGATTTAGTTTTACTTCATTTTTTATGCAATGACACTCCCTATTAACTGACTGATGTCACTGAATTAGGTGTCCAGAGATATCACTCCTCCACAGTTTTTTTTTAGGGATTTCAACAATATCTCAAACTGGACTCCAAGTTGCCCCAAGAAAGACTGAAATCAAAAAAATAAATATTTAATCCACAAATTATGCTGTCCACATCAGTTTTATAGATATCTTCTACTACTGTATATCAGAGGATAAACATCTAGGAAAAACTTTACTTCAACTAAGAACTCCTGAGGAATAAAAAGCAACATCTGAGCAGTCAAACTTTCCTCTGGGCTGCACTGTATCTTTGTACTATATGCTTTGCTGATAATAACATATCTTTGTAGGTAACTTTTACAATCGAGAGGGCAGAAATATGTTAAACATTCCTTCTCTGCATTTTTGCTTATATTAAATTCCTCAGAATCCTCACCCTAACAGCTGGGATTTCTTGTTTTTAATCAAACCACACGTGCATTTTGCTGTTTTTAAAATTTGTCATGATGATGACTTCATTGTCAGACAATGTTTGCAATTTTTTCTTGTCTACTGGTAAACTGATCGTGATGTATGGTATTACAGGACTTACTGCAGAGTGTTTGACATTCACACAAATCATTCATAGTAAATTCAGCTCACACAAACGCTCTCACGCCAAGTGCCTCAGCAGAAAACAGCTATTTCTCGGGCTCTGAATGTCAGTGAGGGGTTTAGAAGTATCTGACCTCAACTACTCATGTGTGATTAACAAGCCATGAATCCCTTCTTCTGGTTTTATTTAAGCCTGATTCTTCTTTGCATCATCTATTCTAGTTTTAACATTGACTGTCATGATTGTGTGATAAAATACAAGTACTCCTTTAAAAATTACTTATAGTTTACCCATTTCAGATAATCTGTCATGATTCTGCCCTCGTGTCCTTGATTTTTCCTAGTCTTGAGGCAGGATCATGACAGACCCATGTTTTGTGTACAAGCGCATGGCCTTGTCTTTGGGCCATGTGCTTGTGTTGTCTCGTTCCCTTGCCCCGCCCCCCTTGTTAACCTAGTCGTGTCTTGATTGTCCTATCTGTAACACCTGTCGTGTCTTGATTAGTACCCCTATTTAGATCTCCTAGTGTGCTCTGTCTTGCGTCGGTTCATTGTCATTGTGATTGTACCTGTGATTGTACCTCAACTGTGTTTCTCAGATGTGTTCCACACTTGTGATTGTTCCTCTGAAGTCCCTGTATAACCGTGAGTGTTAGTTGTAGTCAGTGTTCTCCTGTTTTGAGTCTTTGTTTATCTTGTCGAGTCAGTCTTATTTAGTATTGCTGTATTTGCCCTAGTCCTGTTTTCCCCCTCGTGGGTTTTGTTTTCCCCTTTTTGTATTAATAAACTCTTTGTTTGAGAATCCCTGTCTGCACCTGAGTTCCTCCCTTGCCAAGATCCTGACAGAATGAACCGACCAAAAAGGAACTCAGCAGGCAGGAGGTCCCCCGAGCTCCAACACTTGTTGGAGTTCCGTCGACAATGTTGGATGTCGTCCCCCACCGACAGGAAGGGGGTCACCCTCCCATACTCGCCCGAGGGGGAGTGGATCCTTCGGAATTATGCCCGGCTGTGGGAGAGCATCTCCCAGGAGGAGCCACAGAGGTCCCCTCCACCTACCCAGCTGCCGGCGATCCCGGAGGGTCGTGTCCTGGCCGTGGCAACCCTGGGGGATCAGTTAGGTCCCTCCCAAGATCCTGAGGCACCTTCCACTACCTTAAGTCTCCCCAACAAGCGAGGGAGACGGCTTTCATGGGAGTCAGCTTCAGAGTCTTCGGCGTCCGAGGCTGCCCTGCCCGAGACCAAACTCCCCCAACCCGCCTCTGACCCAGCTGTAGCCTCTGCACCGCGCCCGAGGAGGAAGAGGAGGAAGAAGGGGCCTGCCGGTCCTGTGACCCTGTCTCCTCCCGTGCCAGCAGCGGTGAGCGCTGGTGTGCCCGTGCCAGCAGCGGTGAGCACTGGCGTGCCCGTGCCAGCAGCGGAGAGAGCTGGCGTGCCCGAGCCAGCAGCGGTGAGCGTGCCCGAGCCAGCAGCGGTGAGCGTGCCCGAGCCAGCAGCGGTGAGCGTGCCCGAGCCAGCAGCGGTGAGCGTGCCCGAGCCAGCAGCGGTGAGCGTGCCCGAGCCAGCGGCGGTGGGCGTGCCCGAGCCAGCAGCGGTGAGCGCTGGCGTGCCCGAGGCGGCAAAGAAGAAAGCCGTATTCAAGTCGGCAGTCGTGAGGGCGGAGGAGAGAGCCGCGGCCGACTCTGCAGCAAAGACTCTTGTACAGTCGGTTTCATCTCCTAAGGAGATGCCAATTGTCCTAGCTGCTAAAGCATTTTCTGATTATTTGTCCCGTCTTGTCCAAATTTTAGAAATCCCCGTCAGTCCTGTCTTGTCCCCTGACCCTGTCCCCAGAAGTCCCAAATGTCCAGCCGTTGTCTCCCCGTGTCCAGTAGATGTTGTCCCCCCGTGTCCAGTAGATGTTGTCCCCCCGTGTCCAGTAGATGTTGTCCCCCCGTGTCCAGTAGATGTTGTCCCCCCGTGTCCAGCCGATGTGGCCCCGTGTCCTGTGGTCCCCCCGTGTCCAGTAGATGTCGTCTCCCCGCGTCCCTTGTCTGGTCCTGTCATGTCCCCTGTCAGTTGTCCCGAGACCCCTCCCCGTCCCTCACCACCCAGACCTGGCCGTACCCCCCGTCGTCAGCCTTCGTCCTGTCCTCCTAGGATTCCTACCCCTCCCACCCGCCCTGGTCTGTCCCCCATGAACTTTGTGGTCCCGCCCCCTCCCCTTCCCTGTTTGTTTTTTTTGATTTGTCACCCCAACCCTGCCGTTGTGTACTCATGTTTGCCTTTGTTGTTATTTGTCATGTCCTGTTGGTTTGTGTCTGTGTCCCAGTCTGTCATGTCAGTCGTGTCCCGTGTTTGATGTTCCCTTGAGGAGCGTCTGGAAGCCGCTCCTTAAGGGAGGGGTTCTGTCATGATTCTGCCCTCGTGTCCTTGATTTTTCCTAGTCTTGAGGCAGGATCATGACAGACCCATGTTTTGTGTACAAGCGCATGGCCTTGTCTTTGGGCCATGTGCTTGTGTTGTCTCGTTCCCTTGCCCCGCCCCCCTTGTTAACCTAGTCGTGTCTTGATTGTCCTATCTGTAACACCTGTCGTGTCTTGATTAGTACCCCTATTTAGATCTCCTAGTGTGCTCTGTCTTGCGTCGGTTCATTGTCATTGTGATTGTACCTGTGATTGTACCTCAACTGTGTTTCTCAGATGTGTTCCACACTTGTGATTGTTCCTCTGAAGTCCCTGTATAACCGTGAGTGTTAGTTGTAGTCAGTGTTCTCCTGTTTTGAGTCTTTGTTTATCTTGTCGAGTCAGTCTTATTTAGTATTGCTGTATTTGCCCTAGTCCTGTTTTCCCCCTCGTGGGTTTTGTTTTCCCCTTTTTGTATTAATAAACTCTTTGTTTGAGAATCCCTGTCTGCACCTGAGTTCCTCCCTTGCCAAGATCCTGACATAATCAGCTAAAAGCTCTACATGTTTAGTCTGATTCATAAAAAAGACATTTATCCACATATTCATTTAGAATTAAACAGCCTGATGGACGTATAGACTTACGGATGTATTATTTATTTAATTGCCCACTAATTTACTACGGACGTCTACACATAAGTACATCAATATATAAATAGCTCAACATTTTGAAGGTTAATGCACACACATCCCTCGCCTTTGATAAGATGCATGATTGTATTTTGACGCAAATAGAGCAGACAGGATGCACCCACACATGACACATATACACATAAACAACGTCATAAATAATGCATGCTTGCCTTTTTATATTCCTATTAAAACCTCTCTGTTACTATGGAGAGCAGTTTGTGTGCTCAGTTTAGAGGGAGGCAGTGTGAAGCTGCAGTCACAGTTCATCAGAATGATGGTGGACAGACTGTTTCCTCACTGACATCCTCTCAAATAAATCCACTGACACTCATCAGCTCAAATTATGAGCCACAGAGGTGAGTTTCTTGTGTGACCATGAGGTCAGCTTCTGCATGAGGCAACATCTGAGTTATTTTTTAATTTAAGGCATTTTTAATATAAGACGTTGGATAAAAAGCAACATTTGCCTCTGCATTACTTTTGGCCCAAGATCAAGTCTGATTTAAAGACCCTGGTCTCATGAAAATACATATAAATAGTATGGCAAATAAAAACGAAAACTCCTGGTACTTAAAGCAAAAATGGACTTTGCCGTGCTTATGTCTGGCGTGCATGTGATATGCAGTTTTCATATGCATATGGTATGAAATTTGTTGGCATGCATATAATACACAGTTTTTGTTTACAAATGATACAAATCTACCCCACGACCCTAATCCTACCCAACGTGTAGCATATACAAGCCAAAGTCTATTTTAGTGAATCAATACCATGAGTTTTTATTTGGTGTACTATTTGGATTAAAAAGTCTTGGCAACTCTAACATAGGCAATAAAATAAAATTAATAAAAATAAAACAATAAAAATGAATGAATAGTTTAAAATAAATATGGAATAAGCTGGAATTTCACTATTAAATAATCTGTTAAAGTAGCATTTTGTATAACTATTTTGTGTGTTAATAGGTAGGTGTTACATTTGCTCGTACTATATTAGTTTTATGTAATCAATACATTTTATTGATCTGTAACTGCAAAATCAAACTAAATTTAGCCTACATTACTTTTACAGAATTTTAAATGCTTCGGCATTAACTGGCTGTCTTTTGGCTGACAAACCTCAAGCATAGAGTATGAGTATATATATATATATATATATATATATATATATATTCACTTTTGAAAGTCAGTTTGGAAATCCTTTGTTTTATGGTCTGAGAGGAGCCTCGATCTTTTTACTGACTAGTATGTCAGTTTATAATGTACATCCATTCAGCTATTCATACAGCCTAGTGCAATCAAATCAATATGAAATTAACATGCTTCAACCTGTTGCTATAGTAACAGTTGCTAATGACTGACAGGATGACCTTTTCTGGGCTGGGTTTATGAATCACACACAGACCCCGTATCAACTCTATTACTGTGGCTCATGCTGTGAGCAGGGGCGAGCTGTAATCTGTGATGCTTCATTTCCTGTGCTTCTGCTGCTACTGCACTGACTGCAGACAGAGGCCCTCCTGAACACACAAACAACTATCTGATGTTCAGACCAATAATCTGATTAAATAACATAAATAATACTATGCATTCGTCAAGATAACAGGCCCAGTGTCCATCACCGTTTCTCAAGCTCCGGACCCAGTTATGTAATGAACAGTCTATGAAGTCCTACAGCTTCACATTGTATGACTTAAAATCATTGAATGTACAAAATGAAGCTATTTCAGAGAATGGAGTGACTGATGGATCAGCCAGTGTTGTATTTTTTGCGGAAACCTAGCTATATTATTAGGCTATTATCTCTTTTTTGTCGCTCATTCTTTATTGGCTCCATAAGGAAGACCGCGCATCCACCCGACAGATTACACAGCTCTGTCTAGAAAACGGATACAAACCATTGGAAACGACTCGGAAGGGAGACACTGACTTCTTATAAAAATATAGGGATATAATTGACATGGCGCGCACTTCAGCTCGCCCTTTCCCTACGGAAACGCACGCGCGCATGCACATACACATTTACACGCACACTATAAAAAACTTAATGTTACCGAATTTTTGATCTGCCGTAGAGGCGAGACTGGCCCGAAGCGCAAGGATGGTGAGAAACAGGTGAAACGATTCCATTCTTCCGATCACGCGTCCATCTCCTCCGCTCATTATTAATCCATGCCAGCGGTGGCTTTCCTTCTGTGCGCGAGGTCTGAGATGATGGGGGATGGATGGAGACGGTGTGGAGATAGAGGGAGAAATGGGAGAGAGTATGAAAAAAGTGAGGAGACGTCAAGCGTACGCAAAACCTATCAGCTCGCACCGCAGTCCACGCGACGCCAAAATCAGCACTGAACAGCAACCCGCCTCTGACGTCACGGACACAAGCGCACACAAACACACTACTAGTGGTGAGGCTAAGACAAATTGGCGAAAAATGAGATCTATCTATCGCAAAAAAGAAAAAAATACCCCGTTAGACCACCGCTGTGACTAATATATGCGCAAAAAAAAAAAATTAACCATGCGATTAATATAGGCGCCAATTCTATATATCTATCTAGGTTATTATAGTTATTATTATAGTTTGTAATTAAAAATAACAAAATAATTCATAATATTCATAAAAAAATGTGAATTTATATTAAGGCGTCATTTCTGATAAACTATTTAAATGCCATCTGTTCAAAAAACGGAATCCTTTTATCTGACAGCATTCATGTTTACTATGTGACATCAACACAAATAATTATTCCTTCCCTCCATTCAACTATTTACTGGTATAGAATAAATTGTTTATTGAAAAGAAAACAGTGGACATCATCAAATACAGAGACTTTACAATACTGTATCTGATGCCAAATATCCAAGTATAGTGTTGGTCATAAGGCACAGGAAATATGTATATGTATACACACACACACACACACACACACACACACACACACAAACACACACAGAGTTGCTCTGACTGCATACGTTTGCTTTTTCTGATAAGTATTAATCATAACAATAAGGATAATAAAATCTGTCATAATATTCACAATAATTTATACAGTGAAAACACATTCTTACTGACAGGAATAAAATTATAACAGTTAGAAGTTTGACCATCTGCATATCATGAGCTCAGCTCAGTGACACTGCAGCAGACTCAACCACAACCTTCACTTAACATCACACTACACACGAGACATTTTCTATAACTCTGAGATGCAGATGACTGAGGAAGCACAGCTGGGATGCAGTGGGTGAGAGGTGACCAGGTGTTTTAGAAGGAGTGAACATGTGACCGAGTGCTACAGAAAGGCCAAACAAGATACAGACATGTGGCAGCATTACATATCAAGGGTCATGTGACACTGTAGCTGGCTGCCCGTGCATGTTTAAACACTGTCAGCCAGTGCTGTGATGGTGGACGCTGAATCACAACAGAGAACACACAACACGTGTGTGTGTGTATGTATATATATATATATATATATATATATATATATATATATATATATATATATATATGTATATATATATATATGTATATATACACACACACACACACACACACACACACACACACTTAGGTGCATATTTGGTTTAATCACACACTTTATAATAAACAGAGTACTTCTTTGGTAAATTTTTGTCTCCTAAAAGGAGCATCTGTAGGCATTAACAGAGATGGTAATCTATAACACTTTCAAAGAGTTCAGTGCTTGTTTAACAAGAACTCTTAAGGTTAATATTTTTCAACAATACTATCATTTCTTTTTAAGATTTATTTGTATATATTTACAGTCTGAGCTTAATTTTATATATATAAAACAGATGTTGTTAGAGTTTGCCACTCTTGGTTTAGATATCTAAATGTGTAAACAACTAATAAATCCAACAGATGCCACTGAACCGTATCCCTTTTTAACTTAAAAAAATCTCTAAACACTCATTCTCTCTTTCACTCTTGCTAAGTCAGTGCACGTAACATCGATAGCGTTTTTTTTCTTCTTCTTTCACACTGCAAATCTATTAAAAGTGATAAAATCTGAGGATCCAAAATGTACAAATTTTGCCCACGGCTAAAACACATGGCTTAAATATGGCTGAAGTTTGGAGTCTTGCGCAGGGGTTTGTAGCTTTTTTTTAATACAGTATGTGTAGGCAGAAAGAAGTTAGTTCCTTTGGTTAAGGGGATTGTCGCCTCAGCCCGTCCACTGAAAGCTCATACCTGCCAAACACACACACAAACACAATCATATTCACATAAACATTTCAGATACCATGTTCACACACCTTTGGCGAAATATTAATTATTATTATTTATTTTTTTTGCTTTGTTTTTTTTTTACACCGTGCCATTTTATTAAATGTATATTTTATTAAATGTATATTTATACTTTGCATAAAGAAAATGTGGCTTATAACTCGCATAACAAACATTGTTTTTTACTTTAAATAAAATAAAATAATTATTATAATCATGTTTTTCTTCTCCAAAATGATGTATTGTACATCAGGTTAAACATAACCACTGTAAAGTATATTTTATGCATATATTACAGTAATGGGAATATTCAGTATAATCAATATCATTTTATTCATATTAAAAGGCTTAATCTTTGTAAATTATATAAAAAAAATATTTACCATTGCGTTGAGCTCTTTGATATATCCTCAAAGGTCAAGTCAACTAACACCTGGGAAAAACACACACATAATTTTATATATGAATAATTTTATATATGAATAATAAAAAACCCTAGAAAGTAATATTTTAGATTTACATATAATAATTTAAGATTTAGAACAATGATATCAAGGATGTTGTGAATGGTAAACAATGTTATTTATCTTATGAACAGGATTTTAGAAGTCATTTATGTTATAAATGTTGTGAGGACTGTTATTTCTAATGTTATTTATGATGTGAGGGATGTCACCTTTCCCAGCAGCCCTCTGTGTTTTGACAGAATTCCTCCTCCATTCTTCACAGCCACATCTAGAGTTCTTCTGTGCAACTCCACAAGTGACACGCTGAATTCAAACCTACACAAACACAAGACACACATCCCACAAACACTTTATTTAAAAACACAAATACAAGTATTTTTATTCAAGGTAAAATGAGAAGACTTAAAGAGACTGGAAGAGGAAAAAGAAACTGACGTTTGATCATAGACCGGATTTACTGTTTTCTTTATCGTGCTTGTTTTTCTGCGTCCAGAGCGTCGTTTATCAGGCAGCAAATACAAACGGACATATGGATCAGAACCATTTTCAGTACAAGAGATCAGATTCCTGCAAACACCAAAATATGAGGACTTTCATATTAAAAACATCACTTTCACAAACACTGAAATACTTAAGAAGAATCAAAAGTATTTTACCTGCAGCCGTGCACCACGACGATTAGTTTGTTTCTTTGAGAACTGTGTCTGATGGTTAACTGAACTTCACCCAATGGAGCGAAACCAGGTGAGGCTCCACTGCAAAAGAGAAAAAAAATTATATATCTTTTTTTAACTGTTGTGGTGTTAGAATATAAACATGAACCAGACATTCAAAATATGTTTAAAATGTTCAAACATACTTCTGTTGTATTTGTTGTATTGTCTTCTGGAGCTCCTGGGTGGTGCTGGGGTTAGAGATGTCAGATGCTATGCTGGGGGTCGGCTCTTTGCTGTTTAGGTGTAGCTCAGAGCCAGAGATGGCCAGGTTAGACGTGCTCCGCCCCGAATTAGCCAGACGGGTAGGTGAGTCCTCAAATGGCCTGCTGTCTATTAGGGGCTCCACTCGCGGGGAGGGTTGGGTTCTGGGTGATGGGGTCTGCGGCTGGGTTTTGGGTACTGGGATGGGCTCTGAAACATTGGGCCGCTGAGGAGAGGCGTTGGGGATCTCGCTGGGGCGGCGGATCTGAACTGAGGACGGCTGACCTGATACTGCCAACTTATCCATAGAGAGAATCTAAAACACACATATAAATATGACTTTTTATGTTTATTTACAGCAAGACTTCCTGCTGAGACAGACCCTCTATAGGGCAAGGTTCAGTTGTTTCTTTGCCACTGGTGTTTAAACTGCTCACTGAGCTCATTAAAGACACTTTTTTCATTGAAGATTCTTTGAAAATATATATTTTTGTTTGTGTGTGTGTTACCCTAAGTGCCATCTTCATCTTAATCGTGGAGCCGGGTCCCGAGTTCCTGAGTGGGAATCGCTGACTGATAGTCATCTGATCCTCCTGCAGCAGCTTTGACAGAAGAAAAGAAAACGTCCCTAGGGAACACTCGTGCTTCGCATCCTTTACCTGCACACACACAAAACATCAGACTGTGACTCGTATGAGACGCCACTGTGTTGTAAACACTGCATCGTCCAGACTATATATACTTTACATGAATAGGGTACAACTGAGTCAGTACAACTGTGTATTAATACCTTTATTTCTATGATTTAGTAATTCTCCAGAAATAAATAAATAATTACACTTAAAAAATACAATAAAGGCAGGGCAACAAATCCAGTCTAAATACATCACTTAGAAGAGAATAGCTAGTACGATACCAAAGTTGGGGTTGTAATTATAGTAACACTTTCTTATAATATAAAGAACAGCATTTGCAAACCCTCCCAGTGTTCAAAACTTCCGCCTTTCAGAGACCAGCCCAAATTTGCAGCCATTAAAGCCACAAAACCCCATGTTGCCTGCGAGTGCATGTTTCTGCTTTACCTCCACTTCAAGTTCTTGACACTTTGGATTGTGGATCAGGAATGTGAAGACCTCCTCCCATAGCGGCTCGGTGGTTTTATATCTTGTCTGTAATGAGAAAAGAATGTAAAATATTTCACCATTATACATTTAGCAACACTGAATATACAGGATCTGAACTGGAATTATTTTACCATTTTAAAAATTCACAGTAAAGTCCGACATCACACAATTTTTCATTTTTAAATTTGCACCTTTAAGAATACCATGTTGTGCAAATATACATTTAAAGGCAGATTACTTTTGTACATCAGTGTGTTTACCTTGCTCTCAAAGGATTTGTGTCCCACGGTAAACTGGACGAATGGACTGGGCACACTGGTGACATTTTTACTAGACTACAGAGCATACAAACAGTTATTAACAATGCTTCCATATTAAAATAACAATATGCACAAATAACATTATCAACCTTAACCGCACTCTTACTAAAGCAAATAACAAAAGGATTTAAATCAAACAATAATAGCGTCATCTCAAACATGTAAGAACCTACAGTACATATTTGCACACTAAAGGCTTGAAACGATCCTTAGTAACCACATGATATTTACTCCCGTCTAAATCTGCAATGACTATGAACCACACGGCATGCTGTCCAGTACCACAGACAGTTACAGTACATTACAGTATGGAAAGCTGAGCAGGCAACACTTTAAATAAATGTATAATCTATGTGATTACCACATCATAAGAATAACCACCATATTTAAACATGTTTGCATGAGATTGCTTACCAACATTTTTATTTGTTCAAAGTCCACAGGGGGGCTGTTTTCTATATAGCTTGTACACATACAAACATATGTCCTATTTACTTAGATGGGAAAAGTCCAAAATCTAAAAGATTATGTTTTTACATTTTCAAATTAGCACTGTAATTTAATTCAATGCTACTGTAAATTCTGCTTCTTTATTTCAAATCTCAATATATTGGGCTGGTCCAGTTAATGCATTTTCCCATTTAATCACAGGGGCGATTTAAAATCAAGTAACAACATTTTTTACAGAAATAAATGATTACTATTAAAACTTGTCCAAATGATTGAGCCTGATAATAGACAGCATGCCATGAGTCCAGATAGGGTAAACATTAAAGTTTTCATTCACAGAAAGTTGAAAATATTTTAAAATATTATATTTATTTCATTAAATTAAAATTGCAGTGGCCATTCCTCCTTATGAATGCCATGCACTACATTACTATCAGGACATAAAAAATAAAAACTTGTTAGATTCAAGCAAGGTCTTACATGTTGCATTTATGTAGGATTTTGTGAATACTCTTGATTCATATATTGCTTGAATTTAAAGCAATCAATTCAGAATTGGCAAAATGGGATTTCCATAAGAGAAATAGTCTCTGTGGGATTCAGAGACTGAATTCAGTGTGTTTCAGACATTCAGATACACAGACAGGTCTGCGTGCGGTTAATCAAAGCACACACGATACCTGCAGCAGACGGATCTTAAATCGACATTAACAACTTGCCACATCTCTCTACATCATTATGTGTGTGCGGAAATTGTGAGAAAACTGGATGTGTTACCTTTATGGCTTTATTGACTGTACCCTTCTTCAGACCTGCATTGTTGAATTCTAAAGGATTGCGCTTATTTCCCCAAGTAGAAAAGGATGAGACACACACACACACACACACACACACACACACGCACGCACACACACAAATACAGGCAGGATTATTAGAAGGATGGCATGCAGATTTAAATTCATAATTGCAAAAAAACACATACATCCTGGAGTACTCACTCAATCATACACAACAAAATGAATGATTACGGAATTAACGCATGGTTAATTGAGTGAAAATGAGAAAAGATGAAGCCTCATTGTATTTTATTCGTATGATTTTTCAAATGACGAAAAAGCACTAGCAGGACGCATCAGCGTATTTTTATTCAGTTGCGTTTGATTAGTCATGCCTGGAGAGTGGGCACATGAGGACACACAATTCAGGTGTCAAGGACAGTAATGAAGAAAGAAACATGAAAGAGAAATATGGACAAGGCAATCCAAAGAAAATCAGTCCAACCCACACTTCACTGCAAATCAACTCACAACAGGACACTACAAGACGCCTGAATTCACTGAACACTTTCAGTGACTAATGAAAATGATCAAATGAGACATGGGCTGATACAGCAACAGTTATACAACAGTTACAGTCGGTCCAAATGTGCCAATATTTAACGATATAGCACACTTTGGATCAGCATCCCATTTGTTTGCTGCTCAGACACACAGCAGTTGATTCTCTTTTTGTATGGAAAGTAAAAATCGACAAACTAGCTTCCCAACATTGTATGTATAAACTGTTGTATAAATGGTTGCTTGTTCATAAAGTGAAGTGCAGAGTGAGACCTGTTTCATTCAACATGCTTCCAAAGTTGACACTCTACTGCACTACTTGCATGTCTATGTTACACCCCTCCAACACACACTACTGTTCAAAATTTAAAAAAATAATATTTTTAAAACCAGTCTCATATATTCATCAACATTTAGTTGTTCAAAGTTACAGTAAAAACAGCAATATTGTGAATTCTAGTCTTCGGTGTCACATGATCCTTTAGAAATCATCCTAATATGCTGATTTGGTGCATATTAATGTTGAAACGGTTGTGCTACTTAATGTTTCTTTGGAAATGTCACACATTTTTTGAAGACTGATCTAGTGAACAGTTCGAACGCAACAAGGAATTAACGCTGAACTGCATTTATTTGAAATATAAATATTTTGTATCATTATAAAAGTCTTTCATGAAACTTCTGATGAATTTAATGAATCTTTGCTATATTCAAACCTACATCTAATAAATAAAAACTTTTGAAGAGTAGTGTATCACAATCCTTATCTTACACACAAATAATCAGCAAATCAAAAAAAAAAAAAAACTTGATCAGCAATATACCACATAACCTCATTTAGCGCTCCGAACAGGGCTGACAGCTGCATTATGTTGCTCTTTTTTTTTCCTGAACCACCTCTGATGCTCTATATTCAAATGCCTTCTTTAAAGGAAAGAGTGCACATTTACAGTGACAAAACAACTGCACACACAAAAATGGCTGCATTAACACCACTAATACAGACTATTTATATCTATGCAAAATGCAGGCAGGGCCTCTGTAAACTCTAGCATGCTGACAGACCAAGCCACGGCATAAACAAATACAAACAAAACAGTCCTCCGAGTTTGAACAGCACTACAAGAACAATTTTACATGCAAAAGGGAAGTGGAGATGTAACTATGAAACACTTCTAAATGAAATTGCACCAAATGCAGGTCAAATCAAATGCAAGTAGACCAATCTAATAGGAATGCCAGCAGAGTGACTCACAAACATTGTCCTGTAGAGGGCAGAAGTGTTCTCACAGAACACCAGCCCGGCAGAGCGGCGCTCTCTCAGACACCCACTGCCCACCTGCCCCTCAAAAACACTCTTTATCCAGAGTAACAGGAAACCAGAGTGGGACAACAGAAAGAAACAGAGGATGAAAGGAGAAAAAGGCAAGGCAAGTGCAGTAGTAGAAGTGTTACCTGATGAAAGAGGAAAGGTGGAGCATAGGAAAATAAGGAAGAAAGGAGCTAGTGTGTGTGTGTGTGTGTGTGTGTGTGTGTGTGTGTGTGTGTGTGTGTGTGTGTGTTAATGCTCACTGGGAGATTTTTGGCTGAGTCCAGATGCACCAACAGTAATGCTGATGACAGTCCATCATTGGCCTGCCCTTTATCTGCTTTAATGCTGCTTAAAACCTGAAAACAACACATCAAACATTCATCACTCTGTTGTGTGTGATCCACATTGTGGAGATTTGTCTCTTTAAACAGACTAAATTATGTCTTAATGCAATAATTGTCACAAAATTATTTAGTATTAGTTTATAGAACTGGGAAATATCAGAGTTTAAAAGCAGAAATGTGCAGTTCGTATTTTTTTTTTCTTATAGTTCTACTATACATAAGTTTGGGATCAGTAAGATTTTTTTTTTTTGATTTTTTTTTAAAGAAATGTATATTTTTCTTTTAAATTAATCATAAGTGAGAGTTAAATACATTCATAATATAACAAAATATTTCTACTTTTTTCTACTTTTAAATCTAAGAGTATTGAAATAAAATCAGTTTCCACAAAAATAGTTTCTGTTTTCAACACTGATAATATCAATAAATGTTTCTTGAGCACCAAATTGGCATATCAGAATGATTTCAGAAGGATCATGTGACACTGAAGACTGGAGTAATGATGCTGAAAATTCTACTTTGCCGTCACATTAATAAATAACATTTTATTGCACAATATTTCCGTTTTTACTATATTATTGCTTTTACTGTATTTTTGATCAAATAAATGCAGCTTTAGTGAGCACAATAGACTTCTATTTTACTGACCCTAAACTTTTAAAGGGTAATGTACTGTACTATTGTTATTTGATCAGTAAAGTCTAAATCATTAACATAAGTCATATCATATCACTTTGGTGTGTATAAGAGGTGTGTTACGTTACCTCATCGAGTTTATCCGGTGTAGGGAGAAGAGAAAGCCATTCAATCTTCAGGTGAAGCTTTCCTGTAGCAACATCATCAAGTACAAACCACTAAACTCACACACACACACACACACACACACACACACACACACACACACACACAGGTGAAAAAGGGGGTGAATTTATTATCTGAAATAAAGCTGGACAGATGTAAGACCGAAATAAAACAAAAAGGTATTTTATTTTGTACCTCATCTACTTTCTGTTCCTTCTCTAGTTCATCTACGTTGATGGTAAGGCTAAAGAATAGAGGAGGACAAAAATCAAATTATTACAATAAAAACACTTTTTATTGATCTTTTATGGTGGAACTCTGAAGTATTATTGCTTGTAATTATTTGATGATTGATTAGATCAATCACAGACACAGCCATTACCTTCCCAAATAATCATCCTTATCATGGTCCTCATCATAAAGCTCTATCTCCACATTCTGTCCTGGGTGATCGTACACAAATACCTAAAACACACATAAACACCTTGGATTGGTAAATAAAACATGCCAGAGAAAGACAGATTCAAATCGCAATTAAGTCCTTTACCTCGTAAACTTCGTTCCATTTAGGATTAACTGTCTCTTTGATGATTTTGGATCTGAAGAGCTGATTGCCCAGCTTAATGACACCATACGGGTCTGACTTTCCTTTTATCAGGCCACCCAGAAACTTGTCCTTCCCTATAATGTCCTGTGCCTCCAGAAAGTGAATCCGCAGAATACTCTAAAACAAAAACACACATATTATATAAATATTCGGTTTATATACGTGTATGCATGTGAATATGAAGTGTTCAAGTATGTCACCTTTGGCATTGGGAAGCGGAGTCTAGAAATCTGTGCATCATCTACAAGTGGAATAGTGATTTTGTTTGGCAGCACGAGAAAACTGTATATGATATCCTGGATAACGCTGTCACACAGACCACTGTGAAAGACAAGAGGAAGAGAGATTAGTGATGATGTTAAATATTAAAACAAATCAGTCAAATGCACTAAATTCAGTCTTTCCAACCAGAAGCAATTTTTTTTCACAAAAAATATGTGATATTTTGAATGGAAAGACTATGCCTTCACAAGCTGTATAGACCACGTTTATTATACTTTCTGGGTAAATTGAGCTTGACAGCTGCAGTTGTAATCTGTTTGCCTTTCCACTGTGTAGAAAAAGGCAACTTGAATGTTCTGCTACATAATAACTTTGTACAAAATAGCTTGTAAAATTTAGGTTAAATGCCAATTCTCTATTTATGTTGAGGTATGAAACAAACAATTTTCAATGCTTTTTTCTGCTTTGACTAAACACACATCTCCCGGCTATTTTTTTGCTTAAACTATGTGAATTAAACATTTGGGATAGTTCTCAAGGTGGCCAGGACCCACTAGAGGGCCTCAGCAAACTTTAAAAAAAACATAAAAGTTCATATTAATATTATAATTGATATATTGAAATGTTTTAAATAAACTGAAATGCTAAATTAAAAAAAAAAAAAAATACAATCAACATAAACCAAAATAATATTTTTTGAAACACTTCCCCTTTTCTGCCCACAGTTCCTGAAATTTCTTAAACCACTAAATGAATTGTGGGTAATTATTTCATGAACACTCCCAGTTTCTGTGAACAAAAAGATGGAAAGCGAGTAGCTTTGTCTTAATTTCACCCAGATTATCAGAGAAAACAAATATTGGGAGGCCTTTGAATATTGTATTTAACTATATGGAGCTTTCGAATAAAAAGTGAAGAGAAGCACTGTGATAAGGGAAAGAATTAAAGCTCTATAATGGTTCCTTTATCCTCCACCAGCAGTTCTCCATTAGCACAGGATTCATTTAAGTACTGCAATTTATAGTTGTTTATAGTCCCTTCACCCACACTATGTCAGTCCCTCCAGGATTCCACAGAACTCTTTTCTGATTTTTGCGGCCTAAAATGACTGATTTTACTGCGCCTTTTCTTAAAATCTGCATTGATTTGTGGCATTTCTTATTGTTTTGCAGCGAAAATATACCACAGACAACATTCTTCAGTCACTGTTATGACTTTTCTGACTTCGAGAAACATTGTATGTCTCCAGACTAACGTTTGAGGAGACCAGCACTAGTGCCATTAAGTTCGACAGAAGGTGGCACCAGCACCTGGCAGTAAAGCACTCACCCTGATCACACATTTATATCTCAGAGATGTTTATTTATGTCTGCATGCACATATGCAAGATGTATTTTTAAAAGTGCTTACTCATCTGCATTACGTTTCTAAGACATTTCCTGTCAGATGTCAAATAGACATTGAATAGAATGCATCTTAAACTGCTTCTGAGACATTTATCAGATTACACAGCAGATGATTCCCAGATCTTTAGCAGATGTCCTACAGATGTAATAAATACATTACATCTGATAAAATGTACTTTTATTACTTTCATTCATAATGTCTAAATACAAAAATATACATATTATGGAGTGGAAATGGCCTATAAGTACTTCTCTGCAACCATCTACTTGTGGTAGTTTAATATATCTTTTATTTTTTAATAATTGTTTGCTTTCCTACATTATGAAACTTTTAGGACAAGATCTCCCCATGCCTAAACCACAACACCAGCTTCACCTATGACATGACTATAAAAGGAGAAAAAGAGAAAAGCGCGAGAGAGAGAGAGAGAGAGAGAGAAACTGCTCTGGGGAAACATTAAACTCTACATTTGGACACACACACACACACTGATGCTAGGGGATCACAGGCCGCACTTTAAGATAAAACACACTATTAAGACCCCATCATTTCCCCTCCATCACAAGTGGGTGTAAACGTGGATCGTCTGACAGGGAGAGCAGCATTTCTGAGACTGCAGTGAGCATGTATAATGTCTGTGTGAGAGACTTTTATCTGTGCCACCTCAAAATACAAAATAGTACATGTGACAGTATATGTGCATTTCAAAGGCTGCCTTATCCACTCTCCAGTTTCATGAAACTGGCATAATATGATTACATGATGTGTGATGGCTGACACGTGCATCACTCACTTTATTCCAGGGATGTCCAGCATATTAGTAAGACCTGTCCAGTTTATATCCAGAAACTAAGAGAGAGAAACAGAAACATTTAACAATGTTTAATACATAAAGGTAATATATATATGTGTGCATGTGTGTGTGTGTGTGTGTGTTTCCTGTAAAATACATCTTTATTTTTCACTGCAGCAACAAAGCTATAAATCAAATACAGCACAACAGTAACTGCCTATGTTTTCAGTTGGCTCTGGTTCTGGAAATATTTTTCCCTCCACATGAATAAAAAAAAAAAAACAAAAGTTCAGTAAATTGTTTTAAGACATGAACCAAACTAATAATCTCTGAGATGAATCACAAACTTATTTTTTAAAGGTTTTTGAAAATAGAAAAAAAACAAAGGAACATAACTGTGTTCATATTTTATGAAGGATATAGAATGTTGTAAGCACTGCAAATAATGTTTTCTAATAAGAAAATGACAGATTAACCAAAAAGAATGATTTGTAGTCATTGGTTATAAGTATGATCAAATATATTAGATATTAACAGTTAAAAAGTTTAGTAGTAATAATACTGTAAAATAACATTACAATGTAAAACTAGTTTTCTATTTTAAGATATTTAAACATGTAATTTATTTCTGTGATGACCAAGCTGAATTTCCAGCACCATTACTTCAGTCTTCAGCGTCATGTGATCCTTCAGAAGTCATTCTGAATATATGCTACTCAAAAAATATCTCTACTTATTATCTTATTATGTTGAAAACTCTTGTGCTGCTTAATATTTAGATTGTCTAAATTAAGTAATGGCTGGTATATAGCAAAATGTATTTTAAATAATCAGACACAAACACAATGAAAGAATGTTCTTCAACATGTGACACAATTGTGTGTGTATATGTATTGGTTAACGTACAGGTTTCTTGAGGAAGAACACAGACAGTGCACCAATCAGTGGCATATCTCCTAGCAATGGCTCCATGATGACTCTCAACACACCATTAAGCTACAAATACAAACAACAAACAAATAAAAGGTAAGATTATAATATAAAACAGTGAGAAATGCTGGATTCAAACTGCAACGTGTCGAAGCATATGCAGTAACTATTAGTCAAATAATTCTGACTTGCATATAATGCACATACATAATATGTGAAGGAGACCCGAGTTTAAATCCTGCTTGGGTTATTTCCCAAAACCACTACCGCTCATAATGTTTCCTGTAACATCTCCACTATTCTCTTCATACAAAGCCAAAAAAGCTCATATAAATAATTAAAAACTTCTGCTTGCAGATATGAGAATGGACTAACATTACATCTAATGCTTAACTATAAACTAACAAAGCAAAGAAGCGCTGTCATACAGTTCAAACTCACATCAAAGCTCATGTGTGGTCGCTCTGACTGTTATCAGGGTAATGGGGGCATTCTCAAATGTAAACAACTTATGTAAGCAACACACAAACGGGCATCTGTCACACACTCTCTGAGTCTTACCTGTATGCTCTTGATTCCTGCACGGCAATAGTATTTCTTAATATCCACATCGATTTCAGTGTTTCCGACAAAGCTAGACAAAGTTACACACAAACAGAATTTCAATATCTCAAGTCCTGTAATGAGTCTCAGCGGTGAACGGTATCTGTGTGTACTTTACCTGATCTGTAGATCCATAATAATCTGTCGCTTATCTACATTCTCTGTATAAACTTTCACTCCATCCACCCTGAGGGGCTGCAGACAGATGGAAGATTATTATATTGTGTGTATAAGAGTATGTAAATGTGTGTGTTGGTTTACTAAGTTTTAATTTGAGGACAAATGTCTTGAGCTAAATGTGACTAAATGTGAGGTTGTCCTCAAAGGTAAAAAGGATCTAGAATGTAATGTTTTGAGTAGCATTTTTATATGCCAAAGATTTACTTTTAGGGGTAGATTTAGTTATAAATTATAAATAGCTTTATATAATACAACTTAAGTCTTTGGTGTGTCCTCAAACAGATAAAGAATTAAGAAGTGCTAATATTTATTTAAAATAAATAAAAATATAATATGATCAAATTCCACTTAATTATTTTGTATATAATTAATAAATTATATTTATATTACTTATATGTATAATTTAAATGCTTCAATTATAATGATTTTACATGAATTCATAAAGTTGTCTTTTTGGGTTGGTTTAGGGATTGAGTTAGTTAGGTCTATGGTATGCTCTCATTTAGACAGCTATGTAAACATGTGCATGTGCATGTACCTTGTTCCCCATGTCTATCTTGGAGAAGGTGAAAGTACTAAGGTGTGCATTGGCTCCCTGTACTGCCGGTTCAATGGTCTCTCTGAAGATTTTATCTACAAACTGACAAATATATGGCCACATCTGATGTACAGTCTGTTTAAAAAAAAAAGAGGAAGAGAGAGAGAGTTAATACTCTTGAGAAGACATTTCTGGGTTAGCATAGATTCAGATCTATTTTTATCAAACCACACCACCACACACACACAAAAAAAAAAAAAACACACACACACCTTGTTGAGCCACTCCACTCTCTCCACATCTGGAAAATGAACCTGAAACACAAAACAAACTGAATTTTATTTTAATGGATATTTTAAACACATTCATTAGTCACAGCACATCACCAGCTGAGAATTACAGCTCTCAAAATAATTCAACAAATCAGTATTTTACACTTCATCACAATGCCACGTTGATTCTTTAATTCCTTAATTCTTCAATGAAATGATGCATTGGTATAAACAGAAGAGTTCAATTTCCACTTCTCTAATTCTTAAAATGAACTCATTTATTCTCATTACTCATCATATCCATTACTCATTACATGACCACATTATAATGACATAATGTGGCTGTTTAACTAGTTAATACGTTAGCTATCATTAACTAATAGAATCTTATTGTAAAGTGTTACCAATTTTATTGTTATGTTTTTATAACATGACGCAAATGATTTTCATCTTGTCCAGTTAGTGGTTTTTGAGCATCAGAGTTCTTTCACAGATGCTGACACAACAACATTAAACACACTAAACGGCTAGTGACACTAAACATACAAAACAACTAGTGCATTCCAAGTCATCGGCCATCAGTAATAGGTTTGAATCGGTCATTGAATCAGTTGAAGTAATTCTTCACTGAACTAGTATTCAATATTTGAAAAAATATATAATTATATCATAAAAGGGGACTTCTGGTAATTACCTTTGTAACAGATTTTTTTTATGAAGACTGATGAAGGATACGATGTTGGAGTTAAAAGTAATGTTCAGATTTTTTATTTAAATTTTATTCCAAAAACCATAATGTAGTATTAAACCATTTAAAGTTTTTCACTGAACACTATAAAAAAAAAAAAAAAAAAGGTTTGAAGTAAAATGATTACTGGAGTATGTTTTACTATAAAACACCATTCAATTCTTTCTAAACATGTCAAAATTTTCAAGTTTAATTAATTGTGCAAAATGTGGTTTCTTTGGATCATCTAAGAAATCTACCTGGAAATTAAAAATTGAAAATGTGGCTTTTACACCAAATCTTTTCCAGTGTTTATGATAAATTACCTTACCGTATCGCACAATTAAGTTACAGTTAACCAATTAACAGGTTTTTACTTTAGTCCTGTTCCGTAAAAATTGCAAATGTTTTTTTGCAGTGTTGAAATGAGAAACTATTAATATTTTACTCATAATTAAAATCATATGGAAATGTATATATACACTAATTTATTTGTTTCTTTCTTAATGCCATGCCCTTTAGAAATTCTATGTGGAATTCAAGTAAAATTCTTATTCGAAAATAGTGTTCTAGTTTTCGCCGCATCATGCTGCTCGCTCACAGTGTAGACAATGTGTCTCTCTCTTCGGCTCTTCATCTTACTTTCCTCAACATGCAGTAGAGTAAACTCTGGTAAGAAGAGAGGACCTATATGGAAAGATGTGGCACAAAAGCATCTGACTGAGAGATATGCCAGAAAAACCAAATGGAAAATCCCTGACTTGTCCTTGGCTGCAATTCTTTCTCATATTTTCCTGAGGGAGAAAGCCAGCCTATGACTCAAAGCTGTGTTATTTCCTGATTATACGCGCAGAGAGCAGACTGCAGCTAAAGTTAGCCTGCTAATTCCCATGGCCTGTCAGAGAGCAGCCGACGCGGAGCTGATCCAATCTGATAGAACAAACTCTGCATCTCTACATGTATTATCTCTGCCACAAACACCCATATCTCTGGCCTTCAAAGAGCTTAGAAAGCACTGTTAGGGGTCAAAGTCTCATTCACAGACAGATGGTGAATATTTTTTTTCTGTTCTCCTGTATCTTTCTGCCTATTTCTATAACAATGCACACTAGATATTTGCATATTTCATCCATAAATACAGTAAAATGTAAATGTAAATGAGTCAGGAACTTCCATGCAGTATTTCCAGTTTCAATAGCACGGTTCTGACACAACACAGGCAGCTAGTCTGAGCCTGTAAAACTGATTCATGAGGACATGTTAACGCTCTGACCAAATGCAGTAATGTGTGTGTGATTTATCCACATGGGCGTGTACGTGTGCATCTGTGTAAGATCTGATCTGTTAAGCAATGTCATTTCCTAAGCAAGCAAACAACTTTGTAATATACAAAAAGAAACAAACACACAGGCATGCTCATTCTGAGAGGAACTGTAGCAACCAGGAAGGACTTCATATAGATTTGACCTCATCTAACCTCTAAATGAATAAACCAGAGGTGTAGATTGTATTGTGAACTCGATGAAGGACTGACTGCTTGAGCTACTTAATGATTTTGTGAGGTATCACATGCACGACTGGTGAACAGGTCAAAGGGCGTTTGCTGTATTTATCAGAGAGCCAGCATGTCAGACAGTCAGGGTGTCAGACTCGAAGCAGGAAGCTGATTGGACGGTATTAGTTTTATTGACGGGTGGAGCTGAGAGAGTACAAGACTGATGTACAAATAAACACAAAATCTCAAATATGAAATCCCGCTCTTAAAGTAGGGATACATTAATGTTCAAATTAAATAATTGAATTAAAATTACAACCAAAAAAAGGCTGAAATTAACATTTTATGAATAAAAAAATTATAAAAACGTGCAATAGAAAGAATCCCACTAGATATAAATGCTAGAGAAAATAGTTACATTTTAATGTAATAATTATTAGTGTTATTAAAGTGTATTATGAGTGTGCTGCATGACTACAAATGCAATCTAAATGTAAAAATAGATGGAAATGAGCATGCACAATTATAAATATCCAATCAGACCATACATATTTAAACAAATTTAAGTAATATTGGCTGACAACTAATAGTTTACTGATATAGAGAAAGATTAGTTTCAAGCAACATGAGTAAATGATGGCAGATTTGTTATTTCTGGGTGAGCTAAACCCAAGAAAAACAGCTCTATTGACTCCTTACTTAAACAATAAGAGTTTGTTTAAGTTGATGAATGGCGAAGCATCTCAGCTGAGAGAGAACAGACAGACTGACACCGACCCCCACCAGTTTACAGACAGTGATGACAGGATGACAAGATGAATGAGGCTGGCGATGGACAGATCTGCTGATATAACGGAGTTGTCGTTATTCCTTCAAAGACAAATGATGAGACCAGAGGAGATAGACAAACTGTCCTAAAGAACACAGTGTTTCCTGAAAGAACAGGAGGATGGCAACAATCTCTAGCCCTAATGAAAAAAACTACTGGAGCTGCCCAAAGCAATGAAAGAACTGGCCATATTCTCAGCACCTAATACAGAAGAAGAGGCAACAGAAGAACTAGCTAAACAAACACTCTCTTATGGCCGTTTTGACTTAGAACAGACAGTAAAGCATACATACTGTAATAAATCCATCAGACACACACACACACACACACACAAACAAACACACACAGTAAAGGCGTCTCTTGTATAAAAAACTGTTTTGCAACAGTCTGTTGGAGCCCTATTTTGTAATGTAGTTCGCTCAGAAGTTCTGAGGTATTTATTTAGCAAATAAGAAGAATTTAAAGCTTAGAAATGTTATATTTTAAGTTAGTGTAATAATCTATATTGATTCCCAGAAGCAGCATTGCCAGTTGTTCCCCAAAGTAAACGCTTTTCTTATCTTAACTATAACTTCTAATGTTATTTTTGCAACATATTCTTTTAACACAGACACACACAGGCTTATATATTATATTTTTTATTTAAGAAAAACATTTATACTTGACCATTTGTCAGGATTTGGCAACACTGCTCAGAAGTGGTTGACCAGTTTAAGTTCAAATTCTTATTAATATTCAAAAAAAATTATTTTGCAAATGGATTCATTTACAAATTATTTTCATAAATATTACAGAAAATAAATGTAAATACAGAAATTGTTGTCCATGTGTTATTTAATTATTAAATATATTTTTATGTATATTTTATTATACATATCAGCCTTTTTTTTAATGCACATTTAAGCCCTGCTCCACCAAAAAACCTATATCTGTCGAGCACAATTCAGAAGTGAATGAGTTACACAAGAAAGGCTTGGAGAAAAAATGTATAAATAAAATAAACCTTGAATGTCCTGCTAATAAAACTCAAACTTCACTTGATTTCATTGCCATGTTTGATAATGATTCACTTGTTAATTATTAACACATGCACAGCCACAGACACAACATGCAGGGCAGGAGCACTGCCTTTATAATATCTGCCCTCCAGGTAAAGTGTCACTGTATCTGCTCGTCCAAACTGTTGTTCAGAAACAGAACGTGGTGTGCCTCATCTCATTGACAGGTCACTATGGCAACATTTCCTCAAGCATGTGACTCACAGTGCTTTGGAGATGTGATGTCACAATAATAAAGTAATATGTAAATAATAAAGTCATAATGGCAGTTACTGTAGTAACACACCACACCCACTAAGGAGAGGTTCTGTTACCATATACAGCCCTCGTCTGACACAAATAAACAATGTTTCACGAGGTCCTGTTACAAACACACACAGGCAGACCACTTCACTCAAACACATTAAAGGTGCAATAGGTGACTGTCTTCAGAAACATTTTTGTAATACGGGTTGAAAGTCTCCTCACATCCTGATAGCAATCATTAAGTTAAGTGGTTTAAATTTATTTATCTGTATTTACAGTATATATTCTGTGGAAGGCGTAGGACCAAGAAATGTACATCCAATCCGAGCGTTTTAAATACCTTTGTTACCTGCCTGTCAACATACATATCTGCATACCTCTTCCTTCCTGGTATTGTAGTACTTTTAAAGTTTTCTTGCTAGTTAATGACACATGATGTAGCCCAGCGGTTCCCAATTCCAGTGCTTGCGCACATATTTTACATGTCTCGCTTAGTTAACAGACCTGATTCAGATGACAAACCTGATTCAGATGACAAACTCGAGCTACGTGAATGAACTGTGTCCCAATTGATATGATCCCTACATCGTGTTCACTGCTCCCTAATCCCTGAGCAGGGGTTTCCTTCACTTCGGAACATGGACTGGAATTGGGAACCCCTGATGAAGCCTATTGTAGTAATCCTGTCTCTGGTATTCTGGTCTGTGAGTATAAATGTGTTCAGGGGGAGTGGCTTTGGACGGCAATTGGAGGGAGAGTGGGATTTGCTTTCAGTGCTATCAGGCTAATGTTAGCATTTTCCAAGATCTCCTATTGCACTTTTAACAGATGATTATTAGTTAAGTATTTAATATGAGTGTGCAGTGAGTATTATCTTTGATTAACACATTTTCATCCATGTTCACATTTAAAGTTAACTATATTTAAATCATGTAAAAAAAAAACATTTTTGTTACTTAAGCTTAAACTTATTTTATTTTATTAAAGCAACATTTCTCTTTTTAGTTTAGTTTAACAAAATACTAAAATTTAAACTAAACACAAACTTAAAAATTGAAATGAAACATAACTAGGTAGATATATATATTTTTTTAATAATACTCCGGAAAAAAAAAAAAATGAAACAAAATTGATTTAAAATTAAAATTATAGAAAACTAAAACTAAAACTAAAATAAAATAAAATAAAAAATATATTAGCATGTCAATGATATTAAAATATTAAAGTCACAATCAACCATGCAACAAATGCATGAATCATCAGACAATCAGTCGCCCTGATTTTCACGAATTACCTGTTCACGTTACTTAATATCAGCCTAAAACTGAAAGAAAGAACTATGACATCCTGTCCTGGCCATGGCAAGAGATTTACAGCTAAAGGAGCGAACACTGGAGTTTTGTTTCCCAGAATGCTGCTTTCAGCACACAGGTCTGCTAATATGCCAGAACTATGATCTCAGGTTAGACAGCAAACTCATTTGTTTAAAGTAACAGTACACCAAAGTCTGTAGGCCACAAAAAAAAAGAAAAAAAGAAACGTGTCAACCTTACTTGTCCTGGTTTGTGCATAGAGCTTTGAAGAGTTGCCACAAGGATTCAAATTCATGAAAAATGACAGAATGCAGCCTCTGAATTAATATTTCACATTCAGAATGTATTATCGTAGTCAAACCCACAATAGACGTCTCATCTAGTATTTAAATTAGTGGTTGATCAATGCACATTCTTAAAAGCCTTAAAAGTCCACCTAGGCCTGAGGGCACAACATATATTTTTTGAGCATTTCACGTGATCATAATCAATGTGCCTGACATAAAAAGCTTATAAATAGGAAAAGGTTGTTCAAATACTTACTAAAGTTACTATTTAATTACACTTCATTACAAGATAAGTTTGTCTTGGACTCTATATTGGTGAATAGATGTATACTGAATATAAACATGAAAAATCTAATTTGGATATCACTTCATTATATTTCAGTCATTATAAATAAAAAATAATCTTCGCTGGTCATAGTAAAAGTGTGTTTATATATAATAAATATTTTATTTAGAATACAATTATTGATTTGTGGCTGAAAAGGGCTTCTTTTTTGTATCCCAAATATTTTGCCTAGTGAAAAGTTAAGTGATTTTTATTGTATTATACATATTTTATTTATAAATGTCATTATGCAATGTTTTATTTTTCATATGACCAATAAATATTATTTTCATTTATAATATCCAATAAGTGATATCCACGCCATGGAAATTTAATATTATATTTTTTATTATTAGTAAGTGCACATTATAGAATATTTATGCATAGTAGAAAAGTGTGAATATGAAGGGAAATGGTTAATGCCATAATCTGTTTCTCTCACTAATGAAGACTTATCAAATAAAAACATTTCAGAAGACCTTAAGGGTGATTGTGCTCTAGTTTAATGGGTGCAGTTTTGATACTTCAGATACAATTTCTGGTCTTGATTAAATTTGTGACTTATTCAGGTATGTAAGCAATGTCAGTGAATACACAAACTTTTGACTACATCAGACACACGCAGAGCAATGACACACCGGTTGAATAGGGCTGTGTAAAATCTTTAGGTCAAGGCTGAGGTCAAAGTGCCCCAAGGTTGTGAAACATTAACAGACGGGAGTAACGCGATGTCCAGTGTGGAACTCACCCAGGGCGGCAGCTCTGAGCTCCGGACGCTCTGACGCACCGCTCGCTCCTCTTGCTCCAGAAACGCCAGCGCCCGGTTCACCGGAGCGAATCTGCTGCTCTGGTTCCGTCTGAGCCAGAACAGCGCGGCCAGGGCGATGAGGACCCAGCTAAAGCTGAACTCCAGATATCCCAGCACGTATATGGGGAAAATCAGCAGGAATGTCTTGGCGAACTTAATCCCCATCTGCGTGGCGTCTGTCACCGTGGACTGCGGCTCCTCGTCCGGTAGCACCGACTCGGGTGTTTTGACATCGGTGGGGCTTGGAGGAACAGAACCCGGTCCGTTCAGACTGGCCGCCGGAACGGGTTTTGGTTCCACTCCGTTCACTGACGCACTCATTTCCAAAGTTAAACAAATCCAAAACAAACAACAAAAGTAAAAGCTAAACAACTTAGAGAGCTTCTACAGGAACATCTCAAATGTTTACTGTCAGAATACAACGAGTCGCGTCGCTCGGTTCCGGGCTCTTTCCAGGAGCACAGAGGACTGGATCAGCGTTGCTCCCTAAACTTCTCCCCACCCACCCGACCTTGTCATGTATGGAGCGGCCGTCGGTCCGTGATTTTCCGCCCTTCCCAACGAATTTGTACTCGCTCGAGTCTTCCAGCTGCTGCCTGAACCACGTCTCGCTGTCCCAACCGTCACCGCGCGAGCTGAGAGCGGCACCACCTCTCGCGCTCACAACATCCTGCGAGAACACGAGCTCCTGAGTTTGACCAAACCCGCTGCTCAGAGCTACACTCACAGGAAAACTCTCGATGGCAGAATGAGGGTGGCGCAATGAGCGCAGAGGCGGTCAACAACCGCCATCTAGTGGACAAAATGTATAACACTGATTATCTCTATCTATCTATCTATCTATCTATCTATCTATCTATCTATCTATCTATCTATCTATCTATCTATCTATCTATCTATCTATCTATCTATCTATCTAATAAAATTACGCCCCTCCTAAATGTGATCTAACAAAGGTAAAGGGCAAATATCAACCATTAAGCGGTTTATATTGCTTGTAATTGGGATGGAGTAAATATCTGTAGAGTATTTTAACAATCTTTTAAACGGTGTTATTTTAAAACCCCAAAATGCAGCGGGTCCACCAGAATGAGAATGAACACCACACAAGGGTTAAACATGTATAACTGACATGCGGTAGTAGCCTACTCAACAGAAACAGTTTGACTTAGAAGAATTAGTCAAATCATATACAGGTGCTGGTCATATAATTAGAATATCGTCAAAAAGTTGATTTCACTAATTCTATAAAAAAATGAAACCCTAACCCTATTATATTCATTCATTACACACAGACTAATATTTATTTCTTTTAATTTTGATGATTATTACTGACAACTAAGGAAAATCCCAAATTCAGTATCTCAGAAAATTAGAATATTGTTTAAATGTTCAATATTGAAGACACCTGGTGCCACACTCTAATCAGCTAATTAACTTAAAGCAGCTGCAAAGGCCTTTAAATGGTCTCTCAGTCTAGTTCTGTAGGCTACACAATCATGGGGAAGACTGCTGACTTGACAGTTGTCCAAAGGACCACCATTGACACCTTGCACAAGGAGGGCAAGACAAAAAAAGGTCATTGCAAAAGAGGCTGGCTGTTCACAGAGCTCTGTGTCCAAGCACATTAATAGAGAGGCAAAGGGAAGGAAAAGAGGGATAAACGCACCCTGGAGAGGATTGTGAAACAAAACCCATTCAAAAATGTGGGGGAGATTCACAAAGAGTGGACTGCAGCTGGAGTCAGTGGTTCAATAACCACTACGCACAAACGTACGAAAGACATTGGTTTCAGCTATCACACTCCTTGTGTCAAGCCACTCTTGAACAACAGACAGTGTCAGAAGCGTCTTGCTTCAAAAAGGATTGGACTGCTACTGAGTGGTCCAAAGTTATGTTCTCTGATTAAAGTAAATTTAGCATTTCCTTTGGAAATCAGGGCCCCAGAGTCTGGAGGAAGAAAGGAGAGGCAATCCATGTTGCTTGAGGTCCGGTGTAAAGTTTCCACAATCAGTGATGGTATGGGGTGCATGTCATCTGCTGGTGTAGGTCCAATGTGTTTTCTGAGGTCCAAGGTCAACGCAGCCGTATACCAGGAAATTTTAGAGCACTTCATGCTTCCTGCTTCTGACCAACTTTATGGAAATGCAGATTTCATTTTCCAACAGGACTTGGCACCTGCACACAGTGCCAAAGCTTCCAGTACCTTACCTTCCAGAGCTAAGGACTATGGTATCCCTGTTCTTAATTGGCCAGCAAACTCGCCTGACCTTAACCCCATAGAAAATCTATGGGGTATTGTGAAGAGGAAGATGAGATATGTCAGACCCAACAATCTATCAGAATCTATCAGAGCAACCTGGGCTCTCATAACACCTGAGCAGTGCCACAGACTGATCAACTCCATGCCACGCCACATTGCTGCAGTAATTCAGGCAAAAGGAGCCCCAACTAAGTACTGAGTGCTGTACATGCTCATACTTCTCAGTTGGCCAAGATTTAAAAAAATCCTTTCTTTGTATTGGTGTTAAGTAATATTCTAATTTTCTGAGATACTGAATTTGGGATTTTCCTCAGTTGTCAGTTATAATCATCGAAATTAAAAGAGATAAAAAAATCTTTGAAATATCAGTCTGTTAGTAATGACTGACTATAATGTACAAGTTTCATTTTTTGAATGGAATTACCGGTAGTGAAATAAATCAACCTTTTGATGATATTCTAATTATATGACCAGCACCTGTATAACAAAATATGAATTATACTTGTATTAAGCACACAATTACAGTAAAACACTTAGCTAAACAAGCACTTCCTCTCATATTCTATTTTAAATTTTTTTGTATTTTACAGGATTAATGGGTTATAGATGTGACGCATGAGAAAATACTGTGATCGGAAATTAGCTGCCATTAATGCATTTTGTTCACTAGATGGCAGTGCACGTACATTGTTGTCCGTTCAACTATCGTTTACAAGATGACAATGTATTCTCCAGAAGAATAGTTGAAAATATTTTATTGACATATGAAAAGACATCGTGACATAATCAAAGTGCTTTTGTATCTTACAGATAATGGAAGCTTCAAAAATAAATAAAGATAATATAATAAACACACATTGTGCATATGTCCTCTTTCTGTCACTCTTTCCATCCCTCCCTCGCTCTCTGTCTCTCTGGATATAGACATAAAACAGGAGAGATCAGCTGATGCTGGGCAATGAATCTAGAATGCAAATTCTAGTTCACATAGACTATATTTATGCGTATCACAGTGCAGATATGATAAACTATTAAATCACAAAAATGATATCACAAAAGCTAGACAAAACTGAGACAATTTTCTGTACATAATTAACAATTATGAAAATGAATAAACATTAGTATCTTTAAAATGATAAACATGCTAATGAAGTCAGTTTGTGATATTCTAATACAACTTCAAAAATATGTATCAACAAAGACAACAGCAAAGACAAGCATAAAACAACGATATGCTACGTAAAAGCACAAATATGACAGGTATATTTGTTTAAAAACACAAATAAATAACATGAATTTAATTGGCAACAGCAATAATTATCATACAAAATCCCCTGTTCTTTCAATTAAATTTTAGTGTGCAAGTTAAAAACAAAAAAACAACACTAGCTAAATATTGGGCGACACAAAAAATAAAAATGATATGCTTTAGGAGTCTTGCAAGTCCCTCTGTGAATGATATGCAAGTGTGTTTTGCTATTTTGAGGGTGTTCAATCTACACTTAGTAGGCTGACAGAAGTGATACAGTGAGAAAGTGCTGGAAATCACGGTTGCTGTGCCTGAGCTCATGAGAATGAGCTCGTCTTTAAGATCATCAGTGTGCGTGTTTCTACATGTTGTAAGCCACATATATGGGGTCGAGCTGGTCGGCGAGGAAGCCGTCCCGTAGGTGCATGCGTTGCTTCTCTCCGCGAGAATTAATGGGAATTACGCCCGTGTCCACGACGACCACCACGCCAACAATCAAATAGTGTTCCTCTAGAACCACATTAGTTACCATGGGAACCAGATCTAGAGCTTCCTGCTCGGAACCGTCCAACTCCACCACCACCACTAAGAGATTCGTCCATGTGAACACGGCGCTGAACGAGAGAGAGAGAGAGAGAGAGAGAGAGAGAGAGAGGAAGTATAATCTATGGAAATAAGTCAATACAAAACAGCTGTGCAAGCTCCATTTCACACGTTTGCGCAATGCAACATCGCTAGGCATTAGCATAAACTCTTGATCTGCAGTCAGTTTTCTCTCTCAGGTCAACTCCTCCATTGTCAGCAACATTATGAAGAGAAACTTTGCTGAGCAGACAAGTTTATGGATGGCTACCTGAATAATAACATTTCTGGTTTAAGCACACAGACATCTGAAGGAAACATCTGCTTCCTTGAATACAGATGTTCGTTACTGCCAGTAAAAACACATGTTTATGTTGAATGTGAATGTTATGTTTTTTTTGTGTGTGTGCAGATCTCAGACTTATTATTCAGTTGTTATGAACAACAACACTTAGTTTTGACCATACCTTTGAAATAGCTTTCAGTTATAAACTATTTTAATCATCATAAACAAGTATTCCTACACGGTTGCGCAAAATATGAAATGTTTTGGGTTGTATTTCCAGTAAAAAAAAAAAAGTATATTTGATATGTATACACTACTGTTTAACAGTTTGGGGTCTATGAGACTTTCTTTTAAAGAAATTAATACTTTTATTCAGCAAGGCTGAGCAAATAGTATTTGCATTATGCAACCTTGGTGAAAATTTTCACATGTTCACATTTTTGAACGGTATACTTTTATATACTTTTATTTTAATATAAAATAAATCAGATGACATAGCTCCTACAACTAATTAGCATATTTACAGTACATAGTGTACTGTCCTCAGTGTGAATATGTGGCTGTGTGTGTGAGCTCACCATTCTGTGATATTCCGGTGTGCCCTGATGATGGACGTTTCAATGTCAATGGGATGGTATTTCATACCTCTCAGCTCCATGACTTCATCTAACGCTCCCACCACATAAAGGGCATCGTGCCTTTCTGAACACACACAAGTGAATCAACTCATTAAGCAGATCAATGCAACTATCTTTGTGACAAAAAGCACAGCATACACTGAACACACACCTCCACTTGCATCAGTGAGGTCGGTCCTGCGCAGGAACCCCAGGTATCCGGTTCTGGCCCACACAGTCTGAGTGTCTCCAAAGCTCAACCTGGCTCCGAAATGATCCGAACGCACATTTTCCTCTCCAAATACTGTGAAGTACCCACTGGCATTCTGTGGACTGTGGACCCAGATCTGCACTCATTTTAAAATAGAAAGATAAGTGAGATGCTTGGTTATGAGAAGATCTTTTTTGATCTATTATGAGAGAGTGCTTTTTAGTCTAACCTCTCCTAAATGAGAGTCTCCGATTGGTCCCTTTGTCTCTGGGTTGGCGATGATGATGCGTACACCAGGTAAAATCTGTTAAAAATGATTCAAAAATGAATGTGGCTTACGTTTGATTTAAGAAAACAAATGAATTACCTATTACCTAAAACTAATTTACCTTCCCAGATTCCATGAGTGCTAGACTGTGTGGAGATCCTCTTTCAACCAGTCTCACCCTACAAACACACACAGACACACACACACACTTCAGAAATGGCAAAACCAGAAATAAATCATACAAATTTTTAAATGTATTATATAGTAGAAAACATTTTGAAAATGAATTCATTATTTAATATTTAGTTTCATCTTCTGAGGCAACTAAGGGCTTTCTTTTACAGACCATTTGTTAAAAGGTTTCAGGCACTATTTTGTGCCCAATTTGTAGATTTTTGATTGGTAGCGTATCTGTTCTAATTCTTAGAATAGAAATAGCGAAATACCTGATATGTTTGTGAAAGTGTGTGTGTGTGTGTGTGTGTGTCTTGCCTGTCATGTCTCAGTGCTCTCATGTCCACATAGACAGTCGTAGGATCCGGTCCTGATGTTCCCTGCACAAACATAAAAATCATCTTCTCTAAAGGGCAGTCAAATTTACTTTGAAACATGAAGCATCATGCTTATCTGGCAGACGGTTACTCTCAAGGTGACTTGCATTAACAGTGAACAAAAATTTACAAATGTATAGTGCATGGAGAGGATTCAATATTATAACCCTAGTGTGTGATACTGACAACAAAAAACAATATTTTCTGGCATATGTCAATTATGATTATTAGGTGAAATTTTGCCGAGTTTCTGGTTTAGGCCTGTCCCACATCTAAATATATGATTGTATTAACTGAGCTATGAAATGATGAGGATCAGTTAAAGTTCAGTCATACCTGCTCAGCAAGTTTCCCCAACCTATGAGGCTACATGAGGAGAGGAGAGGAAGATGTGATGTATAAATATTAAAGAAGTAAATGAAAAAACTCAATTGAGTGAGTTGAGTGAATTGAATGAACTACATGACTAGTAAAAGGAAAAAAAGAACACTGGGATGCAATTAGACTATGAAATCAGATGCGTGTCACTTTCTGGCCAATACTGACCTGTAGGCAGATGGCGAGATTGACCCTGCAGCCGAAGGCAGTGCTGACGGCACGCGGGTGCAGCCCCACGTCCTTAAAGAGCTTACAGAAGGACTGCGTCAGAGCAACACGGGGCCTCTCTTCAGCCACAACCACACACGAACGCACACGGGTCAGATCCATCCCACGGGCCTGATAGAGACACAAAAATACAGCGGTGAAATAGAAAGAAAATGTTATTTAACGAGACGCAGATTACAATTCTGTGTGAGTGTGTGTGCGCATACCTTTAGAGAATCAGTGAGAGAGCTGAGAGATCTTGTGCAGAGCTCCATCACAGAGTACGAGCAGAACGTGTCTCGGACTTTAAACTGACTGACGGACTGCAGCCACAGAGCAGGATTCACCTCTAGATCCATGGGAGAGATCAGAACAGACTGCTGCCCTGCATATACGCTACACGCAAACACAAATAAACAAATAAAAATGCTGGCATCTTTGTGCGCATTTCAGGTGAGCGCATAGGTAGTCCGTACCTGCAGAGACACCACAGCACAAAGCCCAGGCCACAGTATGGGTCGAGACACACGGCCACCTCGCGAGAGGGATACAACTCACACTGCAGTTTAACAGAGCGACACAGGGCACTGGTTGCATTGTGAGACATCTTCAAAGGAAGAGAGAAAAACAGAAATTGTAATTACAACTTTATCAATCTGCAATCCATACATAAAAACATCAGTAACAATTATGAGGAGTCAAACCTTCACTCCAGCGAGCATTCCTGTAGTGGACACACTGAAGTCCAGATACGCCAGTGAGTCAGGGTCACATGGTTTATACAGCAGAGGACAACGCCTCTTTGGCAAGTCGTCTAATAAATACACACACACACTTCTGATGAGCATCTGACGGGGGTGATTCTGAACAAAGATGTTATGTCCCTGAAAGACTCACCTGTTTCCAGGATAGGAGGCCATGATTTAAAGTCCACAGCCACTGACGCATCTCTGGACTTCAGAAGTTTAGAGATTGCTTGGGTGGTCATAACACACACTGAACGACTCACCTGCACACACCAGCATGTTTATTCATGAAAAACGGTAATGTTTTAAAATCTCACTCTATAATGCATCACATTTACAATCATTGATATTTTATTTAACCCTATAAGGGCAGGAACCAATGCCAGGCAGTACACTTGATTTAATCCTGACATGGAACAGTTGATTGCACCTTTAAACAAAAAAAAACCTGCATAAACATTTTTGTAGAGAATCCTACTTGATACGTCAGGCTTATAATATTGGAGAATATAGGGCTTAAACTCGAGAAGGAAATTTTATTCAGAGGCCAAAATTGAGCAAAAAACATGCCATTTATATTCAAAATATAGGATGAAATTCGGATGGCTTGTTATGTAGAGATACAACAGTATAAAAAACTATAATATTTTAATGCTTAGTTTTATGATCAAAGCTGAGTAGTTTTAACTGAGGTGGACAAAATATTATGCAATACAAAACAATGATGATGCTTTTGTCCAGTGTTCATCTTGAAATATTACAAATCATATAAAACTGATTCTTACATTTATTTTAGATTTTACAGCAAAAAAAAAAAAAAAAAAACATTTACCATGTCCTTAAGGGCGTTTTTAGAATTATAATAAAATGACTTTTACTTGCTAAAAAAGCATAAACTATTAATTTAGAAAATCATGATCAACAGGTTCTTCAGCAAAGTTTGGATCATGATGATAATATAGAGGCCATAAATTTGAGTATTACATATGATAAACTAGGGTTAACTATTAGGCACTTCTCTGATCATTTAAGCCATGTTAACTGTAGGTGTAGTGGACTTATTTTGAGTGTGTGTGTGTGTGTGTGTGTGTCTCCTCACCTCTAGGATCATTTTAACTGTAGGTAGTGTAGTGGAGATGTTCTGAGGGTGAGGTGGTCGTACAGTTATAGGAATACAGCCTGCATACAGACAGCCGAAAAAGGCGGCGATCAAATCTAAACCTGTAATGCAAACAAACACGAACATGAAATCTTTGTAAAACAATAACATTTGCACAGTGAAAAAAAGGTGGAATTCAGCGCACATTTCTTCATTCTCATTTGTTATGTATTTAATTGTAATGTGACAGGTTTAACTTAATGTTTTATTAAGCAAATTTGATGTTATGAGATTAAATTGGAGTAGGCGGCTTCTGAATGTGAATTACAGAAAGCTGTAGCTGGTCTGACTTAATGAAATGCTACAATTAGCACCACAAAAAAAACAACTACAGATGGGATTTCTAGACTGAAACAGAACTCAGCATATTGCTGGTGTGAAGTATATTAACTAGTGCTCTGACAACAAAAATTGTGATCATTTATTTACAGTTTAATTTGGCAGAAATGAAGGCAGAGATGTATTACTGCAGATTTATTGGTAAACTTTCAAATCTATTTAGTGCCTTTAGCTTTAAAACATCTTCATTTGGAAGCTTTTCTCAGCAAATACTGAAATGCAATTATTTGCAAATAATTTGATGTATTAATTTGCACATTCAATTTAAGTTAACGCAAAGTGTGTGCTTACCTGGTGGATAAACTAATGCTACATGGTCTCCGTCTCGTAGCTGTCCTCTTTCATACAGTAAAGTGGCGATTTTCTCTGCTCTCTTGTGAAGCTGTAGACAGGTCAGAGAGCTTCCTATTGCCCCCTGAACAACAGAAACCACATTTATAAAAACACAATATGCATTGCTCCTTATTTTTGATAATATTATTAACACTCACTGCTGAAGGGAACTGAGGAAAGCAATAAATGTGTGTGTTACCCGTGAGTTAATGAGTGTGTAAAGTATGTGGTCAGGCGTTGTCTGAGCTCTCCACTGCAGCACCTCCGACAAAAACAGGAACTGGAATTCACATAAGAGAAAGAAAAATCAGTCCGAGCAAAAAAAGACACAAACACACTCACACATACAGCTGATGATTGCAATCTTCTCATTTTTGGGCAACGGGTTTTAAACACTTTTCTCAATTAAAAATCTGGTAAAATGGTTGGTGCATGTTGCATTCCTAAATGCACATTATAAACGACTCAAACACACAACACATGTAGAGATGAAGTCTGTGTGAGGCATCATTTACTGTGAACTGAGCCCCAATAAGACACTTAAAAAACACTGAATCATGAGGTGCTCACATATAAATGAACACAGTGCCGCACTTCCCTCCAAAACATGGAGCACTAAATTGCAGCCTTTCATTTCACAATATCAATCTTGCTGTGATCAGTTGTTCAGCACTAAAATATCCTAGTCTCTGAATTCACCTGCTCATTCTCCTCCATGTGACTCAGATCTCGTCCGCTGGCCTGAGCCATTCGCTTTCCTGCAACGAGATTCCCCACCATCACAGAGGCAGGACCCACCTCTGCAACAAACACACACAACATTTACACGTTTTCTATGTAACACAAACACATTATGCTCTATAACACATACACACAAAGGCTTATGTACCGGGTTGTTTCTGTCTTGGTTTGGGCAGGTTGGTGATGCAGGAGTGAGGGCACATGAGGATGCTGCAGGGGTGTAGCGCCCCCTCCAGGAACAGCTGTTTGGTCTCAGACAGGTGGATTCCACCCAGAGGGGTTTTGGGGAGGGTGTTGGCAGGAACCAATGCCAGACAGTACACTCCCACCTGATGAATCCCATCTATAGCCTAAACACACACACACACACACACACACACAAGTTTGTACAAAGAACTCTTTATTGTTAATTCAATTAATTATTGATAACCTTAATCATATAATCAACACACTGAAAAGACCAGAGGTGTGACTTTAGGGCCTTCTGTAAATAAACACAACTGAAGCCAAAATGGCTTCACTTGAAAAGAGTTCAAAAAGAGTTTCACTTGAAATAAATATATTTCTAAACAAAAAATGTACACTAATGTTCTAAGGTTTAGGTAAAATACAGAAAAAACAGTATTATGAATTATTACATTTTGTATTAATACCATTTAAAATACCTGATTTCTATTTGAATACATTTTAAAGATGTAATTTATTCCTGTGATGTCAAGGCACACACCATTTGATAATTCAGAAATGATTCTAATATGCATATTTGATAATATGCATATCAAGAAACATATTTTCACTATCAATGTTGAAAAGAACTATGCTGCTTAACATTTTCATGGAAACCGTGAAAATTGAATTATTAGAAAGTTCAAAAGAAGAGCACTGATTTCTTTATTTTCACATTTGATCAATTTAATGTATCCTTCCTGAATAAAAGAGTGAACTTCTATAAAATAAAATTGTACTGACCTTAAAACTATTGAAAGAGGAGTGTACATTTAAATACTTAAAGATATTTTGTACAATAACAAAACTAGAATCCATGAATGCTAATCATTAAATTACTTTTTAAAGTCATTTATTTCATTCAGATGTTAACCATCCCAATTATAGAACACATAAATATCTCTTATTTTAAACCTATAATTTTATTTTGTAGAAAGAATATGACCAGACGCAATAAATCAGCCAAGAAATTTCTGTTATTTCAATGAGTTTTTTTCCGTATGAGTGATGCCACAACAATAAGACCTGTTGCCGCTCACTTGCTTTCTATTTTTATCATGTCGTGGTAGGTTGCCACACCCACAGTGAAATCTCAGTAGTGCAAAATCTTCACATAGATAATTATACATTCAATTGAATCTGATCTGTTTGGCTATCACTTTGTTGCTTAGTCCAGCAGTTTTGCTTTCAGCAAGGACAGGAAAAATGCTAACTTTGAGCCTGGTTATGTGTGTGTGTACCTGCAACACTCGGCTCATCCACTGGTAACTCTCTTCTTCAGTTGAATCTGGTCTCTGTTCTGCTACCAGCACAATCCTCTCATCATACAACACATTCACTGAGAACACCACTGTCCTATACAGAGCGAGCATTGAGAGAACCTCAGATGGATTGAAAAACAAGATTCTTTCTAGAGTAGTATTCTTAGGGTGACCATATGAGCCATTTTCCCAGGACGCGTCCTTGCCAGGATTTTTATATTGCCTAAAATATCCAGAATATGGCTGTTTGTGCTGTGCAGATCGATCATTGTATGACATTCATAAGCGCCATATAGAGCAGAGCAGACGGCTCCTTATGCATTAAAATCATTTATGTACCATACTTGCATGTTATTGGTCAAACAACTTTGGATGTTTTAGGCAATATAGAAATCCTGGCAAGGACACGTCCTTGGAAAATGGCTCATATGGTCACCCTAAGTATTCTGGTCTTACTTTTAATACATACCTTCCTCTATAGATGAACTTCATGGGCTCCACAGCAAGAGCTGTAGCGATGATATCATCAGCATTGTGTTTCCGACCCCCGACCTGCATCAGTCCTTCCAGTGTACCAGAGATGAAGATCATCCCACCCGGACCCACGAACCCCAGCAGACCTGACCTCACAAATACACAGTCGCTGACCAATCCACCGTCACACGCCACTGGACACACCTGCACCACAGAGACATAAACTAAATGAATAAATGTAGAAACCAGGTAAAACCAGCTACAAATGCATTGTGAAAAAACAAAGTGATTTTTTTTACCATACTACAGTAAATCAAAAATGATTTACTCTGCTGTTCAAAACATTTTTTTAAAGTATCTTGCTCACCATAACCGCACAAAATGTTATATTTATATATAATAAATTTTTTTTTTACTTTTTTTTTTCTTTCTTTTTTTGCATTTAGAATGTATAATACAGTAAAACAGTAATATTAGGAAATATTATTACACTTTAAAAAAAAAAAAAAAAAAAGAAAAAACACTGAAAATATTTTTTAATTGCTCAAGGAAAATGTTGCCAGAAACACTTCTTATTAGTGGAATTTGAGGAATAGAAACATCAAAAGAAAAATAATTATCTTGTAACATTGTAAAAGTCTTTACCGTCACTTTTGATCATTTTAATATGTCCTTGTTGAATAAAAGCATCAATTAAAAAAACTAAAACTTTTAAACAGCAGTGAATCTTAACATATTGCAGTTTGGTGTATATTCTGTATATATTGTATTTTCACACCTCAAATGTGTTCTTGCTCATTCCTGTAAGCCCATAATATGACGTTCCCGTGGCAACAGACGACACACAGATCTCTCCAATCTCATCGGTTTTACACAGTAGAGGAACACCCTCCAGTTTAACAACACACACCATTGCTGAAAGAGAAAGAGAAAAGTCAGTTTTACGAGAACCATAAAGTCGTTTGATGAGGTCTGTGGTCACATGAGGAAAACAGCGCTGAACTGCTCTAGGCTGGTTTACGACGTAGATGTTGGACCTCAATCAAGATGCTTTGGGGATGTTCATTCGTTCATGTTCTCGTAATTAATGTACCTCCTGGCATGGCCGTGCCCACATCCTGTAGAGTGAGGACGGACAGCTTCTCTCCGGTGTCCACTCGGATGACCCCGTGACTCAGATTCGTCATACTTAGGACCCCTCGGCCTGCTGGCTTAGAGCTGCCCTCCTGAGGCCTGACAGAAAACACATGCATACAAATAAATGAAAGAATAAACATGTCCATATGTGTTGCCAGAATATTATGTTACCATAGACACAATATTTCCCAGATTTAATAAACAATTTGGAATTGTGTGGTTTGGCTTCCTGGAGCTGCAAAAGCTCTGACAAAAGAGGTTTTATTGGCTGATGTGAATATTGCTTGGCATTCTCAAAGTCCTTAATAAAAGTTATACAATTGTGTAGTTTCTACAACCAAAACCTTGCATCTGCACCCACAAAATCCCACTGAATGTGTCACCAAAAGAACACAAAACATAAAAGTATAAAACATGAGGAGACTCGTGGTATTTTATGAAGACTCGTTAAAAAGTTTGGGGTTGGTAAGATTTTTTAAATATTTTTTAATGTCTCTTGTGCACCACCGATGCTTCATTTATTTAGTAAAAAATACAGTAAAAATATTTTGAAATATTACAACAATTTAAAAGAACTGTATTTTAAAATGTGATTTATTCCTGAATTTTCAGCAGCCATTACTTCAGTGTCATGTGATCCTTCAGAAATCATTCTAAAATGCAGATTATTGGTGCTCAAGAAACATTTCTTCTTACTATTATTATTGTTTGAACGGTTGTGCTGCTTAATATTTATTACAGTTTTCACCTTTTTTTTCTCGATATTTGAGATCTCTACAGTCACACTTTATTTATTCCATTTTGCACTTTGGGAAAATCTGATTTAAGATTTATCAGCCTACAAATGGCACATATAAAAGTAAAGAGTGGTTGATAAATTTACACGTCGGTCAGGCAGCCTTTTTTGTTCATTTGGGCAATTCTTGGCCATGTGAACCAGACTCTATGGTGATATAGTGCAATATCCATCTGATAACACTTTTTAAACTTAGACCACACACAAACACAATTAAATGTATTTTAATGATTTATTAAGCAGTTTTCACTACATGATGTTAAAATCTGAGTCAGATGTATTTCTTAATAGTTTTGCATGTGTCTTTGTGCATGAATGTGCGTAGGCCTGGATATGTTGTTTGTGATGTGCAACCACAAAAGACAGAACCTCCCATTTTAATGAGTTTAAACTGAAAACAGACTCCTGAGCACAAGAATGATGTGTGCACAAAGAGAGTGTGAGTGTATTTATACCTCCTCACAGCTACAGTTAGTGCCTCGGGGGAGCCAGCACACGGGCATATGACCTCTGACCTCAAGCCCATGCTCTGAAACACATTCAGGAATGCGTCGCAGGAGGATATCGACCCTGGGAATGAAAGACAGAGAATTTACATCGGGGCTCAATTCACAAAGTAACACTCACAGGCTTTGAATCATCAGTAACACACACTCAAGGGGGTCTGATTCATCATTCACACACTCACAGGGATTTGATCCGTCAGCGACCAGCAGCATTCGCAGTGAGCTCATGTTGGTGTCACTCTGGTCTTTGTAGGCCATCAGAGCCCAGTGTAGATCCCTACTCTTCACACACGCCACCTTAGCTGCACACACATGGAAAAAAATGATTACTGAACAGAATGTGTAACACTGTGTGTGTTCTTGTTTTATACAGCAGATTTTGCTTCCGATTAGAGTGATAGGTGATCTTTGAACACGTAGGAGATGTGTACACCATCCAAAAAGCCAGGAGATCAAAAGTGTGTGTTTCTGTGTGTGTACCTTTGTATTGGCTGGCCTTCTGGATCCAGGACAGAGGATTCACCTTCATAAGTGCGTATGGAACACTGACCACATGTAACATATTCAACACACTCTATAGAGAGAGGAAAAAGAAGTGTTAAAAAAAAATCGAATAAATGACAAAATACAGTAAATTAAGTCATTTATATTACCGTTTGAACACTGTGCCAAAAGCCGATGCCTTTCTTAAAGTCTAACACATTCACCATAGTCTCAGCTGAAACACAAACAAACACAAACCACTTATGGCTTTGGAATGACAAGACACCATATTCTTTTCGATAAAAGTGATACCTTTAAGAATCTGAGTGAAAGTGTGATGTTTTGATATCTTACCCTCAATGTATCCGCAGGTATGTGTAAGCGTTTGGCAGTGTGTGAGCATCGCCATTCTTGTCACAGTTATTCCCAGCACACTCCCGTCCTTACAGGTCTTATACTGTCAATCAACCACAAAACACGACCACTCTCATCATGAATGCAAGGAGGTCAAAGAACTACAGTACAAGCTCCCCTGCATATATTAAGCAATCTTAAAATCTGCCATATAAATACAAATGAAAATAAATTATATAAAAATGCATTTTTATATATACATTATTGTTTGTTTGGGGTTGTCGAATCTTTTCTTGCTTTTGATAAAAAGTTTATGTTCACATTTATGTGAACAAAAATACTGATACAGTAAATAAATATTTTAACTATTTAAAATAACTACTATTTTAATATAAATATAATATATAGCCATCAATGTGTTCACTGTCACTTTTGATCAATTTAATGTGTCCACGCTGAATAAAAGTATTTCCTTATTAAAAAAAAAGAAACTGAAAAAAACCCAACAACTTCTGAACAGTATTGGATTATTTAAAAAAAAAGTATAATTAATTAATATTACTATTAAATAAATAATGATATATATTTAAAAAAAAATCTAAATGAATTTCACACACAATTAAATTATCTGTTACCTCTATGTATGCTGTGTCATTGTTAGCATCTTTAATGAGAGGAAACCATTCTCGTGGGGGTTTAGATAAATGTTTGGAGTCAGTCAGCACCCAGAGCAACTTTGGCCAGCCTGAATACACACATATACACACAACACAAACATTTACAAACTGGATGAAACCACACATATATGTTTAACACACAACAATATTCCTTAGTGAAGACTCATGTGCAGGTGGTTCTAACAAACAAACCTTTAAACTGCATGACATCACCACTAGTACTCTTGGGAAGACCCTTATGACATGCGTCACTTGTTAATGCCACAGCAACTCCGCAGCTACCCAACAGGAAACCAATTTGTTGACTCCCAGCATCCTTTGAGGTGAGAGAGCAGAAGGGCACACCTCAGGCAAATTTCTTCTTGTAAAATTGTTTGTAAAACTCTAAAAGTTATTTTGGGTAACTATTCTTTTCATAATGACTAATTATTCAATCTTCTAAATATGTGCAGTCCTGCCTAGGCTGATGTGTTTTTGCTGGATTTCTTTTGCAGTAGAAAATACCTTCTTTGTAAGTGGTACTTCAATTGGAACAGGAACAACTTCAGCCAAAAGACAGCCATAAAACGCCACCATGAATGCTGCTGGGTCACTGTTGGGGTAAACCAATGCTACCTACAGTAAAACACACACACACACACACACACACACAGTCATCGCTTTTTGAATATATGTCTGTATAGTGTACATTTATAGTATTTCTGTCTTTATAATAGGGTTATGCACAACTGTTCAAAAGTTTGGGATCAGTCATTTTCTTTTAAATTATTCTGAATGAAGTATTTTATGTTTACAAAGTCTGTATTTAGTACATCAAAAATACATTAAAAACTTTAATATTGTGAAATATTACAATTTAAAATATTTTTTTTTTCTACAGACAAGGCTTAAGACTAATCCCAGACTAACGTGTAAATCTAAGATGTTTTAACCTAAAATTGCAAGAAATATTTCTTATTATTATCAATATTGAAAACAGTTAATATTTTTGTGGAAACAACTTTTGGGGATTATTTGATGAACAGAAAATGTCACATTTTGTTCATTTTATTGCATCTTTGCTGTATAAGAGTACCCTTTTTTTAATTATTATTATTAAAAAGGAGATTTTAGAAAAATACATATGACCTAACAATTCATCCACAGTCTTACCCTGTCTCCAGGGTGAATGATTGGCTCTTGTTTGGATCCCAGTTTGTGGAGAAGGTTAAAGGCCAACTTTAAACTCTTGGACCAGAGCTTGCCTACAAACATGGAAGCAAAGAGATATAAATATGCACCCTAAACAAAGACAATAAATCAAATGAATGGCTATGAATATATATGCATGTGTACCATATGTAAGTGTGTATGGTTGTTTGGCATTGCTGTGTGTAGTGGTCAGACAGGGAGCTTTGGGTGCAATGGCACCCCAGCGCAGAAGGGCTGCTTCCAGGGAGGCGGGGCAGTTCTTGAGTCCGTTGAGCTCCTCTCCTTGTATGGGGGTTGACTCCGCCCCCTCTGGGCGTGGCAGAGAAGGATCGGGCTGCTGCACTGCACGTCAAACGTTAAGAGAAGGTTAGCAATGAATTTGCATGTTGATGAGACCCATGTTCTATATCATCAGGATTCATACTATGTTAATTTCAAGGAATAGTTTCCCTAAAGATTCATCTTCCATGATATTCTGTCATCATTTACTCACTCTCATGACATCATAGATGTGAAAAAGACAAAACAAGGGTGAGTAAATGATGGCAGGATTTGGATTTTTGGTTGAACTATCCCTTTAAGCACTTCACCTCGATCTCTGCAAAAAAAGCTAGATCAAATTAACTGCTTTGTAGGGTGTGGAGCCTTTAATAGGAGAGTAATGAATTTCAAGACCTTTGACCTGCCATTAACTGTGAAAGTGTTTCTGAAGAAGTGTTTCTGAGAACTTGTGCAGGGTATTATATTCATTGACTTTTACTGTTAAAGTATATTCATCTTTGAAATAAAACAAGAAGATACAAAAAGAGGGGAAAATATTTTTACCTTCCAGAAGTTCTTCAAAATCCTCCACAAAGAACTCTCTCAGGGGTCTTCGCTTGGGTCGCTTCAGGGTGTTAACTAGCTGTTGGATCTTCGCCGACACACGGCTACTGACAGGCACACCTACACACATATATGCAATTTTACTACAAATAAAAAATTCTCACAGTGATAGTAAGAACCAGAAAACAAATTTAAATTGAATAGTATTTCTTTGGTCATTTTAAATTAGTTGAATTTCATGGACAATGAATAGCTTCCAATTATAATAGATGGCAAACTTGAGCCTTTTGGAATAAACACACATTTAAAAACAAAAACCTCACACACACACTCACCATCTCCTGTCTCCATCAGCTCAGCATTGCCATATTTGGGCGGGGGCCTGGCTATCATGGTGACCTGTGGGCGTTGAACAGAGATGGGGGCGGGGTCTGGCATGTAACTGGTGATGTCAGGTGGGGCCGACAGACTGTCTGCAGTACACAAACGAACACATTCACTCATCAGTATAGTAATATTTACCCCAATAAATGTGACTATTCATTATCAGTTATTCAGGAATGTGATGAAAGGTAAAATGAAAATGCATATCAAACAGTTCTGTCGAGGTAAACCTTTTAACTAAAAGCAAATGCAATTATTGACATTGATATATAATATGTTGATAAAATACACAAGTGAACCCAAATGCAAATATAGACACAGTAAAATTAACCCTTGTGTACTTTTCATCTTAAAGGGACAGTACAACTTGAGAGTGAGTAAATCATGACAGCATGTTCATTTTGGGGTGAAATATTCCTTTTAATCTCAGACAAGTCTTTAGCTCCAAAAAAAACAAACCATGAAATACTGACCCTCAGAATCCAGAGACGACCAAGGGCGATCTGATTGGTAGTCACTGGAGTGCCTGACAACTATTCCATTCTCAGCAGAAACACCCATTTCTCTTAAGCCCCACCTTTTTAGAGACAGATGAGACATCGGACCAACTGAAGGGAGAAATTTAAAGAGAAATCAGAAAGCTAACCTATAGCAGTCATATTAGTAGTAAATTCATTAGTATATAACTATTTTTATTATGCTAGAAGCTGATTGGGTGGTTTGAGTTAAGCAAGCTGAACATTATAAGCTAATTGGCAGAAATTGGATGGGCACAAAAGAACTGATTGGCTGAACTAAGTTGAGCACAAAGATCTGTTTGGCTAAAGTTCATTGAGAATGAGAAGCCAACCGGCTGAATTGAAGTTTCATATGAAGTCAGAAGCTGACTGGCTAAAATTGGCTGGGAAAATAGAAATGATAGGTTGAAGTGAGCTGGACATGAGGAGCTGATTGGCTGAAATTGTTTAGGCAAACATAACTGGCAAAGTGAATGCAAGGATCTGAGATGGAAAGCGATTTGCTAAAATTAGATGATCTTGATAAGGGAGGTTCAAAAAAGGCCCAAAAGAATTATAACATATGAACTGAATTAAATGTGAGAGGCTTGTTTTTCCTACACTTACAGTAATATTGAAAGCAAAATCTGAGTTGACTGACAGTGACCTAAAGACTAATTTATAACATGACAGTATCTGTGTTTATTCACTGCCTTGTGAATATTTGCACACGTTCTTACTGCCGTATGAGTGTATGTTAGTCTCTGCGAGTCGGGCTGCATTAGCAGAGCTGTTGCTGTGCGACGATGATGACGATGATGTTGAAGGTGAGCCATGGAGAGCTCTGCTGATCCAAGAGTCCACGCTGACACCTCCAGCCCTCCCCAGAGATCCCTCACCGTCAGAGCCGGAGGACGAGTCTGCAGAGACACAGAGAGAACAGTCACTCACACACTTACTCACTCGCTCTTACACACAAATATATGCACATACACACACACACACACACCAGGAGGGGTGTACGTGTCCATGGAGGTTTGACCGATCAGCGACTGCCTCTTAGATGGCAACAGCACAGCCATCTTTCTCTCGCTGTGTTGCTCCAGTGCAGCCTGAACAGCTTCTGAGTGAACATCTGAAAGAAAGAGACTGTTTTTATAACTGCATAAAGAGTGCAAAAAGCTTCTTATGTTTATGCATGTGTTTGTGTAGAATACAGTTCAGCAGAGTTGCTCTTTTTATAGCCTGTTCTGAGGTTTATTTAGGAAGAGGGTTTATTCAGTGGTTTGCTACATCTAAGCTCAATCACATGTTCTGAAAATACAGAACAATCTTCTTTAATGTATTTATTACAATAGATGCACAAAAAAAATAATCTTGAAAGACGGTAGTATTTTTAGTAATACATTTTACATAATACGTTTATATAATAAAAATACATGTACTTCAGTGACAGAAGTACATTTTTCATCAAAGGGCTATATTTGTTCCCTTAGACTGACTTCTAGGGGAATTTTTACATTTATAAAGGCATTTTTTCTAACCTGATTAAATGTGTAATCTTTTATGTTGAATTCTTACATTTCAAATATTTTCAAAATGAATTTAAATTTATGAATTAAAACTGTATGCAGATGTAAATTGCATAAATAGTGTTATGATATGAATGTTTTAAATATAACATTTTGAATACAAAAATATGAAATGATGAAAATAAAAATAAAAACACCAGTATGTGGTGGCAAGTCAATGGACCATTCATTCATGGATTTGTTCAAATTAGTGGTAGACAAAATATCGGCACCAATATTAATCATTTTTACGGTTATCGTATCTGTAATTTTCAAAAGTTTATTCTGTATTTTTATATAGAATATAAATAAAATATAATAAGTTAATAATTTTATAATAAAAATAAAATATTTTTTGTCAAAGTCCTTGTTATTGTTAATTTTGAACTTAATTTTAAGTTTTACACCAGACATGTATATAAGTTAATGGTCCACTTGATCGGTAATAAGCCGTATCAGCCCTGAAAAACACATAGGTAGTGTATAGTTAAAATAACTGGTTCATTCAGGAATTAAATTTATGAAATTATGGCATAAACTACAAAGAACTTGAATTATGTCTCCTGGATATCATATTGTGTGTGTGTATGTGTGTGTACCTGGTATTTATAACGTTATGGGGACCAAATGTCCCCACAAGAATAGTAATACCAGTAAATTTTGACCTAGTGGGGACATTTCTTAGGTCTCCATTAGGAAAACAAGTTTATAAATCATACAAAATGAGTTTTTTGGTAAATCTTAAATTCTGAAAGTTTTCTTTGAGAGGAGTTTGGGGCGATAGAAAATGCAGTTTGTATAGTACAAAAACCATTAGCTCGTGGAATGTGGAAACACAATGTGTGTGTGTGTGTGTGTGTGTGTGTTTGTGTAAATCTGTGCCCTTTATCTCACCTGACCGGTATCGTTCATCCCTTGTGCCAGTGGACCGTCGTCGTTGGTAGCGGGAGGATGAGGAAGACGATGAAGATGGTGTGACAGGGATGCGGCGCTCTGCCCCTGTGACAAACACAGTGGGACAAATGTAATCTTAACACAATAAAAAACATACACTGCTTGGTAAAATAGTGTGTGTGTGTGTGTGTGTGTGTTACCTGGTGTGTGAGGTAGGTAAGCTTGTAAAAGTTTGGATCTTTTCTTCTCGTAGCCCTTCTGGGTGATATCACCTAAAAAAAAAATTAATAAATAAATAAAACTCCAATCATTGCAACTTTTCTTCAGACACTGCAGTTCTACATGGATTTATAAGCAGTGGCCAGTAAATTCAAGTTAGATAAACACTTCAGTAGATGATTCTTTAACATATAAAAGAATGACTTTCATGTCCTGTATGTAAACTTTACTCCTACCAAACAGAACAATGTCGCCGTAAAGATGTTTGGAAGCACTGCAATTGACACATGAGGAGGAATAATGGATGAGACACACAGATAAGAAGCAACTAACGCATGAGTTAAAAGTGTGTTTAAAAGAAAATTTCATCAGAATTCACAGAAGTTAATTAATTCATTTTTGCATTTATTTTCATTTATGCATTTAGCAGACGTTTTTATCCAAAGCGACTTACAGTGCATTCAGGCTATATATATATATATATATATATTTTTTTTTTTTTTTACCAGTACCACAACCTTTTACGCTGCTAACACAATGCTTTACCACTGAACCACAGGAACACAGTGCAGTTGCACTGAAATAAAACTGAAATCCCAGAATTGAACAGAATTAAAAACAGCCATAAATATTAAATTAGCAACTTTACAGATGTAAATTATTATTATTATTATTATTATATTTTTACTAAATACTTGATTTTCAATTTACAGTGTAATTTTACAAGCAATATTATTAGTACTATTAGCAATATAAATTTTTTATACTTATCAACAACTACAATAATAATAATAATTATTATTATCATCATAATATTATCATATTTTTTATTAAATACTTGATTTTCAATTTACAGTGCAATATAACAAGCAATATTATTAGTACTATAAGTAATATTTATTTTAACACTTTCATCAACAACAACAACAATTATTATTATTATTATTATTATTATTATTATTAAATCACAACCTTTAGGGCCAAATTGTGCAGCACTCCAAACAAGGACAACTGACCCGGAGTAAACACATTGCAATTACATTTTTCCCAGATTATGCAACTTTAAGAGACATATTTAGTTTACAGAGTATAAACAAATAAAATTCAGACAGCAATCTAATCAAAATCTTAATAACACTGCATTATAATATAATCTCAGAAAATAACTGTCCCCAAAAAATATTTTTTCAAACACACAGAAACACACACACACTCACACAGAATAAACAGCAGAAAACAGAATTACTTACAGGATGCTGTTCAAATTAATATTTTAAATCATTCCCAAATCTTTTCCTAAATGATTTAGTGTTGACCTAGTGTGGCTGATGGATTCTAGTAAACAAACACAAGTCTAATCATGCTGCATGCCTGCATCCCAAAATAATATCACAAATGATATCCATGGCAACATAGGTGTGGTGGCCCCCTCAGAGACCCGCAGGAAATGAACACATGGGGGCCTTTTTCTCATGAGACTCCCTCTCCATTATGAACAACAGAGGGAGAAAATAACTGAACTTTAAATACATTTCGGAATTCAACAAAAAAGATTTGATTGTACACACATGCACAGACCTGGAGGGGAAAACGTCACACCAAAAACTGGATTACTAGGTCGAGCTTTACATAACATACGTGCACATTCAAAGACAACATAACATATGCATATCCTGAAACCTGAGCAAACACACACACATACACATAATCAAATCCAAGATAACAAATGGATGTCCATGAGAGCTTCTGCACACACACACACAAACACAAGCTAAATGGCCACTTTATTAGATATGGCTGCTTGTCAATATAAACAGCCAAACATGTGGCTGTGAACCCCATTTAGAAAGCAAGCAGATATCATCGCAATGCTTTAGTGGCTTTCGTACTATCGGATCATTAGAATTGGCACGTTATGGCATGTGATCTGAGTAAATGAGCGTGGGAGGATTGTTGATGCAAGGTTTCTCAGAAACAGTCGACCCTGTGGGATTTACATGCTTGGGTTCACAGAGAACGCTGTATGAATTCAGCCAGATCTGTGAGAGAAAACACCTTGTTAAACAGAGCTCAGAGGAGCCAGCAGTACAGTTCACTTTACCGTTGTGGAAAAAGGGGTTTTTGAAATGCAGGTCAAAGCTCAAGCAATAAAGGTGAATGCAAGATGAGCTTTTAAAAGACACCGAATCAATAAAACTGGCCAATAAAGATTAGTCTAAAACTCCTAAAAAATCATAAAAAAATAAAATGGCTGACTAAAGTTTGGAGTCACTGATTTTTTTAAAGAAATGAACATACTCGGCAATGATGCATTAAGTTGTAAAAAAAAATAATAATAATAAAGTGGGAAGTCGTGGCCTAGTGGTTAGAGAGTTTGACCCCTAACCCTAGGGTTGTGGGTTCAAATCTTGAGCCAGCAATACCATGACTGACGTGCCCCTTGAGCAAGGCACTAAACCCCCAACTGCCGCAATATAAAAACCTGCCCATAAATAATGTGTTTATTTAACCATAAACTGCATAAATGCATTGCACTACACCAAACACAAGATAATGTTCTTTTTAGCCACATCATATAACCCCTTTAATATACTGTAAATTCAGCTTTGCATCACAAGAATAAATTATATTTTAACTTTTGATTTCAGACATTTTCACACTCTGGACTCTAGATTCATCAACAAATCCAGATCACTCCTTCTCTCTTGAACTCCCATCAACACCGCTAGGAGAGCCAAAGCACAAACATCACATTTGACATGGATTTTCATTTTGCCCTAAGGAATGCTCCCAGCATCTTGCTTAATTCAGGTTACATAAAAACATCTAGGTTCTTTGGGAAGCTCCGCAGGTGGTTCTATCCCGCAGAAGGACCTCAGACAAGCTTAGTAAGTAAAATCTGGTATAGACACAGTCAGAAATTGCTGACCTGCTGTTCCTTCAGAGAGCTCAGCTTACTGGCCTGCAGCAATGATCATGACAAGAAGGCATGATAACATCAGTATAATAGTCATTTATGATTCTCTGAAACACAGGCTCCATTGTTCAGACCTTCACTGAAGGTGTGAGAGTCATCTGACCTGAATCTGAAGCTGATTATTGATGGCTGATTATGCAGATTGCTTCCTTTTGGTTTGTAGTTTAGACTTGTATCACTCTAGTAATGATAACAGATGAACGACAGAGAATAAAAGTACACATGGACATTTTGTCTGGGTTGTGTAATGAAACGATTAAATTGAGTGTAACTGGAAAAAATGATTTAATCACAATTTAATTACAAAAAAAAAAAAAAGATCAGTAATACAACATGAAATTATGCATCACGACCACGATCCCTTTTTAGCAATCCTTTAATTCATGTAAAAGCATGAGATTTCTGTCAGACAGGATAGGACCGCTCTGAACTTCCGTCTCTGGCTGATGTTCTGCAGGTTTCCCGTTCAGAGATGTAAGACTAGCAGGTGAGTGCTTAACCAACCAATCTAATACCAACACCATCATAAACAGCATAATAAAACTGTATGTAGGTCACGTCTTTCACAAACACACACACTCTGCTCTAAGATAGCCTGCAGCTCTAGACGAATGCAAAAGCATGGAAATTAGGAGAGAGCAGAATTCTTCAGAGAAAGAGCATAACATTCCCTCTATAAAACAACATTTATGATTAAATCAACTAAATATAACGCTTATGAATAATTCTAATAATAAAAGAGAAATGGCTTCTATCTTTGAGGCAGTAAGCTGTATATGTGTATACTGTATATTTGAGCGAGGGGTGGGGGGGGGGATAAAAATAGCATCTTGACAGTCTTTTGGACAGCTGCAGTTCTGGAAAGAGTAACTTCCCATGACAACCCCCCAATAAACATACACACATATTAAGCATTAAAGGTTATGCATCTAGCTGTTCACTTAATCAACATTATGAGGTCAAATATTACAATTGCACACCCAGAGAACCCACTTATATATACAACACAAAATATTCATTGTTGGAAAGTGCCCAGTGGTCCATTGGAAAGGAAAAAAAATGAGCCTAGCATTTATAAAAAATGCCCCCACCCTTTTAGCTGTTTGAATGCAGACTTGGATGGTCCGAGACCCTTTAATCTTAAAAAAGGTTACCCGAACTGGGATTTTTACATTGATTTATTAATTATTAAAACATAAATATTACATTTAATTAATAATTAATAATGAAAAAAGTTTTTAAAAATTAAATCATAACACTACATCTCAGAAGAACGTTAAATCGCAAACACAAGCATTGCAACCGAGCTACCAAATCTTGTTTTAGGCTTCAAACTGCCTTGGGCTGAACAACAAGGAAAGACTTATGTTTATAATACATGTAGAGAGTTGGTTATGAAAGCAGAAATGAGGGTGAAGGGCTTACTAATAGTTCACTCAAGGTGAATATGACACCTGGAGATAGTGAGTCTTTCCTTATCAGAATCAATTTGCCATTATTTACTCACCATCATGTAGTTCCAAACCTGTATTTCACTTCTGTAGGTCAAAAGAGATTAGTTTTTGAAGAATATCCGGGTCATTCTATTCAGTATAACGGCAGTGAATGGGACTGGGGCTGTCATACGTCAAATTTAGAATAAAGTACTATAATACAGCAGAAAATAGCATGGGTTAAGAGTTTTATTTATATTTATATAAGTCTTCTAAAGCAATATGCTGATTGTGTGTGATCAACAGACATAAATCTTTATTCATTGTTATTAATGTAAAAATGAAATCATTCATGTATCTGAGTATTTCATTTTTTAAGTGAATTGTGATGTTAAATAAAGCCCCCAGAATACTGCAAAATGTCAGCAGGAAACTTGCACAGACTTATATTCTCCTCTCATGCATTTTCTACAAATGCAGCAATTCGACTGGATCACTTCTCCTTTAGCTGCAGGATGCTTCCCTCTCACATAGTCAGAAATACACACTTAAAACACACTGATAAAACACAAGTTGAGATGTTTATGTGCAGGTGCAATTGGAGTATGTAAGCAAAATCTGTTCAAACATGTTTCGATCAGTGTTAATTAATTTCCTCAATGATACAACAGTTAACAACCTCTTGAAGGGTAAGATGTCAATAAACTACTTTAATTTCAGCATTTTTATCACATGGTGCAAAATTAGTATCATACAGTCTCAAAAGACTTTTTGATGCTTCTTCTGGGCTTTTGTGTCATTTTTTAAGCTCGAAAGCTCCTATTGCAGGCACTGTCATTGCAGAGCACCTTGTGTTCAACAGAAGAATGAAAGGCACACAGGCTTGATACGACAAGAGGGTGAGAAATGATGACAGAATGGGGTGGCGAAATATCACATTAAAGGTGAAGTATGCACTTCACCTTTAAAGTGATAATTCACCACCCCATTCAGTCTCTCTTTGGGCCACTATAGTGAGACAATACCTGACCTACCTGCTCAGGCTGGTTGACCAACCAGAAGTCTAAACTGTCATGTTTACTAGTTAAACATGGGCAGCACAATTCTGCAGATAGAAAAGTAAGATTGTACTAACCCACAAGCCTTATTTTAAAATGTTAAGTAGTCTCAACATATTCATTTGAGATAGTACTCACATAAATAATTTCCCCTTTAAAGGGATAATTTACCCTAAAAAGAGAATGTCATCATTTGCTCACCCTTATGTTATTCCAATCCTGTATTACTTTCTTCTGTGAAACACAAAAGAATGATCATTCCGCTCTTTTCCATTCAGTAAGTGATTGGGGAACAGGGTCAAGCTCCAGAAATAACAATAAAGCACCCTAAATGCATCATAAATGAAGTCCACATGACTTGTGTACTATTTTCCAAGTCTTCTGAAGCCATACGATAGCTTTCTGTGAGAAACAGACCTTCATTGTATGAAAAGACATGCTTGGAAATTCTGATAAGGACATTCCCATTTGTGCTCCATGGAAGAAAAAGGACATTAGGGTGAGTAATGACAGAACTTTCTTTTTTGGTTGAATTATCGCTTTAAAAACACCCTTTATGCAATTGATGGGTAAGCTGGGTCACAGTGACCAGAAGTGTGCCCTATAACTGAAAGTGGCAGATGGTAAAAATAAATAAATAAATAAATAAATAAAACCTCACAGTTACATCTAATAATCTCTATCATTTAACATGAATGCACAATAATTTATGAAACGGAGTATTAAATATACACACAAAAAACAACAACAACTGATTTACAGTATTTGGACAAAAAGTGCAATGTATTAATATGTAGTGTCTATGCTTTTAAATTAAATGCTACAAAGAGGGGGGGGGGGGATCACAGCGATGCCATAAAATAAACGTTTTTGGTTTCCCAAAGAAACTTTCAGTAAACAGTTCTTAAAAGAACAAGTCTTTTTCCACTATAAATATACTTTCCTTTTTTTGGAAAAATGCTCTTAACATAACCATAAGATGCCAACTTTTATTTTACAAGTGTGTATATTTCCTTTTCATTGCCAATATAATGAGTCCTGCTGTAACACCTTAATACCCTACAGAATCCCACATGTAAACGTAATAACTGTGCCCGTGCAGTGCTGACACCTGTACACACAGGTAAAAATGTAATTCTTAACACACCCATTTCTACACACAGTCCTCCTGTTTGCAATCATTCCAACAAAGCTGCTCACCAAGGATATACAGAATCAGAATTCTTTTTTTGGATCCACAATAAACCATAAACAGCAACATTATTAAAACCATTTCTTTAAGAAGAAGTTGTATTATCATTTTAATAAATCTATGACAGACACTTGTCGGTTATCAAAATCAGACCACATAAATACACGATTACATTCTGCATGAGCGCATTAGTGTAAGTAAATGTAACTCTGATCAGATGAAGACCCTAATCCTCCAGAATGACTCTTCTGCCCCCATAAGCCTTTGTCCGCAGAGCCAATCCGAATACAGCATGAGAGACTGTGAACCAATGAAACATTTGCCTGTGGCAAGAAAGCCAATCAACTGAGAGCATGCGTGGAAAATAGGCCAGAAGCCAAAGCAACAGAACAGTGACAACAGATGCCCCAATCCATAAACACAAATAAGATATTGGAATATACGACAAGCTTATGAATGCGCATGTCACATATGCTAATTTACTGAAGCACGTCTGACGTATATGCACAAGCTCCAAAACGTAAGGTACTCTGGGAAATATTTCCCCCTTAAGTATCCTACCCCGTTTCACTGGGCAGGGTCAGGAGTCAATGGGAACATTCTGAACTCCTGAACTGTTTGGGCTGGAACAAACATAATGATGGATTATTTAAAATCTGATTGAAGTACACAAAATAACAGAGCGCTGTCTCATGTGCACAGGGACAGCAGATGTGGCCTAATAAGGGGAATCATCCTACTCTGGGTCTCTCTGTTAGAAGGAATGATGCAATCTGCATGAAACATTCTGCACTCACTGGCCATGTGGCACCACTGTCTTCATGAACTGGGTCAAGTCAACATTCGTCCGAAACTTTTTAAAACTATTTTCCCATTCTTGTATAATTATTAGAAAAGCGGGGTTTTCTTTTTTTGTAAACAGCTTAGAAATGAGAAACTACATGGAATATTCATACTTGTAAAAACATATTTCTCACATTGCAGGAATAAGAAACACAATTATCTCTCCTTGACGCCGTCCAAAAAGTAGGGCAGACTTCTGACCTCTATGGAAGGGGATTTCAGAATAGGGTCCACAGACCCCACGCAAAACTTCTCAGGGTCAGTGGAAAAATTAAATAGAGGGGTTTTTTTTATACTAAATGCATTTTCACATAATTTTGTTTTATATCTATTTCTAAATTCTCACCTCTCCTTCTTTGCAATGTATATATATATATGCTCAAAAATAGATTCAACACAGTTTTTAGTTTGCTCATAAGCTTTTCTGTAAAGCTGCTATGGAAAGATATTTATTCGGCAAAGTTGTATACAAACAATTTAGAATTATCATTAAAGACGTTTCTCTTGTGTGTATACATACACCGTTAACTTAATACAATTTGCAGATAATATTTCAATAATTTTAACTTTAGTACTGTGAAAAATAAAAGGAAATAATTTTAGACTTTTCAATATCACGTCCAAAGTTTCCCACACTATAATCAGGTCTGTTTACATAAAGATATAGAGCTTCATTAAACGATCATCTTAGTTTAGGAAAGGGGTCCCTCACAGGGATATCCTTATATTTGAGGACTCTTGGAATAAAAGATTGAAAAGCCATGTCAAGGCTGGTCAATATTAATGGTAGTGATAAAACATTTTCACTGACCCCTATGAAATTGCTGCTTTTACGATCATCATGAATTCTGATTATTTGCTTGCTTGCATATTTATTTACTTGCTTTCTTGTGCATTTAATATTCCTTATGATATGTTTGACCAGTAAAGTATGACAGGAGTATCTCAAATAACATGGGTTTCTCATGTTATATCACAGAGTGAGAGACATGCACTGGGTGTTTGAAACTTTACGATCAAGCGCATTACTTGCAGAATACACAAGAAAGGAAAGCCAGACGAATGTCCCAATGCTTTACACATACCAGCTTCACTTATAAGTGATTTACGTGCCCTATATATTCACAGAGGCGGTGGCCGTGTTATGAACAGCTCACTGGAATGGAGAATGGAAACGGAATATGAGAGCGAGAGAAAGAGAGAGAGGGACTTTAAATTCCAAAATACACATCTACCTTTATACATCCCAATAGCAACCTATCGAAAGTCTTAAAATACAAATTTCTGTCCTCATCCAAGGTCACCGGAACCGCTCTGTCCGGTTCTGCAAACACGCGCTCACTTAAATCTGATACATGTATCGAGCGCGCAGACCCGTTCATCTCTCCTTCTGTCGTTCACTTTCTCCCTCTCTGATCTGAAAAACGGGCACCTACTCACCCTCCGACAGTTCCAGCTCGAGCTCCGCGAGCCGCGCGCGCACCTCCAACGGCAGCGGTAACGAATCACGGTCTGCCATAGCGACTCCAACACATCCGAGCCTCGGTGCCTCTCTGTGTCTCCCGAGCACACGGTGTCAAACGTGTATATCACGGTGCAAAAACAGACCGCATGAGTGTGAGCGCGGATGGACAGCGAGCAGACGCGTTACTGGAGACCCGTCATCACTGGTCGCGTTTTCTCGGTTTCGCTCGGCTTCTTTCTGATCGTAGATTGTGGTGGTGCACAGGAGCAAAGCTGCCTGTGTATCCACTGCGGTGCCACCGTGCCCGCCGCTGCCGTCTCGCTCACGTGACCTCGGTGTTCGTTCAAACGCAGTGGAGAGCGACAGTGCGCGCGCTCACCGGCTGTAACGGAAAGCGGCAGCTGTGTGAAGAGAAAACGACCTACAGTGCCGTCAAACACACCCCGGGTGAATGAGGCGGGCACATCGGCTCTTTCTGCGTCAAATTTGGAAAGATAATCTATTATAAATATGTTTTATCATGTTAATATTTTAGATTCATAAGTATTTTATATTTGTTAGCCTATGTCAGGGTTATATATAATACAATTATATTATTATTATTTGTATATTTAGTATATAATATTATTTATTTTGTTCGAAATTCTTTTACTATAGAATTGTACTGCACTATAAAATGTTTAGTGGTTATGATGCCTCCTGCTGGTGAGCGCTGGTATGAAAGCAAAGTAGTCAAATCAAAAGAGCAAATCTTTTATAAACAAAAATGCATGTTTAAATCAGCTTGAAAGATTGTTTAATTTAAGCATTGATGCTGAAAATCATTATCATGTAATCTATAGCCTACATTATCCTTTACAGATCTATTCAGATGGCACTGATCTTGTGTCTTTGTCTTTCTGCACATGCAGTCCAACCCCCCCCCCCCCACCCCCCACACACAAACACATTTTATATTTTTATTTTATTTTATTGTTCGATTTCTAGATTGTTGTGTCTTTAATTAATGGCCAAACTCCTTGTTTGTGCTAGCATTGTTGCTGAATAAAGCTCATACATTCTGATTAATTTGTTTTTCATTCTGCAAAACACCTCAGTGTCTCTCATCTGTTTCATTACTTGTATTTCCACTTTTCCGGTTGCTTAGATAGCTGTCATGTTGTCAAAATCCAAAAACAAAAAATGACTTAATGTGTTGCACAGACTATGTTAACATGGTAAACATCTTCTGACATGGGTTCACTAAAGTTCTACTAAACAAGTTAACATCCATTTAAACCACAGCAAACCACATTATTTCCTTTCTCACCTATAGACCTTGATGCCATACTGAATTTTACAAAAGATGAAACCAAAACTGGGAGGGACAGACTTACAGTATTTACAATGATATGGACTGTATTATGGACTGCAAACTAATTTATGGAATAATTATCACAAATTACAAGTGGCATGTTTTAAACAATGGAAAGCACTGTACTTCTGTCATTCACAGCCTTATTTATTTCAGGTCAAAACCTGAAACTACCCTAAGGTCTATAGGGCATGCTTAAAGCTACATCATAAATTAGAGAAACAGTGGCTTTACTGTGGTAAGCAAGTTATGCATATGTTCCAAAGCCTACCTAATACCCTTGAGAGAAATACACAACATAAAACTAATAGCCGAGAACCAGACAATAATAAGCACCTCGAGGAACGCTAAAACACTGCACACATGTGCCTGCGTGGGACAGAAACACCACATCAGTTGATGAACTTTAAATCTGGCAACAGCACAGTATTTGTACCAGTAAATGTGACTAAGGCACCCATGGAGATCTGTGGAAAGCTAAAATTAAACTTTTGAAGTCCTGTTTGATGAAAAGTAAGAGAGGACTCTTCACTTATAGGATCTTGGTACAGATTTAGTAACAGTAGCAGGAAATTCACAAATAAAAAGACAGTCAAATCACAACAGAACATGAGGGTTGAATAAGTGAAACTGTACATCATGCACAGATTAAATTAAATGCTTAGATCAGAAATGACGCAAACACCTGAACGCAATAGTCTGACCAATCACAGCGCCTTCATTTACATATTCCCACAACGATAGTTTCACTGGGAACATTTTACATTGTTTTAAACACAATAAACCCATTAAACTGTAAAATATAGAACAACATATAAACATAGGAACGGTTTTTACATAATTAACGTTTTATTCGTACAGTTTTTTTTATTCTCTCTCTAAACCACCAACGAAAAGTGTGTCTGCTTTGAGGGGGTACAAATGTAAGCCTTTACTATCACTCCGATACGTAGCGAGAGGAAGTTCACTGAAGAGGTTACTTACTGAGTGTTAATCACTCATCCTATCACCTCGGGGAAGGTCTGAGACAAGAGCCAATCGCTGTCTTCACAGGACATCATCTGAACAGATGAGCGAGCGCACAGGAAAGATGGGTCAGAACGCGGAGCGAACGCACGAGACGTTGGAACGCAGAATAGCGAGCCAGCTGATGCGATCCCCGTTGACTTGGAAACGCTCGCGGCTGGCGCAATGAGTTCAATGTGTGAACTGGCACGAGATGCTAGAACCCAATTCAGACTACTCTCCTATCGCTCATTTTTTTTCTTTTATTATTGATATAACATATAATAAGACAATATAATAAGGTTTGTTACTTTGAAAATAAGTTGCCGATTACCAAGCTACCCAATTTAGAATGAAGCCTATTGCCAGACAGTGTGACCTTACAGTAGGACTCAACACTGTGTTTCATTAGAGTAGGAGCTAAACTCTGCAGTCCAATGTCCCTCCAGGGCAAGATTTGAATAGCCCTGCATAAGGGTTTTATCTTTCATCTAATAATGATATTTACTAATGATATTTCAGTATCATGTGTTACCATGATGGTGTATATATATATATATGTGTGTGTGTGTTTGTGTTTCTCAGCTTGTGGAAGAGCTGTTAGTGATGAGCTTTGAATTATGTTACTTTCTCATCACCACCAGTTTTTGGTGGTCATTAGAGCATTATAATGGTTCAAAATAGATATTAGTACTTCAGTATGTTGGTTTATGAACATTGGAACATTAGATCAGTTTTTTATTGTGAATTAAATGTAAGTCTGTATAACCTAAAATATTGCTACCATATTTTTAACGGTAAAGTTCTGGCAATCACAGTTTTTTTATATATATATATATTGTAGCATACATTTATTTTGTAGACTAATTAAATTATGTAATTCGAGTTATTCCCCAACATTGAATATATATTGAATATATATATATATATATATATATATATATATATATATATATATATATATATATATATATATATATATATATATATATATATATATATATATTCTTAATTAAATATAATAAGCTTGAATCTGTCAAAGGAATACGATACTGTTACTTATGCTGTTGTTGTTGTTGTTTTTTTACTTTTGTATTTATTTATTGTTTATTTCTTATGCTATCAAGCATATCAACAATACAGCCTTACACTTCCTTTCCTTTGTAATTTTTTTCTTTGTATAAGTAAACTCTTGAACTTTACTGGAATTCAATTGCTTCTGTAATAAATAATAATAATAATAATAATAATAATAATAATAATAATAATAATAAAATGTTAATGTCTAAATCACTTTCAATTGCTGTCAACTCTGTCACTGCTCTAAAGGCAAATGCCAAAATATATTTTAGGCTATAGCTATTTATGCTGTTTAGCATTATGCCATTGAATACAATTCCTGATAATAGCCTACTGAATGTTTAAAAATCCACCTGAACATGAAAAAAATAGGCTACCTGTAGACTATTATACCCCCATAAGATACTTTCAGAGTCTTTCTACTTATTTGTTTCATAGGTGTGGCTGTTATTTCATTTCAGCTATCAAATGACCAGCGTTTTATCCAATCTACGGTTACCACGGTAAATCTCGGAAAGGGCAATAAGCGCAAAGCACGCGTGGCTCGGGGGCGGGTGGCTCGCGGGTCCATCACAGAGCAGTTACCCAAATGACTTTCCGGTCAGAAACAGATTCGTCACTCATCTTTACTCCCTATCTCAACACGCACACACTCAACCGGTACATCTGATTCTTTTGTGAAGGTTGGCTGTGTGGTTTTGCGTGTTTCGTGCCTTCACTGCTCGGTGTTTCAGCACCGCGCCTGGATGGAAATGTGTCTTCCGGGGAAAAGCTGCTTTCACTCTACGAGACTGCAAGCACATCGCGCCGCACATCCTGGACATCTGCAACTTTCAACAGAAGCGAGTGCCTTTCTGAGATCGCAAGCGGTTTGAGACGCAGATCTATGGCCAGACCTATGCGTCCCAGAGGAGAGAAGAGCCGTGGAAAATCTGACAGAGGCCCGTGAGAGCTCAAACCCCTAATTTTGCTATTTCATTCTGATCCCAGTGCCGTCATTCATGGATGAGCACGCAGAGGCGGGTCCGTTGCACGTGCAGACGGTGGATGAACCACCGGGAGGCGCCACCGTTACCGTCGCCGCCGCAGAGTATCAGGTCCAAACGGTGCTGAAGAGCGATAGCGAGCTCAGCGAGGATGACCTGCAGTCGGGCCCCGGAGCTCAAACACCGACAGCGGGTGATCCGATCACGGAGATCGAGAGCGAGGGGGGCGCGCGGTCAGGGACGCACACACCGGCCGAGGACATCGTCGGGCGGAGCGCGAGGAAAACGGAAACGGTGGGCTCCAGTTGCAGCAACGAGAGCTGCATCCCGACTCCAGGCTGTCGGATCTGCTTTCAAGGAGCCGAGCAGGTGAAGTCGGGCCGATTATTCGTTCTGTCTGCGTTATTTATTGTGGTTCTATGAATATATGCGTCACATCGACGTCTTTGGTTGTTGCCGGGATTGTGCGCCTTTCAGAATTGAACCGAACCGAACCTTTTACATTCCAATCTAATAACTGGACATGGACTGAATTTGAATTGAGGTAAAACAGCAATCGAATCAGAATGTCTTGAAGTTCATTTATTCATTTAGCAGGTGCTTTTACCCGAGCAACTTTGGAGGAACATCACAAGCATCGAAAGAGTAAACATACTAAATCAATTAAATTGCAATAAAATGTAGGCTATACAACTGTAATTATTTATTTTGCAAAATTATATATTTTATAATTCTAAATATATATAGTTATATATAGAAAAATTAAAAAGGTACCTAATATAGTTTTTTTTTGTGTGTGTGGGGAACAGAAATTTATTTCAACCTGTGTTGAATTTTGAGTTCAGTAAATTCATAATTCAGTTTCAGCTTCCTGTTAGTTAATCAATCAATCAATCACATTAAAAATATAGTTTCAAACAAATGCAGTTCAGAGTGCTTTTGACAGACAAAAGCTATAACTATAAACTAGTAACAGGTAACTATAACATAGAAAAAGGAAATTAATAAAACAAAAGTTGGATATGAATAAAGAAAAATAATGATATAAAAACAAGAACTAAAATCATAAAATTTAAGAATTCAATGTTATGAGACATTACAAGAATGCCAGCCTAAAAAAAAAAATCATTTAAAACTAAATGTTTTCTGCACATCTCACACTCTCCAGAAGTTTGTTCCAGCAGCGTGGAGTATGATGGCTGAAAGCAGCATCACCAAATCTTTTATTTCTATATGATTCAGTTAAAATAGCAGAATTGGAGAACCTGAGAGTCCTTTTTGTGCAAGGCCAGTAATCAAATTCTACATTTGGATGTCCTGTCCTGATGTTGGTTCTATGTCAGTCAAAGCAGTTCATAAATCCATCTAGGACAGTTAGGACAGTCTGAGAAATATAAACCTTGCAAACACCTTTAACATTTATTATAGGCCTACATTATTAATGCAATTATTAGAATATCGGAAACCTCAAAGATTCTTAATGCTTTAAACAGACAGTGTGGTGTGTGTGTGTGAGAGAGATGGTGAGATCCATTAGAATACCTGCTGCGCCATTCATGTCTAATGCTCTTCACTTCCTGCAGCTAATGTACTTCCTCCAGGCGCCTTGTGTTTGTGTGTCTGTAAGTGTGTGTGAATGTGTTCCACTCTTTCAGACTCATTATAGTTCTAAATGAGGATGTTTCTGAAATTATTCATGAATGCACAGATGAATCATTTCCCATCCACTCACATAGATGAATCTCTGTCACTATGTGTATAGTGTTTCATTCACTCCAAATGTTCTCCTCATTTAGACGAAACAGCTCATCTGCCCCATTGTTCCACAACCTCGACGCTCAACTCGTCTGCAAAGGCGTACAATAAAACAATCATACATCAGTGAATCATCAGCTCAGCTGAATCTGTCTCTTGTCTGATTTATTGTTTTTTTGATTGGCTGATTGACATGTCGTTGTGTGTTGTGATTGGCTGTAGGGGGAGCTGCTGAGCCCGTGTCGCTGTGCCGGATCTGTCCGACATGCTCATCAGCAGTGTCTGCTCAAGTGGATCAGTGAGAAGGGCTCCTGGAGCTGTGAACTCTGCAACTATAGATTCAACATCCTGCCTATACATATCAAACCACCACAACAGGTAAACAAACCCACACACAGAGATATATGATATATCGGTCAGGGCTTTAGACTAAGAAAATGATTCTAAAAGTTAAGCATTTAAGAGCAAACTATAGTTACAAATTGCAGAATTGCTCAGTTGTTATTTAGATGTGCTTTAGTTCCCATTTAAAGCTGTCACTCTAGTGATTCAAATTGTATTTGTGCCATATGTTACTCTTAAGAATATTTATGGTTGTTTAAAAAAACAATAATGAAAACTTTAGTCTAATGTATTGTGCATTGTAAAATCACACTAACGGTTCCTGATTCTTGATTCAGTGAGGGAGTCAGTCATGGCTCGGATCATTTCACTTCAAGTCCCATTCACACCAAAAATGATAAAGATAACTGTAACGAGAACTATATTAGTGTCCAACAGAATCTAGTGTTGAGGAAGCAACTTTTAAAGGCGCCATATAAAATGATGTATTATTATAGGTTTGCAATGCAGTTTTGTCTGCTGCTTTAATTTTAAGATTTTAATTCGGGTGAATCGTTTCTGAACGGCTGTCAATGTTTTTATCATTCATCAGCAAAAAAAATATTCTAAAAGGATTCCAATAACATCGCTACTAGGTTTCGTTATCATTATAGTTTGGCAATTTGGTTTTGACTTACTCAATAAAATGAACTAGATCAGAGTCATTTGTTTGCTTATCAGACACCACAGCTTGTGCTTTGTTTGTTGTTGTTTTAGACTCACCAATGGTGACTGGATTTTAAATTAAATATTTTTGACTCAGTCATTTAATGTTTTTCTCTGTGACCACTTACAAAGGGTATGATGGCAGGTGTTTTCAAATCTGTTCGTTTGAAGTGTTGTTGTGTATTTTAGTGTTTAGTCTCAGTCTGGGGCACGAATTGGTGACCGTTTTTGTATGTTTAACCAGTGGCAGACTGTCACCATGACTCTGGTGGAGAAGGTTCAGGTTATTGCAGTGTTGCTGGGCGGCATCTTCCTGTTGGCCAGTGTATCATGGCTGCTGTGGTCAGCACTGAGCCCAGAGGCACTATGGCAACGCAGTGACATCCTGTTCCAGATCTGTTACGGCATGTATGCAGTCATGGACCTTGTGTGTATTGGTGAGACACATTTATGCACTAAAACCACATTAGTCCATATACAACGCAATTTTCTCAAGCTAATATGCATATTTTGTGGGTAGATGTCAATTTAACTATGCCTGACAAATCTTAAAATATCCTGTAAAGTAGGGCTGGGTCGACAATATCAATTAAATGATTTTAATCAATCTTCATTTCAATGAACTGACATGGATTCTTAAATCCCATGATCTTGCAGATGAGCAAATACTCAAAAAGAAACGTTTTGCAGATGTAAATGCAGATGTCAAATAAACGTGTGCTATCAGGGTTGTCTATACTGCTTTCAGCTGATGTGTTAAATGGTATTAAAATGTATTTGTAGCAGGTATGTTTAAGAAAAAACTTACTGAAATGTATCATGTCTCATGAATCATTCAAGCAGTGTTTCAACTGCGAAAAGATGTAGAGTAACAGCTTGTAAACAATGTCACATAACATTACATTTACCTCAGAAAAAAACATATTTTATATTCATAGCTCGATAGCTATTAAACAGTGTCACGTAATGTTACGTTTACGTTACATTTACCTCAGAGAAGCCTTTTATGTCCAAAGTTTGATTGTTAAGGGGAAAAAAACTCTATAGAGAGCTTTTGAAAAATAAATGCATTATATTATATTTTTTTTATATTTGTACTTAACCTGTTAATGATATTTAATGTATGTTTGTTTTTTGTGACAGCCACTAGTTTAAATGCTTATATTTCTTCAATGTAATTGGAGTACATTTTTCATTTATGAAACAGAATTGTAATTATATCATTAAATATAAAAATTGCCTTATGTTCAATTGCCTAATTTTAATATTTGTAAATAGTGTTGATTATCATATCCAAAAAGTAATTTAAACTGTTGTTAATTTTAACCTTTAATAATTATAATAATGTACCAACTGAAAGGGTTGGATAGATTTTTTACCTTAAGAAAAATGTATTCTACTATATGCATACAAAGAAACAAATCATTATCAAATTGAATTTAAATCGTAATCGAGGCTAGTTGAATCATGAACCCTATTCCAATATCCCGGCACTACTAAAAGTGTGTTGACATGTGCAAATAATACACTTGTGTTTCAGGTCTGATTGTTCATGAAGGTGGTGCTGTGTACAATGTGCTGATGCGTTGGCGAGCTGTTAATCTCTTCTGGGATGTCCAGAACTACGATAAAAGCCGAGACCTGGAGAACACGCACAGCCTGCACCATAACCTGTGGCTGCCTCTCACACACACACATACAGTCTCCAACACACACTCACAAACCACCCGACTGGAGTCATCTCCTCGATGCCCCCTTCGCTTCCTCTCCATGTGCCTGAACGTGACCTCTGACCTCTCCCCGCAGGAGCAAGGCGTTAGGGTCACGTCAGTTTAACACCAAATTAAACTCATTCAGGGACCAATCTAACATCCTTTGTGGGAGTGGCTAACTAGTGGGAGGAGCCTAAATGTTGGGAGGGGCCTTACTAGAAAAGCACTTTAGAAGATACGCAAACTGAATTGAATACAGAATGATGTTGTATTGCAAACTGCACAGATGTTTCCAGCCTGAAGTTCTGGATCAGCCTTTGAGCATCAAAGTAAGACTGCAAAGTTCTCCATACACAGACTTATAATGCACACAAAATGTATTACTGCTGTTAGACGAATGAATGTTTGTTTTAAACCAACTGTTTTTATGTTCAGGTTTATAATAATTTTAGTACTTATAAACTACAGCTTATCACCGCTTCGGTTCATTATGCTTCACCTACCATAATGTACAGGTACCACAGTTACAGGCTTTTTCACATTTAGACACGTTTCCACTATCTCATACTCAGACATATGTGTGCAATCGTTACATTTTGCCCTTGTGGCAGCTGCATGGTATTTTCAAATTGGTTATGAAGCAGCTGTTACCCTTTTCTTATTCAGCATGGTAAAAATAAATAAATGAATGAATACATATCCACTCAAAAAAAATGAGCGCCGATAATGACAATGTGGCTGAAAATATTGAATTCACAAGTAGTTTAGAAAATTTACAAAGGGGTAGCAAAAGTAATAGAGAAAATGATTAAAATATATATATATATATATATATTACTAATGATTTAGGTTTATGCATCTAAGCAGACACTTTTATCCCAAGAGACTTACAATGCACAAGAGCATAAGCAATTTGTCATAGAGCCAAAAATAATGACATATCATGGCAGGTTTATTATAAAAGGAAACAAGCTAAAGTAGAGGAAATACTATAGAAACCTGTTTCCGTGATGGAATAAAAAAATAAAAATGGTAATCGCAACTTTTTGTCTCACAGTTCAGAACTGCGAGACAAACCCCGAATTCAAATTAGAATTAAAACAATTTAAAGGTATTTCAACATGTCACAATTCTGATATTGTCAAGTTACAAATTTACATCTCCCAGTTCAGACTTTTGTTCTCAGAATTGCGATCTATTACAATTCTGTTTATATTTTGCAATTCTGCAAAAAAAAAAAAAAAAAAAACCTGAATTGTGAGATAAAAACTCTTTTTTTAAAAATTGTGAGTTGCAATTACCTTTTTGGACTTCCATAAAATGCAGAGAAAAAGAAAAAAGTTGGATATAAATTTTCTGCATACAATCAGAAAACCACACAGCTCCTGTACTACTCTACATTAAAAACAAAAGACTTCAGAGATTTATGCCAAGGAGCTAGTGGAGAAACCCAGAAGGATTGTAAAAGTTTAACAAACAATAACTTTTGCTGTAATGGATTCTGTTGTAAGCATCCATGTCAATTTATTCTATTCCCACCAGATTTTAAATGACCCTCAGAAAGATCTTACACACTGTCATCTCTCAATGCTTAAGCGCTCCCTACATCTCATTATGCGTATATTCCAGCAAAAAACGAACTGACTTTGGACTATTAGTCTAGACTCATACAAAATTCATGAAGAAATGGAGTTGGTGGTTAGATATTATGATGCTGGTAAGCATTTTAACCATTGTGCCCTTAAGATACCAAGCCCTGGAGGAGCGATTTCAGAAGCTATCGAAGACTATATAAATGTAATATAAAATGTTAGGAGTGAAATAATTACAAATATCTTTAACATCATAAGCACATTAAAAATCTTCCTAAGCAGCTCAAGTCTACACTGAAAATGCTAATCATTACAGGAATACTAAAAAGTTCATGCATTCCATCTGGACACATTGCGATTCTGTTCTTGAAACTTGACTTCTGATTACAGCCTTCCAGCGTTCGTGCTAGCTGATTAGCATAGCCTACAAAAGATTCATTCAGATGTCCCAGAGATGTAAAAAGTGTTAAATGAGAAGGTCTTCTGTCAGAGAAACCCCACAGAGCAAACTTGAATGAACATTTGAATGAATGTAAGAGTCTTTGAATTTTGTTATATTTATTGCCTATAAACAAATGCACAGTAAAGATACAAATTGAAAAAGATTTTCCTGTTGTTTTAGTGTTTTTATAGCCTTACAGTAGAAAAATATCAGGACCAGAGGGAGTAAATCCAATAGTATTATCACAATCCTGCAGTTCAACAGAAATGGTTTATAAAATATACAGCTCCTCAGAAATATATAACATACATTATAAACATTGCACATATATAACAGACTTAAAGGGCATATGTGTGCATATTTCTGTGTGTGTGTGTGTTTTTTTAAAGGCACTGGATTTGAGTGCTGGTTATTTTGGACTGGACTTTCTGCCTGCAGAATTCCAAAGAAATGCAACTGGACTGGACTTAAAATGTTGGGCTCAGTGAACAGACGTGTGTGTTGCACAGTTTCAAGCACAACAACTCAATGTGTGTCTGTGGGAACATGATAGTGTCTGTCGTGAAAGTGTCTCATATTGTCTTTGGTTTTTTGCACTCAGCATTAAAGGGTCACTTTTTTGTGAATTCGTAATTAAACTGTCCATGTTGATGAGGCTTAACCTCAAAGGCACATTTAGGAGAAGTGTTTGTCAGCAGTGAGAGATCACCAGTTGCTGCCGTGGCTGCTGATGGATTGACAAGTGCTGAAACGCTTCTTCACTATTAGACTGATGTACGCCTTCATGAGCTTTGCAATGTCCATCACCTACAGGGACAAACACAAAGGAATCCAGTGTTGTTTTAGTATCATTGATATACTGTTACAGTTTTTATGAATGTTTTAATTTTTTATAGACATATATTTTATTTATTTCTATTGCCATTTATTTGTTTTTATATTTTATTTGTATTTTATAGTTATTTCAAGTTAAGCTGAACACAGCGAGAAATGTTGCTCTAGCAACTATCTAAAATAAAATGTTACAGTTATGTATTTGATTTCAGTCAATGTCTGATTTATTTAACACATTTTTCATTTTCATTCATTCAGGCCTTCATAGTGACCAAAAGATAACCAAACAAACGGATAGATAAAATAAAACAATGACTGTCTTTTAATATTTTCTGAAGTTACTGTGAGGAGTGTTTTCTTGGGTGTTATGGGTGGTTCGTAATGGGCAATGCTAGACACTGACAAAGCATTATTAGTATATAACTGTATTTGTATCATTTTTATTTTCTGAAACACATAACTGCATTTTTATGCGTTATAACTGCCATTCCATCACTCTGACACATGACAGTGTTTTCTGATTCATTTTTTGAGCAGATTTGTTTTTCAATGAACCTGTTAAACTTATTTCACAAGCCACCCTGAATGATTCATACATGAATGGACTGATTTTAGCTGCAACTCCTGAGCTAAAAACTCACTGAAGTGTAGATTGATTCGATTGAATCTTGAGTTAATTTAGGGTTGCTAGATGCAGAAGCATGCAAAGTAAATTTGGAAAGTTTGTACCATGTTGGTGTTGAAGAGCAGCTCTCGTCCCTCCACGCTGATCTTGTAGATGCTTGGCTGTGGTGCACCGAAGGACAGAATGACCTCATAGGGAAACAGCTCCAGAGGCCACGCCTCCCCACGCTTGTACACACACACTCCCTTACGACTTACACCCAACCACAGCTCTCCAGGATACACACCGTCCAAACACTAATGAACAAAGAGAACTTGTTCAGCGACACTGCTTTGCTGATGGATCATGTGTGTGTGTGTGTGTGTGTGCTCACCTCCACATCAAACAGTGTTGATCCATATCCCTGCCACTCCTTGACTAGACTCATGTATTTTTTCATGGCTTGGTCCTGTTCCATCCCCTGCAGTTTACGCCATTTCTCAACCAAACAACTTCTCAGCCCCGCCTTCTCATCTTGCAGCCACACCTCTATGGCTGCAGGCCCCTCCCCTTGTCGCTGTCGCCCCAGTGACCCTCGGAAGCTCCGCCTCAGTGTGCCTTCCAGAAAACTACCTCTCTTTCTTTCTGTGGATGGCGTAGCAGGTGCAAAGCACCGTGCAGATTGCTGTACTCGAGCGCGCAGGCGGTCCATAGGGAACACTTGCTCCAACTCAGGCAAGGCACTCTGGGAAGTGTAGTCTCCCAACAGATACTGAAGCCGAAGAGCAGCCAGAAACTGCAAAGTCTCTTCTGGAGCGGGATACTGACCTCTAATGACAGCTTCATGGGCCTGAGAGAGAGAGAAAGAGACACTGAAACTGCATAAGTGAAATACTGACAGCAAAGAAATCACTCTAAAGATCTGTTAGATCCATTTTTTAATGGATATCATTTTTGTGCATGCATTCTTATAGGGTAGTTCACCCAAAAAATTTTTATTCTGTCTGCATTAACTCACCCTGAAGTTATTCCAAGCCTAAATGAGTATGACTTTCTTTTGCTGAGCACAAAAGGGGCTCATCACTTGACGGTAGCCATTTATTTCCATAGTATGGAATTAAATACTATGGAAGTAAATGGCTGCTGTGAACTGTTTGGTTGCCAGCTTTCTTCAAAATATCTTTTTTTGTGCTCAACAGAAGAAAGAGACTCATACAGGTTCGGAAAAACTTGAAGGTGACTGTCAGATTTTTGGGTGAACTATCGATTTAAGTGTGTATTTCTGTGTAATGAACAGAATAAAACAGAATGCAGGGAACTCATGATACATTTTTTTTACAGTCATGACACATATAACAAAATGGGCTATAAAGGTAAGATTCTGAAAACATTGAGAAAATGCATTTGTTTGCCTATGCACATGCATCAAAAATAGAAATATAGTATTGGTGACTTTTAAAGCCACTTTTTGTAATTACTAAACATTTTTTTTCAGCTGACACAATGCAATGTATATTTGAATGTGATTAAACAATTAATATAATTAATTAAATTCATTTCTGGCACTGGAGAACCCCCAGCACTGCATATTTTTGGTGTCTCTTATCTGACACACACATTCAAATTCTTCAGTAATGAGACGATGAGATGAATCAGGTGTGTTTGAATGGGAGACATCTAAAATGTGCAGTGTTGGGGGCTGTCCAGGACCAGGATTGGGAACCGCTGTATTTAATGAATACAATTTTAACTAATCGAAAGCCATTTTTTTAATGTGATTTGAGGCCAGATATTAAAGTGAAATCAAACCTGCTCAAACATGAACGCAAACTCCACACTGTCAGCAGGAACGCACTCAGGCTCTGAGAAACAGAAGAGCTTGAAATAAAACTTCCAGCTCTCTCCTTCCTGTCCTTTATTTGCCAACCTGAATGAGGGAAATAGTGAGAAAACAAATAAAATGTAATCGAGGTGTAATATGTGTGTAATATGAAGCATAAAATCTCTCTAGAGTACCCAACAGAAATGACACCAGCGATGAGGAGCAACCCACTCTTTTTTTTAAGCCAATCCGAAAGCACTTTCTGCCTCTCATGTTTTAGAAGGCAAAGTTTGAAATCATTTTATAGCACCTTTAAATCATTTTACATCAGATTAGGTGTGCTATGGTTCAACAATTGTGGTTTTAACTGTATACATTTAGTACTTTATAATTATTTTTCTATATATGTATATAATTGTAGGGTATGGAGACTCACTTCTCAAATTTAGCGAGGACGTCGGCCACCACAGTCCTGCTCTCTATGGCTCGGTCTGTATTGGCATTGTGTTCAAACAAAGCAAACATGTTCTTACAATCCTCCATTGAGAGACCCTTCAGCAGCTTCTCAACCACCTGGAGACCATCAGACACACACATGTACAGGGTAACGTGCTTCTGCAGCTCACATGTAAATGTGTGTGGATGTGTTTACGCACCTCTCCCGCAGTTGTGTGTGAGTTAATGGTGATTTTGCAGGACCCGCCACCGTGGCAGTAAACTGTCGATGTCATTTCCTGTCTGCTCAGAATGGCCCTCAGCTCCTCCTGTGAAGGAACGTATTCGCGTCCACGAACGTGCCGCAAGGCATCTTGGGAGAAGCCAGCATACCGTTCCATCTCAGTGCCTGGGTACAGCTCACGAGTCCTGAGCAGAAAATCAGTCTAATCAGTTGTGACATGGTTAAATCTTGCCCTCTAGGATGCAGAATATATCAGAAAACTTTCATTCATCAGTTGTGTATTTCCACAAATTTTTTTTTTTTTGAGTACCTTTGTTGCCATCTAAGTCTCAATTAAAGTTAATCGTTAAAAAACGATAAAATTATTTAATAACACTATTACATGTAATCTTAAGTGAATCAATTATTAATTTTATACTGTAATTTATAATCTTGAGGTCTAAATATATTTGTTTTTCATTTTTAGTATTTTATTATTTTTTTATTTTAATGTCGATCCTTAAAATCTTATCATTTGATGAGACTGTCAAAAGTTTTACACAAAAACAACTACAGAAAATATAAAGATTAAATGAAAAATACAATATTTATTAATTATCAATGTTTAATAGTAGGACAGATTTGCTGCATAATATATTTTTATGGAAACCATGATCTCTCTCTCTTTTTTTTCAGGATTCTTTGATTAATATTTTAAATGTAAGTGTGGTAGTGTACTGTGCAGAAAACAAGAAATGATCTTATATTATCTAATTTCTCTCTTTTAACCTTACATCAGTAAGAACAAAATACTCCAAATACACACACACAAAATTCTCACTGACCTTTTTAAGTGAAATTTCAGGTATTTAAGAATACTTCTGGAGGCGGGGCTAAATGTGCAGCACATGCAAGCTATGATTCGCCAGCCACAAATGTGGGCGGGGCCAGCAGGCTTTGGGTGGTGTATTGTCTGTTTGATGAGCTGGCAGAAGAGTTCATCTCTTAGGGGTCGTAGGTCATGAGCCGTCTGCAGGAGCCCCTGAATCTGAGGGATGGGATTGTCCTCGGTCTCTAGCTGATGAAGGATATTGAAGAGCTTGAGGGCCTCAGCCTGCAGCGTGCCGTAACTTCTCCCTTTGTCAGCTAAAACATGCATATGCAGTGATTATGAAGTTTAGGGTGCATTTGAGAATGTGTGTGTATGTCTGCGTACGTGTGTTTTGCTCACAGCTTTGCTGTGCGTCTCCATAGGGTAAAGGCAGGAGGGCTGTATGTAGAGGGTGGTGTGTGTAACGCAGTATTGGGTTCCTCTTGTAGATCTGCTCCACCACCTCCGAATTCAGACAGTTCTCCTGAAATCAAATGATTACAACAGTGATTCAAGTAATTTATGTTACAAAACCATGAGTGTATGTGCATATGTGTGTGTTACCTTGATGTCTTGAATAAGTTGCTGTGTTGGTGTATCCATGAGTGCTTTGCTGTCGATGGCAGTCTGTACAGCGCTGGCCCAACGACTAGCCTCCGTCTGCAGCTTAGAATACAGTCGATATGAATGCTTACGACCAAACACGCTGACGTTCCAGTAGCCTAGATACAAACAAATATAGGTTAGAGTCTGAGAAAAATGTAAAGGTCAGTCGGTTGTTGTTTATATGTGTGTGCTGACCAGTCTCTCTGAAGACTCTCTCATCAGGAACGGTCACGGAGCAGAGGCTGTTGAGCACTAAAGAGCCCAGTTTAAGTGCGTTTCTCTCTGAGCTTTTATAATAATCCACAGAATTGTGAGTCAGCACAAACCAGCGCTTCTTCAGCTTAAGATTCCCACGACTGCTGCCCCGAATCTCTTTATACAGCCAACCTGGAGAAGGAACAGACAGGAAGAGATCAGAGACATTTTCAAATGTAACATTGAAATTCCAAAGGCCTCCTAACATGGTGCTGTTGATTTGGAAGTGAACATTATAACATGCAATTTTACTCTGTTTGTCCCAATAATAAATAACCATATTCTTCAAAAAATCCCGGTCAAGTAAGCTTTGCATATTACATATATAATTTTGAACTCAAAAATATTCTTAATGCTATTTTTATATTAAGCATTAAAAAATGGATCAAATATTAAATAAAACGATATAAGGTCAAATTAAATAATTAGAATAAAAATACGATGAACTGAATTTAAAAATAATTTTAAGACAATCCATAAACAACTGAGAAGGACTTTTGAATTGCCTCTCACCCCTGATGATGAACTCTTGTCCCTGCACACGTGTGTCTCCTTTCGTGCGTTGGAGCAATGTAATCCAGTGATGCATTTCTTCTGCTGATTCAGCCATGCAGTGTAGCACACGATGGGCTGTGATGATAACAAAGGCATTTGGCCTGGACAGAGAGAAAAAAAAAAGCAGAAACATTAAAAAAAGATATTTAAAAAATTATATAAAAAAAGAAAAGTGCTGTTCTCCAATCCACTAAACTGCCTTTTAAAAGATTTGTAAAAAAAAAAAAAAAAACAAGCCGGTGTGAAAAAGTGTGCATATAAATGTGTGTGTGTGTGTGTTTGTGTTTACCTTTCTGGGTTGTCAGAGGCACATACAGAATCAATCATTCCCACGTCCAAAGTGCCCTATAAAAAAAACACAAAAATCTTTTCTAAATATCTTATGAGCCATCTGCAAATTTGTGAGTGTGTGTGTGTGTCTGTGTGTAATACTTACCACAGCATTTTGAGGATTTGCTTGTTCATCATGCATCTCTCGAATTTCCTGTTCTGTCGACATGTGCACCTGACTCAACACGCTGAACCAATGACTGCACACAACACAGATATTAATCAAAAACCTCAGTTTAACAGTTCTACACATTTATGAAATAACAGCAAAGCTTGAAGCATATATATATATATATATATATATATATATATATATATATATATATATATATATATATATATATATATATATATATATATATATATATATATATATATATATATATACACACACACACACACACATACACACACTGTGTGTAAAACAAACACACTTACCTGGAATCTTCTGCAGTTTCTGCAACAAGATGGTATGTTCTCCCTGGCATGACAATGTCAATCCCATTCTCCTTCCCTGTTACGTCAATAATCTCTCTAATAAAACCACACAAAATGAAAGCGAAATAAATAAATATCCATACATGCAATAAATTATGATTTGCTGTCTTTTATGTACTTTTTCAAATCAAACATAAAAAAAACAGATTTAAAAGAAAATTACTTTATATATAATATTTGTATTTTTGATTGACAAGTTTAGCATGACTGTAGAACTCCAGTTCCAGTGTCACACTGAGTATGACCTGAAACCTTTGAGCACTTCCTGAGGTCTTACTTTGCTTCATGCATGTCCAGCATGCCTTTCATTCGCTCCTCTGTGTCGTTCTCGTAGTAGATGAGTTTGCTCTGTCGCATGACAAACCAGCGGCGTCTCCAGTTGCGTCGAGAGAGCGTAGAGGAGCCTCCGCCCTTCTTCAGCAGCCAGCCTTGTTTGAGCGCCTCCTGTCTGCTCCTGAACCACAGAAATGTTTCATCCTTCAGCACACACCAACGACGCTTCCAGGAGTTCAGCAGGCCACCTGCAACACACGTGTGAAGATGACAAAGGTCATAGATATGTCTAGACTTCCCTTAATGAAATGCTGCAACAGGTTCAGGGTAGACAGGGTGTTAAATTCTGCTAACAATTTAAAAGGAAACTTTAATTTCTTAAAAAAATGTAACATAAAAAAGCAAAGTTAGAAAATGCACCTATAGCTGAAATAAGCTACAAATGTTAAGTTTTTGCTCCTTCAAGTTTACTGCATAAATGTTTGGAGAGAAGAGAAAGTAATATGAGTTTCAATATATTCTCTATCAGGCTCTGAAATCAAACAAACAGAATGAAGAAAGAGGTGTTGAGAGAGGAGTGGCCAACTTTTTACCTTTAATATAAAGGAAACTGTGGAAGTATGGGAGAGTGACGGAGCTATAAACAGAATCCCGCCGGAAAGACGATTCATCGTCAGTGTCAAACCTATCAAAGTCATCTTCACTGTCCTCAAACTGAGGGAGAGAAACACAAGGATACACAATAAGCACAATCATGTGAAAATGCACAAATGCATGCTTCTGAAGTCATGATGTGGCATTTATAAACCAATTTATTTCACTAATGTGATGTACACTACCATTTAAAAATTTGGGGTCTGTAAGATTTTTTTTAATGATTTTCAAAGAAATATAATATTCTCAACAAGGCTGCATTTATTTGATCAAAAATTCAAATGCAAAAAGAAAAAACTAAATATTTTTACAGTTTAAAATAACCATTGACTATTTTAATATATTTTAAATTGTAATTGTAATTTTCAGCAGCCATTACTCTAGTCTGCAGTGTTTATTTGAAATAAAAAAGTTTTGTAAATTTATGGTCACTCTAAGTCTTTGCAGAAAAATAATTTTTAAAATTAATTTTCTTAAAAAAAACCATACACTTTTGAACAGCAGTGTGTTTACGAGTAAAACAGGATATTCAGCAAGTGAATTTTTCCATTGTATTAATGATGAATTAAGGAATTCACTTGAAAAGAACAGATGATTCAGAACCAATTTACTGTATTTTAAAGCATCTACATGCACAGAGAAATCATGCACAATAAGACCAGGAACATGTGCCAACTGTCAAATATTTTTGACAAATATGCTTAACAGGAACACTCAGAATCTCTATATAAATCTGACATGTACAGAATGTATCTATCATATGAATCAATCTTATTGAATGTGTGTTAAAAACTCACAGAAGACTGTTGCCCCTCCGAGCTGAAACGATACGCCCCTGAGCTGACACTGGTGCTGGTTGCCAAGGAGCTGCGTTGGTCACGTGACCAGTGGTCATTGTGAGGCGGAAGGCTGGGAGGCCACATGATGATTCCTCCTTCATCATAATCATCTGCATCGTAATCCGAATCTTCATCGGGAGGGATTAGCTCCGCCTCCTCTTCCTGAACAGCGTGAGAGTAGGTGGAGCCACTGCTGGAGAGCGGAGCATGATAAACTAAGGGTGTGATAATGGGCAGGGCAGGGGGTAGAGGCATACGGTCGTTTGCATAAGGATCCTCCTCTGAGGAATCATCGCTGGTGCGGATTCCACTGGTGCGCTGGCCGTCAGAGTGGCCATGCTCGCTGGGGTTAGGAGAGTCTTTAAACCCGTCTTCGTCCACTCCCAGGCCTTCATCCACCTCATCTTCCTCACCTCTGGCTCCCTCCTGCTGTGAGCCACCAGACCCTCCCAGCGAGCTTTCGATGTTACGCACACACTCGTCGATCTCATCAAAGTTGAGCGAGGTAAGGAACTGCTGTGCAGCCTTGCAGGCCTCCTCTTCTAGCCTGCGCAGCTCCTGATCACGCAGCCACTGCAGGCGATGCAACGACTGTGCAGTTAGACTCTGCTCTTGAGCCTCTTTCTGTCGCTGCAGGCCTTCAATCTCACGCTCTAAACGCAAGATCTCCTCCACCTGTGTTGCCTGGTTTGTCTCTCCTTCGAACACCTCATCAAACACCTGCTCCACCAGTGACTTCTCTGCTATAGAGAAGGGTACAGGGTCCTCTGGTGGGTCGTTATGAAGGGCAATACTCTCTGGTACAATACTGTCTGGTGTGGCTCTCTCAACTAAGAAATCTTGAATCTGCTCAATTTTATTTTTTTCCTCTAATCTTCGAGCTTCCTCTGCCTGTGTGGAACAAATAGAAAAGCCTGTGTTACACAACATTCTACACAGACTTGAATATCACTTTAATATCACATGAATGTTGCACTGAAACCAACAGTAATTAAAAGGAAAATGAACCTATTTTTAAACAAATTAGCAAATGAACAATAATATACATTGCTTTCACTGACAATACTTCATAATTACAAAACTAAAGCCCTGTTCACACCAAGAACGATAACTATAAAGACAAACAGACAAACAGATAGATAGACAGACAGAAAGATATTTCACTTACTGCTTGTGCTAGGAGCTCCAACTCCATGCGTTGTCTCTCTCTGATTAAAAAAATAAAAAATCTCAAGCAAATCAGAAACTTAGAAACAAACCATAAAAATATAAACATAGACATAATAATAAAAGCAATTTAACCGCTTACCTCTCCAGTGCCTCCTGCTCTTCTCTTCGTCTCTTCTCTTCTTCCTCCCTCTTCCTCTTCTCCTCTAGAAGTTGAATGTAAAGCCGTCGTGCCCTTTGCCCTCTGAGCCTCTTCTGCAGGGTGATGGTGGCCCAGCGTGTCATCTGGAAGCGCCGCCGCCAATACAGTGCACGGTAGTTTTTCTGAATAACAACAATGCACTGCAACAATCGCCTGTACTGCCTCCTATAACCAGCAGAGGGCAGAGAGACAATAACAGAGGGAGTACATGAAAGCTGCCACCAACTGGAAGCGTGAATATGCATGTGTATGTGTGTTTACCGTGCTCTGTATCCCAGTATATGAGCTTGAATAATTGAAGCCGCTTTGAGCACTTCTGTTTCTCTCTGCTTCTCTAACCGCAGCTCCAAACTTTCTCTCATAAAGACCTAAAAAAAAACAATGTATAGACATCATTATTCACATAGTATCATGACTGATTTAGAGTGACTGATCTGATCCTGCAAAAAAAAAAATTCCCTTTGCTTATGTATTATCCTCTTCAGCATTCTGGGTGGCAGATGCAATAAAAAAGTTAATGGACACCTGTGTTTTGGTGTTGTGAACAACCAAAAGTATTTCATGCCATCTACCAACACAGATACACGTCAAAATGAATATCCAGAGAACATGATGTTGTTGCTCACTTTGGTTTTTCCCAGCTGCCATTCAGCACTGCTGTTGTCATACTGCTGCAGCAGGCGGAGGCACCGCCCCTTTGGGTCATCTGACAAAGCCAAATCCCTCAGCAAGACATAGTACCTGAAAAATAAAAAATAAAACTGTGATTTAACTGTCCTGCAAAAGTGGTTCACAATAAGGAAGTCTGAACACAAGAGTTTCTGTCAGCAAACATCGTGAATCTATTGATTTCAATGGAGACTGATGCAATGTCATGTGACCACAATTTGGGAAATGTTTTGTTGCACATCCGTGGACCAGTGAGATTTGCAGACTAATCCAATTCTGCATAATATCAAACTGACCTGGCTCTATCCACAGACAAAAAACAGCTATTACTTTTTTAAATGTCAACATTGTGCATGACTTTCTGCCCAATTATAGCACACTTACCCATCATTTGATTATTATTCAAAATGCTATCATGAACAATAGAAAATACAGGAAAAGCAGAAGTAATAGCACTATCACTAAGAATTAAATGCATTCTAGTTTCATTTACTTAGAAAGAAGACTGGTATGGACTGAAAACAATGTTAAATCACTAAATTTAACTATACGAGAAGTGGTGTTGTAAAAACTTAAACTTGAATTTCTTGTTTTCACATAAAAAAGGACATAACATTCCAAAATGAAAAAGTTTCAGAACAAATCCGTTTTTAGCAAGAATATGAGTTTATAGTGTTTGGGGGACAAACCTGGAACTGAAATCCTTGAACGTTCTCCGAACCGGAAAACCAGAACGTCTGATTTTAACGGTCTCCAACATCCCAGAATATCTCAACTGGTTGAGGACTACAGACTGCTCAAACTGATTGGGCATCTGCAAAATAAAGACAGTAACATTGTAGCAATTTAAATCAGTACAGTTTCTTCACTGTTCTATTTAAAAACCGTTCTAAATCTAAATTAGCTGGATTGAACCTGCTTTCAAATATAGATTGGTTGAGCTATGAGTGGTTTCATTCTTCAAACACACTAAGTGGGCCATCAACACTCGCTCTCCCCCTGAGCTGTGACCCTGTGTGGGGGTGAGGTCGGAAACGGGGCACTGTAATCCCCGCTTCTAAATGTCATCTCTGTGGAAGGAGGAATGAACCAGAATGAAATTGAGATGAGGAGATGAGTGGTGAATGAGCTCTGTGAGAGCAAGGTCAATACCAACACACACACACACACACACACACACACACAACACAATCATTCATTACAGTCAGAGGCACATTAACATACTAATACATGCAGCACAAGCCACTGAACGCAGACAGGATCAATGTCAGAGCACTTCATGGGGGAGGGACATCTCTCTTTAATCGGCTCCCAGAAAAACAAATACTACCCACATATAAAATATTGAAGGGAGAGTTCACCCCAAAATTGCAATGATTTAGTGACCCATATGTTGTTCCAAACCTGATGAATGTGTGTTTTTCAAAGACTGAAAGTCACAGGGGACCAATGTTGTTTTGGACCCCACTGGCTCTTGCTTTATGGTCAAAAACAGTTCTTAAAAATGACTTATTTTATGCTCCAGAGAAGAACAAGGGATTAACAACAAAGACAAGAGGATTAACAAATTAGAAGACAATTGACATTTTTGGCTGAACTATCCCTTTAAGAAACAAACCATCAGATAAGTGTAAACAACTTTCATAAATCTGCTGTTTAATAAGCAAACTTTGAGAAAAATCATCATTATCCAACAGGTAAACATATCTGACAACTCATATAATTAAAGACTATTTCAAAACAGTCAAATAGATATTCAAACATCTGGAAAAGCTTTCAGCATCTGTCTAAACACCACTACATCAGTTCTGTTCTTCAGCAGCAACAATTTAACCATCTGAAAGTTGACTTTATATAATATATGAACTCTTACTGTATAGTAAAGTGTTCTTTCTCATCCTGTGACCGACAGCAGCTCTGAGCGAGTGTATGTCCACAACGAGCCAGCGATCGACTGGTCAGCTCACACACACACCCACCCCCAACCTCTCACTCTCATTCACACACTGCTGGTTGCCATAGAGATCAGACCCATGCTGGGCTAATTTGTGTTCAAAGGGGGAGGGGGGTGTTGGAACGAAATGCATTGTGGGCAGAAAAGGGGCAAAAGTCACCCCAGCTGTTTACATTCAAATAAAGATGGGGAACAACATACTAAAACATACTAAAATACAAAACACAGAAAGAGACATTGAGAGGCAGATACAGTTTGAAGTTGTAAATGACTGTAAATTTGTTTATTAAATTAACAAAATATTGTATATTTATATTATACATTATTATTTTATATATTATTTTACAGTTTTTACTTTTTACTGAAGAATGATTTTAAATATAACTTATTAAATTTATAGATAAAAATAGAAAACAGATGCTTTGATAGATGTTAAACATGAGAGATGACATTTATCAGATGCTTAATTTTTGTTTATTATAATTTATCTACATTTAATTTACTACAATAACAATAAAAAAGACCAGAAAAATAGAACATTTCAAGTAAATTCAAACTTACTTATTTGAGAAAAAGGAAAAAACAATAATTAATTTTGTTATCAAATGTACCGGTTTGATTTCTCTTTGTATTTTCTTATGATTTTTTCAAAATATTATTCTGTACTGTATATGAATAATCAGAAAGTAAACAGACTTGTCACATAAGTACCTTTGAATTAATGAGTTAGTTTATTAATTTAGTTTTTAATTATAATTTTATTTAATATTGTACATTAATAATTTGCTTGCTTTTTCTTCTGCTGTTTTTAAATATTATTATATATTCTTTACTCATGACTTCTGCACATGGCAAAATTTACATATTGATTTACTTGCATTGATGTGTTTAAAGCACAGTCTGAAAGCATAAGTAGAATGGGACAGAATTGATGTGTCCCATTAACACCTCAGCACTGACCTCAAACAACTGAACAAGTAAGAACTAACATAGGCAAAACACACGCATCTGACATCTGCTGTAGAGTTAATGGGCAGCCTGCTGAATGGCCTCGGGTCCAATGCAATCTGAATAGAAAAGTGTGTAGAGCATGTATATGTGTGTGTGTGTGTGTCTCTCAAAGGAGTTTTATATCTTCACACAGAGTTTATGATGTGTAAGCTCCTTCAGTCACTACTGATGAAAACATGGAGAGATAAACATCTATACAGAGTATCTCCATCTGATAGTGTGTTATAGATGTCCGCTCTTGAACTCGGCCAATAAATGTGACCAGACCCGACTGATATTCTTTCAAAGCCTGAATACAACACAAAGTGACTCAAACTCAGCTCAATTAGTTCATATGCTTTTGTGTGTGTGTGTGTGTGTGTGTGTGTGTGTGACACATACCTTGCTATTGTTGGGTTTAATGCATCGTACAAAGAATGGATTGGAGGCACTAAGGGTGGACATCAGGGAGTGCAATGAATTCTGGGTAGACAGAAATGAATAATCTATTACAAAATTGTAAAATGTTTAATACACTTAATCTACTAACTAATATTTTGTGTTAGTTTATTATAATTTTCAACACCATGCTAAAGTTTTCAGACTATGAGCCATTCCCACTTCTCATAAAGGACTGATTATGGAATGGTTCTTTTGTATTGCAAACATGATACTTGACTCTGAACTGCTGCTAATCATTATTCTTTTGTCTAAAATATTCTGACAATTGGGGCCCGTCTCACACCTAGATTGCCTACATTCTTCATTTCAGCGTTGTTTTGTTTAGGGGATAGTCGCAAGCGTCGCGACACATGTTTACATTAATCTACACCCCGCCTCCAGCAGCAGGGGTGTTGGAAAGTTTGGAAACAGTATACCAGCCTTTTTGAACTTCTTTTTGCCCCGAAAAAAAACTTAGTTTGAAGTATATCCGGGCTGTGAGAGTGTAAGAGTAAAAAAATTAATCAAAAATCGTGTTACCTTCACTTTCATTCAAATTAAGCTTTTGTTTACCTGCTCTAAAGCATTATGGGAGTTGTAGTTTCTTACCTTAAATTGGGAGCTAACAGTAGGTCTGCGATACTTTGAGCCGCACTTGACAGTGTCCTGCCCAGTCCAGGTGTTCACTCTCTCAAAAAGATCATACACAAAATCCAACCTGAGAGAACAGGAATGTGTGAACAAATGACCTCACAGAGAACAGTTACACAAATACACACACACACACACACCTGCTCTCTCGGAGTAAGTTGAGAATATCATCTCTGAAAGTGTCTCTGTTTTTCTCCAGGATTCCTCTGACATCATACACAACCTGGAGACATAAAGCAGGATGTTAACCTGAGACACGACACCCGTAATGCTGATGTTGAACACATTTTGGTCTCTTTCTCCAGTATATACCACAACACATGATATATGTAATGCACGGACTACACTTTTCTTTATTTATTTCTAATGAAACTTTGCCACACAAAAGTACTAAAAACAACAAAAAAAGTTTTATATTCAGATGCAACATATATTTAAATAAAAATGCACCAATGTTTATCTCATAACAATATCAAAACTGACATAAAAATCATATGATCACCAACTTAGTGCGTAGAAATTAACAGTGTATGAAAAGTCTGTTTAGTCATATTTCATAGAACACCACCTATCACGAAACTTGACCTATTATGAGATCTATACACTGTACCTATTTTGAAATATTAGACTGCATTTGATATATGAGCAAAATATAACAGATTTTTGAAACATGCTTACAATTGCTAATTTACTTACATATACTGTTAATATAATAAAAACTTAGTAGACAGGGTGCTGTACCTCTCCTGCATAGTGCTTGATTCCAAACTGATGAACTGCAACACGAGGCTTAACATAGAACTGATTTCTCTAATAAGACAAAGAGAGACACATATTAGTGATTATAATACAGCAGTTCCCATATTCAGGGTGGATTCTGTGCTCAATATTCAAATCTGTGGTGGATCAAAAGTTTGTTCAGGGTGTTCCATTTGGCTACATTCTAGCATAGAGCTCTTGATCATGCAAACCTGATGCCCTTAAAAAAATGATGCTCTCTGTGTATGACTTACAGAATGCTGGCTATGGAGTTTCTCCAGCAATGTGTCATCACTGCCTTTAGGAAAATGACTCTCCTCATTCACCAGAGCAAGCAAACCCAGCTTCTGCAGAGAAAACACATGCACAGAAAGACTCAGATCTAGAACGTCAGAATGTTTTCAGTGTTTTTGAGTGGGACTGTGTTTGTACCTTCTCTATGAGATCAAGGCACTCTCCATTATCCATCCAGTTGACATCATCCCAGACCAGCCCTTCTCTATGAACACAGATACACAGACAGAAATAAAATGGCATAGGATTAGATGTTTGCCATGTGCGTCAGTTGCATTTGAATTGCGTTTTGGTTGGTGATGTGCACCATGTGTAATGACATACTTGTTGTACTCAAGTTGCTCTAGAGAGAAAATGTGCTTGTTGAAATACTCCTGCAGCTTCTCATTTGCATAGTTAATGTTAAACTGCTCAAACCGGTTCACCTGAGACCAAGAAAGAAAATCAAGCAGAAAGAATAAAATAACTCATAACTAGTAGGTTCAAATCTGCCATAAAACTCACTGCAATGACTCTCACCTCAAAGTTCTCAAACCCGAAGATGTCCAGGATGCCGATGGATCGGAAGTCTTCACTGCCATTGATACGGCTATTCAATTTACGAATAATCCAAGTGAAGCACTGAGAGTAGAGAGCCATCGCCATAGAGTCCCTCGAGTCCACCGCCTGATGCACACACAGACATATTTGTCTTCAACGAGAAAATATGATATATCCTTACAGTGATAAAAAGATGAAGTGAGGAAGTTGAAATGACTATTAATACAATGCAGTTACATGTGAAGTCCTCTAGAGGGAGGGAGAGATTCTAGACATGTTTTGGTGAGTACAGAAGTATTTGGATAAAAACTATGCTGTTTTCACTAGGGTTGCAAAGGGGTGAAAATTTCAGGCATATTTCTAAAAGTTTCTAAAAAATCCTGAAAAGTTTCCTAAAATTCTGGAATGCTTCCAGAAATATTCCACCTCTTAGCAACCCTGATTTTCAGGTGAGACTTCATTGTTCATAAGCTATCTCACTGTTGAGCTTCTTTGAATATATCTCTCAATATTTTTCTTGCACCTAACAGTAATATAGTGGCACTGAATTTACATTTTGTGTAAATATTGTGTTAAGAAGTGAAATTGTGGTGTTTGATGGGAAACTTTGTTTTTAACACCCCTGTTACCTGCTCTACAGTGAGAGGTGTGCTGATTTCTTCTCCTCTGAGGATCATGGATCTGTGGGTCAAAACTTCAGCCAGCTGGGCACTATCCAACCCCAAAAGATCGGAAGCTTTACTGAGAGCTAAACAAACACATATTTTACTTTCATACATTTATATACTGTAAATGGAATACAATTAACATCAGCAGATTACAGTAAACAACTCAAAAATTCCAACAATCGCGAGAAAAACAGAGCGGAGAGTGGAGGAGCGCTCACCTGATTTAGAGCAGACCTGTGCTCCACCTGCCGTTAGAAAATCTATGTTTCCCACATGCAAGATTCCTGAAAGGAGCCTCAAAACCTCCTTGATGTTCTCTTCTCCAAACTGCATTGTCCTCAGAGCATTCTAGCACAAAACACAGCCAAACAGCATTAAAACACAAGTGAATCTATTTATACGTAATACTGAAGTATTAATATACTTAAGGTTGGAGTAATGGTTCCTGAAAACTTGCTTTGACATCATCGGAATAAATAAAATGTTTAAATATATTAAAATAGAAAATAGTTATTTTAAATGTTATTAATACTATTTCACAATATTCCAGTTTCAGTTGCATTTTTGATCAAATAAATAGAGCATTAGAGACTTTCTCCAATAACATTAAAATTAGTACTGACCACAAACCTGAAGTTATAAATAGTAGAGTAATACTGTATACTTTCGGTCTATAAGTCGCACCTGAGTATAAGTCGCATCAGTCCAAAAATAAGTCATGATGAGGAAAAAAACATATATAAGTCGCATTTATTTAGAACCAAGAACCAAGAGAAAACATTACCGTCTCCAGCCTCGAGAGGGCGCTCTATGTCTTCAGTGTAGACCTCTTGTGGCTGGAGATGGTAATGTTTTCTCTTGGTTCTTTTCTCTGGGTTCATGTCAAATTAATTTTCATAAATAAGTCGCACCTGACTATAGGTCGCAGGACCAGCCAAACTATGAAAAAAGTGTGACTTATAGTCCAGAAAATACGGTACTAAAGCCCCTTTCACACTGCACGTCGGACCCGCAATATTCCCGTAACATTGCCTGGTCGCCTTCTGTGTGAAAGCAACCACGTCCCGGAATTGATTACCGAATTGAACCCGGGTCGGGGACCTAGTAACATTGCGGTAATCGATCCGGAATGAGCGCTGTGTGAACAAAAGCCAGATCTAATTCCGTATCGAAGTGATGACGTGCGTTATCGCGCGACTCTTTTACCGGCTGTTTTGAAGGAAGATCAACATTCGCGACGAAAACATATGTGCAAACTGTAATAAAGCAGAGATCAGTTAGTTCCTCACTTTCCGCGCTGACGCCGAGATCGTTTGCTTGCTTCAGTTAAAGTATAACGTGCCAAGCGTTGTCGACTCGTACATTACACGTCACGCCCTGATGTCACGTGTCGTTACGGGATCTTCAAGGGTTGTGTGTGAAAGCACGCACATATACCGGGTCATCACTGGCAGTGTGAAAGTGCCAAATCTAGCGACCAGGGAACAATTACAGGAACATTTTACCCCTGTATTTGCCGGAATGGCAGTGTGAAAGGGGCTTAAGAGAGTAGTGCAGTTGGTTGATGCTGTACAGTACAGCAGTGGAGTGTGTGTTAATGAACTTTAGAGTGATGTTGTGATTGTCTTACCAGCACTTCCTGAAAAGTCTCTGTGTCATTAATGGCTTTGTCCTTCACACATCCTGACTGACCCAGATAATGAAAGCCCTCCGGAGGGGTTAGGGAGAACGACTCTGTGAGAAAAAGAGTGAGAGCGATAAACACAGATCTTAAACAAACTGATACTGTGTCACAAACAGCACTGATTCACTGTGATACTATGACTTTCTGACCTCTCAGTCTCATTTGAGAGTGACATCAGCCAAAGCTGAACTCTGGCTTAGGTGACTAAACTGAAACAGGCATGAATAATGACACAGTTTGGCACATTATGAGGCTCAACACGAAGCCTGTAATCTCTTCTTTGTCATATTTCTAGCTGAAATGGATTTAAAAGGAATTACATTCTTGTCTTACTATGATTATTGATAGGTTGCACACTGGAAGCAAGTTGAATAAAAAAAAAATAAAAAAAAACACATGGCAAAAAATTTCATTAAACAATTTGAAAAAATACAACTTATGTACTAAAATATTCAAAACTGAAATAGAATGAAAAACAAAAACTAACAATAGAAAATAAAAACAAATGCTAAATATAAATAAAATCTATAATAGTGTCTAAGTGATACTAAAACTTCACTGGTGTTAACAAAACCTACATTCATTTGTATCATCTGTTTTTGCAGATTAATCTTTTTCATAGCACCCTCTTTAGGATGTAATACTTATATAAGGCCCTTTTGAAGGGCAAGAAGTCTTTAGTCTCAATACAAGGGTTAAAAAGATGCTTCAAACAGCAATCTGTGGACAATTTAGACTGCCCAGACTCACCCCTCTGTTCTGCGCTGGTTCCAGCCAGCAGAGCGTAGAATATGTGATAATTTCGTTCCCCGGGATTTTGACGCACAACGCGATTCTGAGGCAAACACAGACAATTAAAGAGTCCAACAAACAAATGATTAGTGACCCACATAAATCAAACACACACAGAGAGAGAGAAAATCATACAGGCAAAAGTTTCATGAATATGAGGAACTCACCTTTTCTAAAAGGTCTGTGTGTTGAAAATATAAAGTCAAGGCAAATACAGAAACAGGCACCATAACAGTACAAGTAATGAAATAAAGCTTCAGAGATGAACTAACAGTTGACACATCCAGACAAAGCCCAAACAGAGGATACAGTCTGTGATTCTTCCTCCCTGGATGTTTCCATGCTGGCTGAAATGAAGCTGGATGAATTTCCCAAAGCGACTAGAGTTGTTATTATGAACGGTTTTAGCATTTCCAAATGCTTCCATTATTGGACTACAGAGACAGAAAGATAGGTAAATTCATGTATATGAGTGAGCACACTGTGTATATAGATTGTGTTATTTGTTATATGAACAAACCTGCTCTCCACAATTGCCTCCTCTACATGAGATGATGCTCTCTTTGCAGTTGAGAGCACCACACTTTGCTGACTCATTGCAGACAGAAAGCGCAGAATCATCTTCGTGCTCTCAGTTTTACCTGCTCCACTCTCCCCACTGATACACACAGAGATGATTATTAGCTGAAAGGGCTGTAATGAGCTGATGTTGCCAGCAGAGGGCAGTTACATTCTGACTCTTATTCAAGTAGTCTTTCGAGATGCAAGCTTTACAGGCACAATACATGCACACTACCATTCAAAAGTTTGGGGTCAGTAATATTACTTTTATTCAACATAGACACATTCAATTGATAAAAAGTTACATTTAACTGACATAAAAAACTGTGCACTAAATCAGCATATTAGAACAATTTATAAAAGATCACTAAAGACTGGAGTAATGCTGCTGAAAATTCAGCTTTGCATCCCAGTAATAAATGCATGTAATTTTTTTATATATTAGAAAACAGTTCTTTTAAAATGCAATAATAATTCATATTATTACCTTTTTAACTGTGTTTTGATCAAATGAGAGCAGCCATGTTGAGCATAAGAGACCTTTTTGTTAATACATTAAAAATCTTACTTATCCAAAACTTTTGAACAAGCAATGAATTTAAGACACTTTCAGTTTTAGTCAAACTACTGTTATTTATGAGGTGTTTAATATCTATGCATTTAATGAGGTTTGCCAACAATGTAGACACGTTTAAAAACAGTTTAAACTGTGAAGGCATTAAACGAATAGTAAATTTAATTCATAAAATCATTATGCAAGGTCAAAAACTACGCAGTTGGACTGGCCAAAATAAACATTTTAAGGCCAATACAGACATTTAAAATACGTAAAACAAGATACTTTTTTAATGCTACAATCATTTTATATTTATATTCATTTATGTAATATATCTAAAAGTTTTAACAACAGAAAAATATATTTGTGCATTAGAGAACTGTCATAGGACACATGCCATATAATTGAAATGTGAAAGTAACATTAGAAATTATGCTATCAAGCATTTCATCCATGTGCAAAGTTACTTTCAACCTTGTGTTTGTGTTGGACCACTTGCCCTTTTCATAAGGCAAGGCTTGTTTGTGCTCGCTGTGGTTTCATCCTGCAGGTTTGGGAGTTTGTAGGTATTGGATTTCCACTGAAATTCTTTGTTGTGGTTTGCAAAAATGGCAGAAGAAAGCGTTCCTGTATTGTGTGTTGCTACAGCACGAGTTTAAGAAGTACTCTTCAGTTTCTACCTCGATTTCTGCACAGTAAGAAAAAAAGGCTGTCTTCTTTTGGTAGCCCTATCAATGTCCACATGTTTGCTGAGTCTGTACATACTCAGGGCTTTTCTTAGTCTAGGCTTGGCCGCAGCGGTCAGGTATTCTGCCAATTTGTATTCTCTATGTCAGCTCTGACTAAAGTCGATGAGAGATCTGCTGTGCGGAGAACAAACACAGCAGTCTGGCACCTTTAACCTCTGCATGCTTGTGTAATGAGTGCTGTCAGGCAGCCATGAGTTTGAACTCACACCTTAGCGAGAGGTCAGAGGTGAGGGTTAAGGTCAAGGCAGAAAACTTTATAGTCAGACTGTCTGAAAATTACAAGAAAATGAGGCCTGCAGAAACCACTGGCTTGTTAAATGCACAATTACGTACAACGCAGTACAGGAACGTACCTGATGAGCACACACTGGTTGTTGGAGCGCTTCCACAGCGACCTGTAGCACTCATTAGCAATGGCATAGATGTGAGGAGGAATTTCGCCCAGGTGATGTCGACTGTATTGCTCTATGGCTGTGGCATCATATAGATTTGATAGAGTCTGATAAGGGTTTACAGCTGCTAAAATAGAGCCGATGTATGTCTGCAAATAGAGACAGAAGAGAAAAAAAAACTCATTAAGTGAATAACCACATTTTATAAACACCCTCTGCGTGTCTGAGCATGTGCACACGTGCTTTGGCGTCTCCTGACCAATTTTTTTTTAAACCACAGATGCAAATGGATTGGATTGGTTGTTGAGATGTTTTGATTTGAATGCCAAATAAGTGCAAATTGGCATCTAAACGGTCAAATGTTCAGGTGAGTTTAGGACTTGTGACACACTCCTGCATCTCTTTTACCATATTGTATGCACGCTCATAAATGTACAACTGAAGATGAAATTTGAATTTATGACATTACACCAGATGTAAACTACATGCGGCATGTGTAATGGTAAATGTGCATACAAAATATTGCAGTTTTTTTTTTGTTAATTCTAAAGGTGCTTAAAATAATTGATTAAAATTCTGTCATTATCTACCCCACCCTCATTTTGTATCAAAATGTTATTCTCTAGAACATAAAATAAAGTATAAATATAAAAACAATTTTGTCCATACAATATAAATCAATGTGATCTAGTGTCGTTTTTTTGGATCCTATACTGATGTTCATTATATGGACACAAAAACTTTTGAAACATTCAAATTCTATATCTTCCTTTGCTTTGCAGAAGAAAGAAACAATAAACACTGATTAAAGTTTTCATCAAGTTCATTTCAAGTCTCTTTTGAATGCAATGTCTGTCAAAATATACTTTTTCCCACAGAATACATAAAGGATGATCGTTTAAATGAACTTTGCATGTTTCGTTTGTGAGGTTTGTCCAGTCAAATCAGAGATGAGTTTACACACTAGGTTGTATAGTTATATTAATATCGGACTGTAATTCAGTAAGAGATAGATGGAAACAGAAGTACAGTGCAGTAAGAAGTTTTAAAGCAGACATTTAGCTGTCAGTATGTGGTCCTCAGAAGGGGAAAGCCTTCCTATTGAGTCACAGGTGTTATCAGTTTGCTCTGAATGGGCTGGCGGGATTCCCCGCTCTATTCTAGTATGGGAAAAATGTAGTCAATATTGTAAAACACACACACACACACACACACACACAAATAAAAAACCTACCCATTTTAAAACTGAGGAGCACTATTGTCTAGGATAGGATTATCTAGGAGACTGAATATGTGCTTGAAATGGAATACTATTACGCTCCTAACCCTAACTCCTAATGCACATTATATACCGGCTACTGCATAAAAAGAAGAATTTAAAAGTACAAGATAAATGATTTTTTTCATTTATCAATTTCAATGATCAATTTAATTCAGAAAGTGCCATACTTTGCACTTTTAAAGGTACTGTTAAATCCGAAATCCTGGTCAACATTTGGATATATTTTAAAATAGGGAATAAAATATAATGACGATTTTCGTTTCAAGCTGACTTTTCTTTACATTTTGAAAATATCTTGTGGTCAATAATCAGATCAAGTAAACAGCATTGTAGGATACACTCATCATATACAATACATTCTGTACATATTATAAATACTGAATACCTTTATTTCATGCCATTTCGAACATCTAACAAACATGATTTGGAGCGACTGTGAGTTTTCACATTTTTAGCTATAATGTGTGCTAACAATAAATAGTGCTCATAAAAGCTATAAAGATATTATTTTCACTTGGGACCCGGAAACAGTATTTGTTATTGTACGCCTTATCAAGCAGATAGCCATGGACTTCCTGAACAAGGCTTGGACAATGGTTAATTTAGGAAAGCACACTACTCATGCTATTTCAGCCATATAAAGAAACAGCAGGAATAGTAAGAGCAAGCAAGTACTGAATTCAGCCAATCAAAGTGTGACACACTGCCACAGTAAAAACCCCCAGATGCCCCTGCGAGGGTTTAATCTCCATAAGTGCTACCTTAGAAATACAATGAAGGTCTACAGCAGCCATGTCCTTCCCATAAACTCCCCTGGGTGTGTCTGCAAATGTATGTAACAGCACTCTGAGGGGCTTAATTGGGGGTGAACGTCATCTGTATCACTCTGTTGTTGTTGGGTTCAGTCCAGTGGTGCTACCAATATCTTCATAGTTAAGAATTCATAAAGCAGACCAGAGTCACAGTAAGTTAAAAGATGCAGTTTTTAGAAAGCATATTTAATATGCTGTTCCACATGCACAGACAGAAGCAGACATGAGATTGCTGTCTAGAGAGACAGCTGAGAGTGACAGCTATGCATAGGGATGCACAATAAACTCTCACACACATACCCTCTCAATGTTAAGCCGAGTGTGTAGAGTAAGAGTTGAAACATGACCTGACTCAACCGAAGCAGAACTATTTCCTGCTACACACTCGCACTACAGCGAAAGAGAGAGGCTGCAAACAAAATAGAGAGAGCAATACTATGAAAAAGAGGTAAACTTCACATGCAAAAGACATTTTCTGGATCACCAGCCCCCCTGTGTGTGTATGCGTGTTTGATGTGGGAAGCTGGCCTAGTATTTTCAGTCCAAATGTAAGGCAAAAAAAGTCCACAGCTGTTTATAATCAGAGAAGGAGGGAGAGAGAAAGAGAGAAACGTCTTTGTGTTTTAAATGCTGTGGAATCGGATCTCAGCTAGACACACACATTCCACAAGACTACCCCCAAACACACACACACACACACAACCAGACGCTTTTATTTTCCTCACAACTTGTGTTTTTTATAATGGCATTGAGGATTGCTGTTTATTTGTACTGAGTCTAATCACCTCAGGCTTGGTATTAAGTAAATAAACTCTTCTGTGACTTTAAGCATTGATTTTTAATATATACATTTAAGTTGAAGAAGAAACAGACAGACATTATACAGACCACCAAAAACTAACCACACACACCACACACAAATAACACCCTAATTCGTTCTGATTGCTCCCATATGTCACCAATTAGCCTTATCAGTTTAGCAGATCTGTGGCGGCTGTGCTAATTAGCCAATGAATTCATTAGATTCACAAATGTGGAATTACAATTGTGGTTTTATGTGATTTTCAATGATGGAGAAAATGTGTTCAAATGTGATTTGGGTTTCTGGTGATTTCTGGTTTTGGCATCGAAATATAAACCAATAAAACCACACACAAGCTATCAAAACGTGTAACTTGGGTTTTGTTTACAATGTCCATGATAAAGTTCTTCTTTTAAAAAATAACATAATGTAAATACAAACATGGCTGTTTATTTTATAATACGGATAATAAAATACACGTCTGATTTTAAAGCTAGCCCTAACCCTAAAACACACCTTATTGGCATTAGAGATTCACATTAAGGCATAATTTAGTCGTTTTAGCCCATAATGTGTGGGAAAAGGTTTCAGTCATGTCGAAACAGGAGGTGTGCATTTTCTCATGATAAGTGAGTAACTCTGACGTTAGTGTGATAACCATCGCATACCTGCAGACAACACCCACTCTCATAGGTGACTGGTTATTTCACACAGATCAAACGATCCAATCACATGGCATGTGATTATGTGACAGACAGACAGAGAGAAAGTGTGTGTGTGTGTGTTTGTGTGTGTGTGTGTTAGAAAGAGAGAGAGGCGAGCTGCCTCCTGCTCTATCACTTTATAATAATCATTAACATTAATTCCTATTACTTTATCTGTACATGTAGATGCAAGGGTTTTTATTATTATTCTCAGTATTAGTAGTAGTAGGTTGTGTAAAATATAAACATAAAAATACCAGTTAATGACTGTACCTCATTTGCAACATGTCTGACAAATAAAATATCCTTACAAATCAATGACAAGACGTATTAAAGGGATAGTTCACCCAAAAATGAAAATTTCCTCATGATTTACTCAACGGTCCCTTTAACATACAGTGTGTCATAACTTCATCCTGTAAAGTCAGTGTATTGAAAATGTTTGAAATACAAAGGAACAGTTCACTGCAAAATTAAAATTCTGCCATCATTTGCTCTCCCTAAACCCAAATGTTTTTTTTCTTCTTCTGTGGAACATAAAAGACACATTTAGGAAAATCCTGGCCTTGCCACTATTTTGAAAATAATGAAAGTTAATGAGAGCTTGGGCTGTCAAGGGTTACAATGACAAATAAGAGCCATAAAAGTATTATAAAAATAGTCTTGTGTGCTATAAAGTCATATGAAGTCATATGATACAGCTGTGTGGGGAACAGAATGAAAGTCATTTTTCACTGAAAGTCCTGACATCCTCTCTAGCTCTTCTTGGCACATTCATGAGAAAACCAGTAATGTTCGATTTGTGAACAAATCACTCTTTTGAATCAGATGGTTTCAATGAATCGTTGATCTAGCCCTGCACTATTTTATGGTACTTTTATGGAGCATTTGCTTCCTATTTGAAGCATGACTGCCCCAGACCTTATTAAGTTCATTATATTGAAAAGCAACCAGTATATTCCATATTCAGAATGCTTATACATTTTTGATCCACAGAAGAAAAAAAATCAAACAGGTTTGAAATGATGACAATATTTTGGGTGAACTATCCCTTTAAATACAACTACAGAGAAGTGTAAACAGATGTTAACCAGACAGATGTTAAATCCCCTTAGATGCACACACAAACATTCACTATGTATTAATTGGACTTGATGCAGATGCTTGGAAATAAAGACTGAGAGTCAGCAGTAGCATGTTAACTCTGTTCCATGGAGACTGTCTGGAAATCTGGAACTGGACTAACTGCTTTTGGCACAGATCACATCCCGACAGTGCACACACAAACACACAGTTGAACCAGCCCCAAAGGACAACACAGTACACTGTTGTGAGGAAAGGCTCAAGAGGCAGTATAAAGAGAGAGCCAAAGGGAGAGAGACATGCAAGTAAGCAAATATATTATACTTTGACACATTAAAGAGCAGAAAGCCATCCAGCCACCTGCACAGCAACCCTGTGTCCTTGACAACTGCATCTTTCACCACAGCTGAAACATTCACACACTCGTAACACACACTCATTTGTAAAAATGCACTCTTAATGAATAACAAACAATGTTATATTGAGTGTTTGTGGGTGATTTTGCTGTGTGTTTACTCACATATATGCTCTTCTGTGTATAGCGGAGCTGCAGGTTGTGTAGAATGGCCCCGTCGTGTAGGTCCTGTAGGGTTGCCATGTCCTCGACCCCACTGATACTGCTGCTGTGCATTGGGTAAACCCTCTGCCTGCTCACGGCATTCTGTTTGTAAGTGTACACCTGGACAAAACACACATTTGCAACACGTTAACAGTGTGTTGATCTTCCGTTCTCAGTATTTGTTTTCATTTTGTGTAATGATCACAAAAGAAACAAAAAAGAGAACAATATATAAAGAATGTCAAACACATTTTTTAAAGATTATTATAGGTTACCACTCTAAAATCTGATTGGATGACCCACATTTAAATACATTGTAAAATAGCTGAAGTATGCATTTCTTACATTCACTGTATACATTTATAATGGCACATAAACTGAATTCTATATTAATGCACATCAATGCTAGACCTCTGAAACTATACATTTCTGTTATCCCAGGCAACCACTTTAATACACAGCTTTACTAGCTTCATGACTCATTGCATACTCTCTTCAATTCTCTGCTAAAAAAAAGCTTAAACCAGCTTAAAATGGTTTGTTGGTCTCAGCTGGTCACCTAGCCTGTTCAGGCTGGTCTGTTTGCCGGTTTTAGACTCCCTTCAACAGGTCAGACCTAGAAGACCAGCTTGACGACAAGCTAAACCAGCTGAGCACAAGTTTGTTCAGACTGGGAGATTGGTTTTATTTTTTCCAAATTCCGTTTTTTCCATTTTAATTTTTTCTTAGAATCTGTTTTATTAGTTAAATAATCTAACAAAAGAAATCAAAAAGCATGTCTAATTAATTGAAATAAATTTTAAAGCCCTATGTAATACTTTTTATTTTTTCACTCAAATTAAGATTTTTGTTGTTGTTGTGTATTTAATTTTTTTTTTTTTTTTGGTAAAACAATCCTGGTAAATAATTGTCCAGTTAAATATTCCTTAAAAATAATATTTTAATATTAATTTTATTAGAAGTAGTGCAAGTAATTATATTTCTGTCATGGATTCTTCAAGTTAAACCAAACTTTCATTTTGACAGGTTGCTGTCAAGACCTTTAGTTTCTATTTGCATGTGGTATGACAATAACTTTTCTCAAAAGAAATGGTTAAAATGATAATGAAGTTATTCTTAGAGCAGCATGTACTCATATATTGAGGCAGCAGAGGTTAAAACACTACAATTATCATGTGTGTTTTAGTATGTGTGTAGTAAACAAAACATCTGCACCATTCATTCACACAGAGACAGGCAGGATTCAAATTTAAATAGAATTTATGTCATTCTTTGTTATACAGTAAATCCATATTTGTCACTAGATTTCACAATTCCATCTGGGTTTTGCCTTTATTTTATTTCTTTACACCGTACAACTAAAACCAGTGCTTAAAAAACCCTAAAATGCTGAAATTAAACAGAAGGTGTTTATTGTTTTAATTAACTATACAGATCCTGATCTCATATGGAAGGTAACATACGGTCCACTGATTGTGCCGCAGACCAGAAACAGAAGCCAGAGACACAAGCAAGTTGCATGTGTTTGAATACACAAGCGAGAAGATGAGAAACAGACTCAAGAAACACACCTTAAAACACAAACACATCGTGCTCAGTTGAGAAACAGGCTTAACTGAGTTTCTGGTCATTTCTGTGTACCTGGTGCCTGGTTCCATGACAACAAAGCAGCCTGCTGGTCTCTTCCAAACAGAGAAGTGTGTGTTTGTGTAAAATGAGAGCACAACACCTGTTCAGCAGTGCGTTTTGATCAGAGGTGCACAGAGCAGATGTTAAGCCACTGTTTCTGTTTAATGCATACACCGCCACCCCCACTTACCTGGCCATAGTCTGTGTTAAAGACCACCACTCCACCAGAGCACGAGTCCACGGTACTGGGGACATAATGATCCTCCACCCAGAGCCACACTCGACAACCCTGTCAAACACATAAACGCTGGTTAGCAACATACTGAACAATAGTAGAAACTCAAACAACTGTTTGCAAAACCACACATTGGATGTAATTGTGGATTTTGAAATGAAATTATAAACTGCGTTTGAGAACATCCTGTGGTACAGAAAAATCACTAACAATTAGCAGCAACAATAAAATACAAACAACTGTTGTGTTAAAACTATGTGGTATTTGTAATTCTAGCTCTTGACATCTTGGTATTTGTAATTCTAGACTGTATTCTCACATGTGTCTCCTAAAGTTTCAGAATACATCTTATCTCAATAAACTCTCGCACTCTGCTCTTGTTTGGTTAGGTACCAAAGTTTGCAATCAAATTTAAGAGATTTCAACATAAACTCATATTTCTCATCAGTACTTTAAACTTTTTACTCGTCTCACATTTTAGAACAAATGTCTACTTCTCTGAAGGAAGACATAGTTGAAACTTAGATGAAGGTAAGAACTTCAAGTCTCCTAAAAATGAAAGATCAACCTTTGAGCAATACCTTTTTCTGGAAGGCTCTACTCATTAGGTCAAAAAAGGTATAATTACCAATAACTGTACCTCATTAGACCAAATTCCTCCCTCTGTCTCTCATATGCCACACTGCCACACTGCCACACACACACACACACACACACACACACACACACACACACACACACACACACTATAAGTGTACATGCTGATGGAAGAAACACATGGTGATCTGAACAGGCATGACTGGCTGTGAGGCCCCACTGAAGCAGACACAGTTGAACTTTAACCCCATTCCCCACTTACATGCACACACACACACACACACACACACACACACACACACACACACACACACACACACACACACACATACTATCAGCACTGCATCAAACACTGCAGCATTGTGTTCAGTCCATTGCCACACTGCATTATGGATATTGCATTTGTATATACAAGTTCAAATGTACTAAATGTAGAATATTCCACTTATTTTTCCACATGGAAAACATCAGACCGAGACGATAAATCAAATAAAACATGAACACAACAAAGTGATTATGTTTGACCACAGTAAAAACAGCAACTTTTAACATGAATGTTTTAAATTAAGACTGTGGAATTTGAAAAATGACCGAAAGCCTTGTGAATCACGGTATTAGGATTTTTTTTTTTTTTATTCAATTCAATTCATCGATTACCTGTCATTCTCTTCACTTTACTAATGCAGTGGCATAAACTCAACAGTCCTTCATAGCTTAGAAGAACGGAAACACACACACACACACACACACACACACACACACACACAGAGAACTGCTGAATGATCAGACTAAACTGCAACAGAACAGCTGTGCAGCTGGACACACACAGATGAACACTTTCTCCTAACCCAGCATAATATACAGAAACAGCTATAAGTATCTAAACCAATCTTAGATTGATTTCACTAGAAAGGTTGTCAAAACATTACTGTTTGTTTGAGTAACACTGACTAATAGCATGAGTTTGGGTCTATCTTTTTAAATCTTCTTTTTTATGGCCTTCAATTAAAATATTATTTGACATACAGAATTTGGCAAAATGTGGACTTATTTCAATGCAACACTGTAAATAAAATCTTAAACTGATACAATTAATCAACAAATTAAGCAGGTCAATTAGTAGTTAGCCGAAGCTGAAGTGTAAAGATTATTCGAATAAATATAATAAAAATCCACAATTTACTCTGACCTAAAAGGCCACAGTAACCACAGAAAAACTTAGCTTTGGTAAGACAAAGACAAAAGTCTGTAGAGGAAATGGACAATTTAAGTCATTTTCTCTCTGATTACTGTCACATGCACATCTTCATGGTTTCTAACAGCCTAAACACATGCAGACGTCCTGCTAACCTTCCAGGTTAGTAGCTGTAAAAAGCAAATAGACACAAACTAGGAATGACAACAGAAAAATTAAGCAATAAAGAACGGGACATGATTTTATCAATGGGACCATTGTATTACATGTTGTGTTCATATAAAAGGAATCCGACGTTTAAAGATGACTGATTGTTTCTGGTAAGCAGCATGACACTGCTTGCAGTTGCAAAACAGATAATTTCGCATGAAGTGTTTTGCATATTTTCAAACAGTGTTTACTGTCTAAAAAAAATTAACACTGTAGTGGATTGACTCTAGATCCATATACATTTAAAACCTCAAAACTCAGAGTCAGTCCCATCAAGTTAGTGCATCTCTAACCCACATAAACAGGAAGCTGTTTTTCCCCCTAAACCAAGTTTATCTCAGGAATTCTGGGCGTCTAATCCAATTCACCATCTCTGCAGTAATCCAGGATGCACTGTCTGTGATACCGTCCGTTTCCCAACATTGGCTTGTGTTAATGTGTGTTGCTTCTCTCTAAATCACCTTAAGAAATGAATGTTAAGAAACTTTTGAATTGTTCATTGGTTTTTTAGTATGTGTGGATTTACTTGAAGGACAAAAATGCTCCTCTAGAAGTCTGCTAAATCTTACAAAACCTCACTTTGGGGACATCCAGAAATCCATCTGGTGGTTGAGGCATTAAACCTGAGTGAGTGTGTGTGTGTGTGTGTGTGTGTGTGTTTCCTTGACAGAAGCATATTTCGAGTTAAGCAGCTTTCACCATGTCTTGTGTTTATCTGCAAACATTATAAGATTACAACTGCTCAACAAGTTTATGACCGCAACACAAACATGCTGACACATTACGGTTTAAAATACTCAGAATATACTTAAATTATAATTATCTCTCCCTAGTCAAAACTATTTTTTAGATTATCACACTGATTTTTTTAAATGACACAAAAACCTTAATGTGTTTACAAGCACTTTTAATTTCAGCAATAACATTTCATGTAAATGCTTCAGTCCAACTGGAAAATGGCTAATCCAGTTTTTGCAAAGTTAGACCAACAGATCTAAAAATGTTTTAAAAATCCTTAAAATATTTAAATACTCATTATGTTGTTTGACTACACAAAAAATAAAAAAAAGACTGTAGCTTGCAAAGAGAGAAAAGCAGAGAAAGAGTGAGAAAAAAAGAAAGTCTAAGTATGTATATATTCAAAAGCTTGAGATCAGTATTTTTTTATGTTTTAACGTAAGACTGCATTTATTTTAATAAAAAGTAAAAACAGCAATATTTTTTTCTGTAATCGCAAAGCTGAATTTTCAGAAGCAATTACTCTGTGTCACAAAATCCTTTAGAAATATGCTGACTTGCTTCTAAAGAAACATTTATTATTATCAATTTTGGAAACAGTTGTGCTGCTTAACTATTTAGGGCAACTATGTGTATATTTTTCAAGATTCTTTGATGAGTATAAAGTCTTTATGGTCACTTTTGATCAATTTAATGGATCCTTGCTGTAAAAAAGTATTAATTTCTTCCAGAAAATTAAATTTTTGACCCCAAACGTTTTGAATGGAACAGTACATGTCTGTCAGGTTTTCTGGCCTTTATTCACTTCCTGTGCTAAAAAAAGATTGCTCAAGGGAATAACAGATTTAAACAGGTAGCAAGAATCCAACTAAAACATCACAGGCACAAAACTGATGCACAAAGACTCCCAAATCAAACGTCACTGACTCTTTATAATTTTGTTTCATGTTAAGATGAAAGAAAAACCTCACTTTGAAGTTAAAAAGTGCACTGTGTGCATGCATGTCTGAGTGTGTCCTTGTATTGTGTATCTAAACTCTTAAAATAATATCAGAGTTTTGGAGTGTGGTCAGGCTGGGCGGAGTAAAGGATGAAACAGACCAGAGTTACTCTGTAATCTCACTGCTGCTTACAGTGCATGTTCAGAGCTTACCACACACACACACACACACACACACTTCTCCATTGCTCTTTTTCTCTCCCCCTTTCTTTCTCTCATTTGGCTGCAGGAAGTGAGGAATCAGATATCGTTTGGGTCAACAGGAAGGCAGGCCAGTGATGAAGGGCATTCCTGCATACTTCGGACCCAAAGACCCAAACTTTGGTTCTCTCATATGCAAGGCTTGGTGTTCAGACTCAGTCCGGTCTCCTAAACTTATAACCAAACTTATTTTACCAAGCAACCCCTCTCAAAAACCCTCACATATACACTGCATTGCCGCCTGACCTACTTTTCCACAGCACTCTCATTTTCTCTCTCTCTCTCTCTCTGTCCTACAGTGAAAAATGTGTGTTTATACTTCACAACGAGAGTGAACGAGGGAAAGAGCGCTGTATAACCTCACACGGAACAAAGACAAAGACCATCTGCATGTATGTATGTATGTGTGTGTGTGTGTGTACTTTGCGCCAGGTCCTGGTTTAGAAGTCTCATAGATTGCAATTGTTAAGGATCATAAAAGGAAGTCCTCCTTGTTTTCTTCCTCTTTGTTTGGTAATTATAATGCTTTAGTCATTCGGGAACAAACAGACTAATTAAGCATTCAGGTTTTGCGTGTTAATTGACACGATTTAAGAATAAATGAATAGTTTGTATAAAAAGAAAATTCTGTCATCATGTACTCATCCCTCATTCAAACTTGTATGACTATCTCTACCATGGACCACAATAGGAGACTTTTTGGAATATGACCTGGTCAATGCTTTCCACGCACTTACAATAAATGGGGAACTGAATTTTTCTAAATTCAAAATGTCTGACTTTATGTGTCTTGTCGAGAAGATGTGCATCATATTTTAAACCTCAATTATCGAGTTAAACTCAAGATGATCGGGAAAAAACAATTTTATTTTTGTCTATTTCTCATCAAAAGTCTATGGTATGACTTCGGAAGACTTGAACTTTTTGAATCTTGAAAGTTGGGTCCCAGTTCATTCAGGACCTAATTTGAAACCTTTTGTGTTTCAAAGAACAAGACATTAATAGAGCTTGGAAACAGGATGATGAGTAATTGTTTTTTTGGTGAACTATTTCTAACATAAACATGGGATATTCACAAACAGATTTCTCTTTCAGTATTTGTCTTTATCAGCATAAGGGGTTTTTCTGTTCAGAGTTTCTGGTAAAGGACAGGTTTGAATAACTGCGCTGTGTAATCATTAAGCTACTCACAAGATTTAATGTGCGTGCGTGCGTGTGTGTGTAAGAAGAAGGATTACCTGACACCAAGCAGATGAAGAAACCCAAGGGGGTACATGACCGAATGTGTGTGAGGGAATACTGTTCCCACTTTGAGGTCAAGATTTTTAGTTCTCAAGTTAGTTAAAACTTGAAAAAATGTCAGTGAAAACTCTCAGTGAATAAAAAGCTTATACATTTAATTAAAAATACATATATAACTCTAACTATATTATATATCATGTTTTATATTTTAAAAATAAAAATATTAATTAAAACAGATCTGATATTAATTAAAAAAGATAGGTCTGTGGTACTTCCTATGTAAATATGTGTATATGTGAGTCTCATAGCTCCTGTACTCCAGGTGCTAAATAAGCTCCACCCCTTTGTGTGTTTTATTATGGTGTTCAATTTGATTTCAGCAAACCAAAACCTCTGTGTATTTGCTTAAATATTAAAAGCAATTTACTAGGAAAAATGATGACAGAGTTATAATCTAATTCTTAGTGCATGAGACTTCACGGTTGCACCCAAAACATCTCTGATCCTCTATAGGACTTTTGTTTCAGGGAAAAAGAATAACCTGGATTGTTTGTTCTCCCAGAATGACACTCCTCTGCACTAAAGCACAACTCTCAAACAGTACCTGCGACTCTGATTGGCCAGTTCACAGGAAAATAAAGAGCTTTACCTTTGAATAAGCTCCGCCTATATTGACTGCAGGGAGGCAATAGCCACAGCGACGCTGCTGTGCAAACACATCCATACACAAACACACCTAAAACAAAACGGACATGCAGGCCTGCCACCATAACTGCAAACAGAAATGTGTGCATGCATGTGCGTTCATGCTAAGACAAAAACACAAATCCCTGGAGAAAATGTCAGATCTCTATGTGGACTCTCTCTCTGTGAGGTTAGACATGCAGAAGAGTAGTATGTGAAACAGGAATCACCCTGTCTCTCCCTTGTTGAGGTCAGTCATGTAGAAGAGTCGTGTGTGAGACAGGCATTCACGAGCTCAGCTCTTCCCCACATTCTGCACGCATGTTTCAGCTGAATCTGTTTCCGCACACACAGCTATGTCTTTTTAAAGACTGCTCCTTTTGTCCAGAACCGTTTCACAGGCTATATACGCAGCAGCAGGCAGATATTTGACACTATTGTGTAAAGCTGGTGCAGTTAGAGCCCACTGCTTTTTGTGCTTCCCTCTAAAACAATCTAAAAATCTAATATAAATACTGTTTCTGAGCCAGTGCAGGTGAGTATGTTTTATTAAGATTATATATTTTATAAGGGTGACGCCTTCACAGGTGAAAAGTGCAATCCTGAGGACTAATGATCCACCTCAAGCCAACATTAGAAACCTTCACTTGTGACTCATGTGGCGCTGGCTCAAGGGAGCGGCTCGTGCTACCGATCATCACCTCGCACTCATTTCACAATAAAGTCACAAGGGATGAATAATACAATTGTCTCATTTCCATCAACGTCAGTCCTGACAAGCATTACACAAAATCACCTTTTGGCAATACTCAATTTTCAAAATTCAATTGATTTCTATTTAAAATAATTTATGTATACAAAGTATTATTTAAAAAATTACTATATAAAATCTTCAAATGTAATTTTAAAATGAATTTAAAACGTATATTTAAACTTTTTAAAACTCAATGTCTGTTTATTTCTTCATGTAATTCACATCAGTATCATACCATTAAAAAATATATATTATTAGTGTTGGGTAAGTTACTCTAAAAAAGCTACTAATAATTATATCTTCAACAGTGTGTTTAGATTAGTGTACTAATTACTCCCTCTTAAAAGTCAACCAACTGAACAATATATGAATAGACATGAAACAGTTCTCTTTTTTATTATAAAATAAATAATATAAAATAGCACAAATTATTTATGACCTGACCAAAGTATTTAAAGTAAAAAGTTTGCATTAAAAACATAAATGTTAAATGTGTATGTTAAATGTACTACTGTTTTATATAGGATTGTTCTACAGTCCATACAGCATCAGAAATAACTAATTACAGAAAATCTAGAAGTAATCCCTTACTTTAATTTTCAAGGGAAATTAAATTACAGTAATTAATTTGTATAATAAGTAATGTATTACACCCAACACTGTTTATTATTATATTATATTATATAATTATTATCATCTAATAAATACCTTTTTTTATATATATTTTTACTTACTTTTATATACTTTCTAATTCAGCAAGTGTACAGTGCACACTTCTAATAATAGCTATAAGATGCAGAGGAGGAAACAAGAATGAAAGGTAAGGAAATGCCTGTGAGCTCCACTGGGAATGACCTAAACCGTTCAGAACCGGGCCAGTGAGAGAGATGTGAGGGAGGGAGACACACACACACACACACACACACACACACACACACACACACACACACACACACTCACTCACTCAGCGTGCGCTTACAGTCCTGAATATTAAACAAACTACATTGGCATCAAGCAATTGATCGCATAAATATAGCAATACAGAGAAATATTTAAAAAAATATATAGAAATATACAAGCGATTTGGTATTATATATCATATATTTTGTACTCTGGAACAAAATATATATCAACATGGAAATATTATTTTTATACCAAACTTACCTTGGTGAAAAAGTTATCCATTGTCCTTATGATTATGAGTCTCTGGGGTATTCATAGGAGTCAAGAAGCCCAACCATAAGTGCAACACAACAGAGTGAAAAGTGTCATGCAGCCCCACACAGCATCTCACTGATCTCTAGACCACTGAAGCCAGTTTGTTTCTCTCGCAAAGACACGTCTTTGTTTCAGACCGTACAGATGTTGGATTCAAACTATCCTATGTCCCGCGGCCAGTCACAAGAGCAGGAAAAAGTTGAAACTTCCCCGAGCGCAGTGCCACCGGACTCGCGAGGCGCACCGTGAAAGGATATAAAGATGCGGCGCGATGTCACTTTGTATGCCGGTGTGACACGCGCCTCGGGAAACAGCGAGGGCTTCGTCTCCTGCCAAGTTTGCAGTGACTCCGCTGAGTCGGCTCGCGGTCTGTTGACTCCGCCCCCCGCGCGGTTTGAATGGCAAAACTTCCAATAATCCCCAGCTGTAGCGCGCGCTCCTCCTGCTGTTCCCCTGGTGAGGTCGCGCTGTAAGATTATTTGTGTTGATTGTGGTTTAGAATTTATGGTTGATAAACGTACATGTAAAAAATCATTTAATAAACTTCTCAAATAACAATAAAAAATAATGAAAAACAAAATGTAAACAACAACGTACAAACCCGGCTCAACTACTAAAGTAGCCTAATTGAGAACCCACACTAGGTTATTTTACTATGTTCTTCTTATCTATCCATCTATCATCATAAAACTGGTGTCTTTCAGTATTAAACTGCCATCTAGTGTTTATTATATGACTAGCACGTGACTCCCACAGTCATGGGAAATGTGTGCGTGGTTGTAGGATGGAGTATGTTGTTTAAAAAGCTCAAAACTGTGCAGTTTTACAAAGCCTTTGTTATAATGCACAGGAGAAGAAAACAAACATTAGCCTGTAACCCTCCCTGTCCCTGATAAGATTGTTTTCCTAAATTAAGCTGATCTTTAGGCGAACAGACAAACAACACACTACATTTAATAAATTACTTAGGTTTATTTTCCACAGTGGGAGGATCAGGTCTTCAGATAAAATAATTAATCATGAAATATTTTTTTATTTTGATTTGATTATTTCATATCATCAGAGTATAAGAAAGGAAATAAAAAGGATGTATCAGTATTTTTTTATTTTATATAGCATAAGACAATTATTGTTACATATAATTATCTGTCATGCAGTTGATAAATGACACTGCAGTTGACTAATGTGTCTGCTGTGTGCCATTTACATTTTTATGTCCAATTCAATTCAAGTTTATTTGTATAGCGTTTTTTACAATACAAATTGTTACAAAGCAACTTTACAGAAAATTACGTTTCTACAATATTTAGCTTATAAGTGGTGACTGTCAGTTTATGTGCATATGACAGGATTTTTTCAGAAAAATGAACACAAGACATAGTCAGCCAGACGATGAACATTATTAACAGCAATTATTATATGATGCAATCACACTTGTAGCGATATTTATGGATGAATATTTACGAAACTTTACTTTTCTTTACTACATTGCAAAGCAAAGACCTTTTCTCCCCTTTATTTCAGTAAATTATCCTGTTTTTCTCAGTCACTTTGGTACATTTCTCAGATCAGAATTGAAATTCTCAAGACAACCTGTTCAATTCTCACATCATTGTGTCACTTGTGCACATCAAAAAAGCAGTTTCTTTGAACAAGTTGCAAATGCTTTGGTACCTCCATGCAAATGATTATGTACAATTCTCTGTTGTTTCCTACATTATCAGTTGCTAATGTCATGTTCCTCAAAATGTATTATATAGTTTTCTGTGGAATAGTCTTACCCCCCAAAACATCAGGTCTTTAGTTCATCGTATAAGTCATTAAATGCAAAATGGTTAATCTAGTTGTCATAAACTGCCAAGCACACTTTTTTTTTTATTTTTAATTTACACATTATTATTAGACTTTTTGTCAATTTGGCATGAATTGTGCAAGTGAATCTTTACTAATGAAGAGAATGTAGATGATAAACCAATGATAAACCATTTCTCTGAAATAGCTCAAAGGTTCATCTCATGAATCTTCAGTTGGAAAGCTTATACTGTATAGACAAAGGACAACACAAGAGTTACAAATTCTGAAAATTGAATTATTTTCATCTTTGTTCCCATATTTCCTTTTCTATATCACAATGGCATTGTAAAAGTATTTTTTATTTTTTTATTTTTTTGGTCAGACCACTAGTAAAAGTGTAACTGGGAATTCTATCCAGTCTCTTTCAATCAACATCCCACAAACAGTAATGTGTAAATGTATAGTTTTGAAATGGATATATGGCATACATAAGCATATGGCATACTGTTCAATACAGTAGTTTACATCAGAACATCCCTCCACTGTTAAATTGACAACATGACTAAGCAATTTGACTGTCTTATCCGTAAACTATGACACAAGGACTTGTCATTCTGATGGCACTGACATGTTCATTGACACAGATATTTATTTTTGAGAGATGAACTAAGGATTTTGAGCAAGAGACTGGCTTTTGCAGGTCATCCATTGTGTTTTGATATTTGTACGAGTTGTTTTGAGAAATGCACTTACTGTTTTGCAAATCTCAAGAATGATTAGAGAAATGTACCAAAGCGACTGAGAAAAACTGTAATCTTTGTGGCCATATTTCTTTTTCCTTTTCTATTTCACAATGACATTGTAAAGTTTTTTTTTTGGCCAGACCACTAGTAAAAGTGTAACTGGGAATTCAATCCAGTCTCTTTCAATCAATATCCCACATACAGTAATGTGTAAATTTCTACTTTTTAAATGATTATATGGTATACATAAGCATATGGCATACTGTTCAATGCAGTAACTATCATCCAAAATGTTGCTATGGTTTACATCATAACATCCCTAGAGTATACTGTTATATTGACAACATGACTAAGCAATTTGTCTGTCTTATCCACAAGGACTTGTCATTCGATGGCACTGACATGTTCATTGACACAGATATTTATTTTTGAGAGATGAACTAAGGATTTTGAGCAAGAGACTGACTTTTGCAGGTAATCCATGGTGTTTTGCTAAAATGCACTTACTGTTTTGCAAATTGTGAGTTTGATTCGAGACATGTACCAAAGCGACAGAGAAAAACTTTAAAGTGAAGAAATCAATAAACTTTTATTTCTACCGGTCAGTGATGATCCTGAAAACACATCTGTTGCTATAGTAACAAAAGCTATTTCATGCACATCGTGCTCTTATTTCAGTGTAGTTTTTAAGATTGTGGTTATTTCAGCAAAACGTTTCATACAGTGTAACAGCGTTAAGTTAAACTTGTATTGTAGAGATCAGTGATGGGCACGCATTCGCATTTTAACACTTTTTTGTTTGCTCAGTACATGTAATAAATGCACATCCTTGAATAAGCCACGTTGCAAGCGTTTTCATCCCATAAGAAAACCATTGGCCTAAAAGGAAAACGCTTAACGTGGCGTAAAATGTGTTTTAAAAAGACCAAACTCAAATTTTTTGATAAAGCATTCTATTTACAGACAAGCAGCTTATGGGAGGCAAATGCTTAATGCGTAATTAAACATGCTGTGTTCGTATTCTGGGCTCATATCTGCTAGTCTGTGAATATAATGCTTTATTAATTTGTTAACTGAGTTTAATGCATTAAGCTATGTCCTTTCATGTTAAGCTATAGAACGTCTCAGTGGTTCATTTGTGAATTGGACTGGTCCAGATGATACAATAAATCAGACAGTGAGTCAAGTTAACAATAAACAACTGCATTATAATGAAGGATTTGTAAAACTGTACAGTTTATAGCTTTATAAACAACATCGGTTCTACACATAGGCAGTAAAAGGTTCTACAGCAACAACGCACACAATTCCTATCATGTATGTCTATGAAAGACGATCGAACCAATCAGAGTAAATATGGATTGGGGCGACACGTGCAACCCCGCCCCGGGTGCAGCACCCTCCTCGATCTGCAGGCTGCAGCCCGGTGTACTTGCCACAGCTTGCAAAACAATGACAAGTATCAGTTTAGAGAAATCGAAACTAAGCTTTAGCTGTTGGATGTCTATTTATCTGTGATGGCACGTACAATGGCAGGAACTAATATTTCAGTGGCTCAGTTAAGTTGTTCAATCTGTCTAAAGCTACTGACAGATCCAGTGACCCTCACCTGTGGACACAGTTACTGTACGAGCTGTATTACAGGCTGCTGGGATCAGGACGATCAGAAGAGAGTCTACAGCTGCCCTCAGTGCAGACAGACCTTCACTCCAAGACCTGTCTTAGGTAAAAACACCATGCTGGCTGAAGTGGTGGAGAATCTAAGGAAGAGAAAACTAGAAGCAGCTCAACTTGATCACTATTATGCTGAACCTGGAGATGTGGAGTGTGATGTCTGTACTGGGGAGAAAAATAAAGCCATCAAGTCCTGTCTGGTGTGTCTGAACTCTTACTGTCAAAGCCATTTTGAATGTCATGAAGAACTTCACCCAGGAAAACGACATAAAGTCACTGATGTCGCTGGACAACTACAGGAGATGATCTGCACTCAGCATGAAAAGTTGAAGGAAATCTTCTGTCGTACTGATCAGTGCTGTATATGTTATCTTTGTATGTTGGATGAACATAAAAAACACGACACTGTATCAGCTGGAGCAGAGAGGACTAAGAAACAGGTATGAACTCAGTAGCTGTGCTGCATAATATATCTGCATAATAGGATCTCGTGAAGCTTTTGTACTTGAGTCAATTATCTTAAAATTCTAGTTATTTTATCATGTAGCTTTATTTATCTGGTTTATTATTTGTTTTGTTTTTCTGCAGACACAATTGGATGAGATACAAATAAAATTCCAGAAGAGAATCCAGGAGAGAGAGACAGAGCTTGAGGAGCTGAGAGAGTCTATAGAGTCTTACAAGGTGAGTTTTGAGCAGAAGAACATCTGCTGTCTGCTGAAGAAGAGCTGTTTGAGACTCAGTTAGGACTCTCCTCCAGTCAGTCAGTGAGGAGGAGCCAGTGCTGGAGATCCTTCAGTCCCAGTGAAGCCCACTGAAGCCCACTGTGGGGAACAGGCTGTGTGAGGCAGCAGTAAGAGCTGAGTGAATGGACTGATTCTGATGCTTCTCTCTCTGTGTGTCCTAACAGCGCTCAGCACAGACAGCAGTGGAGGACACTGAGAGGATCTTTACTGAGCTGATCCGCTCCATTGAGAGAAGACGCTCTGAGGTGACACAGCTGATCAGAGATCAGGAAAAGTCTGCAGTGAGTCGAGCTGAAGAACAACTGAAGCGACTGGAGCAGGAGATTGAAGACCTGAGGAGGAGAGACGCTGAGCTGGAGCATTTTTCACACACAGAGAACCACATCCATTTCCTCCAGGTAACAGAGATTTGACAAACAGAATAGTAGTCTTCAGAGGGAAGAGCATGTTGTACAGAGACTGTGTTTGTAAGTGTTTCTGTGTCATTAGCTAATGTTTCTTTTGTGTCTTTGTGTCTGGGTAGAGTTTCCAGTCTCTCTCTGTTTCTCCAGGATCAACAGACTCACCCAGCATCACTGTCAGCTCTTGCTTTTCTTTTAATGATGTTGGTAAATCTGTGTCTCATCTAAGAGAAAAACTTGAACATTTCTGCAGAGAGGAGATAGAAAAGATTCATGGTAAAGGTAAAGTACTGATAATTATTTTACTCTTAGAAATAAATCATGAATCAAAGTCTCATGCAGCAAGGCTTTCAATGGCTAGCACAAAGTCTAGTTCTTTCTAGTTCAACGGTAATACGTTTTATGTTTATTGTTCTTTAATCATAACATTGTAACATGAATTGCCGTGAAACTGTTATACAGTTGAATTTTTTTATACCATAAGTCTCATAATTGAAGTGTAAATTCTGCAGATTACAATACATCATTGTCCAATATTGTACTGTCAGCAATTTATAAAAAAGTTTTCATAATTGTAGTAAACCCAGAAAAAAACGCTGTAGTCCAAATAAGCCGTTCATAGTATTCCTTGAAAAGTTTTTTTTTTTAAACGAATCATGTCCCTTTAGAGTGGACTTTGAGATTTGTAACTTTGTAGATCTTTTTTACGCTCAAAACATAAACACTACGCACTAAATAAAATTCAAAAAGTGAAAAACATGATAGGACCTCTTTAAGATGCATGTATTAATACAGAAAATGTGTTGATTTCCATAGCAAAATATATTGATATCAATCCCAACCCTGAATTCAAGACAAGGGATGAGTTTCTACAGTGTAAGTTACTTAACAAACAAGTAAGCACACACAAAACACACTTCTTCACATTCAGATGTTGATCTACAAGATTTGCTACAATGAAAATAGCATCATCTGATATCAATAGTCAGCCTGTTTTCCATTCAATTTGGTGATGTAAGTGATTGTCCTTTTGAATGCTATACATAAAATGTCCCTACAAGTGACTTTGAGCTGTGCTTGTTACATTTAAAGCTAAATTTGTTTTCATTGTTCTAACACAACTGATTTGTATTAATATTTTAAAGTGATATTTCATATTAAGATATCGTGTTTTGTCTCCATCAGATTTCTTCCAGTTCACAGTGGATTCAAACACAGTTCATAAAAACCTCCATCTGTCTAAAGGGAACAGAGTAATTACTTACACTTTCAGAGACCAGCTGTATCCTGATCACTCTGACAGATTTGATACTAAGGAGCAGGCATTGTGTGAAGAGAGTGTGTGTGGACGCTCTTACTGGGAAGTGGAGTGGAGTGGTCGGGTGGAAATGTCAGTGTCATATAAGAGCATCAGCAGGAAGGACAATGAAAAGGACAAAAATGAAGAAGATGATAATAATTATGACACATGTGAATTTGGACGTAATGATCAGTCCTGGAGTTTGTTCTGCTCTGACTCCAGCTGCTCATTCTGGCACAATAACAAAGGGACTAAACTCCCTGCGGTCTCCAGATCTTCTAGAATAGGAGTGTATGTGGATCACGGTGCAGGAACTCTGTCCTTCTACAGCGTCTCTGACACAATGACCCTCATTCACAGAGTACACACCACATTCATTCAGCCTCTCTATCCTGGGTTTATGAATTATTATGACTCAGTTGTGAAACTGTGTGAGATATCAAAATATTAATACATTCTGTAAACTGTGAAAATAATCAATAACAAGCTTTAAACAATAAATCAATACTACAGCTGAAATGTTATTAAAAACAAGTTCAGGACATATTATTGGAGCTGAAATGTTTCATCAGATTGATTTAATAAAGGTTATAATAAATAATAGGGCCTAGAATTATTTGTGTTTACAGACATTGTGAAATAAAATGTTTTCAGACAATTTTGTTGCATTGTTTTTCTTTTACTGAACATAAGGGATGAGGAATGAGAATAAGATTCCAATATTATTAGAGAGGACCTGATGTTTTTTTTTTTTTGTCATGGAAATTCTACCTCTAATGATTTGTCTTATAAGAATATATTCTTACAGAGAAACCATAATTTTATTATGGTGTTTGTACTAAAATTCGGGTAACTAAAGGTAGGCCTATGCATTTTACCTTATTATATTTCTAAGTGTGAGTCCCAAAATGCTAAAAGTTAAAACATGCTAACAAGTTCACTTAATAAAAGCCTGTTAGAAAGATTATACCAATTTGTTAACACATTTAAAACACTAGAATTGTGTAAACACTTAATAGAAATATCATATTTGAGGCATTTTAGCATTGTGTTAACACGTTAGAATCATGCCAGTTAAAAGTCAAAGCATGTTAGTGATGAGCTAGTTACATGCTAAACAAAACAATGGACAGTGAGAGGATCTTTACTGAGCTGATCCACTCCACTGAGAGAAGCTGCTCTGACTAAAACAATATCTGTTAGATTAGTACAATTAAGTTAACCAAATCAGTAGTTGAATATCCTGGTCACTTCATGTTAATCACTCACTGCTAGTTTCCTTTTTGGCATGCAACTTAAAACATGAACTTTGATTAACATTATTAAAACAGGGAAGTAAACACCATTTTTACTCATTGGAATTGAAACTTAAAGGTGATATGTAACATTTATTTTTTCAAGTGAGAATGAGAATCTGCCAAAAACACTGCACCATACAAACCCTAAGCACTACAGAACCTTAAACACTCAACAACTTATTTGTACATATATATCACACTGAGAGAAAAATAAAACCGAGAACACGGAGCAAACGTTTTCCTTTGAATGTAACAACAGAACATGGTGGCGCTGGTTTTGATTCCCAGCGAATGCACGAAATGCTAAAATGTATATTAATGCAATGCAAGTGTGTTTGTGCAAAAGTGTCTGCAAAATGCATAAATGTAAATGTAAAATTCACATTTAAAGGGGCACTCATTCATAAAGGAAGAACAAAAAAGTCTTCAAATAATTGACAATGCTGTGGATGAGCGAAAAGAGAGGATGAGCATTACAATTAACGTACACAACAGATACATGATTTTTTTTTAATATACAAAATATGCCATCTAGTGGTCGTGTTTATTTACTGCAACATTTAAATGATGCGATAAAAAAACCAGGAAATGTTTCGGTTCAGAGAAATCAAAACTTAACTGCTGTCGATCTGTTGCGGAAGTCCCTCTACCTGTGATTGTGTGCAGTAAAATGGCAGATTCCAGTGTTCCTTTGGCTCAGAATCAGTTAAACTGTTCAATCTGTCTAAATCAACTGACTGATCCAGTGGTCATTCCCTGTGGACACAGTTACTGTAGGAGCTGTATTACAGGCTGCTGGGATCAGGATGATCAGAAGAGAGACTACAGCTGCCCTCAGTGCAGACAGACCTTCACTCCAAGACCTGTTTTAGGTGAAAACACCATGCTGATTAAAGTGGAGGATAATCTGAGGAAGAGAAAACTAGAAGCTGCTCAACTTGATCATTGTGAACTTGGAGATGTGGAGTGTGATGTCTGTACTGGGGAGAAAAATAAAGCCATCAAGTCCTGTCTGGTGTGTCTGAACTCTTACTGTCAAAACCATTTTGAACGTCATGAAGAATTTCACCCAGGAAAGCGGCACAAAGTGACGAATGCCACTAGAAGACTGCAGGAGATGATCTGCCCTCAACATGATAAACTGCTGGAGATTTTCTGTCGTACTGACCAGCACTGTATATGCTATTTGTGTATGTTGGATGAACACAAAAACCATGACCATGTATCAGCTGCAGCAGAGAGGACTGAGAAACAGGTATGAATTTAGTAGTTGTGCTGCATAATGTCTCTTCACAAGCAGTGTTGGGGAAAGTTTCTTTTAAAACTAATGCATTACAATATAGAAGAAAGTTCAACACATTTCAGCAATAAATAAGAAGCACAAATGTTTATTAGTAATTTTTGCTTATTAGTATGGTTGAATTGGATCAATGAAGGGCAGCAGCAAGAAAATTGGTTAATAAAATGGGATTAAATACATAAAGGTTATTTGTGTTATTTAAAATTTAATTATTGCTGGGTTGCATCACATTCTGAGTTGCATTTAGCTGTTTTCATTATTTTTTAGGGAAACTGAATTATTTATTATATTTTTTTTGGGAATGAACTGTAGTTCTAGAATAAATGTGAACATGCATTAATTACTGAGATTAATGCATGTTCACACTTGTTCTAGAACTACATCTATTTTCTTGTAAATTAAAAAGTAACGCGTTACTTTACTAGATACTAATTACTGATTATGTAACTCACGTTGCTTGTAATGTACCCCCAACTCATCTACATAATCAAAGACTACTTTGAAAACATTTCATGCTGAGATCTCATGATTCTTTGTTGCATACAGTTTCAAGTATCATATTTGAGATTATTTTGTTTTTTCCTGCAGACACAGTTGGAAGAGATGCAAAGAAAATTCCAGAAGAGAATCCAGGAGAGAGAAACGGAGCTTGAGGAGCTGAGAGAGTCTGTAGAGTCTTACAAGGTGAGTTTTGAGCAGAAGAACAACTGCTGTCTGCTGATGAAGATCTGTTTGAGACTCAGTTAGGACTCTCCTCCAGTCAGTCAGTGAAGATCCAGTGCTGGAGCTCCTTCAGTCCACATGAAGCCCACTGAAGCCCACTGTGGGGAACAGACTGTGTGAGGCAGCAGTAAGAGCTGAGTGAATGGACTGATTCTGATGCTTCTCTCTCTGTGTGTGTCCTAACAGCGCTCTGCACAGACAGCAGTGGAGGACACTGAGAGGATCTTTACTGAGCTGATCCGCTCCATTGAGAGAAGACGCTCTGAGGTGACACAGCTGATCAGAGATCAGGAAAAGACTGCAGTGAGTCGAGCTGAAGAACAACTGAAGCGACTGGAGCAAGAGATTGAAGACCTGAGGAGGAGAGATGCTGAGGTGGACAAGCTTTCACACACAGACCTTCACATCCATTTCCTCCAGGTAACAGAGATCTGACAAACAGGACAGTGGTCTTTAGGAAGAGCAGAGCATGTTTTATCAATGTATCTATATCTCTTGTTTCTATTGTGTCTCGTGTCTGTGTAGAGTTTCCAGTCTCTCTCTGTCCCTCCTGGATCTACAGACTCATTCAACATCACTTACAGTTCTCATTGCACTTTTGATGATGTTGAAAAGTCTGTGTCTCATCTAAGAGAAGAACTGGATCATTTCTGCAGAGAGAAAATACAAAAGATTCATAAAATAGGTAAAGCATTGACCATTAATTTACTTTCAGAAATAAGCAATGCATTACACAATCTAATGAAGCAAGACTTTCACATAAAGTCTGGTTCATTCTGTGCCTTAATCTGACCACAACAATATATGATAAGTGTCCAGCATAAAATATAAAGATCATGACCATAATTATAGACCTGTGAGCAATAAAGTAGAAACGTATTTAGATAATGGCACAGTAGTGTAGTAGTCACAGTGGTAGGGCTCAGTTCTTGGACCACTTCTCTTCTCTGTCTACATGGCATCATTAGGTTCTGTCATTCAGTCTTTAGCATCCCTGTTGTTAGCACACCTGCCTCATGTTGGCTGTCACTGGTCCGAACTCTGCAGTCTGAGGCTAAGACTATGCATCATGTACTGTAGCAATACAAAATGTATTAAAAGGATAGTTTACCCAAAAATGAACATTCTGTCATCTCACCCTCATGTCGTTCCAAACCTGTAAGACCTTGGTTCATCTTCGGAACACAAATTCAAATATTTCTGGTTAAATCCGAGAGCTCTCTGAAACTGCATAGCCAGTAATGCAACTGAAATGATCCCAGGTCCAGAAATGTAGTAAGGACATCCATAAAATAGTCTTTGTGACATCAGTGGTTTACCTGTAATTTTCAAGGCTACGTGAATACTTTTCCTGTGTAAAGAAAACAAAATTAATTACTTTATTCAACAAATATGCCATTATTTAGTGTACCATGATGCACGTAAACAAACTTTCCTCTGCACAACTGACAGAATTTTCATTTTTGGGTGAACTATCCCTTTAAAAATATATATCTTATTATCAAACTAAATATGTTTTAATTCCCATAGCAAAATATATTGAGATTATCCCCATCCCTGAATGCAAGACAAGGGACGAGTTTCTACAGTGTAAGTTACTAAGCAAACAAGCAAGCACGCACTCACAAAACACACTTCTTTACATTCAGATACTGATCTTCAAGATTTGCCATGATGAAAATTTCATCATCTGATATCAGTAGTCAGTCAAAATGTTTTCCAATCTATTTTAAAGGTGCTGTAAGTGATTGTTCTTTTAAATACCACACATGCTGTAAATTGTAACCACAAATGACTGTGAGCTGTGCTTTTTAGCAGATCAAAACACTTCAAACGTGTGTTTTGATGCAGTTTACAGAGAAAGCATGTGGTTAGTGAACAGGAAAAGTTTGCAAGATACCTAACAATGCTCACAGCCACCTCTAAGCCTCACCCGCGCAGATGTACATGCCGTGCACATGTAAAAATCAGTTGAGAAAGCATTTTGATTTAAATCAAGTGAAAAAACTGTAATGATCTGGGAAATAGAAAAAGTTAATAGAAAGAGAATGATGTGCACCAATTCAGTCGCTGTAGAAATCTAATACTTCAATGGTTTCAGATAAAATAGCTCAACACGAGAGCCAATGCAAATGCAAGGACATAAAAAAATAAAATAAAACCTTGTGTATTAAAGAAGAGTGGTGGAAACATCTGATGATGTTTAGATAACTATAAGAAATCAGGTTATATTAAATTATATTAAGGCCTATATTATAAACCTAATAAATAATGTATGAGCATTATCTGCTTAATTTTTTTCATATTATATTATATTATACACTTCTGCTTAAAAGTTTGGCATCAGTAAGATAGCTTTTTTTTTTTTTACTGAGTCTCTTATGCTCTTTCTTATGCTAATTTCTAATTTCTAATATTGGTTTCCTATTTTAATATACTTTAAAATATAATTTATTCTTGTGAAGCAAAGCTGAATTTTCAGCAGTATATATTGTAACACAACATTTCTATTTTGAACGAACACTGTTCTTTTTTATTTTAGAATCCTGGAAAAAGTATCACTGGTCCCAAAAAATATTAAGCAGCACAACTGTTCTCCAACATTGATTATAAATCAGCATATTAAAATGATTTCTGAACAATCATGTGACACGGAAGACAGTCTTTGCTTCACAGGAATAAATTATATTTTAAAGTATATTAAAATAAAAAAAAATTATTTTAAATGAAAATTATATTTCATAATATTATTTAGTGAAATAATATTCAGTATTTTGATCAAATAGATACAGCCTTGATGAGCATAAGAAACATATTTGAAAAATTTTACTGATCCCAAACTTGAATGACAAGTTAATGACAGTGTATTTATATTTATACTGTAAAAAATGTTTTCTCAGGTAACATAAAATGTACATCTTTTGGTTACATTAAGGTACAAAGCAAATATAAATTGCCCATTAAAGTTAAAAGTTAAAAAACAATTTGTACTGGTCTGGATGTTTTTGGAATGTCCACCCTATAGTGAAATGTTTTGCTCAGCCAGAAAAAAAAGATGAGAGGGAACATTGCTCACAGCACCTTTGTTTATGTTTTTATTGAGATTTCCTATTTATATTTCATTAGACTGCATTTTGTTTTTATCAGATTTCTTCAAGTTCACAGTGGATTCAAACACCGTTCATAAAAACCTCCATCTGTCTAAAGGGAACAGCGTAATTATTTACACTGACACAGACCAGCAGTATCCCGATCACCCTGACAGATTTGATACTCTGCAGCAAGTGTTGTGTGAAGAGAGTGTGTGTGGACGCTCTTACTGGGAGGTGGAGTGGAGTGGTGAGGTGGAAATATCAGTGTCGTACAAGAGCATCAGCAGGAAAATGCGGGGCGATGATGATGATTACAACCATGATGGTTATGACAAGTCTGACTTTGGACTTAATGATCAGTCTTGGTGTTTGTTCTGCTCTGACTCCAGCTGCTCATTCTGGCACAATAACAAAGAGACTAAACTCCCTGAGGTCTCCAGATCTTCTAGAATAGGAGTGTATGTGGATCACGGTGCAGGAACTCTGTCCTTCTACAGCGTCTCTGACACAATGACCCTCATTCACAGAGTACAGGCCACATTCACTCAACCTCTCTATCCTGGGTTTGGGGTTTATAGTGTATCAGTTGTGCAACTGGTATCAAAATAGTCGATACACACAGTAGATTGTCAAAATAATAATTCGGTCAACTGCTTTGAAGAATTAGTTCACCCAAAAATGAATATTAGCCCATAAATTACTTACCCTCAAGTCATTCTAGGTGTATATGTAAATATGTATACTTTCTTCTTTCAGACGAATACAGTCGGAGTTATATAATTTTTTTTAATGCCACTCAACGTTTGTTGCAGTTCATCATACCAAAAGAAGTACAAATAAAAAGCACCCATCCTTAATAAAAAGTGTCTCAGACAGCTCCAGGGGGTGAATAAAGTTCTCCAGTAGCGAAGCAATGTGTTTTTGTAAGAAAAAAAACCATATGTAAAAAATAATAATCAATTTAATGTAGCTTGCACTCACTGTTGTACATGGAAGCAGCTCCAGGTGGATGACGTATGGAGGTCGGGTTTGTGCATGCACCGCTCAGAAGTGATGAACATGGAAGCGCAGGGGAGAGATCAAAACAAAACAACGGTGACCAATTAGAAGTACAAAATGAAGATTTGTAAAGAATAATGTTGGAGGATTTCGATATAAGCCAAGAGAAGACTGGTTTTCCTTTGCTAAAGTAAGGAAACATTGCTTCCTTTGCCCCTGTTAACAAACAGTTTTCAGGAGACTTACTGGCGCATGTGCAATGCCAACCTCATACTTCATCCTCCCAGAACTGTTGGTGCAAGCTAGATTAAAGTGATTATTACATTTTGAAAATGGTTATTTTTCTTACAAAAACACATCAATTCACTACAGAAGGTCTTTGTTCACTCCCTGGAGCCGTGTGAGACACTGTTTTTTATGGATGGGTGCTTTTTATTTTACTTCTTTTGGACTGATGCACTTTGACACCCGCTGAGTGGCATTAAACAGCTTGAAAGAGCAAAGACAATTTTTAATATAACTCCGACTAGATTTGTTTGAAAGAAGAAAGTCATATACACCTATGACTTGAAGGTAAGGAATTTATGAGCTAATGTAAATTTTTGAAATTTTAAACTAGAGACCGACCGATACATCGATTTGCCAATAATTTTCCCAATATTTCTGTATTTTTACTATAATCGGATATCGGGTTTGTTATATTGGATTCACCGATAAATGTCGCCATCTTGTGAATGTTTTGAGAATTGCGCGCAGGATCGCCATTGCCATTGAGGGCAGACGAGAAAAAAACAACGGCGTGCACTGGTAAAGCATACTTTCCTTGCTGTAATTAGTACACTTTTTTACTTTTTTAATATAACAGCCGTAATGCAACAAATTAGATATCTTACATAAATTTCTGATATGAAGGTTAGTTCATGCAGCTTGACTCTCAGAAATACGAACTCACGGAGTCACATAGTAATCCATCAAGTCCTGTAAATAATAAGTCATGTCACAAAAATGTAACTTTGCATGAATTAAATAATACAGTTATGAATGAGTGCATGTTGGAAATAAAGCACTGGATTTAATTCTCTCTCAGTTATCTGTAGAAGTCTTGTGAAGTGGCTTCCAAATTGCTGTTCATATTGCTGTTTGGGTTGATGCTCAGGAAATGCTCCAGCATGGCCACAGCATGTAACATTTAATATTTAACAGTAAAACAAAATATAATTAATCAAATATTTTAATAAAATATCTCCTTTTGAAGTAAGCTTTGTTACTCTGCAGATCTTTTTTATACTCAAACAGCAACACTACAGACTAAAGTTGAAAAAGGGAAAAAGCATAATAAGACCCCTTTAAAACACCCTAAATTATAATTTATCATAACCATTATTTTGCTAATAAACATCTTAATACACTTTTAATCATTCGTATAAATACAGAAATAAATCATTTATTATTTATTATCTCCGTGATTGAACACAGTTTAGTTCAGTGTAAATGCAGATACAGGGCTTTGTCAGCAGGTATTTCAGAACTAATGACAAAAACATTGTTAATAATTTTGATATAATATACCAGTTGAGAAATAAAATGTGATGTTTTGTTTGATATATTCCAATATCCACAGAATATTAATTCGTTACTAATTAACATTATCCAGCTAATTATTTTTCACTCTTTAGCTTATTCAATTGTTTATAAACTGACTAAAACTGTACTTTAAAATTATTAAATTCTGCCAAGTTGATGTGACTCATTAGACATGCTACATTTTTTTTTCTTTTTTATTAACAAACAAGTCAATTCAACATCATCATTGTTAATATTAGTGTTGCTTCTGCTGCTTTTTATAAATATGTTTTTATTGTTTCTTTATTTTGTATTCATGGAGGGTGTGATTGTTATAAAAAAAATGGTTTGTTCAGTTCAGTGGTGTTTTAATCATTGTGTCAAAAACAGTAGCAGGAAATAAATATCGGTTCTGCATATCGATTATCAGGCACATAAACATGCAAATAACTGGTATCAGTTATAAAAAAGTCTGTATCAGTTGATATTATTGATAGTATTGATATATGAAATTAATACTTCACTGATGAAAATGATTTTGTGGCAAGTAAATACTACATGAAAACAAATTTAATTTCTATGTACATTAAATAATTTAGTTCAGATAAGAATAAAAAAAAGTAAAAACTATATTAGTACTTAATTTAAGCTTGTAAAAATTACAATTTGAATTTATACTGTAAGTATATTTTACTTGGAATTGTTTATGTTTACGAGAATTCTTCAAGAAAAAAATCTATGTTTTGATCCTGTTATTCCCATCATGCACTGGGTCATGAATTAAAAATGCACTGTTTTCGGGTTGTATTTACAATGTTTTATGGTTGTTTTTGAAGTTAGGTTCAGTAACTTACAATTTTGTGACATGTGGAGTTTATTTTCTACTCAAACAAACAATATCCACTGATTGTACCGTGATTGCACTTGAATAAAGTTAAAGGTGCAATCTGCTGATTGTCCTGCACGTGACCACATAAATCTGTCTCCTTACGATGCACTTAGGGCTTTACGATTACTCCAGAGCACTCGTAGATCTACAATGATTTTCAAGAGCTTCTTAAGTTACGAAGCTTTTGGGAAATGCAGCCCAGAGTGATTAAATACCCTCGTAAAGACCAGCCGTATCCTGATCATCCAGACATATTTGATCACTGGTCACAGGTGTTGTGTGTAGAGAGAGAGAGAGAGAGAGAGAGAGAGAGAGAGAGAGAGAGAGAGAGAGAGAGAGAGAGAGTGAGGACACTGTTACTTGGAAGAGGTTGAGTGGAGTTGTGAGATGGGTATATCAGTGTCATTTACATTAAGAGCATCAGCAGGAAGAGAAGGGGAAAGGAGTGTAGATTTGGACGTAATGATCAGTGGTGTTTTTTTCTCCTCTGACTCCAGGTGCACATTCTGGCACAATAACGAAAGGACTACATTCCTTGTAGTCTCCAGATCTTCTAGAATACGAGTATATGTGGATCATGGTTCAGGGACTTTATCATTCTAGTGTCCCTGACACAATGACCCTCATTCACAGAGTCCAGACCACATTTTCTCAGCCTCTTTTGGGCTAGTTTATATTATACAGATGTTGTTGATTTATATGTTTTTTTGTTCAACTGTGACACTTATATAAATATAGATGGCACCTAAATTCTGCAAACATTGTGAGATATTTTCAAAATATCATTGTCATGTTTATGATTTTGCCTTAACCTGTTTACTCTAAACATTAGCAACACAATTGTAATGGTTAGCATTCAGTTGCAATTATGCACATTATTTGTTATATACCTGACATTGTTTTTAAATATAAATCCACTGCATTTTCTTGACCTCACAAAACTAAGGAATTGAATTGTAAAATATCTGAAGACTGATAGGCTTTATAGGCAAATAAGTTAAGAGTGACTCTACAAGGACCAGCACCACCTCCTATTGTAACACTGTTTGAAGAATTTACCTTCAGGAATCTGGCAGTGAGTTTTGGGAGTTCATTTTTAGTCCTTTTCTGCAAGACAGACTTTTCAGGATAGGAGATGGATTAAAAATGAATTTCCAAATCTTTCTGCAGATTCTTGAAGATAAATTATTCAAGACAGTACAAGAGGATGTGGTGCTGGTCCTTATCTGTGTATAAAGCCAATTAGAATCTTCATGTATTTTACTAAACCTCATCACGTGATTCTGATAAAGTGAGGGTCATTTTTTAGGATTCTTTAACTAACCTAAGTCCCTGAGAACCTGTTACCTGACACATTGGACTTTTGGAGACTCCAGGAAGGTTGCCATTCTGGAAAATGGTGGCACTGGAGACTTAATTCGTTTCTGATGGTTTTACACATTATTCTTCACCTTAATTCTTTTGCAGTTAATGTGTCTTTTCTTCTTCATCTGGGTTTTTTTCCCTGACCCTGCTGATCCAATGAACATTATGTTTCGCAATTTCTGTCTTGCATTAGTTTTGAATTTGTCATGGGCATTTAATAGTTTTTGACTTTTCAGTCTAAGTTAAATAGCTTTTTTTTTTTTTTTTGGCTAATTTGATCTGTAAAAGAAAACCTGCTTAATAATTATGCATATCTGAATATAATGCATTTCACTCACAAGTTATTAAATAAAAAAATAGTATTATTAAGAATGATGAGGTTTGGATTTGGTCAAATGTGCATGGGGAAAAATATGATCAGAATATCATCTTGCATAATTAAAAACGATTTTTTCTATTTTTATAGGCTATTTGATTAATTACAGTGTCTAAGCAAAACAATCATTAATTAAGCACGTTATCTTTTCCATTGCAATCTGCTATTAAGTTTAATTTATAAACAGCATCTTTTTTTATTATTAGAATATATTTTCAGTGTTTTCACACCTCTGTACTCTCCTCATATTGTCTGCGTTTACGCCACATTTTAAACCGATGTCGCCAGAGGGCGCGCAAAGACAAAAATGCGCATATATATATATATATATATATATATATATATATATATATATATATATATATATATATATATATATATATATATATATATATATATATATATATATAAATAATATATTAATCGAGGACTATTCGCGCGAGCATTAACGTGAATGGGTTATATCTCTATATTAGGTATAAGTTAAAAATTAAACATTCTTTACACACTGACTAGAAATACAACTATTTACCAGACAAAAAGGTTCAATTTTCTTTTGATAAGGAGTATAAAGCCGGAAATATATATATTTGCGCGACTTGATCGCGGTGCGGCGCGCTGCCGTGTCTCGTCCTCAGTGGCTCGCAGCGCGTTGCGCGCCCCCGCCCCCCTCCAAACCGAATACGAGAGTGCGCGCGAGAAATGCAGCGCGAGACACACACCGAACAGCCCCGATAAACCCCACCGAATCCACGCGAACGGGAAAAAAGACACTGGGAAAAACAGCAGACGCTTGAGAAAGGAGTGACAGGAAAGTCCACCGCCGACGGTAAGAGTCTTTCACTCATTTAATAGATTAAATAAACACTCTGCTTCAGTTACATGAGGAATAATTTTCTAGTTGGAGCGTCTCTGATAAATAAGGGCAGCTTCCATTTGGAAAGACGGAGCGCACGGTAGTGAAAATCGAAATCAAGTGCACTTTCAGCTCCTCATTCAGCCGGTGAATAGAGCAATAATGTATCTGAGCTTATTTGATTTCTGAGATGCACATAAAGATTTCAATAGATCAGCCACGGAATTTACGCGGATGAACTGTGGAGAGGGGCGTGTTCTGCGCGTGCATGCCGTCGCTTTCGCGCTGTTTATTATTATTTTAATGTGCAAATATGAATGAAAATTGCTTATAAGATGAATTAAGTAGTATTCGAATAAAGCGTAATGGATAAAGCGTGTTTTCTGAGATGCAAATATTTCAAATATTTCATTTTATCATGTTTTGTTTAGGGTAATAGTACTGGTTTTGGTCGTGTATCCCAAGTAAATGCTGCTTTTTACTGTTTACACAGCCGCAGATTTATGTCCACCGTCCTCTTTTATCAGAGCTGGCACACATTTTGCAGCGCTGTCTAACTGGTGCACACGCGTGCGCGCACACGCATCCACCCACACACGCACGCACACATAGCCTACACAGATATTACGGAGCCGAAGCTTATAAATAATATACACACGATAAATCCTTCTAATTTATTAATACTGTATGTACATATATTTGCTTTACCATTTGTGATGCTATACAGTGCCAAAGAGACAGTTTCTTAACTCTGTCACTTAATGTAAAGTGAACAGGGTTTAGTTTTTTTCTCTCCATATCAATGCGACTTTTATGACAGTATTTCTTTTCTTATTATTTAATCTATTTATTAGTTCAAGCTACAGCCGTAATTGCCTGATCCTTTGTCTCTGCAGAGCACATGCGCATTGCGCGTAGGGTGTGGATGGACAACTGATGCTTTTACCTTCTATATCTCTCACATTGTCTACTAATGATCTGTTTTTTTAACGCACAACTGTATTTATAATTTGAATATTATTTTCCGCGGCTGTGTTTATTAATATTCCGTTTGTAGAGGAATCTTTTTTACATTTCACGGCGATGCCGCAGACAATGAACCGAGTGAGGGAGGGGGAAAAAAAATCTAGTGCTCAGAACCCTGCACACTAAAATCACACCGTGCAAAACGTCTCCACCCAAATGTATTTTTTTTTTTCGGCTGGATGAGAGTCGATATTATGGGATGGGACGGAGGTGAGTTTGAGAGAAGGAGCGGGCGCTGTGATGAGCGAGAGGCTTCATAATCCACGCGTTCACACGCAGCAATAAACCGCTGCTTGAATGAGTCACGCGTTTCAACCTGGGAACATCCAACCACACTGAGAACTGAGCGCTGGTTTGGCCTAAAAATGAAGGTGTCCATTTACCAAATTGTTGAATTTTAAATGTTTAAAACACTAGAAATAATTAGGTGCTACCACAATAAAAAATGCATGGTGTAAAAACTAATTCAAACTCATTGGCTATTGATCTTCCATGATCTGGATTGATGGCATACAAAATTGTTATAATGGTTGCTGCACTATGGAAATAGCATCTTTCCCTCTCTATGTGCAAGTTGGAGAGAGAGAGTGAGTGATAGAGATAAATGAATATCTACATCATTTCAGGTCTCATTTATTTGTTCAGTGCATTTGTATAATGCAGAAGAGCCTGAAGGCAACTCATGCAGGAGGCAATCAGCCACCAAAAATAATATCAACCCTGCATGAGTGAGTGCCAACATTTACAGATCTGCACCTTTGGCTCGGAGCGCTCTTGAGTTGCATTAGCAATAATCTTGATTAAATGCGTATTTTAGAATGTGAGATTCTCTGTATACTAGGTCATCCACAGAAAACAAAAAGAGCAGTCAGGTGATGTCAGTGCGAGACGCCCAGCTGGAGTTTTTTGTGTTGCAATAGCAGAGGAGAGCAGGACTCAGGAGGAAGCAGTGAAAGTGAGAAAGACCTTCATTGTCTGTTGGGTAGTCCATGATTGCAGATTTTACAGTCTGAATCAGTGCTCATCATTCTAGTTTCAGCCAAAGAGTTGAGAAAGAATGGATTTTCATTTCTGAGCTTCTTTTTTTTTTTTGCATTGTAGAAGGAGAGGAAACAGTAGAAGGAAACAGGGATGTGATCAGTTAAATAAAAGAAAAAAATAAGGAAAACTTGTTTTTTTTGGTTGTTGTTGTTGGCCCATTCAATATACAACAATAACAATAATAATGTTATTTTTATTGTTGTTATAAATAAATATAATAATTTATTATTTAAATAAAATACATTACATCAATAAATAAATATTACTATTAATAATAATAAATAATACTCTACTGTAAAATAAAAATAAGATGCGAAATACGTAGGAATAAGTACATATTAGTGCAGTTTCCAACAGAAATTAGCACTTCCAAAACGGCATGCTTGGGATTGCATTTTTGTGTCATTCTCTTTTGTTCATACTATTGAGTAGGTTTAAGTGTAGTGCAGATGGTACATTATTTTAAAATGTCACGGAGCATTAGAGTTATAGCGCCACTCAACGAGCATTTCAAGTCATATAAAACATACCATAACGTACGTTGATCTGTTCTAGGGAACAAAACCGAACACTCTTTTAGCACCACCACCACCACTCTGGGATTTCACATCGAAAGTGTTGCTACGTATTTCACTTCTTGCTAAAAAGTTCCCACGAGTATGTTTTCTTCATGAGATCAGGCTTGTTTAGGTGACCCAAACTTTCAGAGAGGAAGTTTGTGTGAAGCAGCATTTACTGTGAACTGAGCCACTCCAGGTCTCTGAATCTTTAGCTGCTCACGAGTAAATAAACACAGTGCCGTGTTTCCCTCTTAAACACAGTAGCCAATTATTGGCCAGCTAGCAAGTTTCACCATATATACTCACCAACACCATTTTTTACTTGTATTTGGTGCTTGGTGTTTATTTTAGACTCTGGCTGAAATGAAGTAAATGTACTTGAAAACACAGCATTTTTCTCTCTCGGATTTGCACAGTTCATACTCCAGGTCAGAAAATACGGAAATATATTTATGTTGTGATATCCTACCTTAAATGTGCCACAAATCATCCAAGGCATTGCTCTAAAATGTAATACTTAATTTGGTGCACCAAGTGCTTTTTCATCTGAAAATTTTTTGATAACTGTGATCACAGTTTTCAGTGTTTGTCAGAAGAAGAGCGGGATAGACATGAAAGCAAGAGAGAGAGAGAGGAAGGAGTCAGTGAGACAGGATGGCACTGACAGAGACAAAGGCAGCTCAGCCAAGCAGAGCTTTGAGTGTGTGTGTGTGTGTGTGTTTGTTTGAGGAAGATCATTGAAAGGGACAGACAGTTCAAGAACATCTGAGACAGTCCTAAATTAGAGATGAATTCAAAATCAGTGTTATTTCTGGACTTGTCACTTACAAAAAATAAAAAAAAGGAAGAATTTCAAAGTCTACGTACCAATTCTGTCAAACCATTTTTAAAGACTTCAGATTAGTGAAGCATTATTTTATTATTTGATATTTTCCTGAGGCAGCCTTAGTTTTGCTGGCAGAACTTGATAAGTTTTAGTGTCAGTCACTAGTCAGGTTCTGTCCCATCATGCTTTGCGGTCTGTGTGCACTGTGTGGAAATTAATTGGTGGCTTTATGTGGTGCAGTACAGAGCCACTGAGCCTGATATTGTTGCACTTTTACATTTTTAAAAAGCACATTTTAAGCTTTCTGAACAATTGTTTGGCTTTTGAAATCATTTATGGCTACGTACACATTGCAGCTAAATTCGGGTGTCATTTCACCTTTTTACAGAAAAGGTTCTGTACACACACAGTTCAGAAATGTAGGGGAGTGACAACTGAATTGACTCCTGAAGAATGCAGGTAGTGACAACTCTACACAGTGTGTACAGAACCCAATGAATGATGTATTTGAATGTGTTTCAGCGTATGTGCAGGGAAAGAAAATACAGGGTTTTGTCTCATTAGGGTTGCCAGATCTTTATAAAAAACAACAACCAATAAGAACAAACCCATAATAAACTTAAATTCAAATGCGTCATTTTGGAAATAAGCCACATACCGAAATATAGTGATCTGCACTTGCCTATCTTATTGACTCCATAAACTGTATATATCTATGAGTCAAGCCCAGAGATGCTTAATAATACATGGACATGGCACCCCTTCAAGAGCACTGTTCAAAGCAGACTTCCAAACATAACACGATGGCTCAGTTGATGGTGGTTTAGTTGAAATCTGTTGGATAAAAATTGACATTTTTTGTAGTGGCAATGCTTTTGCTGGTTGTTTGCTGTTTTTTCACTTGTCTTTTTTTCATACAATACACAGCCATTAGTTGTGAAAGCTTGAGAATTAAAGGAACAGTTCTCCCAAAAATGAAAAAAAATTGTGTGAAAATATTTCTGTGGAATCTTAAAGGAGATTTTGCAAAATGCATTGTATAATACTATATACATACAAAATAACACTGACTATTGAATTGCATTTTATGTATAAAACAGATGCTAAATATCTTTCTATGATTATGTGTTAATTACCTGTGGATAAGCAGCAGCCCAGATTCTGATTCGATTCTGATATTGTGTGTGTCATCATGGAATCTCTCTCTGGGTTGCCATGACAATGACCTGAAGGAAGTGTGAGAATGAGCCAGAATGGCAGCTCTCCTATGGTTCCTACGGCAACAGCCAATCAAAGGCCAGACCCCCACCGACCCCACCTGTCTGTTACAGTCCCTTGGAGAGAGATGCACAGAAAACACAGCATTAGAGCTGGATGAGAGCAATGTGCAGGCTAAATCTGACAATGACCAAAAGACATACTGTACATAAATGACATCAAATAATAATACATGTCATCTGTCAGAGAGTGATGGATGTAGTCTGGTATCACTGTATTTGAACAGCATAGAGCCTTGTGAAAGTACAGACAGGAGTGGGGGCATTTTTAAAAAACACTTGTGTTGTGTTCAGGACATCGACTATATAATCAAGGCTTAATGAACAATGCAGTCAGTTCTCGTTTGGACAGCAAGTTTCCCCACAAGAATGAAAACATTAAACACTGTGTGGATTTGTGTGTGTCCGTTTTTGTCCCTGGTGATATGGGAATTATGTTTAGACTAAGCCTAGATCTCAGATATTTAAAACAGTAATATACATTTTTTTTAACTTAATGAAGTCAGAGATGAAATATTAACCACCATCTACACCACCAGATATATGTCTAGTAAAAATATGTGGGAGTTTATTCAACTAGGAGGATTTTTTATTAAAGATTTCAACTCTTTCATATAAATTCTTGGAAATATTTTGATATATGCCTTTATAATTTATTTATTTTTTTGTCACTCTTTTTGAAACGTGTTCTATGCATAGATTTTATTGTTTCACCGGAAATTTGATCTTAAAATATTAAAATCAATCATAAAATATTATTACAATTTTTAAAACTGAGATGGATTGTGTAGAAATTGTTTATGTCGACTATCCCTTGGCTGTATCATTTCGATCACAACCAACTTTTTTTTCAATAATATAATTAGAATTAGAGGCATCTGTAATGCCTGTATATTGACATTGCTATAGGTGACAAACATTTAGCCTATATGCATGTTCAAATGTGGAAGCTCACATCTCATTTTATCAAGCCTCTGTCAGTAACACGATTTATGGATGTTTGTACTTGAAGGACATGACACAATCAAATCTCCTACTATCCTGAAACACATATAGATACAAGGCTGCAACTCAGGGTGAGGCTTAGGGATTGTGTGTGTGTGTGTTACTATCTCAGACTGGCTCCACTGAGTGTGTTTTTAGGACCCATGACAGCCTTAAATAAACACACACACACTCAAAGTCAAAGTGCATTTTACCATCAGAGAGCAGCTAAACAGTCATCAGAATAATGCAGGGTCTGCACAACACCGAAGAAAGAATCTCAAGGTCTTTGTGTGCCTGAGCATGATTTTGTCTGCCAGTGGTGTTTATGTTCTCTAGTCGTTGTTTTCATTAGAGCAATTTCCATCCTGAGAGATGGCCGTGTGTGTGAAGGATGACGGATCTTACCAGGCCAAAGTTTTCACAGTTCTCAAGACACTGTCCAAATGAGTTAGTAAACTACCTCAGCACTTCCAAATACTCTTGTTGAAAAACTCAGGGATTTTGGAGTAAACCCCTATCTGCTTTGCTCTCTTTCTCTCTCTGTCTGTCCAGTTGAACTCTATTTATCTTAGTTCTGGTTGTGAGACTGTTTTATTGCATCTGAGTTCATTTAAAATCTTCCCTCGCTCTACTGTTTATGTTCCTGAAGTAGATGTTTCTGAGACCAAGTTAAATAGACTACGATACACACAAACACACACACACACACACACACACACACTCAAGGTCCTGATACTTTCATATCATTCAAGAAAATAACCCTAAAATAATAACCTTGTAAAAACAATACAATATGAATAGTCAAGGCACATTCTTGTCATACTAGGTTTATCTTACATTTTCAGACTCAATAATTTGGAAGCTCACCAGTTATTCCAATTACTGGGGGTTTGAGCAGATGTTTATCTGTTGTTTCTTGTAAAGCACTCTGAGCTCGGTAAAAGCGCTATATAAATCAAACTCAACCCAACTGCATCATCATTAACAGCTGCTTTCTTAGGATTTTAAAATGGCAGCACATTTAGTCAAGATACAAATTGTTTTTAGTTTGTTAACTGTCTATCTAGTTTAATGTTGGTAAGATTTTAAGGTCAGTTTGATTCTTATAGTCTCATGCACATTTATTGAATGAATAATAAGCTAAAAAAAAAAATTACATTGTGAAAGTGAAGTGACATACAGCCAAGTATGGTAACCCATACTCAGAATTCGTGCTCTGCATTTAACCCATCCAAAGTGCACACACACACACACACACACACACACAAATTTTATGATGATTTATAGTAACTTTTTATTTCAATGTATTAAAATATCGCCCTTGTTTAATTTGTTCTTCATGGCAAAGATGAATTTTAAATCTTCAGTGTCACAAGAAATCATTTCTAATTTGCAAGAACTTTAATCAAATAAAAAAGTAAATGAATAAATTGTATTATTTACAAAATTACAATTGTAGCTCTTGACATTTACCTATGGCTATAACTTTATTATGACTAATTTATTTTATAGTCTCAAGCATTCAGAAATCATGCAAAAGGAAATTAAGCATTTTTACTATGATAAAACCATGGTTTATTTTTGTAAGGGTTGTGATATGCACGTTTTTTGTTGAATAAATTATAAAGGCTGTGTCATATATAGCAAAAAGGTGGCCAAAAATGAAAGATTAAGTGAATATTTGAATTAAATGTTTGGTCAGTAGCCTAAACAAGGATTTGATCGTCCTGTAAGTGTAACAGCAGCAATTTCATGGCTCCCTTTGCAGGCATTTGTAATAACATGTACATAAATTGTTTATTTTGTATTTGCCTATATTATGTATTTAAACAGTGTTATTATTAACCAATCATTATTGACTCATTGTTTTTTTATATAATGCATTTTAAGTCATTATAAAGACTATTGGTGGCTTAGGTCTGTTTTTATAGCAACAACAATTTTTTTTTACAGTATATTAATACTTTTATGTAAATTATAATTTGAATAAACAAAACCATGGTTAATTTGCAGTTACCATGGCTACAAGAACGATGATTTGTGGTGTTATTGTTAAAACCATGGGTCATTTTCGTAAAGGAACCTGAAAAAAAAAACTTTCACAGGAATGTCCCTGGAAGTGTTAAACGGGCCTCGTTTTTACATTATAGCTGACACCTACATGAACAATTACAGTTGTTTTTATGACTGTAAGTCATTCTCCTCAAATGCTACTGACGTTGGAAAAATGTATACCAATATCGCATGTAACTTTAGAGACGGTCCCTAAATTTGAGACTCTCGAACGTCCAACGTCAAGCCAACTTTATGCCTGTGTTTTTTTTTTTTTTTTACTTTCTTCAGTTTTCTTTTCTATGTGAAGGATTGCTGTTGTCTTTTACCCGGCATAGTAAAAGACATCAGCTTTTGATCAATATAATGTCTCCTTGCTGAATAAAAGTATTAATTACTGACCACAAACGTTTGAGTGGTAGTAAACTAGCAGAATGAGTAAATCTCGTTTTGTAGGATCATTACAGAGCACTATATTCATGAAACTCAGCAATATTTGCCTACTGCAATTGGTGTCACTATTAAATTACATTTTATAGGTGATTTGTGTACATTTTTCTGCTGATAATGGCGGCAATATTAATTTATTAAATGATGGAGAAGAGCTCTTTAACAAGGCACCCAGACATGCAGTGGGGTCAAGTTCATTTTAAAAGAGCCAAATAAACTAAAGCACTTAGATAAAGTATGGCAGATTGTAGTAGTCTGCCTTATCCTCCCCAACCTAGCATTTAGAAGTGGCCTGTAAGATGGGGATTTTTAGCCTGCAAATTGTGTTCATCAACAATTGTGTGGCCAAATTCACACTGTTACCTAATTTGCATAATTTCTTTCTTGAATTATGCACTGAAAAAATGCAAATAAATTGCTTTTAGCAGACACAATTCATCTTTCCCGTTTTGGTTTTAGTTCCATAGTGTGCAGTTAATGGTTCTGTGAAAGTTAATAAGAGTCTAAAACATGTTCACTGATCAGGAAGGAAGAGTGCTCACTGGACACACAAAGTTATGGCCAAGAACAATTTTTGTTTGTTTGTTTTGTTTTGGTGTGGGAAGTTGGGAAATTAAACAAAACTATTATTAGGCTACCTGGAGTGACTCTTTCTGTCAACAATCATCCTGAAACCACGTCTAACATATGGCCTTTAACTCCTGATCTGTGTTGACAAGAAAAATCAATAAAACAAACACAATCACAATAATCATCATATGACTCATCACTGCATATTTACTCTTCACTTCATTTTGCCCCATCAAATGAAAAACAGAAGCTTCTGGTTTCTCTGTCTGCTCAGTGTTCTGGAGTTATTCATTAGCCTGAGCTGCTGTTTACGTAGAGGCCTGAGCCCTGGCCAACAATGTGCTAATGTGTGTGTGTTTTGTTTGAGTACGTCTCTAGGGACAGATCTAAAGTTATTAGAGTGTGTGTTATAAACTTTGACCAGTCACATTCTCTACTCCCACCACTCAAGTCCAGTCCTCACTAAAACATCTCAGAGTTGTGGCTCCACACTGCCTCCTGTTGACCTGGAGATAAAACAACAGTGTCTATATTCAACATGCAAGCACACACATGCACAAATGAGTGCGATTGTGAGAGACAGAAAGATATAAATCATGAGGATATGTATAATTAACTTATCTTCTACCCATTCATGCTTATTTTACCCTATGTTCACATATATTTAGGGTCCATAATATTTAGATTAGCAAGTTTGTTGCATACAAACGTGTGTTCAGCCAGTACACAACACAAGCCAATAAAATGATTCAAATACACATTGAGAACTGGAAAAAAAAAGTTAATATGTAATATATGTAATATGTAATAAGGTAACATGCATGTTTTTGTCCAATTCTAATGTAGTTTATTGTATTTGCATATGAAACTCTATAAGTTTGTGTTTGCTCCCAGAATGCATTTCTGCTGTTACAGCACAGTGATTGGGCCAGATTTTCTGCTCCAGTTCTCAACCCCCCTCCTCTGCCTCGAGTCCAATGTGTGTGTGTGTTGAGTTTTAGAGTTACATAAGCAAATTCAAAGCTGCACACGTTTATATGGCAAAACAGCTATATGTGTGTGTGTGTGTGTGTGTGTGTGTGTGTGTGTGTGTATACAACTAATCTATCAAGTTAGTTTTAAGTTTTGAACAGTAAGTTTTTCTAAGCATCCTATTCATCAAAGTATCCTAAAAAAGGCACCATGCATGGTTTCACTGAAATATTTAACAGCACAGCTGCAAGATTTAAACTTTAAACAGTAGTGTATATACATCAAATATAAATAACTAAGAGTTAATAAATTATCATTTTATCAATATTTTTTTCAATTACATGTGCTCAATGCTGTTTGCACTTCAAATAGTGCAAATTGATGTCTGTGTGATGTATGCCACACATTGTGTGCAAAAATGTTTAAAATATATAAAAGAACAGATATAAACAGTACAATCCAATATGCAATAAAACAAACAAAAGAGTTTCTGGTAAAAAAAAAAAGAAAAAAATACAAAAGAAAAATATTCAAAGGAATTTTCTAAGCATCTAAAGGTTTAATCTTACTGATGCATTGAGCATCAATGTTCAGTCTTCCCTTAAAGGGGGGGTGAAATGCTATTTCATGCATACTGAGTTTTTTACACTGTTAAAGAGTTTGATTCCCATGCTAAACATGGACAAAGTTTCAAAAATTAAGTTGTACGTTTGAAGGAGTATTTTTGTTCCCAAAATACTCCTTCCGGTTTGTCACAAGTTTCGGAAAGTTTTTTTCGAGTATGGCTCTGTGTGACGTTAGATGGAGCGGAATTTCCTTATATGGGTCCTAGGGCACTTCTGCCGGAAGAGCGCGCGCTCCCGTACAGCGAGGCTGAGCACAGACATTTCACTGATCAGAGCGATTCAGTGATCAGAGCGAAAAGTCACAAAAGAAGTGTGTTTTTGGTTGCCAGGGCAAGACAACCCTGCACAGATTACCAAAAAAAAAACAGCATTAAGGGACCAGTGGATGGAGTTTATTTTTACAGAGCATCAACGGAGTTGTGCAAGTGTTTTTGTCAAGGCCCAGTTTGACGACGGATTTGCGTATCGTTTATTTCTTAAGGATGATGCAATCCCAACGAAAAAGGGTCATGATCGTGTGTTGCAACCGCAGGCGGTGAGTAAAACTGCTTCAAATATCTCTGCCTCCTTGTTAGTGTGTCCGCTTCCCATGCCGGAAACCCGGGTTCGGGCCCCGCTCAGAGCGAGTTGTTCCTGCTGCTGCTTTCGTTCAGTTTCAGCCTCGGGATCTGATTCTGATCATTAATAAACGGCTGAATCTGTACTGTAAGACTGTTAGCCATGGTTTGTTTTGGATGTTTTTTTCCTCACGGTAATGTCACAGCTTCCACATGCTCTCAACTCAAAAGCCTACTGGCGCTCGTGATTCTTTAGCTCCGCCCACACGTCACGCCTCCAGCCGGTCGTGTTTTTCCGGAAAAAATCGGTACAGACTATCTTTCTCTTATGAATATAATAAAACTAAAGACTTTTTGGAGTTATGAAGGATGCAGTACTACTCTATAGGTACTCAAGATTAACAGGATATTGAGTGAAAACGAGCATTTCACCCCCCCTTTAAGCTAAACTCTTTTTGCATTGCTCTGTAGTGGAGCAGAAGCCAAAAGTGCAGTTCATCCTTTAATTTTCAATTTGGCAATGAGTCTTTTGAATACTAGGCTACTTGTACACACTGCATAGACAGTTTACAAGCCACACCAGCATCAAATGCATTACCAATCAGCAGGTTTCACACAGTCAGTGAATTTCAAGCCTCCTGTACAGATGAGACAGCTCACAGACGCGCACACACTGCAGTGTATTGTTTAACGCTGAAACAGCGTGCTGCTGTCTGCTTGACTCAGTGGAGACAGGACAGATAGTGTCTATTGTTCTCTTGCACACTGCAAGGAAAGATTTCCATGTTTCCATAGTCATATGTGTGTGAAGCACTCAACTCACATGATTGTGGTTGGCTTTACATGATTACTGTTCTCCTTCTGTCTGGAGAATAACTGTATGTGTGTGTGCAAGTATGTCATTACACAGATGGTTGTTGAGCTCAGGAACGCTAAAGCAGCCAACAGGGACATTGGAGTAAGTGTGAGAGAGAGAGAGAGAGATCCTTATTCGGAATGGGTCACGTGAGCACCCAGTTGCCTTGGTAACTGAGGTTCTGAATTGCAGGTAGTATGGCTCAGAGATGCAGTCCTCTAAAACCCCCTCCATCTATCCAGATAACCATCAGCGCTAGAGTCTGATTTCTGATTAATGATCTAGTTTTGATGCATGATATGATAGAACCTTGACAGGCTGTCTCAGAGATTTGAGTTTAGCCTTTATTAGCTCTCTGTTTCAGGATTGAAGCGCATGTGCTAAAATAAACTCAGAGCAGAACATACAATGTATATTCATCCTATTTTGTTTTGCCGTCTCTCATTATGAAACCTTGCACAGACCTATTTGCAGACGGGTTTTTTTTAGTACCTGTTAAAAGCATGAATTACATTTTACTTCAGTCATTCTGATTATGCAAGACATGTAGTGTTTGACATGCTACACTTCCCAGAGGAGAATTTTTTTGCTCAGTGGTTGCTCTTTGCTCGTGGCTCAGGAATCAATAGAGGAACCTTTTTAAAATCGGTCTTTGATGTTTCTGCTAAAATTCCTGTGGAATTAAAGCCAGAAACACTTTAGATAGCTGTTGACACAGAATAGAAATAATATTACAGTATTTTATAGTAAAGTATAAAGCAAAGTAAAGCCAGATGGTCTGTAGAACTAACAAAATAAAACTTAGATTTCACAGTCCTATATGATTAACATTTTAGGAATATATTTATTATGTAATTTTTTCATAGTATAAATTGGGTCTACATAGAAGAAGTAAATTTAAGGGATGGGAGCTCACTAAAATTGATCATATTTGGGGGTCTGTGGCATCCAAAAGATTGTATTCTATTGGTATGGCATTATATAGTTTACTTTTGAATATTTTACGATAGTCAAGATTATTTGGAAAGAATTAAATGAAAATACATTTTTAATTATAATCTCGTTTTGCAGACTGGTAAATGTATATTGGCAAATCTAAACACAGATTGAGACATTGTCGAGATGTTTGAGTTTTCTAGGATCCATTTCTTAAAAACATTTTATCCCACTGCAGTTTGAGAAATAACAAAAGATCTCCTTTATGATTTTAGAGTTCAAACAAAAAGATGAAACGGACAGTTCAAGAACTCATTCTGGGTCATTTCAGCCAGTGTTGATTGTCCTGTTTCTCTCTTTCACAGGTCAGAGGTAAAATGGGAGGGAAGCTGAGCAAAAAGAAGAAGGGATACAATGTGAACGACGAGAAGGCGAAAGAGAAGGATGCAAAGACGGAGGGAGCGTCGGCGGAGGAGGGCGAAGCTCCGAAGGAAAACAATGAGGATGCCCCTGCTGCCACCGAGACAACCAATGACACCTCGGCGGCCGCTAAAGAAGCCACGCCCACCGCCGATAGCAACTCCACTGCACCCAAGGAGGAGGATAAATCCGCCCCCCCTCCGAAGAAGGAGGAGCCTGCGGCCAACGCTAACGCTCCTAAAGCTTCTGACGCCAAGAGCAGCGAGGCTGCCAAAGCAGAACCCGCCAAGAGTCCAGATGCCCCTCCTGCCAAAGCAGAAGAAAAATCTGCCCCTTCTGCAGCTCCGGCCAATGAGAAAGAAGCTGTGAAAGAGCCCGCTAAAGATCCCACCCCTCCTGTAGCCACAGCGACGGAGAGCAAGCCTGATGCTGAGTCTAAAAAGACTGAGGCTCCACCCGCAAAAGAGTCCGCCCCTGCAGAGCCAATCACCACGGAGGCCAGCCCCGCCCCCAACAAGGAGCAAGCAGTCGCTGTGCAGGATTAACAGAAGGAACAGTGACCGACAAGATTAATGACAAATGAAAAACCAGATCAAATCTAAATAATTAAAACTAGCCCGCCCATTTTAAACTATATCAGTAATTATAATATGAATAAAGATAATAGTAACAATAATGATTTTAACAGGCTGGACTTTGATCATTGTGTTGGTGATGGACATGATCATGGTGAATAAGACTGGCAGTGATATTATCTTTAATATCAAATTGAACTTTGATACAAACCACCAGCCCCCAACTCTCTCTCTTTATCTCTTTTCACCTTTCTTTCTACCTCCATTCAATGAGAGGTGGAATACAAACATGGAATCTATTCATTGCACCCTCTGAATCTCACTTCCCTCCATTTGAGTGTGATGTGATGGCAGCGGGAGGGGTTAATATATATGTGTGTGTGTGTGTGTGTGTTTGTGTGAATGCGTGAGTGACAGTAGTATTAATGGTAGTAGTCCAGCCTCCCTGATACATATTCCATATCTCCTGTTTGCTGCTTTCTAGTTAGTGATTGGCATTGTGTCTTTGCTTATCTCCCGACTTTCCTACTTTCTTTGTTTCTCTCTCTCTGTTTTTCTCACGTATCAGTGGAAACAAAATCAGTGTATAGCACAATGTATCAAACACACATGCACACAGGCACAGTATTGAATGTTAACAGTATTAGTGTATTGTAAAGGAATAGTTCACCCCAAAATTATGATCTAAACCTGTTTGACTTTTTGTCATCTGCAGATTGCAAAAAGAAAGAAGCTGAACGAGCGGCTCATTTCCTTAGACAAAAGTGAATGGGGACTACATCTGTCAAGGTAGATTTTGAGTAAAAAGCTATTTAGATTTCAAAGAAGACTTGGAATATAGTGCACAAGCCGTATAGACTACTTTTTGAAGCTTTTATGGTGCTATTTTGTCCTTTTTGGAGCTTGACAGACTTTGGTCCCAATCCACTTTTACTGTATAGAAAAGAGCAGTGTGCATATTTTTCAAAACGTTTCCTTTTGTGTAACATGTAAGAAAGTAAGTAATACAGGTTTGACGTGAAGAGAAGTCATTTTAATTTTAAGGTGAACTATCCCTTTAATTGGATGTTTGAAGGTTAATTTAAAGTGTGTACATGTTTGGAGAGATCTGGGAGTATGAAGTGAGTGTGTGTATGGAGTTATGCATGGTATGAGCATGCATTTACTGCATGTGTGTGTGTGTGTGTGTGTGTGTGTTAACAGAGTTCTGGTCTTTCTGTACTTTGAAAGCAGCAGATGTCATGATATCAGAAAGACAGAGAGAGAGAGCCTCCAAACTCACCAAACAGGACACACTTCACACACACCGATCTCTCAGTATGCTGACAGAACAATGTGAGCGTTGTGTGTATCTGTATGTGTGAAGCTGTGTGTGTGTTTTGCATGTCAGTGGTTGGCCCTATCGTTGTGTATTTTTGGTTGCTGTGGAGATAATGTTGCTACAGGTGATATTTAATTTGAATTAACACACACGCTCTCTCTCTCTCTCTCTCTTTCTCTCTGTTACTTTCTCTATCATTCCTTTTATTTCCAAAATTCCCTGGTAAAATAAAATGACAGAACTGAGATATATGTACTTGTATACATGGAGCAACATTAATAAAATGAAAGAAACAGACTGAAAATCAGCTAAAATGTCTTGATTTTTTTGTGTTTTCATAAGCTCACAGATTCAGTACTTCTTATTTTCTATATAACACATTTGAATATATTTTAATGTTCATGACAGTTCAAACAAATCAATACTTCAAAGCATGTATTTTGAATAAAAAAAAAAAACTAGTCTAATTTTACCTGCAACGAATCTAAACTGTTATGTAAGCTGTCATTAAACTGCAATACAGGCACAGAAGACACGTTTGAAGTAGGATATAAACCAAAAGCAGTGCATTTACACACTTTATAATGTGGCACAGGGGAAGAAGGAATGTGTTTGCACAGGAGTCACGACAGTGGGAAGAAATGTTAAAGAGAAATGCTAATATTCTTATTCAAGCACTAAATCTGACACTGTACAAACTACTAATAATTTAAATTAATTCACCAAGAATCAAGCCACTTTTCTCAAGCTATTAGGAAGGACTGGATTCTAATATTGTATATAAAATATAAATACATATCATATGTATTGATAATTTAATTTCCCTTGTTTTGTAAATCAGGTTTGAGCTATACTTAATAGATTGCTACACTAATGACAACAGACAGTTGACCTTTTTGCGCTGAAATATCGCACCAAAGACCCAAAGTAACCACAACAACAACTTGAGTGCTAGCAAAATATTGAGCCATTGCAAAAAGCTTGATTGACAGGTGATCTGACCAACCGTAATCCGCCATTTTATCCCACATATCAGACATGAGAGTACATTGAAAAATGGCTTTCCGCTGTTCAAATGAAATACATTCTGATGTTCATTCATGTTCATTTTCTGCTTTAGGTAAATATGAAAAGATGGTTCACGTGCCACTTGAACTGAGGCGCTACAGCGATCTGTCATGACACATTGAAAAGCCACAAAATGCTATTTATTGTTTGAATTATAAAAAAAAAAATATATTTTAAACCTGAAACCACGTTTCATACCAGAAGTAACCAAGACAGTACTTCTGGTATGAAACAAAAGTCTGGGAAAATAACAACAGCTCTCTGAATAACCGGAGAGCTCATCATTATGACATTTTTTTGGTTATCTTTCACGCATGTAGAATCAAAAATATTTTTCTTCATACAATTTTGAGGTGATATTCATGTTTTTATCACAGTTTAATCAATGAATTATCCTGATGGAAACTCATGGCATTTGTTATTAGTTTATACATACGTTTTTATTTCACCACATTATTAGTTTATCCATACTCGTCTAGGATGGTTTTGATTTAAAAAAAAAACTTTTTTTGGGGGTACTTTATAATACAGAAGCTAGATAAACATTTGAGTTTATTTGTTGAAATATTTCAGGTCTTGTCTTCTTTTATCTCCATTTATCTCTCTCTCTCTCTCTCTGTGCCTCTTGTTTCTGGGTTGACTGGGTTCATGTATGACTGCCTTTGGGCCTTAGTAACGGTCGCCAAGCCTCTGATCCCATAGCAACCGGTCACTTGGTTTTGTTCGGCAGAAGGAGAGGAGAGGACACACACACACTTAACACACACATCAAACCAAATGTAACACTCCTACAGTTCTGACGAATGCACTGACTGTGGCCTACACAGTTCTCTATCTGTTCCCTACAGTTTAAAGAATACTGACTAAACCACAGCTCTGTTTCTAAGACCAGATTTAAGTTCCAGTGGGAATCTGGGAGCGATATCCGTGAAAGAAAGCTTATATTCTCATCACTTCCACACATAATGAAACGGGCGCCAACATCAACATTAACACCTGATTGGATATGGCGGTAACCATGGATACCGGTCTTGCCTAGCAACAAGCCTGAATGCATACGTTGTAAACCCCGCCCACCTGACAGAACGCACATATGTGCTTTCTCGCACTCACATACCTGCACATGCTCACAAACAGTCTCACATTTGTCACTATCCACCCACCTCTTGTTTTTTCTTCCTGTTTACACCCCCATGCTCCCCCCAGCCCGAATCAGTAGGGTCCCTGGGGGGAAAATTGCCACCTGTCATTGGCTGACTGCATCTCCATGGTGACGCAGCTGCAGCTGTGCTCCAGCAAGCAGCAGAGAAACACAGTGTGTGTAAATCTCATCCCAGCCCATAATGGTGTCAGATAAATTGAGATGAGAGTTCACTCCAGTCACCTGTGCAGGTGTGTTTAGTTATGCTAAAAATAGACCTCAGGATATATTAGGCCCGCTCTACATCATGTCAGCTCAATTCTAGTTTCAGGCTCAAGCTAAAAGCTCCTGAGGGCTGCATCCTAAAGAAAATATGTTTCTGTTTGTTTGGCGGTTGCCCTTTCATTACTCAGTAGACTTAAAGAGTTAAAGGAAAATTACAGGTTAACCCCCTGGTGCTACTCATGAGCCAGTCAAAAATTACTTCCTTCTTTCCAATTGAAATAAATGTACTATATTTTAGTTAGATTAATTAGTTTTTTTTTAAGGTATTTTACTAAATTACATTTATAGCATAGTTATGACACATATATTACCTGTTTAGCATAGACTTGAAAATGAAATTTCTAAGTGAAACTGTCATAAATATTGAATGCTTTAGAGCACAGACTTAGGATCATTTTTTAAGACACCAAAAATAATTTATTATGAAAAGAAAATAATATGAAAATAATTACACAATGTTCTTGTTGTGAAAAATGCACAAAAATATATTTTTTTTACATTTTAAATGAAATACTGTACATATTTTCAAAAACCTGTTATTTTTAAACTGCATCAAATTCAAAGCTGTATATCTAAAGTTGCATTACAAATTTGAGGTTGATATCTAAAAAATATAGTTCAGTGAGATTTAGTTTAGGAGCAGTTCCAAACGTTTCCAGATAATATTGCTTTCAGTTCATTTCCAGCGTGGTCATTTTGACAAAGTGTGGCAAAAAAAAAAAAAAAAAAACATACAATCAACACGAATCACTTGCTAAAACAATAAATAAATGAATAAATAAACACTTTCAACTTTTCTAAAGTTAAAACAAATTTAACAACTAAGCTATTTTTGACCTTGCAAGTTTACATTTTAACATTTCAGATAACACACAAATCACAAAAGCAACACACTGTAGTTCATCCCAAAATTAAAATACTGAAATAATTTACTCACATATTGTTTTAAACCTGTACAAATTATTATTAAAATTTAAATTTTTTCAATGAAACACAGATAATCGCAAAAATGCTGGTAGGTTACCACTGACTTCCATTGTATGTGTGTGTGTGTGTGTGTGTGGGGGGGGCTACAATTACAAAAAAAAATATTTTATAGAGGCCTGCTTTTAGAGTATTTTAATATTTTCTCACATTAAAGAATTTGTGACCGTTTGACAGCTGTGAAGCTAAAATTGTCCAAAACTTTTCTGCTTTTCTTAAAGCTGGATGGCTGTTAAATTTAATGACATTTCTTAAAGGTTTATCCCAAAATAAACAAATCAGAGATGACAGTTTGACATATCAGTGCCTAAAGTACTGCCTGATGTATACCTAATATAGGAGATGGCAGAAGATGGAAGTTGCCTCGTGTGATCAGATGAGGCAGGTCAAGTTCACACATTCGTAGGTTGCTATGGCCAGGGGTGTAGAAATGATTTCTAAAAATGTTGGGAACACACAGATCTTTGGGCACAAAATCCTATCTTGCTTTTTATGCACAAGTGTTTCAGGAATTAACAAGCACCAAAAAAGGACAAAATCACCACAAAGCACAATAGTAAATACAAAATAGTAAAAATAAAATTATTTCATGTGCATTGTATTTTAAATCATCCAAAGCCATACATTAGCTTTGTGTGATAATATTAAGGTTAAAAAAATCCAAAGCTTCAATGGATTTGGAATCTCTAGTATTATAAAAGAAAAATAAGAAATATATATATATTATTATTAACAATAGTTTATTTTATTATAATTATTTATTATTTAAATTAATATTATTTATCCATATTTTTATCTGTAGATTTTTCCTATTTGTTGTTTGAAAATTAGAAAATATGTCTCATAGCTCTCAAATATAATTTAAGCATTCAAATAGTCAAACTTCACACTTTTTGTTTCTGTCCTGTGTTTAAATATTTACTGTTATATCAAAAAGTTTAAGAAGGACATATTTAAAGGTTTGTCCATTTTTTTGGCCAATAACCATTGGTAATATCATAGTCATAATTTGCTTGCAGAGGACCTTAAAATATAATGATCATCTCCTGAAAAAACAGCAGGGCCTTTATGATGTACACCTCACCTACATTAAACATGTCCTGTCTTCAGCCCATTCTAACTGAGGAGTATTTAAAAATTCATAAGCTTTCATGAATAATGCAGTACCTGAGTGGTGATCCAGGCTGCTGAGAGGCTGATGGGTGCTCGGCTCCTCCCTCCTCCTATCACAGGAAACATGACAATTGATTCTGTATTTGTGATTTAGAATGTCATATAGAATGATCGATATGGACTGCCATCTGCTGGAATTCACACACACATTCACAACAGCTGCACACTGGCGGGGGAGGGGCTCGCACTTCTGTTGCCAAGCAACAACAGATACACCATTCTCAGGATTGTGACTGTATAGGGGAAATGAGAGAGAGAGTTAAAAAATAAATCAGTACTTCTGTGTAAAACTGTCTTCAAAATAGTTTTATTCATGCTGTAAGTTTCAGGTAAACAAGTGAATGGTGTTGTGACCAGACTGTGTATGTATATAATGTGAAGAAAATATTGTTTTAACCAATTTCTACACAGAAATTGGCTTTCAAAAATAAACCTTCCCTCAGAAATATTCACTGAAAGACTAATAAAACTGTGACAACTAGCTCCAGTCACATCCCTTAGGCTATACATTTAAAATTTTCTTATAAATATTAACTTAAGGAATAGTTCACCCAAAAATTAACATTATGTCATTAATAACTCATCCTTGTGTCATTCTAAATCTGAAAAATGGATTAGACCCGGTGGCCGACTGTCTTTAAATGGTTTAGCACCTGCTTACCTCTCGGACCTGTTGATAGTCCACCAACCTGCAAGAGTTCTCAGGTCTGCCAACTTAAGGCTCTTAGTGGTTCCTAGACTCAAGTATAGGGGGATCGAGCATTCGGCATAGTTGCTCAGAGACTTCCTACAGAAATCAGAACTGCCCCTACAATATCCATTTTTAAATCCAGGTTAAAAACATTTTTATATGATCTGTCTTATTCATGATTTGCATACGCTCTGCCCTGTGTCTTGCGGTTTTATTTGTGACCTTGTCTTTGTTTTTAATTCTGTTTGTGGTTACTTACTTTGTGCAGCACATTGATCAACAATAGTTGTGTTTAATTGTGTTTTATAAATTAACTGAAATTTAAAATTGAAATTGAAAGACCCTGTTAATTTCCAGACAAATAAGGATATTTTTCTGACCCTGCAGAGAGAGCAAGGGTATACCACATTCAAAGCTCAGAGAGGTGCCATAAACATCAGCAAGTTGTCCATGTGACATCATTGGTTCAATCGCTATGAGAATATTTTTGTGTGCAAAGAAAAAAAAAAAAAAATTTATTCTACAATGCTTCGTTTAACAATGTTACTCTCCATAATAGCGCTACTGTGAAACCGAGCAGAAGAATAAAAATTATTCCCGTAGCTTTGTTAAACTACGGTTGAACCACTAATGTCAGATGGATAATATGTTTTAATAATATCCTTATTACGTGTTTGTTACGAATTTCATAAAAAATACATATCTTAATTTTTGTTCCAAAGATGAATGAAGGACTTATGGGTTTGGAACAACATGAGGGTGAGTAATTAACAACAGAATTTTCATTTTTAGGAGAACTATCCCTTTTAAATATTGCTATATATATATATATATATATATATATATATATATATATATATATATATATATATATATATATATATATATATATATATATATATATATATATATATATATATATATATATATTGACGGACATGTTGTGTGTGAACTAACCGTGTGTGAGCATCCAGTGCTGAGGAAAAATCTGCAAACTGTTCACAGATGGCTTGTCAAGTAACAAACACATCATCATTACACACACACATGCGCGCACACACACAGACACACACACACACACACACACACACACCCTACAGTGCCACAGCTGAGGTCACATTTGTGCCAGTTTTCAGGCATTTTAACTCTTTGATCTTTGGACGATCATTTGAACCCCCATCTATTTCTCTCTCTATTTTCCCATTCTCACATATAGCCTACACTGTATCACACTCAACATCAAAGATTTACACTGTTCACCATGGCAACTGCCTCCATTCAATTTTATCCCTCAGTTAATGAATAAAACAGCACGAGAATCATAAGATCCCTGATTGGCTGTCAACAGGGAGACAGGAGTGATGTGATTCTTAGCCCCGCCCACCCGTCAGAAATACAGTCGGAAGATGCGTATCCGACTGACAATAGGAGATCTGTTTCCATGGAGACAACACCTACGAGTGGGAAGAAGTAAAACGAGATAAAAACATTTCAGTTGAAACATTACATCGATTCAGTAAATTATAAAACAAATACTAATTTACTATGTAAATAAAAAAAAATATTTACTACTATTAACAGTGATTTCTATTAAGAGAGAGTACTAACTACATGCAGACAAATTGACTCTTTGTATTTCTTCAGTCATTTGATCAGTGATGAAGGCACAACTACTACTGAGTCAACATCGCCGTCTACAGGACAGACCTGAACTGCCACCTTCATGTGTCTTTAGTATATGTATAAAATATAGATGTTATATGTGACCACAAAACCAAACTTAAGTAGCACGGGCATTTTTGTAGCAATGGCCAAAAAACATTGTATGGGTCAAAATAATAAAAATAAATTTAAAGCCAAAAAAAATTAGGATATTAAGTAAAGATCATGTTTCATGAAGATATTTAGTAAATTTCCCACCGTTAATATATAAAAACTAAATTTTTGATCAGTAATATGCATTGCTAAGAACTTAATTTGGACAACTTTAAAGGCAATTTTCTCAGTATTTAGAATATTATTATTATTATTATTATTAGTTTTTTTTTTCACCCTCAGATTTCAGATAGTTGCATTTCAGCCAAATATTGTACAGTCCATACAAACTATAGATCTGTGGAAAGCTTATTTATACATTTTTCAGATGATGTTTTAATCTCAATAAATAATTGATTTATATATATATATATATATATATATATATATATATATATATATATATATATATAACTTTATTTAATTAACCTAAGGCTACAGTATGTGGGCCAGGAGCCCAACCTCATTTAGAGAAGCAGTTACAAAATCTGCCAGCTTTGAAACATCAAATACCTTCATTGGAAAATCCTTGACAATCTTTGTCATTCTCAATTGTTCGTACGGAGGCATGAGAATATTCTTTCAATGCAATGTCATGCTTTATCTGTAAAAGAATTTTGTCTCTGTAATAATGTATATAATCCAGGTGTTTTGCTTTAGTGTATTCAAACATCTAAACAAAAGGCAAAACATTAAAAGTGCAGACTGAGAAAGAAATTTGTTATAAACAAACCTTAATTCGACATCAGTTACCATAAGCAAAATTGCAACACTCCTAATAAAGTCAAAACAGTAATATTGCAATCTAAAATATATTTATGAAATATTCATCACATCAGGTTCCCTTCAGACTGCTTCAAACTGCGTCCTCTAGAGGTCACTATGGGGAACACCTTCAGCCTGACTGGTGTCCGAAGCATACATCTAAACACAACAATGGCCCTGTCCCAAATGGAACACTTCATGTGAACTTGCGCTTATGGACTTACAATGGCCGCCGCGTGCGCATGTGCATTAAGTCCACGAAACCGTAGGTTGCCTAATTTTTCATTTTGGTATTCAGAAAGGTGCATGTGAGGGCTCCCTTTGCGGCTGTTATGGTACATTCACATGGGGCATCGGCGCTTGATTGAGGGCATATCGGAAGCTTGGTTGACGATCTGACTGGTTGGCGGCTGCATTGTCACTTGAAAAGTTTTCAACTTCTGCCGTGAGGAAATGACCTAATGTGGTGCGACTGACCCACAATTCATTTTGCCAAAGTCACTCCATTCAAAGAAAAAGAGAGGCGTTGACACCGACTCCCATTCACACTGGCGTTATTCACCCTCAATCAGCACTTCTGCCCAGTCTGGACTGGGGCGAGCTCCGCAGTAGATTCTACCCAACAGTCAAAGCGGCATTACGTCACAAAAGTGAGGACTCAGGCGAAGAGTGCGAGGGTTTAGGGTGACATTGGGACAGGGTCAATAACATTGGCCAGCGACAGCTTGTGATGTCATCACCCAAAGTGACGTTATTATTCTTTACCATTGTGAGCACAAGTAAGGCGTTTAAGAAGTGGATCTGTGTCCACACACTGTGTCTGTGATGACACACACTATATTTGTGTCTTTTGTTTGGGCAAAAGCATGCACATGATGGCCTCGAAGAGAAAGTTTGCATGCACTGTGTGCTTTTTTCCATGAAAAAACTCCTGATGAGTTGAAAAAGGGTCTTTCCCTATCCTGGTCATCAGTCATTGACAAGAGTGAACTGCTGGACGACGATGCTATCTCTCTAACATTGTCTGATCCAGCAACTTGTGCTCTGCTGGCTCCAAGCCAGGAGGAGCAGGAGATGTCAGATGAGGATGAAGAAATTGAGATGGAGTCTGCCAAGTCCTCCTGCTTTGTGTATTCAATACTAGCCTTTTTTTTCCTGCAGCGCTACTCTGATCTGTTCTGTTTTCTGATTTTTTTGGGTTTGACCACCTGCTAAGTCAGGACCTTTTGCTGTTGACCGATTATAATGATGGTTTCAGTCATTGGTACTGATCCAGGCTGGTGATAGCCCTTATCTTTGGCTTGGACATGCAGCCCGGGCTTCTGCAGAAGCCTCCAAGCATCAGGTCCCAAGTATAATGCTGCAACTTTCTCGAAGGTTAGTACTCCTCTGAGTACATGCCTCGTGACATGCTACCCATCCTCTGGCCAGGGTGTGCTACTCACCTCTCACCTTGAGGGGTCTCCTGAGATTTGAGTCTTTCCTTAACCATCATGCACATCATGCACTTAACCATCATTTCCATTGTAGACATTTCTATCCATCACAATGTCAGCAGCATAAACATTTGAAGTTATTTAGATACCTCTATAATAACTGTGATTTTTTGCAGCTTAATAATTAACTGATGAACAATATATATGATTATTTTGCCATCAACAATATAAAAAAAGCTGCAGATGGGACCATTTTGGTTTTAAGTGTTGAATAAAATCTGGGTTTTGGGATGTTAATAATTCTGAGAAGAATTTCAGTGTTACAATATTTCCAACATAACATGAGGCACCGTCATGAATGTAAACAATCAAACATACGGACATTTATTTAAAGGAAACCCATACCTTTATAAAAAAATTAAACCCCTTTATTGTTTCTCAAATACAAAAGAAATACAAAAAGAAACACAGACAGCAAGAGAGACACTCAGTCAGTGGCAGCAGTCTGAAGTACAGCTCAGTCTTTTGGTTAAGTACATAGTCTGTTTTCCTTGTCTTCTAGGCCAGCTCGCTCTTGTCCGTGACCTCGGCGTGGCTGGTGTCAGGACCGCCTGGTGCCAGCAGAGTTCTGCGGTTGTAGTGGCCCTTCATGATGCCTGAGTTGTTGTTTTCATTGAGGATTTGTTTCTGTTTCTGCCGGTTGAGGGACTGGACCAGGCCGAGCACCACGGCGGCGAGCGAGTACTGGCCCGTGAGCTTCCTCGGCTGCAGGATGAGCGGGTTGGGCTGCACGCGGCCCACAAGGAAGTGCGTACGAATCTTGCCTTCTTGTTCGCTGATGCCCTTCACATAGATCTCGCCTCGGTACTCGAAGGCAAAGCCGCGCTCATTCAGGATGGCGTAGGTCTCCTCTGGGAGCTGGATCTTCCCGCTGACACCCGTGCTGTCCATGCGACTTGCCAGATTAACCGTCTTCCCCCAAATATCATACTGCGGCTTCTTAGCGCCGATCACTCCAGCGACCACAGAGCCGTGAGCCATACCTGAGGAGAGAGAGATCAGCATCAGCATTTCTCACTGTTTAAAAGACTAAATACATGTTTTTACATTGTACTTATTAAAAAATCCCTTACATCTTACCCATACCACCTCAATAGCAGTGTTTTGCAATACAATAAGTACTTAGTAGTTAATTCAACCTAATATAAAGTGGGACTATAAATCCTTAATTTTCATCAGAAAACACTGATTTTGGTCATAATAAATAAATCGTTCAAGACCTGAGGTTGTCAAGTTACTGTGTGGGGCTTCTTTAGAATTTATATTTTTAAATAACTAATTTGTTAGACTGTTTTATGCCATGACAGCCAATTTTTGGGTTACGAACTGAGTAGAGTCAGCAAAAAAAAAGGTATATAAATTATTAAACATATTAGAAGGCGATAAGGGCTAGACAAACAGGATAAATAATTTATATTTCTATTTTAATTCATTTTAAAATATAATTTATTTGTTTAATGCAAAGCTGAAATTTCAGCAGCCATTAATCTAGTCTTCAGTTTTGCTGGATCCTTCAGAAATCATTCTAATATGCTGATTTGGTTCTTGGCCAAAAATATATATTTATTTATAATTTTTACTGTTACTTTTATCTAATTTAATGCTTAATAAAAGTATTAATTTCTTAGAAAATAAAACCTTACTGACCTCTTACTCATACTTCGGAATGGCAGTTTATTTTGTTTAGATGCCCCTGAGATAAAAATAATACTAATAATTGTTATCATGATTTTAAAAGAAATCACATGGTGAAGAACTCCATTACCCATGATCCTGAAAGGACACTGACCAGTCAGAGAAGAAACCATGGAAACAGGAATAGTGACTGCCCACTCACACAAAGCATTGCAAACCACATAATCAGCTATCCTTACATAATCAAGTAACCTCAAATATCTTCTGCAATAATATTTCCGAAGTAAAATTTCTGTTTAAATATATATAAATATTTTTTTTTGTCTTCAAATCAAATTGTAATATTGTGAATCATCTCAGAGCTGAGCATGATTTATGGTTTTGAATCTTTTATAAAACTGTTCTGAAATGCCTGTGGAGAAAACACACTTCTGAAATCGAGGCTGATCTAAAAGTGACCAGTCACTGTTGCGCTCCATTCTCACTTCCAGAGGTTCTTCTGAATTATCTGTTTGAATCTTTTGACTCTTACCGATTCGGAGCTGGAAGTTGTTAAACGAATGTTTGTTGATCTCCTGAATGCTTTCATTCAGAGCAATGGCGAAATCAGCCAGCGCGCACAGATGCCCCCATTTATCCTCACATTGCTATGGTAACACACACATATAGAAAGATTAGTGCACAAACTAAACTAGATACTACAGGCTTATAAGACATCCAGTAATATCTGCTTTATTATGCATTAGTGTGTAGGTTTCTGTAGGAGTGTGTGTGTGTTTTCATACTTGTTTCTCAGGAGATAGTCCTGACACGGCCATGTATGTGCTGCCGATGGTCTTTATCTTCTCAATGTCCTGAAATCGCTCTTCCCCCAGCAGCTGTAGAGAGACAATCTTTCAGATATGACAGTCTACATATGTAGCATTAATCATTCAACAGCAGCTTCTGAGCAGGTGTGATGGATTTGTGTGTCTTAGAGAGAATCATTCACATTAAGGGATAGTTCCTCCTAAACTGAAAGTTCATTTCATGACAAACCTGTATGCTGTAATTTTGGTCACTGAATGTGTTTGGATCAACATGGGGGATTATTGGTGAACTATGCCTTTAAACAAGAGCATGTTTGTGCCACTAGAATTCTGACCTCATCAAAATCAGCGATGATCTCATTGAGCAGCCGCAAACACTCCACACCCTGATTATTCATTTCAGTCTGCGAGTAAAAGTCAGCAAAGCCCGGAATGGAGGCGAACATCACTCCCACCGTGTCATATGACTGCGAGTAGAGCTCCTACAGAAGGAGATCACACGTTAGAAACCTCCTCGCTGCAATAAGGTCAACTTCAAAGTGTTGTTCCATTTGACACAACTGGCAGATGTGAGTACATATAGAAAAGTGGGTTCAATGAACTTCAGAACAATATAACAGTGCACATCGTTTATACAGCATGGGGTGACTTTTTACAAATCTCCACTAGAGGGCAGTGTTGCTTTATAACAAACACACTTGATGGCCTCATAAGAACAGAAGGCAGAACAGATGCATCTGATAAGGCTGATATCTGATATATAATGCCAATAAAAACACATACACCATACAAAAAACATGGTTTACATAAATCTTGTTATAAATTGTGCAATGCAGTGTGTGCAGTATACATGGATGTATATATTTAAGAAAAATATATGTTCAATATATTTATATATAATATAAAAATATAAATATATACATGTAAAGGCATGTAAATATTTGCAAAATATTGACTGTATGTGTGTGTATTTATATATACATCATAAATATACACAGTATACATACATATATTATGTAATCAAAAAAAGATATATATATATATATATGTATGTTTGTGTGTGTGTGTGTGTGTGTGTGTATTACATAATACATTAAATATTAATAATGTTATATTTAATTAATGAATAATATAATATAATATAATATCATATATTTTTATATTTAATTTCTCATCTTAAAAACAAAGAAGTGTCGCAATATAAAAGTTATAATTAATATAATAATAATAATAATAATAATAATAATAATAATAATAATAATAATAATAAAGTTTTAAAAAGTTATTTCAAATTATTTTTGCCACAAAATAATGAAAGGACAAAACACACAACCAAATTACTAAAATTTTTGCATATATATATTTTGCCGCAAAAAAAAATGCTGAAAAAGTTAGTTGTACAATTCATATAAAGTGTGTGACTAATAATGTATATTTAAATTTAAATTAAATTAAAAATAAAAAATTTAATTTATGCATTTAGCAGACACTTTTATCCAAAGCGACTTACAGTGCATTCAGGCAATCAATTTTTCTTATCATGTGTTTCCGGGGAATCGAACCTCTAACCTCTACCAATTGAGCTACAGGAACACTATAATAATATTAATACTAATATTTAAGGTGTAAAGTGTGCAAGCCACAAGGCCACTGCTCTAACTACTTTGTGATTTAAAGAGAGAGCTGTGGTCAATAGCATGATCAACATTAGAGGAGGTTAAACTCTCTCAATACACCCAAACATTCAGCATCGCACTGATACGCCCCACTGACGCATGATGTCATCACTGCATGCCAGCACTGCTGAGAGATCATTTGGATAAAAAAATCAGTGACTGCAGAAGACAAGTGTAGAAAACAGGTAATAATACACTTAATAAGTGTAAGTCACTGAACTAAATGACTGCAGTGCCCTTTAAGTGTGTGTGTGTGTGTGTGTGTGTGTGTGTGTGTGTTTGAGGAAGAGTGACCATTTTCTCATCTTAAAAATAGCATAGAGTGACGTAAATTATAGTTCACTTCACACACTCAAGCACAGACATACACTCATACACAAACAAACAAAATACACATTTAACGTCAGCATTTAAATCATGCCTCAATACTCCACCTGATTATAAATTAATGGGATAATTACTGCAACTAAATATACTCTCTCTCTCTCTCTCTCTCTCCCAAACACAAATACACAAGCTTAATGGATGCATTTTTTATCTGTGAGTTATACAGCTCCATTATTTAGCCTCCCTATTGTCTGATTGACTGACAGCGGAACATTCCAGAAATAAACAGAGGAGTCACGTCAGGACAAGAGAGCACATAAACACTGGCCGCCTTCACAAAAAGAAAGAAAGGAAAGAAGGAAGGAAGAAAGAAAGAAAGGAAAAAATGAAGGAGGAAAATAAAGAAAGGTAGGTAAGAAAAGAAAAAGAAAGAAACTAGCAAAACAAAAACATGACTGCCAGAAGAAAAACAATGTTACAGAAAGTATTAGAACGTATTTCAGCAAGCTCAGAAATACAAGTTCAGTGTAATTAAAATAACTGATCTGAACCACTTCTGTTCGAAATATTTCTTTGAATGTTTTTAAAACAAGTCTCTTATGCTGAATTAAAAAAAAATAATAATTCTAATAATACAGTATAACATTACATTAAACGCAGCAAAAACAGTAATATTGTGAAATAATATTACAATTTGAATATATTTTAAAACATTTTATATAATTATAATTTATTACTGTGAGGGGAAAACTGAATTTTCAGCATCGTTAAAGTTACAGAAATGATTCTACTATGCTGATTTGAGGCTCAAGCAACATTTCTTATTATTATCACTGTTTAAAACAGTTGAGCTACTTCATATAGTAATTTTAGATTTTTTTTTTTTTTTTATGAAAGTAACAGCATTTAATTGAAATAGAAATCTTTTGTAAGATTACATATGTTTTACTGTCAATTTTGGTAAATTTAATACATCCATGCTGAATAAAAGAATTAATTTCATCAAAATAAATAAATAAATAAATACATATTTGTGCTTTTTATGATTTTTAAAATAACGCGCCATTAACCTACCATCATGCTAAAGTCACACTCAACTGAAATCAATACAACTACACAGAGTTGTTACCTATGCACTACATTCCAGAACACTTATCACTTTTGATGTTTTGGGATAGTAAGGATGCTGTCCTTTTTTGGCACCTCACTACATGTTGGAACAGAGTTCTCCGTCTGGTATGGTCTTGATTTGTCATGTCATTGTCCTCATTTGTAAATCACTTTGGATAAAAGCGTCTGCTAAATGACTACATGTAAATGTCATGTATATTAACTATTCATTTGTATTAACTTGCTTAATTACTATTGACCTCCGTAGTTAACTGTCACGTCAATAAAGCAGAATAAAGAAGAGTGTCAGTGATTCATCCTCTCCTCCTCACGTGTTCTTGCTGTCTGAGTGCTGCAATGCTTTTCCTGTCAGACTAAAGGAGTGACACACACCCAAATCCATTCTGTCTCTCTACCTCATTGTCTCTGTCTTTCTCCAGGAAGTGGCGTGCGACATGGCTGGGGAGAATGTTCCGGAGCATGTTCTCATTGTGTTCACGCAGCTCTCGCATCTCATTTATCTCTTCCTTCGCCTGTACACGCCATAGGAAGTCCAGACGAGCGGTATACTCCAGCTGAGAGACAGAGAGAATAAAGCTAGTCAGAACTAAAACAGATCACACAGTCGTTGGCAGAGAAAGATTGCCATAATCTATGGCTGTACGAGTCAGAGAGAAGCTCAATAACTGACCAGATGCACACACATATCATCTGATCACACTTCAAAACTGAATGTTTGTCTGCACAAATGCAAAAAATATTATGAATTTGCCCCTGCTACTAAACTCAGAACAGACAGGCAGTGCGGGACAAAATATGAATTACATAAAATATATAGCAGGAAGTCTCTTATGCTCACCAAGGCTGCATTTTTTTGATCAAAACAGAGAAAACGGTCAAATATTATTACAATTCAAATATCTGTTTTCTATTTCAATATATTTTAAAACATAATTTATTCCTGTGATGCAATGCTGAATTTCCAGCATCCATTACTTTAGTCTTAAGTGTCACATAATGCTTCAGAAATCATTCTGTTATTCTGATATGATGATGAAGAAACTTGCTAAAAATATTTATTTGCAATTTACAAATTTGTTGAAATGATTTTTGTAGCTTTTTTCTGTCACTTTTAACCTATTTAATGTGCTGTAGTTGAATAAATGTGACTATCCTCAAATCTTTGTTTTATATATATATATATATATATATATATATATATATATATATATATATATATATATATATATATATATATATATATATATATACATACATACATACATACATACACACACACATACATATACATATATAATATATAAGAAGAAAAGACTTTAAGTTTCAAAGAAAAGAGAGACAAGAAATGGCTATATCAAATAACTGTCAGCAATACTTGGCAGATAAATCGCAAATACACACTCAGCAAACACAATCCAGTCACTGGAAAAAAAGACACACAAAAATCCTAGCAACCAGAAGAGAAAGCATCTGTAGGTAATCAGCGACAGGAAAGATGCACAGATGTTCCCTTTCTTCTTAAATGTGGAAAATAACTCATAATCAGAAAAAATTCAAATGTACAAATGCTTTACAACATTGATTCCTGATATTCTTATAGAGGTTTATCTTAAAAAAATATCATTTTTTTTTTTTTACAAAAGTTTTAACTCCCCACATCTTACTATTTACAATGCCATTCATTTGCATCAATGTCAACATTTTTTAGTTACGTTAAGTGCTTTAGCTCATTGTAGTAGGTGTGATTTTGTCCCATTGCTCCGTGCAGTTTTGCAGGTTTGTTGAGGTTAATCAGATTTCATTTTCAAACAGTGCCATATTCTCAGCTGAATTATACTAGTCGTTAACTATGCCACTCTAGGTTATTCACATTTTTGATTTTGAACAAGTTAATTAAAAAGTGAATTTGGCTCTGGGATCATCATTGTGCTAAAATCATCAGGCTTTTGGCAGACTTCTCATCCATTCCTCCCACTGATTTGAGCTGATGCCGAGCCCCAGAGCGAGATACCATAAACCTCGTTACCAATCTACACTGAATGAATAGCTTGTTTTACATTTGGACAGCACATATAAATGTATTTCTTCTGGTTAAGTTGGCTCTATTTACACCTGGTATAAAGATCGATCTCAAGTGATCAGATCAAGTGGTCAGCTGATGCATTTTGCTGTTTATATCTGGACAAGTGTCTCAGATGTGTCTCCTGTGACCACTAGTGTTCAGTTTCAATAGGAGGGTCTCTGATTTCATGAATACTCAAATCACTCACAGTGTTTGTGTTTTTGCACGTATAAGACCAAAAAGGGCTGTCTATGAGGCATCAGGACAGATTTAAACTATAAATCTGACTACATCTGGTACAGTATGTGGTTTCAGTAAATGGATTGTGAATAAAGTCAACATTCAGTTTCACTTGCTGGCCTAAGACTTCTTTAGAGCTTTTAAAGTCTCTGTCTTGATTTCGCAAATTGATATGTGGGACAATCTGCATCTGGGTCATTTCTACTTCCTGGTAACTAAACCAGTACAGGTTTGTGCCCTCTGCCCAATTTATGCATTTGCTCTGCTCCATTTAACTTTCTTCAGAACACAATCTACATTCACTGCTGTCCTTCAGATTCACAAGATGAATCATGATTTTTTTAGATGGGACTATCAGAGCAATATAAAACATCACATTTAAAGTGCTTTGAAATGTCACAGACAGTTTAATGAGGGTTTAAGATTTTCTCCTCCAGTCTAAACTCCAACTTTACTCTCTTAAAAGGACAAAATAAACCACCTTTCAAAAGGTCAATAAATGTTTTAAATGCTTTTAAAAGAAGTCTCTTATGCCTAAGGCTGGATTTATTTGATTAAATAGTCTAAATGATATGGTGAAATATGTTTTACAATTAGTTTTTTACATTTAAAATGAATTAAAATAAACACAATTCCAAGTACATTAATTCCTGTGAATTTTCCGCAGCCATTATTTCAGTATGTGTTGTGTCACATGATCCTCCAGAAAAAAATATTGATATGCTGATTTGGTGCTCAAACATTTCTTATTAAAATCAATGTTAAAACGTACACTTTTTATCCCCCAATGAATAAAAAGTTTAAAAGAACAGCATTTATTTGAAATGTTAAATATTTACTGACACATTTTTGATAATTTAATGATTCCTTACAAAAAAAAAAATAATAATAATTTCTTTAAAGAATTTCGTTTTGAAGCTTGACTTTTTTACAGCCATCTATCTCTACTGCATGAAAAAACAGCCGAGATATTCTGAAAGCTAAAAATCTCCTTTTGTCCTCAAGCAACACGAGTAGATGATGACATCATTTTTGACATCACTGTTTTATTTTTTTCATACACTGTACGCAGTAAGCACCCTTAAATTATTTGACAGTGTCATGACCCTTTGTGGTACGTCTTGTCTCTAACAGGAAGTGAGCTGTGCTGCATTTCTGATATCTCTGTTCAACCTGGCTTCCATCAGCTCTCTTCCAGCCAAAGAGCTCCAACAAGGTCCCACCTAATTAAGCAGCAACACACGCTCATCTGCATACATTAATATCCAGCTTTAATTGGAACTGTTTCACAAAGGCGTCCAGATTGAAAAATTAATTTACTAACAGTCAGGGTGTGATGTAAGTGTTTATGCATGTGTATGAGTGTAAAATGCATGAGTGTGTGTGTGCATTTACTTGTGAATGCTCTCAAAGATGATTTTATGAGGAGTAATTATGCAAGTGGGGCAGACAGGGGTGTGCGACTGTCCGACTGATTATTAAAAACACATCAATAAGACTAACCTCCATTAACCTCTAAAACACATGCACACACTCACACAGAGATATGAACCCACACACTCAGACATTAGACAATTAAGGCAGAGCACATCAAGCAAATTACTTTTGACAAAAGAAAAACTGTATGAAAAGAGTTTAATATAAATGAGTTTTAGAAGTTTTAGGTGTCTTGGGAGGGCCGGTTTTGAATCTCGCTGCTGTCTGGAGTGGTACGGGACTTTATCGCTATCAGCACAGTAATTTAAATGGTTAAAGTCTGGCTGGTGGAAGAACAGCTGTTACAATAATGGCTAAAATGAATGCATTGTCTTCTTCATGATAAAATGATGTGCTAAGCTCTTCGGTGGTGACATTCTGGTCCTTAATGCTCTCACTCAGCAGATAATACAAAAGTTATATCCCTCATGACTTATTCCCTTGAGCAAGGCATGTACCTGCATTCACAGTTTAATCAAGGGGAACATGTGCTGAATTTAAGCCATTTTATTGCTTTATCAGAGCTCAGTAGACTCATTGGAGTTCTCCATTTATAGAAAGTATCTACTTTGTCCTAAATTTTACTCCTAAAATCTTTAGAGAGACTAAAGAGACACAGTAAAGGCACACTGTTTAATATCAGTTCTGTCTACACTGCAAAAATAACTTCGTCTGTTTTAATTATACAGTTTTGTAAAATTTCTTAAAATCCTTAAAACAAGACATTTTCTTAAGAAGCCACAATGCATAATATATTTCAGAAAAAAAGTCTATTTTGTCTTACTCCACTGATTATTTTTTAATTGAGACCCTAAGATGACAAAAATATGACATGAGAGGAAAAATTATATTTCAATGCTTTTGCGTTGGCTCACAAAACATTTGAATTCTCTTGCAAAAATATTGCATTGCCCCAAACTTTGTTTGTTCACAAAATAATTAAATTCTTCCCTCATATTATTTCCATCACAAAAGTTTTGTTAGCATCAAAAAACACTGAAATATAATTTTCCTACTCTCTCAGTGTTTCTCCCCCATTACCGTGTCCCATTAGGGGATTTCTTTTAAAATCAGAAACAGGCTGTTTTTTTGCATGTCTCTTTAAATGCAAATGAGCTGCTGCTCCCTACCCCTTTTTCCAGAAAAGAGCTGTGCCTTTACAGCTTGTATCTCAGATACTATGCTAAAAAACATCTGTTTGGTTTTAATTATACTGTCTTTCGCACTGAAATCATGTGTTTTAACAGTTTAAACTTCGGATATACAGTAATATACAGCCGGGAATTAAATATTGATTTTATATTAGATCTGTGTATAAAGTGATAGCTGCATAATACAGTACCTACAACTGCTGTCTACACTGATAATATGACCCAAACAATAAATTAAAAGCAGAAAATCACTCACAGCTCGTGCAGAATAACATCTATAGCGTTAATCAAAAAAAAATTGCTAAAAAAGATGCTGTGTTGCAACAAGTAATTATCTTGTTTTACAAATGAAATTTTGAGAAATTGTAATTAATTAATTAATTAATTTTCTTATCAAATTTGAAGATATTTTCCAGTGTAGAAGCAATTAAATAATAACATAGTTTTAAATAACTGTAACTATACATACAGTAGGCTTCAAAGGATGAGAGCTAGTTAAACAAGTTAAACTTTTGATTAAATAGTAAATAAATAAAATAGAACATACATTTTTAAAACTCATTTAACAACACGTCTTTGTCTTATTTATTCGTATTTTTTTTCTTTTAAAATTGAATGTCGATTCCCAAATTATCAGTGTGCTCTCAGACTTTTGCACCCCACTGTATATGCAAATGAATGTCTCATAAAAACAACAGCATATGAGGAATAAAGCCTTATTGACGCTGACCTGCGGTGACAAAGTGCTTGTTCATTCATCTGACACACATACACACCAAGATGAGCATAAATAGGAAATGATCAAATCTCTGTCCATGAAAAACACACCAAGTCCCATTCCATAGGCCAAGCAGTGCCAGTGGCACCGCCTGCCTAAATGACATGCTGTTTCCATGGATACGAGGAGGGGGCAAATACGGGCAGGCAGGTTATAGCCGGACCCAACACATGGCACAAGCACAAAGCATTTCGGTCATAAGTGAGCACCATGCTCCTTAATCAGAGCAGCGCCGACACCATACACACACACACACACAAACTCAGCAGTGCTCATTTCTCTTTCTCTCTAGCTCATCACCACTCGGCCCAGCTCTTTCCCCTGATCTACGGCATCAAAGACAACAATCAGTAGAGTGAACTTAAAAAGATCCGCACACAGGGTGCGTCAGAGAGAAAGCAGGGCTTTTATATATTGACTGTGAGACCTTATGAAGCAGCCAATAACTTGCAGCCGTTTCTTAGAAACGTGACATTATAAAATAGGCACTGAATGGCCCCTGATCTGCTGTCAGGTTAGCGTTTGTGTGCATGTCTGTTACCTGTTGGCCGTGGTAGAACACCGCTAAAAGGAACATCGCCATGAGAAGCAGAGACGTTTCCTTGGTTCCCAGGAAGCTTTTGCTGTAACCAGAGAAACAGGAAAGAAAGTCTCATGAGTTCTCCAGCATGTTTATAATGTCCACAGTGCAGTTAGCTAAGAGAAACCATCTGTCATAAATGTCATAAAGAGCCTTGATGATATAATCACAGTGTACACTGTTTTTCAAACACTTACAGTATGATATCTGTTAAGAAAATGATTTGTTTGTAAAAGGGTCATGAACTTTATGAATTACTTTGTACTGTTCACTGAGGTCCAATTTTTTTTTTTTTACATCAAAAAACATAATTTAGAAGTAAAAGGCTATCCCGTTTCTATCCCGTTTTTAACTTCCCTCTTCCTAAAACTCTGTTTGAATTGACTAAGCGGATTGTAGACTCGGAAGTAAATGCCCACTGCTATGATTGGCTAATAGTTCACATCCTTCATAGATGGACACTGTGATAGGTTAAAATGCATAAATACTCAGTATATATATCAAACTATCTGTAATAATAGACAAAGTCTCCGTCGCCTCTGGCTTGCTTAGTTGGGGACACTTAATATCCAGCGATATGGTCGACTTGATTGCACAGATACTATTTAAACTGAATTGAACTGGATGATGACATCACTGAACTCAGTGATGAACTGCCTTTAAATAAAAATGGAGTGTTTACTATTTTGCATTATTTTTTTATTTTTATTTAATACTGTAAAACTATTTAAGTGCTTTGACACAAAAACAGTTACTCACACTTTTGTGGTAAGGCAGTACTGTTGGATCCAAAACAGCCAGAACAGAATAGTTTTTTAGTTTCGATCTTTCTGAAAATTCTGCGTCAAATTGTGCCTTGTTTGCAAATGAATGAAGTTCTTACTGACATGATCTGGCACTTCATTAAAAATAAAGTTAATCAAATAAAGTTTATTGTTTGGTTTCTAAATAAACCTGGGTTCGCCCATCTTTTTATGTACACTACATGTGTGAATCGGTGGGCGGGGCTAAACAGGCAGTGATGTAGAAGCAGGCGTTCATCTTCTTTTGCGGAGGCAGTGCTTAGACTGCCTTCAGTTTAAGCTGTTTTCTCTATTTAATACAGCCTTTTCTAAATAAATAAAAAAACAGACTGACCCAAACTTTTGGCAGTGTATGTAGGTGGTAACACAAGTGTACATTATGTGCATGTCATCAGACAGCAAAATTGCAACCCTTTCAGGGTTTAAACCTATAAACTTACAGCTGCCATACAAAATCTTTGACCACCAGGCAATACTGTACCACCTACATTTACTTTCTGTTTTAGAGTTTGAGGTGTCCCTTTCATTAAGACTTTGCAAAGAAATTTATGACTGGCTGACGTCAATCATAATACTTACAGAAATCAATTAAAACACTCGCAGACTGCTACTTTAGAAACAGCATGACATGTATTGCTATTATCTTATAGTGGGTCCACGTCATCTTACGAACTTGCTTGAGTCATCACAATTACATCCATACTGTTAAAGAGTGATGTATAATTTTGCTCTTGCTAATTTATTCCTTAATGGTTCCTGAATGGCACAATGTGGGAGTCTGCATACCTCTGATTAAGTGTAAGTGTGTCATAGCGGATGAAAAGTGGTGTGTAGAGGGCCTCGGTCAGCACTGCGTAGATAGCGATCATGATCAGCAGGATGGCCAGCTTCAGAACCGAGTTCAGTCTGAGGAACACTGCACAGGTCACCATCGCCAACACTCCAGTAAACACGAAATACTGTCAATAAATGGGCAGACAACCTCACCATTAGCAGCCCATCGATGTACAGTCAAGAAATTGATTTGAAATGGTTTACACATTTGCTAAAACTGTATCAATCCTTTTAACAGACTGAAACTGGCAAGAGGCTGGGGGTCTGATTGTGTAGAAAGCAGTGGATGAAAAGACCTCTGGGTAGAAGCAGATATCTGGGATTGGGGCAGATGCATTAAACGTCTGGTTCCTGAACGAGCTGGATTTATCGAAATCACACCAAAGCTACGGTAAAAGAGAAAGAGAGTGCTAATGTTAGAGAATTGATTGCATTTGAGAATTGATCTGTATAAAAGAGCAATATAATTATATATAATATTCTATTGAAAGCAGTAAATGATAATAAAATAAACAAAAGCTATATAAAAAAAATAGATCAGATGTTGTAAATATAATTTAAGCATCACAACAATGTAAAATACAGTATGAAAAACTAATGTTTATTTTGAAATTCAATAAAGATGAATTTAAAAAATAGGTAAGCTATTAAACAACAACAACAAAAAAAATCCACATTAAATATTTACTAATACAATGCATTTGGAAAAATTACTAATATCGGCCAATTACCAATAGGATAGTGATAAGAATCAAAATCTGTTAAAAGGGAAATAATGGAACAACAGTTTTTAGTGATTTTACACTATTATTTACAACAGGATCTGTATTTTCATTGGTTTAAATAAATTATTTTTATTATAAGAGACAATAAAAGTAACAGTGCATCAAAACCTCTCCTGGTAAACAAATATATAAATAAATAAATAAGTGAACTTGATTTTCAAATGAATTTGCAATCCAAAGCTGTCAGTCTCTGAGGGACGTAATTTATTTAGGTCATTAAATAAAATTAAATCTATAAAATAGTATAATGAACTATGCAAAAAGCATTTTGAACATTTTATAATACCTCAAAAAAGATTTGTTACATTTAAGTGAAATCCTTTGTCACTAGATTCTAAAATGAAAACAAATTCATTTATACTCCACAGTGGGACTATAATTGGATTTATAAACCATTTTTATAATTGGTTTTCATAAGTTGAAATTGGTTCAGCTCGCAAATTAGAACGTTATATATCCACAATAACATTTGCAAGAGTATAATGATGAAATTAAAAATAAAATAAAAAACGTTTGCTCACTATGTTGATCATGGCAGCCAAGAAGTTGATGAGGATGGAGAGGAAGATGACGACGTTCCGTGCAGCGTACGTTTCGTTCACCCAGCAACATGCTTTTCGCAAAACCAGCGGCAAACACTTATAATCCTCCGCCGTTGTCACAACAACAAGGCAACAGTGCAGCAAGATGAGGACGGAGAACTGTATCACCATAGTCACCATCCTACAAACATGAGCGATCACATATTATATGATGCTCTCGTGGGAGTAATCGAATATTCCAGACTGGTGTGGATTACATTTCATTGAAAAAGCCACATTTAACACTATGGGAAATATTAATCCATGACTTCTATGTGCAGTATAAACCCAAACAGATCATGTGTCAACCTCAATGTCCATGGTGGGTATGGCCATTAGTATATCTACTGTTTTACCTTGCAGAGGGAAGTAAGCTCTGTATTCCAGTGATGAAGAAGAGAACAATGAAGGCACACACAAGATTAGACTTAAACACCTCGTCTCGCATCTGGGAATACTGTAGAGGAAACAAACACACACAGAAAAGTAAGGACAAAAATTCCTATTCACATGAGTACCACAATGACACCATGAAAGCAATGCTAACCACATAGGAAAGAGCTGGGTAGGCGCTCATAAACACACATACTGTACACACAACTCCTGTGCTCTCTGGGTCAGTGAGAAGACGTGTGATGTCAGGGCATCATGGAGGCAGGGCAAACGAAACATCTCAAGCACAGAGAGTGGCACAGAGTCAAGGGCCAAGCTGGGGACAAAGGTCAACTCAAACCGAGGTAAGGGAGAAATAAGATTTTTAAATAAGATGAAAACATGCATGATAGTGGATCATGAGTAACCCGAAGGCCCGTCTGTGGGCAAATCCCATTTGTTCAGGAAGAATTCGCGTTCATATGATGAACCAAGTTCATCAGAGATGGTCATAGGTGGAGCATGTGTAAGGCTGAAGGCTTAGCCTTCCCCTGGCCATGGGGACTTGGGGAAAAAATTCCCCTCCAAAAACAAATTAAATCTATTATGTCTGTTGCTAACAAAGTGAAAATGAACAGGCAGTGTCGACTGTGGCAACAAATAAAAATCTGCTCATGTTGCACTGTATTTCATTTTAGAGGTTTTTACAGTGTTGGGCATTTTAACCACTCACACACAATTATGTTGTGCTCAGGAATGCAGTGGCCAATCAGAGGCGTTCAGATGAGTAATCGCTGAAACTCCTCAGTTTTGAGTGCGCGCGCGTTCTCTGACTGAATTACACGAAATTACAAATAAACAAAAAAAGCGCAGATGCATGTACAATGTAAGAAAGAGATTCGTTTCACAGTGTATACAGCTTCATTGATTATAACGATAGTTTTTTTTACAGTGCTTAAACTTGCGATAGATCAAAGTAAGTTCTAATATCACTTTCTATTTATAATTTATTTGCTGTTTAAATAACAGTGGAAAGGAAACGTTATACAGCCTAATTATCAATTTCTAATGCTTTTATTAAACTGTAATCACCTCACGTTAAATACAAATTCAGCTCCATTAAACATATTTTATTAGTCTACATGACACCGATGTCTGGTTGTTGCCTAAAAAGATGGGTTTATGATGTTTAATACATTTGGCTGCTTTAAGCCTTACCCTGGAGTTGGTTCACCTTCCGCCTATAGAGATTGTGATTAAAACCAATCAATTTAGGAGACCTAATCGGCTAAATTCACAGGCTCATTATACTAAGTGTTGATTTAAATTCACTCTCTTTTTCTTTGTCAGAACCTGCTGATCAGATCAGGAACCAACCCTTTTTGTCAGACTAATGGCCAGAGCCGCTCTCAAGTTAAAGAGTCAGTTCAACCAAAAATGAAAATTCTGTCATTAATTACTCACCCTCATGTCATACCAAACCTGTAAGAACTTTGTTCATCTTTGGAACAAAAATTAAGATATTTCAATACCTTTGTCGTTCAAGGCCAAGAAATGACCCATACATTGTACTCATATATTGATTGACGCGGAAGAGAAGAAATCATTGAATAAAGTTATTTATTCAAGTTATTTATTTATAAGTATTAAGTATTCTCGTGGCTTCATAAAATGATGGTTGAACCACTGATGTCACATGGACTATTTTAATGATGCCCTTACTACGTTTCCGTGTCTAGGAACATTTCGGTGGTGTTGATGTCTATGCAGGGTCAGAAAGCTCATAGATGTCATCCAAGGTATCATAATTTGTGTTTAGAAGATGAACGAAGGTCTTATGGGTTTTGAACGACATGAGGGTGAGTAATTAATGACAGAATTTTCCTTTTTAGATGCACTATCCATTTAACAACTCAAGAACTGGAGCACGATTCATGAATGAAACATTCAGACCATGCCATAAAAACAATCTTTTTGGAGATTTTAATCATTTTTGGAGCTGTGGTCACTATATATGAACTGTCATTGAATAACTTGAAGACTCTTCAAAATATAAAACTTTACGTTCCACAGAAGAAAGCCTGCTAGTGAAAATAATAACAGAATTGTGTTTTGGGGAGAGTAAATTGCATTCTAGTGGTGTCTGAAGTGTCATCGCTCCAGCTAGAAAATCTAAATAAAACTGGTGGTAGATGGTTCCTGGGACCATTAATATATGGTGCAAAGATAGTCTAGATAGATGGTCTAGATAGATGATCAATCTGGTTGACCATCTTGAACCAACAAGAAAACAGCATCAATGCTCTGAAAACAGCTGGACTACCTTAACTTGCTTTTTCGGATGGGATATAGTAATTGAGAACATTTTAAACCGCTGTGCATGTTCTAGAAAGTATTGACTCCTATTGCTGGCACATAACGTCCTTTAGTTTACTCATGACAAAAACACTCTCTCGCCTCCATCGCTTGCACCTCCAAAAAAAAATAAAGCAAAAAAGAGAGAGCGAGAGAGCAGAGAGGGAGGACAGGATGGCTGGAAGTTGGGAGCAAGCTACCTTGTGCTCCAGCAGTGTTTCTCTAAAGGAGAGAGAGAAGGGGGAGATATGTTCTTGGCGGAGTTTGTCCCCGCTGCGCAGGGCGATGGCGCTCTGCATGCGAGCGTTAATTTCCTGTGAGCCGGCGCGCACATGCAGGGCTTGAGCCAGGTGGTTGGGGAGCAGGTTAATGGAGTGACGTGTGAGCGCAGCCAGAGTCTACAGAGGAAAAGCACATGCAGCGCCCATGAGTCTAAGAGAGTGTTTGTGTGTGTGTGTGTGTGTGTGTGTGTTGGTTTGTATCTGTTCATTCAAGAGCTCTGCACAACATGAATGTATGACAATCAAAGAAATAATAGAAAAGGATTGCACAAACACATGCACGTTTACTTACAAATGACAGATTCATTTTTATATAAGGTTAATCATAAATATGTATCAACCCAAACTCTATGCTTTATTTAATTTAATAAATGTTTTCCCACATACATTACAGCATCCCCAATGGTGGTTTTACCATATTTAGTTCACTTCTCATGACAGTTTTGTCCCTAAACGACTTCTAAGTATGCACACACACACACACACACACACGTATAACACTTGCAAATCACATGATAATTTTTTTTGTACAGCGAATGCTCTGGACTGTAAGTAATAGGCTTTTCTAACTGCCTACAGCTCAGCCCATCTCTTAGAGTGGATCTAAAAAATCAACTCACTATTGAAATGTCTAATAATTCCACTGCCTTAATGCCGGAAAGCCAGACCTTTTATATCAAATATTTTAAGCATCAAAATAAGAGGCTGTTCTAGTTAGTTCTCTCTGCTGGAAAATCCAGTTACAACCAGGTTGATTGCTGATTGTTCATGTTTTCTACATGGTCTATGGTTGACTGATGGTGGCATACCACCTTGGGTAAGGGAAGAACTCTTTATCATGTGCTGAAAACACCACGTTGTGTTCATATGACCTATTCAAAATATTTTCAGCAAACTTGGTGTTATACATGTTGAAGATTTATACAGTAGTGGCCGAAAATGTTAGAACACTAGGCGTATTTAAGAGATTTCAATCATTTTTGTTATACTGGTTATTATAATATCCATAAAACTAACTATTGCCTGAACTAAGTGCAATGGAAGAAATCAGCTGGAACATTTAAAATGATGGACTAGCCACCACCAAATCTGGACCTCAACCCCAGTGAGCAAATTTGGGGTTAGTTGGAAAATAAACTGGAAAGATCTATTGTACATTCAAAGGAAAGCCTATGGCTTGAGTTACAGAAGGCAGGGGATAACATTGAGATTCTCAGAAAATATATTGCTGCAAAAGGTAGACATACCAAAAATTTAAGTTAAAAGTGGATAAAAACAGTACAACTGATATTTGTTGTGCTCAGAGCAACCATCTGCTTTTTTCATGAACATTATGAAATGAAATCATGTTTTGGAGGTAAAAAAGGGTCAATATTTTCAGATCTGTCAGGTGTTTTTACCCATCACTGTATATCATCCAATGTCAACTGATCCAAATCCAATACCAAGACAAGACTGTGTTACATATACATGCTTCGAATGTAAACAACTTGGTTGATAATAATGTAAGCAATTTAGCTCGGCTAATAAAATAAAAACTACTAAATAAAAAATAAAAAGATAATGTCACTTTTATTTTTAAATGTTAAAATTATGCAACATTTGGAAGTTGAATTTCCAGAAAAGTAACTACCATGATATAATTTTTATCACACTATGACAGTATTTTGTTCATGCAGCTCACCTCTAGTAAACACTTGTACAATACGAGGTGACACACAAGATTTCAATTTCAAGCTCAGAGGTTCATGTGAGGATAGAGGTTAAACAAAGATATCACTCGCCCTAAACACGCTGTACAACATCAGGACACAAATGAAAAATGGCATGAACAGGACCTGGCTGAGTTCAGGCCACTCAGCTAAAGCTGATGACTGTACAGGGAAAGGGAGGCAACCTTACATGACCTCCAAAATGTTACCTCATACTTGCTATAACCATGGCTCTGTTCCAAATACGATAAAAAAAAAAAAAAACTGTTTACATGAGTCAGTCTAAGTGGTCCTACATGTGCAGAAACGCCCATACAAGAAAACTCACACACCCAAGCAAACAGTGCGCCACACGTAAAGTGAGACTTGACTAATGCAAGTGTCTAACTAGCTAATTCAGCTGACTAATCTCTATTCCAAACAAATGAGGGCAAAATGCTAGTATAACAGAGTATGATATTTGCAAGTTGCTTAGCTAAACACTCAATACTTTAATAAACACAAAAATATTACTCATGTTAAAATTATCATGTTTCTTGAATAAATTGTGTACTATTTATAATCTACTGAATATGTCCCTTGAATGGTGGCTCTTGTTTACAAAAACCATTTGAAAGAAGCTTAGTTTAAACCTGACTGAATCAGCCAACCTGTGTCAAGACGGCTGTTTTAAAAGCATCATGCTGAAGAAAGTTATTACATGGAAGAATGGGAGAAGACCTCCATGTGTGTAGGTCACCGAACACATTTCTTTACAGAAAACCCAGTAACAACCATATATAATCACATATATGAACTGGAAGTCAAATTCAATCTTTTTTCTCTCTCCATCACAGTGTAGGCATGTTTTGCATTGTATTTGAGCATGTTTAGCAGTGGAAATGTCAGCACAAGGGTGGAGGTCAAATTGAAGGATGACTAGCGGAGGATATTGCATTAACAAGATCTGACACAGACGTTTGATTTTGTTTTGACCGCTGAAAGTATCTTTAAAGAGGACTATCATCTGTGCCGCGAGCTGAAGCTGTGGTCACTGTGAGCTGTGAGTCATCTAGAGAAAAAAACTCACACACAGACTGACTCTCATACATACACAATGGACGATTCACACACAACATACGTAGACATGGTGCCGTTTCACCCAAAAATCCAAAAGAAACATACTGTATACTTTATTTTCTAATTTTCTTATCTGTGGAAGAAAAAAAGTCTTATGATGGGTTTGCTTATGGTAAAAGGCTTAGTAAATGGAGAAAGGTTTAGGTGAAATATACCTTAAAGTCAAACTTAATGGTGTTTGTTTTAAAACAAGACATAATAAAATATTTTATAAAAACATGCTTGCTTGTTTCAAATGATAAAACTGAACATATAATGGAAACTAATTGTATTTCTACAACTACAGCTGTGGTTACTCTGTTAACCTGTGTGAATTTAAGGGTAAGTGAATTCATGCATTCACTGAAATAACAGTAAAAATGTTCAAAATATTAGCACATTTTCATACATTTTTAAGTGTTGGTTAAGTGCCCAAATAAATTTTTTGGCACTGTATATGGACTTTTCATTCATCAGATGTTAGTTCTAGAGTGTTTGTATATATGTGTGTACTCTGAATTATATTAACCGATGTGGACAAATCTGCTGAGATTAGGGACTGTTAATCTAGTGTTAGCACTGGGATTTTCACTGAAAGAGTTTTTTAACAGCAGTGTGTGAAAGGTGTATAACTGCCCTGAGTGCCTTGTGAAAACATTCAATAAATGTTCTTCTAACAAGTGAAAGGAATGACAATTGCAAATATCTTAAGGCCTTGAAGACCTGAAGGGTCTTTTGACAATTTCTTCTATATTCAATAAGAGTTATTCTCTCTAGCTATTGCAGAGAAAAGTTCTGATTTGACAACAATATTAAACCGCAAAGCTAAACTCAAACGTAATTTCCTCTGAAACTGCTTCCATTTACAACAGTGAGCGCAGCTAGATTCAAGTTATTATTACATTTTGAATATTAATATTTTTCTTACAAAAAAGCATCGGTTCAATACATGAGGCCTTTGTTCACCCCCCCAGAAGGGCGCTTTTTATTTCACTTCTTTTGGACTGAAACAATGCATTAACCGCTGACTGCAATGATAGAGCTTGAAAGATCAAAGACCATTTTTTATATAACTCTGGATATAATCCTCGACTGGATTCATCTGAAAGAAGAAAGTCATATACACCTAGGATGCTTTGGGGGTGAGTAAAACAGAGCCTATTTTTCATGGATGAACTAACCCTTTAAGCAGCACAACTGTTTTCAATACTGATCATATTAAGAAATGTGTCTATGTGTCCAAGTACCAAATCAGCACATTAGAATTATTTGTGAAGGCTAATGTGATGCTGAAGACTGGAGTAATGGCTGATAAAAATCTATCTTTGCCATTAATCTTTTTTTATCTAATAAATGCAGCCTTGGTGAGAATAAGAAATTTCATTCAAAAACAATGTTTAAATTAGTAAAAACTTGGGCTTTCAATTTAATGAATTAACTTAATACAGTTATGATTAATCATGCCCCCTAATGCGTCAAATTATACTTTTAGAGTGAGTAAAGAGTGATTTACATTCATTATCCTCATGCTTAATTCTGATCCAACAACTATCAAAAATTGCTCCTGCACTACAATTCAGATGCATGTAAATTATACTTTTCAATCTCACTGTGAACATATAAGCAACACCGTTTTCTTTTGAATCAAACATCATATGAATTTTTTCCTGAATAAGGTGTTCGCATCAATGTTTTCTATTCTGGTTGAGGAATTAGTCAGATTATGGACTGAATGAAACTGAAAAAATCTGGGTGGAGTAGAAGAGATGGAAAAGCTTCTGGGTGGAGATGTCAGAGATTTAATTTGAGTTCTCCTCAATAATCCTGAAGGTGGAAAAAGAAAGCTTTTGAGAGCTCTGATGCTTTTCAGAGCTTCCCGGAATTGCTTATGGGGTGGAGTTTAAATGGCTTTTAATAGTATTGTCTGATGGCAGAATTCATGGGAAGGGCTTCAGAAAATTAAATTAAATAAATCACTTTAGGCACCCCCTATAAGAAACAAAACTAGGTGGCACATTATTTTTCGAAGTGCCACAGAATAAATGTGTTTTCCTTCTTTGTTTTTAACCACTTCTTCAGTCATACTGTCATTTGTTTATGTCTCTCCTCCTTCTACAGCATTAACATTAGAATCTATCTAGTAGATGTATTGGGAACTAAGGTTCATTTAAAGTGTGAACTAAATGTCTTTTCAAACTTGAGAGCTATAAACAGTCACAAAGAATTGTTTATTACACAGAATGTTTGCCAATATCATGGACCATAACTATGTAAGCATCACTCGGCCATTGAGTGTAGTTTGGGCTCCTCCTCAACGCATCCTACTGTATAAATGTTGTCATATTTCTTGAACTCATCCAATATGTTTTCTTCATAAGTAACATGCAATTAAATAGGAGATGCTGAATCTTTAGCTCCTTGCATTATTTCTTATAATGTAGATAACAGGTTAAGTAAAAAAATAAATATGCAGTGAATATAATTAACAAAATGCTCCTCTAAAAACAGTTAAAAAAGTTTTTCGAGCTGACTAATGAGCTTCATGTTTATTTCTTACTATAGTAGTAAAGAGAAAGATATGATAAGTTGACATGCCCCTTGAACTGATGGCACTAAAGCAATCCTTCATGCCACATTAAAGAGCACAAAAAGGTATTTATTGTTTGAATTTTATTATGAATTTGGCAGAATTTTAAAGCTGATAATTTGTTTATAAAAAGTCAACAGAACACAAAGCTCACTGCGATTATTGGATGCAAAGCACACTACAAGTACTATGAATTTAATGCATACAAGAATTGTTTGAAGCTGTTATTTCCTCTAAAACTTTCATGTGCAAAACAAGTAGGAAAAAAGGCATTAGGAAGCAAATTAAGTCATAACCTGTAAATGTATATATTCCCCAGTGGGGACATCAGCAAAAATATCACTCGCAAATTAATATATTTGGTTGCAGATGGTACCGTTTTAGGCACAGCCTTAAGCCTTGATGTTTCAGGGATACTTTAATAAGAGAAGAGACTCTTCTTCTTTTTCTGTAAAGTATTTGGTTCTACCAACATGGGGGGGCTCCGATAAACAAATACCTGCTAATATATTTCAGTAATATACAGCTTTAAACCTGGAGAGCTCAAAAATGACTTTCAAATCAAAATTTAGATCCGTGTTTTGATCTAGATTTATTACTTGATCTTGGAACACAGGCATTGCAGAGGTTTTTTGGCTGATTAATAGTAAATGCTTTCACTACCAAATACAAAAGACAAGGTCTCTGTTAAACTACAAAAGGAAATACTCTCAGGTTGCAGTGTTTATATGCATGTGTGTCTATGTTTTTGAGTCCATGAAGTTTTGGCATACATACAAAAACACAAGGACTGAGAAACTAAATCCATTAACAGAACCACCCTTCGGCAGAACACACACACCCAAACACCCACTAAAACACACATTCACTCACTCACTCACTCACTCACTCACTCACACACACACACACACACACACACCGTGGCTGCAATGCGTCACTGAGGACAAAGCCTGAACAGGAAGACGGAGAAGAGAGAGGGAGAGGATGTGAGATAAAGGAGAAGAAAGGAACAGCAGATGAAAGAGGAGAGAGTAAGAGGGATAAACGGAGCATGAAGGAGAAAAAGGAATCCTGTTACTGCCTTACAGACGTTCCTGTTTCCATGGAGACCAGCCCTATAATCTTACATACACACATGAACATGTCAGCATACTTCTGTTTGAACACATCTATAAAAGCCCAGACATACACACGCACTCGTCAAATCAAGGCGAAGGCTTGTGCTCTCAGCTGATGTGTAATTGGCTGGTTGCCCTGCCAGTCATACTGTGAGAGCTCTTTGATGTGTTAAGATGACTGCATGACAAAGGCAACAAAAGCGCCGCATTAATCAAAGACAACATTCCCTTATGTTAACCACATCTCCATAGCAACAGCCTGGCAACTCGGCCCACACCAGAAGAGAGTTCTGCATCATAATCAGCAGCACATGCCACAGAAACCTTCTAGAACATTGTTGTGAGCCATTTAGCCCTGAGAACCCTCCAGAACACAGTGCCCATATTGCAAGCTTGACAATCCACAAGAATACTGTATTTACCCTACAGCCTTGTAAAAACTCTAAAACGCGGGGTGTGAAACTCAGCTCCTGGAGGACCACTGTGTGAGAACCCTAAATGTACTCACCTGACTACAAACTTTCAGACAGGTGTGTTGAAGCTGGATGGAGCTAAACTCTTCAGGAAAGTGGACCTTCAGCTGCTAAGTTTGACAACTCTGCTCTAAAACACTGTCCCTTCCTTACAACTTTGAGAATCAGCTAGAACAGTCCTTACAGCATAAGTTGGGAAAAGCAGTTTACTAGACAATGTTTCCAGCCTTGAGAGCCCACACAAAAACTGTCCTTACCCTACAGCCTTGAGAACACTAAGAATCAGTTAGAACATATTTTTATGAAACTAATTTGAAAACCACATTGACAATGGGAACCCTCCAGAAATCTGTCCATACAGTACAGTCTTGAGAATCCACTAAAACATAGTTCCTGCCCTACAGTTTTGAGAACCTTCTTTACACTATAGCCTTAAGAATCCACTACAACACTTTCCACACCCTATAGCCTTGAGAACCCATTACACCATTGTTTTTACACTTCAACCATGAAAACCCTTTACACCTTTTGTCTTTACCCCACAATCTTGAAAACCAAAACCAAGTACCCGGAAGCAGGGTTGAAAACCTGTTCTAGAACCTTCTTTCTTTAGCCTTAGAATCTTCTAGAATACCATCTATTTTTAATAAACCTTTAGAATCATTTAAAAAGTGTCCTCAACCAACAGTCTAGATGGCCTTTTAGAACACTATCCTTCACCCTACAGCCCTAAGACCTTCTAGACTAGAGCACTTTACCTGTCCAACAGCACTAAAAAAACATGAGCCATGATAAAGAGGATCTAGAGACTTCTGCTTGTACACTGCTTTTTCATTGCATGTTACATTAACACTGAGAAAGGAAAACTGTTCTAAATGACTCCCAAACCTGCATGCCAGAAACAGTGTTTTCAGAGTATATATTCACATTTTAACCTTGGGCAGCTACATTTGCTGAGTAGTTGTCTAGATTTAGGTCATGAAGTGCCTACACACAACTATCCAGAACAAACCAACCATGCAGGAGGAACACAAAAGAAGACAGAGATGTGGAAAAAAATCAGAAGCTCGCACTGAAATGAAAGACAGGTGCAGTGAACAGATACAGAACCTCAATTTAAGTTCCTTTTGCATGCTGTGTGTGAGAGAGGTTCAGAACTGTTGAGGACGCATTAATGCGTGTTTCTTAACTGTGCTTGTTTGGTTGCGTGCTTGTGTGTGTTTTTGCACTCACATTTTGTTTGCCCACTATGTTATGGAAGGGAAGTTCAGGGCTCCATGTTCCCTCCGTGAAGGAAGTGTTCGAGGGTCTGTGATCTGATTGGTTGGTGGAATCTCTCATGATGTCCTCCGGCAGCGTGAGTAAGCTCTCCTCTGGCTGCTTGATCAGGAAAGTCTCGATGTTATGCCTGCGCAGAAAATCGTTGCGGTCCTTACCGTGACCCTCCTCCACCTCATAATCGCCGTTCAGACAGTCTAGAGCCGCTTTAGAGATGTGGATCCTCCTGAGGGGGTTTGAAATTAACTACAGATTCATCTCACACATCCAAAACAAAACACCTTTTTTCAAAATGAGAATAAACGAAAACTCAATAAATGTTCTCCCACACAATTACACAAGATTTGAGGTCCATAAAATGCTCACAGCTGAGCATTTTTGAGGGCTAATAGATAATCCCCACTGTGCTTCCAAGAGCTTTTGTGTGCACATTTGCGTGTATCTTACCCAGGTATTCCCCCAGACTCCAGTTTGTTGGCTATGTCGACATCCCAAGACCAGACGTCAAACTGCCATTTCCGCAAACCAAGAACTCCGCATAGAACCGAACCAGAGTGGATGCCAATCCGCATGTCTATGTCATGTTTTGTACGTGAGCGCACATACCTAAACATGCAAATACAAAAAGGTTAGGATGGATAGCTAGCTAGCGGTGTTGAAACTCTGTAATGCTGCTGCTAAACAACTGTTGAGCCAGAGTAGTCACACTGAGTTTATAGGCAAGATGTAGTACACATCATACTATTACTCCTGAACGGAGTAACAGGCAGAAGTAAGTGGCTGTTTATAAAAAGTGGAATCGAGGTCATACTGTCACTGCTGTGTGAGTTGAGTGGTAGAGTGAGTACTGTGATATCTAACAGCACTCACACTAGTGCAGCACACACATACACACCTGCTGAACAAGGGCCTCTCATCTGCCATCTAGTCGGTCTAGTGGCCTCTCTCTCTGTCACTCACTCACTCACTCACTCACTCACTCAACCTTACTGCAGACATACAGTACTATAGACTTCCATTGTTTTAAATGAACGCTAATACCCAATACAGACTTATTCAAATATAACCTGTGAAGCAGATATTAATGTTAAACAACTCAAATGTAACCTGTGAAGCAGATATTTCTGTTATGTCTCATTTTGTGCATTCCTTTGCCCAATTTCCAACCTGTAGGAAAGAAGCAAAGCTAATGAGTTCCCTTTACTTGCACTCTTGTCATCACCAGTTCATATGACTTTCTTCAGTGGAAAACTAAAATGGGAAATGAAATAAAATTAAGTAAATGGACCGTTGTTTGAATAGCTGGGTATTGGAGCCGTCAAGCTTCGAAAAGTTCCATAAATGCATCTTAAAGGATTAGTTCACTTTCAAATTAAAATTTCCTGGTAATTTACTCACCCCCAAGTTTAAACTTTTCTTCCTTCAGTCGAAAATAAATGTAGTTTTTGGGTGAAAACAATCCAGGATTATTCTGCTTATAGTGGACTTGAACGGCTAACAAATGGTTGAAGGTCAAAATCACAGTTTCAGTGCAGCTTCAAAGGGCTCTCTACATGATACCAGACGAGGAATAAGAGTCTTAACTGGCGAAACGATCGGTCATTTTCTTTTTGTCATTTTGGAGCTTGAATGGCCCCATTCTTTACTCACATTCATTAAAACAATGGAAAATCTTTTGTGTTCCATGCAAAAAAGAAAGAGGTACAGATTTGGAAAGCTATGCATCTTAGAAAACAATGCCAATTTAATATGTGTACGTGTCTCCTGAGCACTAGGGTATTATATCCACATTCATTTTATAGATACATATACTCTACTATGTCAACACTTGTCTCATTTGTGTCTGTTTAAGCAATAAAATGTCTTAACCTGAGCAATAAAATCTTGCTTTTGGAACATTACAGGGTTACTGAAACACTTAATCACTTATTTAGTGTTGGCTAGGAGTATAAAACATGAAATGTTTCATTACCTGATGGTTTTGATCATGCTGAGGCCCATCTCGACACAGCAGTGGGCATGATCCGGTCGAGGCTCGGGAAGGCCAGAAACACAATAATAACAATCCCCTAGTATCTTGATCCTCAGGCAATGATGCTCCTGAGAAGAAAAGGAGAAGACATTTTTACATTTAGTATGACAAACTGTTGACAATATTTTTATTTAATGCAGCTGAATCAATCAAAATACATCAATGTATCCCAATAAAAGCAATTAAGGGTCAGATCAGGTAGAAATAGCTGCTAGGGAACGATTGCACAGTTTCGCATTTTACAGTGTCAGTGGGGTATATGAGGGTTTGAGCATTTATAACTGTAATTGCCCTGTAATTTCCACTGCAGTCTCTATCTTTTCTAGTTATCTCTCAGCCTGCCAGGTTTTTGTGTAGAGCTCAGAGAGGGTGATCATTTAGGCTGCCACTCACTCATTCGATCTCTCTGAAATCCATTACTCATGTCTACTGCCATATTATCGTCTTTTCACAGCTCAGTAAACGCTGTATGGAAACAGAGTCATTACGTCCAACTGTCATTTATCAATTGCTAAAAGCACCACCTACAGCCTGATTAGCTCTGGACTGGATCATGATAGCATGCTTGAAGCACTAGTGCTAATCTGCAGGCTAAGTGGATGCCTTTTGCATAATCAATACCAAACTGTGGGACAATTTAATGGATATAAACACAGAAGCTAGCATTAAATGCAAGTGTAACAACACACTCATAACATCAACATGACGTAATGTCATTAATAAAGAACCCATTAAATTAAAACCTGCTCTTAGTTGGACTGAGCCTTACAGAAAAAGTACTGTGGAAGCACATTAAAGGTGTCAGATGGTAATACCAAGGGTTTTTAATATATATATATTCACACAACTCATCAAAAGTTTGGGGTCGATAATGTAAAATGTTTTTGAAAAAAGGTCTCTTATGCTCACAAAGATGCATTTATTTGATCAAAAATACAGAAAAAGCAGTAGTATTCTCAAATATTATCACTAATTATAATGTCTTTTTTGAAATATTTTAAAATGGTATTTATTCCTGTGATGTTGAATCTTATAAGCAATCATTACTCCAGTCTTCAGTGTCACATGATCCTTCAGAAATCATTTTAATATTCTGATTTGCTGCTCAAGAAACATTTCTGATTGTTATAAATGCTTTAAAACTGGTGTGCTGCTTAATATTCTTGTAGAAACTGTGATACTTTAAAAGAACACCATTTATTTAAAAATCTTAGGCATTATAAATGTCTTTACTGTCAAGTCTGACCAAATTCATGTACACTTACTAAATAAAAGTATTAACTTCTTTAAAAAAAAAAAAAAAAAAAAATATATATATATATATATATATATATATATATATATATATATATATATATATATATATATATATATATATATATATACATACATACATACACACACACACACACACACACATATATATATATATATATATATATATATATATATATATATATATGTATATATATATATATTTGAATGGTAGTGTACCATTAGTAGCAAATGATTACCATATTCATATTATTCATAGATTTCTGCAGGTCAAATGCTAGATCATGCTGCTAGCAACATCAAGGTCATCGATTAGTTTCCAAGGGAACAGACATAGTGATAACATAATATGGTACTCCAATATACAGTAATTAATTGAATATCATGGCATAACCAGGCTTTATGTCCAGAAACATGGCATTTCTGTGCCACAACTTAAAAAAAATATACCAACTTTTGTCTGATGTTTAGTGTTTCTAATTTATGTATACAGTATATAAAAATCAGTCATTTAGATCATATGTCAAGTAACGAAATGGTTAATATACATTTCCTTTTAGGCAATGTGAGGCCATAGAAGAAGAATAGGGAGAGACAGATAGCAAGAGAGCGAAAAAGATTTATGTAAGATAAGGCTGCTGTAAGACAGGATCATCGGAGTTCAAAGTGTTGTCAAGATGTGGTATGACGCAAGCAATCAAAACCATTACATCTGTAAATGCTGAACGCGACAGCTCAACTGCACAGTTAACCAGCTCAGCAATAACCGCCAGGGTTGGGGAGTAACGGAATACATGTAGCAGCGTTACGTAATCAGGATAGAAATATCCATTACAGTTACATCACAAATCAAAGTATTCAGATTACAGTTACATTTTGTAAAAAGTGGGAATACTATCAGGAATACATTTATTTCATTTAAAATAAAATAAATTAGTATTTTGACATAATAACGCTATATTTAGTGCTGCTTCATCATAGTTCATGGTTCTGTTGACTTCTGCTGACTCGCATGAGCCATCTGCTGGTGTGAAAATGAGCTGGAAAGTGTAGAAATTAACACGAGAGTTCCCAGATCAGTCAATGAAATAAAGAAAGATCATAACATTTCACATACGTACATTTCAATATACACTTGTAGGCTTAATTTAAAATAGACTAATATGGTGCACTTTCCTGATCATTTTTACTAAACTGTATAGCCACTAAATTTATACATAGCCTTTTATATAAATATATATAGGCCTACAGGCTGTAATTACTAGATAATGAAACAAGGCACACTTTTTAATAGTTTCAAATAGTTTTTAGAGTTTCTATTAGTTTTAACTTTAAAGTCATAGTTAAATAAAAGTACTTAGATATTGCTTTTTTGACTTTATTTACATTTGTAACTAAAAGGAACCCAAAAGTAATCAGATTACATTACTATCATATTGTGGTACTTGGATTACGTTACTGAATAAATTAAGTAATTTGTAACTGTAACAAAATACATTTTAAAAACAAACCTCCCAACCCTGCTAACCACACACATGTGACATCTCGGAATAAACACTGCCATCGGAAAAGAAAATGAATACCTCTCATAAAAAAATAAAAAAATAAAAATCAAGATAATCACTGCTGCAGAATTTAATACAACACCAGGCAGATTCACACAAACATGCGCAAGGATACAAGGATATTTAAATATGACATACTGATACAACCATCTGCAAGCACACATATGCCACATTTGAATATCTGCATTATGCATCAGCAAGCCACTTTATGGTTGGTTAATCTCCAATGATTATTGTACTGACTCATGAATAAGATTATTGGAGAGCTGCAGCACAAGGACAGTGTTTAATATTCTTCATAATGCATTTATATCCTCCTCCATTCTGAGCAATATAACAAAAAACACATTTGTTAAATACACAAAATCAATTTTCCTGTATAAATGTCTGTAAGTAATGTTGTTCTTTCTTCCAAGGGCAGCTATCAAGATTTGCACGAGTTGTTGACAGTTGTACCCTTGCGCTAACACACATACACTCATATATCAATGTCATTAATGTTGGGGACGCGGCCACAACATTTTTATTTATGTGACTTTTGCAACAGCCATTTAGCACATCAGTGCACTGCAGGACATGAGGGACGGTGAGCCGGCACATATTTCATCCTCCTCTGTACTCTAACTGAACTCCAAGATATGCTGGCACTGCCCTTGGCACACAAACATAACACTTCTCTTTGTTTCACACATCCTGCATCAAATATGTGCAAGTGAAGCAGGAGTGTAACAGCAATTTTCTGAGGTAATCAGCACTGAATTATGTGAATAAAGCACTAAAATAGGCCTACTTTAAATAGAAAGGTGTGTTGAATGACAATGATTTAAAGGGATAGTTTGCCAAAAATGAAAATTGCCATCTTTTACTCACCCTCATGTCGTTCCAAACCTGTACATCCTTCTCAAGGAGACATTCTGTTTGTTTTTTGTCCATAAAATGCAAGTCAACTGGGGTTGTTCTGAACCCCCACTGACTTAAATTGTACGGACAAAAACATTTCTTTAAAATATCTTCTTTGTGTCCCACAGAAGTCAGTAAGTCATACAAATACAGTGCAGACGATGCTTGGTTAAACTGGATTACAGGAGGATAAGATACAAGCTTGTGAATAAGATTTTTGGGGCTAAAATGCATAAGTGGAACAAATATTTATTGAATTAGTTCCGAAGTATTTAAATTATAATGGCCATAAATAAAAATGGTTATCAGGAAAGGGGCACAGATAATTATTACAACCTCGATTGTCATAAAATCTAATCAACATAAGAAGGGGAACTTCATTTACATCCTACCCAAACCTCAAGAAGTAACGATGAAATGTTCAAATCACTGGGATTTAGTCTATAGAATAGAACAGAAAATTCTGATTGATTTCCATTAAAGGGGTCATGAACTGCCTTTGTTTTGATTTTACATTAAAAAATAATAATAATAATTGAGAACTAATTAGTTACTTTCTGTCCAGTTTTAACCTCCCTGAACACTGTTTAAATAGGCATGGTAAGTTCAGAGTCTATTGAATAACTTGGCACTGCTATTCCATGTTTTGTACCCCAAAAGACACTGTGATGTGGCTGAAAGATTGTCATGTATGTGTGTTAGGTCACTTACGTGTGCCAGTCGGTCAAAGCGTGCAAAGAGTTCGTTGAGCATTCGAACGAGTTCCTGAGCAGAGAGGGTGGTGGAAAGATTGGTGAAGCCCTTCACATCAGCAAAGAGAATACTGCACAAAACACACATGCACATAAATCAGCCAGAAAAATCATGATTTTCCCAAACATTTCACAGCCAATCTGGGATGTTTAATCTGAGATAAACAGGCAGAACTTAAATATATAATAATATAATAAATATACAATACAGCTAACTGTACTGATAAGTTTAAATATACTAGCTATGCAAGCTTTTTTAATGAATTAATCAGATCAAAAAGTGACAGTAAAATCTTTCATAATGTTACAAAAGATATCTATCTCAGATAAATACTGTTCTTCTGAACATTCAGTTTATCCAAAATCCTGAAAATAAATCTATAAAAAATAAAATCACAGCTTCAGAAAAAAATGTCAAGCAGTGCAACTGTTTTTAACATTGATAATAATGAGAAATGTTTCTTGATCACCAGATCAGCATATTGCCTGACTGATTTCTGAAGGATCATGTGACACTGAAGACTGATCATTTGCCATAACAGGAATAAAGTCTACTATTAAAATACAATACAATAGAAAACAATTGTTGAAATTGTCATATTTTACAATATCATCAGTTTTTACTGATTTCTGATCAAATAAATGCAGCCTTGGTAAGCAAGTGAAACCTTACTGACTCTAAAAATTTTAACAGTAGTGTACCGACACAAATAAACTTATGTTTACAAAATTATGCTGCGGAACATCGCATTTGCATAAATTATTAATTAAGTTAAGAACAGATTTAGATTAAAAAAATTATATTCTATTCTGTCTTTGATTACTATGCATATATTCATGTTATTACATATAAAGGCTTATTACATAAAATAATTTAGTAAAAAGTGCAAAAAAAAAATGAGGGTAAACCATTAAAATTGCCCAAATGGCTTCATTTAGGCTCAAATGGCCATGAACTGGCATTTTTAGAGCCAATTTGGTGCTCTTATGGTGACTGACTGTGCTTTGCTGGGCTACTTGTTTGGGTTATAAAAGAGAGTGACTCAGCCATAATCAAGGATGACAGAGCCATAACAGTGGGCGACCGAGCCTAAATGGTGGATGACTGATTCAATTCCATTTGACTCTCTTCTATTCTATTCATGATGACTGTACCACAGTGGAATAAATTACCTCACGTTCTCATAGCGGTGAATGTAGATACGGTGAAACTGGTGCTGTAGGTTCTCGTCCTCCACATTGGTCATGTCATTAATCATCTCCAGCACTACAAAGCGTGGCAGCACCGACAAGACCAGACGCTCCTAACACAGGTGCAGCATGGGTAAAGTGCTTCATTAAACATTGACTTAAATCATTCAGTCACTCAATGCACACTTACTAAACAAAAACATAATTTTCATATTATACACATCGATTCCCTTTTTAGTTTTAACCTGTTCAACAATTCAACTAGTTTACCAGTCTTACCTTTAAACCACTTCCAAATTATAAGGTAATTAAAAAACAGTTTTTTGCATTATTTCATCATTTTAAACCAACATATTACAACAGTTTCTTTTTGCTGCAATAAAAGCTTCAAGTCGTTTTTATCCAGTGTTGGTTCCCTTAATGGTTCACCAGTCAATTAAATAACCCAGAGCGTCCAGCGCACAGGGCTAAATATAAATGCATAACATATTGAATGAAAAAATGTATCTAACATAATTTCCCCAAAATTTAAAGGTATTTAAAATTTAGTTCAACCTGCTTTTGCAAAACACTGTAAAGAACATACAGGATGTCTGCCAAATACGTGTGTAATTTTTCATAACTAAAAAATTTTTTCCAATCAGATTAAACAAACAGTTCAAAACAAACAGTCCCAGTTTTCCACTGGTTGGACTCGAAAACCATGCCATTGGTTGAGCCAATATTGTATTGTTGGGCTGGTCAGATGCATAAAGAAACAGCAATTACAGCATTTACACTTTTTATGAGAAATATCACAAACAGCTGCCTCTCCACATTAGTTTGGCTGAGGTAGGAGAAAGTATTTTCAAATTTTCAAAAATTACACACCTATATTTCTATATTTCACCTTCGTAACGCTGCATGGATAGAGACCAGGCACTGCAAATATGCATTCAGAAAGCAAGAGTTTGTACTCTAACCACTGGCTGGGCTAAAAGCAGGGGCAATTTGGATAGATGGGCATACAATAGAAGAGGAAATGCAAACACACATACACACACAGTGGTACCAGCATGGGCTCCACTTGACTGGCAAATAAAACCCACTTCAGCAAACAGCCGGAGAGCTCTCAGAGAAAGAGATGGGTGGGGGAGGGTGGAGATGGAGAGAGATTCCCTAAGGAGTCTCGAAACCTTTCTACACTAGCCTTCTGTCCCCATGAGATGCTGTTCTCATCTTTAAATCAATTACTCTCACCCACTGCAGCCCGTTGCTGGTGAAGAAGTGTGATATAGCAACATTACGTTTGTGCATGAGTGTGCACACTTTTAAAAGGTTGGGGTCAGACAGATTGTTTTGGAAAAGTACTGAATATTTTTCAGGTATTAAACTAAATCAAAAGTGACAGGAGATACATTTATGCTATTTTATTAAAGATTTCTATTTCCAATAAATGTTGTTCCTTTGAACTATTTTTCTTAAAGAATCCTGAAAAAAATTACATGTTCAATAAAAAAAAAAATCTGACAGCACAATTGTTTTTTCATTGATTATAACCAATGTTTTTGTCAATGAGGATAGTTGAACGGATGGCAGTGGCCAATACAATGCCAATGTGAAACAGAATTCAAGCACATTCATAGCAAAAACTTATACAATTATTTCTTTAAATTTAAAAACAGAAATGGTTTACCCTCCACTGACAAAGCTGCTGGCAGAATAAAAGACAGTTAACAAAAATGTCAAATAATTAATTGATTGAATTAATTAAATTAATTGGTCTGTATGACCGATACAGTACATGTCTAACACTAAAAGTAATTGGTATAATTGGCCAGAAAGTATGGTTAGCATTGCAATTTGTTGATGATGTTACTTTGTTTACCACACGTACTTGGAAAAATCCTGAAGTACATGAGCCACAAACACGTGTCACGCGAGTGGGTGTAAAGGAAACTTTTTTAAAGTTTGCGGACACTAACCTGTCGCTGGTTCTCGGTCTCCAGGCGGAGACGTGCCTCGATGCACCTGCGTGTCTCCAGAAAGGCCTGGCGCTGGGCGCGGTCTGACAGGTAGCTGATAAACATCCCTGCAGTGTTTATACATAAGAACAGCAGCACCTGAGCTAACAGCTGAAGAGAGAGAGAAGAAAAACAGAGAAGTTTACCAACCTTAAGCAATTAGAGAGCTAAACTGCAGGTGAAACTACTCTACATCCATTTATCAGCTGTATATGACCATGTGTGGAATTTATTTTACACCAGAAACTCAAACACAAAAACAGCATAAATAGTGTCCAACAGCAATATTTAGAAACATTAGCTAATGGCGATTGAATTAAAACAAAATTCCAGCAATAAATAAGCTGAATTTTTACAAAAACTATATTTTTGGCATTATGACAATGGGATCATTTTGCTGTTTTGCTGTTCACTGTGCAGTGCCAGCTTTATCGTGCAAGATGAACCTGCACACTGACTCGAACAAGTAGAGAAAGAGTGGTTTTGTCCTATTTTGGTGGATTAATGTGAATAATATTTCCTCATTTAGCAGATTCCAGCCACGGCCAAGTAAGTTTATTTACTCGCCAAAGGCTTTTTTTCTTTTCTTTTGCATTTGGCAAGTGTATATTTCAGACCCTGAGTATAAGCATACAAGACAAGAGAAAAATACTTAAATGCTTATTTTAATTTAAATGCAATACTATTCCCTGGGAGACGGAAGCTAAAGGTCATCTTTCCCTCTATTTCACACAAACACACACAGAGACACACATGTGCATACATAAATGCACATTAACATGAAATTAATAAATGTCAGTCATATACTGGAGGCAGAGTACAATATTTTACAGTAAATAAGCATACTATTATTTTAAACCTACTCATTTAAAAGCAAAAGCAAAGAGGTTTAAAAAAAAGCATCTTGTGTGTTCACTTTTCAGGCCCAATTTTTTAACTGTTAACAGTGTCGCTGTTTAGATTCTTAAATTCATAATTCAAACTTCATACACACTTATTTAGCTATTTTCTTTTGAGGAATCTTTCAAAATATTTTGAGTCTATATAAAGCTAAAACCATGCTGATTTTCTAGTGTGGGTTTTTGTCTTCCTTGCATATCTTATGCACAATTAAATTAGCACTGAACAAACAAAATCACATTTACAAACACGTCACTCACTTCAAGTTATTTGCATGTTTTAGCTTGAAAAAATAAAAACATGAATTATCCTTTAGGCAACAGCTGTTCTCGTACCATGCATTTCCAATTGCTTTCCATTTTCTGATCTGCATTACAACCCAGTAGAAACCAAGCGAAAAAACCAAGGAGTCATTCAGCCTTTCCACTAGGGGGAGTCACAGAGGTCAGAGAAAATTGGGGATTGATGCCAAATTGACACAATGTTTAAGATATTGAATCTGGATTAAACCAGTTGGCCCTCTGAAATCAATAAGATATCAAATATACTGAATTTCTAATAAATGCAGACACATTTTCTTATACGACTGACAGTAAAAATAGAAAAAAAGAAAAACCTTGAATAAAGCCTTCCAAAAAAATTTATCTCCAGAATAATTGGCTGGCTGCTAATACATTTCCTGGGTTCAACAGAGTGAATATATTGTATTTATAAGGTACAATTAGTGTCTAATTAGGCAGTTTTGATTTTATATCAAGATTATATACAGTCACCAACAACATAAGATACACTCTTTCTGTTTTCCATTAAAGTAGCCACCGAGGCATAGCAAATATGTTATATACACAGAGGTGCATATTTATATTTAGACAAACACTGTTAGTTTACTGCATTTGGAACATATACTGTCATGCCTCTCAGAGGAATCCAAAAATACACACGCTTTACCAAACATGTCGCGAAATCTCCAGAGAGTATGATGTAACCACCTGCAATAATTAACACTCTAAAACAATCACTGCAGAAACATGTTTAAGCATGTCTCCGCACCTATTACTACAAAAGCCTCACAGGCATTTGTGTGTGCGTGTGTATGTGTGCAGGTCAGTGAGACACATCCCTCATGGGAATATAAATTTTATGACTGATTAACGAGCCCCCCATCCTTTACAGTTTCAATTACTGCAGTTTTTTTTGTCCTGCGGGGGCATTAAAGGGCTGCCATTTCAGACAGAGGCCCTAATTAATACAAGCCCTCCAGTACACACACACACATACTGTACACACACACACAAACACAGCAGAATGAATGCAGTAAACATCATCAACATTCAAGGATCAAGCTAGCATGCAAATTTACTCAAATATGACTTTTAATAATTGTAATCTTTGCTGTTTGTAATTGTAAATGATATTTACAAACACATAAACAACACCAGTATGCACTTTAGCAACGTGTGTGTAATAATACACAATAGCACACACACAGAGGTCAGTGATGTGGACAGTTTTAATAGGAAAGCTCATTATTTTTAGACTTTTCCAATTCAGATCACTGACCTTAAAAAACATAAACTCACATTGCACAAATACCTCTCCACATATGAAAACACGGACAGCCTACAGAATAATGAAGATGAGTCTTTGTGCATTTCTTAAAATATTACCATATACATGGTCAGTTACTCTTTTTAGCTTTACAGTTATCTACAGATTTTCCCAATGTCATTTTAATGATTTAAAAGATCAAAATATTTGTGAGACATAAGACTCAATTATGAGAACTAGTCCCAACTGTTAGACACAAAGTCACAATTATAAGAAATAGTCTCAAATGTGAGATATGGATTTGCACCTGTAAAATATAAAGGTGCAATTATGAGAAGAAAAGTCCCAATTGTAAGATATCAAATCCAAAATGTTAGATGTAAAGTTGCAATTATGAGAAACAGTCACAATTGTGAGATATAAAGGTGAAAGTAAGAACAGGTTTCTACAGAAAATAGTGCTTCTGCTACCTTTATTTAAAATAAATGCCATTTGAATTGGTATTTTACTTATGAAATTATATTAATTTCTATGCACAACATAAATATGAAAGTATGTTTTGGAGCCACTGTACACTTCATACAGAGAGAGAGAGTGTGTGTGCGTGTGTGTGCCCATCAGCTAAACACAGCAGGAGAATTAACAGAACAAATCTGACTTTACAGTTAAATCACTTACTTTTAAATTAATGCTTCAAAGCAGACACGCACACACAGTGCACTTCAACTAGTCTTTAACACCATAATCACAGTGCTATCCATCAGCATGCCAGCGGAAATTGTTAAGAGTGATTGACTCCTATTGACTGCAGCAAATAAAATAAAAATCACAACTGCATAGTGGCTCATAGACCAACAGATCTAATGAAACTGTTAATATCAATATCGTACTCCAGCCAGAGAGTCTTCACCATGCTGAGGAGCAGTTCTGAGATTTAATTAACACTCCATTTAATTACTGGGGTTGATTACAGTTGTAAAATGCTGCCTCTGAGATTTCCAATAGATGGGCTGCTGTCCACTGATAATTCAGCCAGTGAGCAGAAACATTATGATGACCAATTGATAAAACTATCTTTTTTTAAGTGGTGTGTTGCAGCCAGTCTCTATGGAATCTAAGCATATATGCACTTTGGGAATAACTGTTTTTTAATCACCCTTAGGCCAACCAAGACATAAATCACTTTGTTTCTTTATCGCATTATATAGCATTACATCACTTGATCAACAATGGATCCTCTGCAGAATAAGATTCCGTCAGAATGAGTCCAACAGCTGATTAAAAACATCCAAAAGAAAAGCAGATGACTCCAGTCCATCAATTAACATCTTGTGAAGTGAAAAGCTGTGTGTTTGTATGAAAGAGATTCATCATTAAGGCATTTGAAGTTAAAACTTTCACTTTTACAAAATGTGTGTCGATTCTGTCACCCATAATATTGCTTCCTCCAGCAAACAAAGTCAAGCCCATATTGTCATCTCACATCCAAATCCACTGACACATTTGTTTAGAACTGTTTTGTACTATTTCCACATGCCTTATCTGTTCATATTTCTCTCCTGATACAGTTGAGATGACATTTTCATGGGGAAAAATTTATATTATGAATTGATCCCATATTTTACCCATGACGCAATGGTTTTATGTTCAAAATGTCTTAAAAAATTTTTTTTTTAATTCATAAAACATATACTAATATACTGGAGCCATGTTTTCCCCAGTTGTTTTGACTCTCATTATGATGGCACCTATTCACTGCAAAGGATTCACTGGTGAGCAAGTGCTGCTAAATTTTTCTAAATATGTTCTTAGATGTGAGATGTGTTTGAGTAAACTTATAGCAAATTTTCATTTTTGGATGAACTATTCTTTTAAACCCCACAACATATTCCCCTGACAGCTAAGTCCTTTAAGTGCTATACAGAAGACGAAGAGCACAGAAGAGAACTTTTACTAATTTTATTCCCAGCACTTTTCACCGATGCGGTCAGGGTTCATCTAATCTATTTTAAATGACTTTAATGGTAAGAGTAGATGCTGTATTTAGTTTGATTATTGAGTCAGTTTAATATTTTGGTGTTTTAATTCCACTGGAAATGTTTCCTGAGAGGTTACTAACTGATACCCAGAACACAACAGCATTTCGATCAGTTGTTGATATTATTATATTAACACAGAATTTAGATTCAAAACAGTATTTAGATTCATTTTGAACAGTAGAGTCTACTTTTATCCATCACTCATTGTGTCATTGTTGTGTCAAATTAAATATTACTGAGCTCTATTATGAAGCCAAAAACTCAACACTGCATTTCCATTCTGGCTTTCTGCCATTTCTTTAATGTAAAACTAGGATGATCCAGCGTCTTTGCTGGAAGCTGTTGAGGTCTGTCTCAGATATTTTCCCTAATCAAACCTGATGCATCGGACCGTTTCCTACTAATCCAGATCGTGTGGCCCTCTACAGTGTAATACTGATCTCAGGACAACTTTACGCTGGCATTGTAAGCAGCAGCAGATTGTTCTGAAGGTTTTGATTACACGGCAGGACCATCTACAGTGTCAGCAATCAAGTGCTAGATTGAAAAATACATTATTAATCACTCAGACATAAAAACTTTTAATTGACCAGGCAGCCTGCTGTTATTGATCTCTGTACATGTGTGAAAATCTCCATGAGCAAAATAGACCATAAATGTGTTCTGTGTGTGCTCACCGTACAAAAAGTGTGTACAGTAAAGTTTCTGCACACTGGATATTGTGTCATAGGCTTTGCTAGACCCCATTTATTTAATCTAACCCCCCTCAAATCTGTACCAAAATTCAGCCTTTTTAAAAATATGTGACGTTTTCTAAAAAAACAGCAGCTACAGCAAGCTGTCTAAAATTATTTTACTGCAAATCCTTTGCTTAAACTAAACTTTGTTATATTAAGTATCATCTTTCCCTCAAGTCAATAGCAGATCACGGCATATGTAGGGCAATACTCGGCACGGAGCGCTGCCCCCACAAACAGTGCTCTACTTCTCTGTTCAACAAAACAAAATGCGACAAAAGATGCTACCTTTAGCTATATGAAAAATATTAGCATATATATTTTGGACCCTTATGTCTGGATTTCATTGTATTAGATAGAAAATATTGAACCAAGTCATATTTGCAAAAAAAATTTTTTTTTTTATTATGTTTTTAATCATTTTAACCAATTGCTCTCAAGGGCATTTTTAGTGGATGAAGTCAGCTGATGAATTTCACTGTATTAACTACTATAATAATAACATGTATAATACATGTATTATAATGACATGTACCATATATATAATATGTCTGTAATCACTATTATTCTTCTTCTTTTTTTTTTTTTTACATTAATATTTTTATTCAGCAAGGATGCATTCAATTGAACAAAATTTTATTAAAAAAAGTCACAGTTTCCACAAAAGTATTAAAAAAGCTTTTTTCAACACTGATAATAATAAGAAAATGTGGCTTTACAATCACAGAAATAAATAAAAATGTTAAATATTTTCAAATAGAAAACAATTATTTTAAATTGTAATAATATTTCACAATATTACTGTATTATTAATCAAATAAATGCAGCCTTGCAGTGAGCACAGAATATTTTAAACATTTTTTTTTTTAAATGTACTAACATGATATATACATATGTGTGTGGGTGTATTTATTGCCAGTCAAGCAAGATTTGAACTCACAACCTCTCATACTGAAAGCAGGAAATACTCTTCTGACCCACATCAACACCCTGCACTTTATCTATCGACAATCTGTCCTACTGCACACAGCACTCTCACACTAGTCGGGTGGAGTTTGTGAAGTGCCTTATAAATGATTGAATGAGACCCTGCATGAGTTTCCATAAACCCAGAGAAAGCACAAGAAAGCAAACGCATGCTAACTGACGTCCATCTTACCCAGGCACTGACGACATTCTACATACGTAGCACTAAACACCGAAGCAGGTGTGCAGTCAGGTCTGAGGGTGTGTGTGTGTGAGAGCATGTCCTGCAGTATGAGCAAAAGAGAGGGAAACAGAGATGGGAAACGAAGAGAGGCTGGCAGACAAGTGTGTGAGTCAGAGAGCCCTTCTCCATATCTCCCTCCCACGCTTGCTATTTTTACAGTCTACCTCACAGCATCTTCAACCACTGCTTGGACATACACACACACATATATTTGGGTATGATTGGCTGAGTTTGGCTATTTTGACCTGAATCTGCATACAGACATCTGGATATAGCCTAAATCTGTGTGTGAGAGGACACCAAACAACTCTGTCTGTCTGCCTCTCTCTGCTGTGATCACAGTGAATAATTTTTGCACACTATAATTAACTTGCATGGCTTCCTGTATCCTCACTGTTGAGTGTGTCTGTGCACTGGTTTTTGTGTACAGCACATTCGCTTGTCTGTGTACAGCATGTGTGTGGGTCTGTGTTTGTGTGCAGGTGAAAGCCACAAAATAACTGTAGTGCCACTATGACTCAATTTAAATGTGATATGATCACATGTGGAGTGGAATGACCTCAGGTCATCTTGTCATTTAGAATCTCTTAGCATCTGACAGAGAGAAAAAGAGACTTTGCTGATCGGTACACAAACACATGCCACCATGTCAATGCAATGTATAAGGGATAGTTCACCTAAAAATACAAATCATATTGACCAAAACCTGTATGAACACTGTGGAGCACGAAAGAAGAAATGCTGAAGAACACTGGTGTCCAAACTACTTTGAAACCCATTGCCTTTAAATGTAAAAATACATTTTTCAAAATATCTTCTTTTGTGTTCCACGAGACAGCAATGTATGTTTTTATTTTGTGTGAACTATTCCTTTAATTCTCTCATATTTTAGTAATTTTTGTTTTTGTAAATATACACTATTTGTTTTGCAAATATGTCTTTACAAATAAATGTGAAGAGCTCACAATGCTCAAGCTCTCATCAGATGTTACTAAAATGTGTAAGTGACTGCAGTGCTCTAATATGACTGCTTTGCCGCATTCACAAGCTATTCTTGACCTTTAGTGACCTCTATAAAATTTAAACCGCAAAAACAAGCCGTTAGTATCAGACGACAACACGACGCAGTCTGCGAAGAACGACCTTATAATGTCACTTTCAGCACCACGTTGGATGGACAGCAACCGTTGCGCTTTGGTTAAATACCTCGAGCACAGGAAACATCCAGTGTTGCACCCAAACGTTGCATGATACAATATCACATTTCTCTGTCTCACCTGATTCGTGGAGATCTGTGCTCGAGGGGGCACCAACAGCTGGATCGCGATGTGCAGCGCGGAGGTCAGCAGTCCCGCTACGATGGCCCAGGTGAGAGGCAGCGGAAGCATGCTGTAGGTAGCAAAGAGCGTGAAGAGCACGTACCCTATCCCATCCCCGAGCAAACCGTAGCCCAGTCCCGTCGCAAGGATCTGCGTGGCCATGGCGACCCAGGTCACCGCTCCGCTGTACTGCAGGTAACCGTGCGAGCTTGTGTCTTTGCGTACCACCACCAGAGCGCAGATGACCACCTCGATGCCCGTGAAGAAGCCGAGCAGCATTCCTTTGATCGGGTCCATCGGTGTGGACGCCAGGGTCAGGTGCAGCACGAGCAGGGTCAGCTTGGTCACCACGTCCAGAATGTTCATGACCACCACCGACTTCCGTCGCTGGCCCAGGAAGTAGCGCTGGTACAGGCGCTCGAGGTCCCTGGACTTGAAGGCGTAGCGCAGCGTGGGGAAGATGACCCCGCGGTACGTGTAGCCCCAGCTCAGAAAGAAGTCGGAGTTGCTGGGCGCGCAGTCGATCTGCAGGAAACCCAGGTCGCTGCTCGAGCGCTCGGGGAAGACTTTAGTACCGCCGTTATTGTGCCGGTCGCTCACCGAAGTCCTGCCGGCGGACTGCTTGCGCGAGCCCTGCGCGTGAGGCTCGTCCGGTGAGACGGGTTTAGGGCTGTGCTCGTGAATGAAGCGCTGCTCGGTGATGTGTCGCACGGCGTTCTGCCAGAGCAGGCGCTTCGGTCGGTTCCCGTTGTTGTTGCTGGGGGTCTTGTTGATGGTGTACAGCTCCTCGCTCGCGCTGGAACAGCGAACCTCAGACAACTCCATTGTTCCTAACGCGGTTCTATTTACCCACGCGCGTTCCCAGAACAGAGAAAGCGAAGACGAGCAGGTGTGTGAGAGGAAGAATGAAGGCGAACCGAACGGATAGTGGAGAACGCATCGGGACAAGGAGACTGGTCCCACGGCAGCTGCCGCTCATCATCATACGTCTTGTCCTCCGTGAACGTCAGAGCGATTCGGTTGCGCTGGCTCGTGCCATTTGGCTGCGCATCACTACAGCATGGCATGCGCCCGCTGGCATGCTGAAAAACAGAGCATCTTAACGCGTTCTGACGAAGAAAATGCCCCCCGTTGTCTGCGCTGCCGCAGAAGGTCTTGGTGTGGCTCTTTTCTCTTTAACGTAACCAAAGTGCACATACAATGTTAAGAGTCCTTTTCACAACACCATCCCGCGGTACAGTCCAGTCTTTTACTATATGTGCGTCTTCTGTGGTATGTTTTCCCCTTAAGAACTGTCTTCAGGAATCTTTCTCATATCCAGAAGTGAGGTTTTGGGTTGGAGGGGTGTCGAGAAGACATTCCTCTTTGTCAGTTTTGGGGGTCTACAATAGCACAACCGATCGCGAAGGATATGGAGTGATGAAATCCAAGAATAATATCACATAAAACAAACAAACAAGCAAGCGAGCAAGGATAAACTACAGAAATGTTTGTATCAGTCAGTGATGATTTAGAAAGCTTCTGTGATGTTATACAGAAGCATTCAGTGCGTCCGCGCTCATCTGGTGGAGATGGTATTTACACTGAGCTAAAGAGAGAAGGGAGGAGGTGTGTGTGTGTGTGTGTGCGTGTGCGTGTGTGTGTGTGACTTAGTCCTCCCGACGTCACGAGCTCCTTGCCTCTTTTTCCTCCCCGTGCGCAGCTTTTGTTTCGGTCCTGAGCACTTCAGATGAACGCGCGCTGTCAGGACAGTGGGGGAACACAAAGCATTTAAGAAAATAATTTAGGCTATGTTTGCGTTCAAAAAAAGAAAATAGATCAGTTTAACCAAAACCAAAATGAACACTGAGATGATTATTCATTTATTATTAATAACACACTATAGGCATAAATAATACCAATAAAACTACAGAATAGCCTATGGCTCCTCTTTGCACAGAAAGGCAGAACTTCAAGGATTTATAAACATTTATTCACAAAACCCCCTTTGGTCATACAGCCATGAAAAATATCTCAATAAGTCGCATCCTTCTGCTTCTAAAACAAAAACCTGAAGGACTTTTTTCCACTGTGCCTTCATAATTGGTAGCCTACCCTCAATGACTGGAATCAAAACAGAAACATTTGTACTAATTTTAGGCATATTAATTTAATAAAAAAGTAGTCTACCAAACGCTTCAGCCACTTTTTTCTATTACTTTCAGCTAATTTATCTATGTCATTTCTTTTAACATCTTAAATTGGATTATGCATTGTTAATGAATTTTATTCACATTTTGATGTTATTTATTTTTGTTCCAATTTGTCCTCATTCTATTTTCCAAGAGTAGGCTACAATATCTGTCTAACTGCCGTCGTTTTCAATAAGAAGGCGCGACCGGTAAAAATGGAGATTAAACAAAAAAAAAAAAAAAAAAAACGAAAAAACCGAATATTATTAAAGTTATAGGTCTATTGCGATTGATTTGATCATTTTTATAGAAATTCTCAAGATATTTTTAGCAACGTAACAGACTTAGCTCGAGTGGCTTTACCGTGACTCATCGGCTATTTGTCTTTTTCAAATATTTTACAGCGCGAGACATTAACCGCTGCTGATCAAAGCGGGCCGACTGCGCCTCGCGACTGACTCATCACATCCCCCGCTCGCGCTGCCGGCTCTTTTTCAACGGGTGTGGGATTGTACCACACGACACTACTTTCCAGGAGTTTCTCTATGCGTTGCTCACTTCCTTACTTTTTCTGCTTGCTCTAAAAAAAGAGGGATGATAAACTGCAACAGGAAACTCGCTCACCAGCTGCTCACGGCCTCCGCTGTTACACTCATTCAGTTCATAAAAATCAATGAATCAAATCTAGCTGATATAAAATAAGTGAATCAAGTCTACCTACATTAATACCAGGCTTGGTCATGGTCCTGCAAAACCCCTTCTAGCTCCTATCATCCCTAACGGCAGACCACTTATCCAACTTGAAGAGTGACTTGGCAAAATTAATGTTAACATATAAAACTGGGGGTCCTTGTCTAACAGTTTTGGTTTTGCATTAAATGCGGCCCACAAAACAATCAAAACCATGACTCATTTCGAAATTGTTCACCTAAAGATAAAAATGCTATCACCCTTTACTCAGCTTTATGTTAATTCAAACCTTTCTTTTGAGAAACACAAATGGTAAAGTTTATCAGAATGTTGATGCTTTTCTCCATAATGAAAGCATGCAGTGGAATGCAATTAGCCTAAGCACCAAAGAGCACAAAAATACAGTAAAAGTATGATTAAACTAAACAACTCAGGCATCATATTACAAGTTATCTGAAGTCAGCTTTGTTTGGAGGAGCAGAAAGGAATACATGCCATATACATTGTATATTTAAACATGGCATGTTGTTGTGATCAGTTTTATAAGACCAATACTGACGTCAAATTGGTGTCTTTCTAGTGCCAAGTTTGAACATGCTCAAATTTCCTCAGAAGAAAAAGTCATGCAGGTTTGGAATAACATGAGGGTGAGTAAATGTTGACAGAATCCGTCATTTCGTTGAAGTTCTTCTGGGGTTTCTGTTGGCCAAACATCAACTCACCATCAAACCAGTGTCTGATTTATCTTTATTTACATACTGTACACCACAGTTAAAAAGCTTAGGGTTGTCACAAAGATGCAAAGATGCATCTAGTTCTCATAGGCTGCATTTACTGTATCTTAAATACAGTAAAAAGTAATATTGTGAAATATAATTACAATTTAGAATTTTGCTTTCTACGTTCAATGTAAGTACTTTATTCCAGCCAAGCAGAATTTCCAGCAGGCATTACTCCAGTCACATGATCCTTCAGAATATATATATGCCTTTAATTATGATAAAACAATGGGGGGGTGTGAGCGGGATTGGGAAAGGCCCTCAAGCCTGTAATGCAACAGCATCATGCATCATTCCACTTACTCACTAGGCTATCGGTGCCAACATTGTTCAGAAATCTTTTTAATATGCAGATTTAAAACATCAAATTATCATATGATTAATATTTTTGTGGAAACTACAATACTGCCCCGAACTTTTGCACTGCATATGTCACATTGGAGATACCACATAAGTTCACAATCATTCATATGTTTGTGAGATATGAGGACTGCTGAAAATATTTATGAAGTACACACTGCAAAATACAAAACATAAGTAAAACGTGAGGAGTGCCATATGCGTGTCTGAGGATGTCTTGCTGTATATAACAGCGTCACTATGTGTTTGAATGTTGTTTGCATTTTGTGCAATCTGAGGTGGAGGAGGATGTTTCTGTCAGGATGAGTGATGTGTGTGGGCTTAATACTGATTATACTGCTGATGATGTGAACTGAGGAACTAGTGAAGGCATGAATAAAGACACAATGTCATTTGAGTGTTTATGCAAGAAAAGCATCACAAGTTTGGGTAGGAATTGAATAAAACTGAGTCCCATTTTTCATGGTTAAGTCTGTGAATTGCACTGTTATAGAACAAAGCCTGTGTGTGAGTGCCTATTTGTAAATTTTGGTGGTTCAATGTTTGGTTTCTAATTAAAGTGTGACATTTTAGACGATCCCATTGAGGTGCAAGGGTCAGATCTCTTTTTCTCATTCTCTCGGTTTAGTTAAATGTGAATCAGATGAGAACAGGTCAGCATCATGGCTTTTATCTCAAAATCAGAATATTAAAATATTTTTGAAGGATCATGTGCCACTGAAGACTGAAGTAAATATTGCTGGAAATTTAGCTTTGCATCACAGGAATAAATAACATTTTAAAACATACAAATAGAAAAGTTATATTTTTAAATTGAAATACTATATTTCTGATCAAAGAAATGTAGCCTCACTGAGACTTAAAAAAAAAGAAAACACAAACATAATTGTATTAAACAATATTATGGTTAAGCACAAATTCTACTGTAAATGCAGTTTTATAAATCACTTTTGATATATAACAGCTGATTAATATCAGTATAATTTTAATGTGTGACCTTTTAATGTGTCGTATGTAATTGAGTCATCAGTGTTCCTATGTTTCAAATGCCTTTGTTATTGCAAACATTCATGTTAATTGATTCACTTTATAGGGAACTAGGGAGTGGAACGATCCACTCATTCTTCTCAAATTCACCTCACACCCCTGTGCGTGTTAAAGCGTCTTGATTACAGCAATTATTGGCAGAGATCATTGCTCAATGCAAAGAAAGGCATCACTGACATGGCACACATCTCTCTCTATGTCTGCCACTCTCTCATCCTCCATCAGGCCGGCTGCTGAATAAGTGATTGAGAAGATCAGGAAAAAGGGAGGCTGCAACACACACATCCAGACACAACTCACACACTCACAACCTGATCACAGCGAAGAGGAAACCTTCACTAGAATAGCCATTGAAAAAAAGACACAGAAAATACATTAGCGCTTCTGCAGAAAAAGCATTACCACACACACACACACACATACTGTGGCTCTGAGTGTTCGGGCTCAGATAGGCATGAAGGACATTCTATATTCAGCAGACACATTTGCGTAATTATAGAATCTCTGCCTGGAAAGACCAGGTGCTGCCTGTGTTAGGTGTTTAATTTGAGTTTATCATGGTCAGGGTGTTTAAAATTAAATGCTTGGTCATAGTTAAATTCACTCTCCTTAATGTCATTGAGTCTCTCTGGTTACACACATACACACAAAACCCAAAAAAGCAGATTACCTTTCAACAAACCTTTATGAAATTTGCTTGCAGGTAAAATACCTTCTTGTCTCTACCCCAAAAAACACAGGACAGCAGGAGGCAGTAGAGAGCAGCCATCCAAATCTCTCTCTCTTACACACACACACACACACGCACGCGCACACACACACACACACACACACACAGTACATATACATACATTTTTATACTGTAAAAACTTTACATTTGCTTTCTGCGTTTTTACATTCAACAAAAAAGTATGAATTAAAAGCTATATATACACACACACACACACATATATATATAGATAGATAGAAAACAGTTCTTTTAAATTGTAACAGTATTCCACAATATCAAATATATGCAGCCATTTGTGAGCATAAAAGTATTACCAACCCCAGAACCATCTTCGAAAAACATTTAGTGCCTTAACTATTACTTTTTGTCATCGTATTTTTCTTGTCATATTTGTGTCAGCAATATGTTTTAACTTCAATTATTTAATTATAATCAATAGGCGCCATAATGTCTCACCTTCATTTTTGACAAAAAAAAAAAAGTTAAAACATTTGTCAGAATTTCATTAACAAGCCACACAATCTTGAAAGTAAAACAACCTTTGAAATGTGAATAACTTTTTCCTTTGATTTCTAACAAGGTTGAAGGTCCCAAAATAAATGAGAAACCAGAGAAAGAAACCAAGTTGTTAGAACTTAAGTTCCTATAATTCCACCCACATTTCTGCTTACATGCTGTCTTGTGAAGGCTTGCATGTGTTTGCTTGTGTGTTGTCTGTGTATGTGTGTTGGATTCAGCCACCTGTCAGCCCATTCTGCTGTTGATGTTTTAGGTTCCAGAACTGTGGGAGTGATCCATAAAATTCAGCCCCAGAGTCCAGTCCTGTTCACACATGCTGCCGTTACTATGAGAGACATGAAGAAGTAGACAAAAAGCAAGCAGAATATCAAAGCAAACAAAAAGACTACAGATAATTTAATACATATATCTGTGTTCCTCTCGCCTGCTTCATAATTAACAGTTCCTCTTCTATTTTTATAGCTTGACTTCGATGCACATTGCTCTTTCATTTAGCCCTTTCAACTTTTATTTTGAGTTTCCCTTTCAGAGACAGCCAATATTCAATATACAAAATGTGTGTGAGAGAGAGATACAGTGCCAGTGTTTCACAGCATGAGAGAGTACACTTAACACAACTATAAATAATGAAAACTTCTGTTCATAACCCCGCAGTAGAAACATAATCCTAAACAGAATAACTCTAAAAATAGAAGTGTAAATGAATAAGAATATAAAAATATATTTAAATGTAAATTTAAACTATTATTCAATTGTTTGTGGTTGATAAGATTATTTAAATTAGTGCTGTCAAATGATTAATCATGATTAATCGCATCCAAAAGTTTTAATTTACACACACACACACACACACAGAGAAACCACCACCTGTATATATGTATATATATACATATATACAGTACAGACCAAAAGTTTGGACACACCTTCTCATTCAAAGAGTTTTCTTTATTTTCATGACTATGAAAATTGTCGAGTCACACTGAAGGCATCAAGAGCTATTTGACCAAGAAGGAGAGTGATGGGGTGCTGTGCCAGATGACCTGGCCTCCACAGTCACCGGACCTGAACCCAATCCAGATGGTTTAGGGGTGAGCTGGACCGCAGACAGAAGGCAAAAGGGCCAACAAGTGCTAAGCATCTCTGGGGGAACTCCTTCAAGACTGTTGGAAGACCATTTCAGGTGACTACCTCTTGAAGCTCATCAAGATAATGCCAAGAGTGTGCAAAGCAGTAATCAAAGCAAAAGGTGGCTACTTTGAAGAACATACAATATGACATATTTTCAGTTGTTTCACACTTTTTTGTTATGTACATAATTCCATATATATTTCCACATGTGTTAATTCATAGTTTTGATGCCTTCAGTGTGAATCTACAATTTTCATAGTCATGAAAATAAAAAAAACTCTTTGAAAGAGAAAACTCTTTGAAAGAGAAGGTGTGTCCATATATATATAGAAGTCTCATAGGCTCAGCAAAGCTGAATTTTTTTGATCAGAAATAAACTATAAACAGTAATGTTGTTGTGAATTATTATTACAATTTAAAATGACTTAATATTTAGTATTATATTCTTCTCGTATTTGTGCTGCATGATTCTTCAGAAAGCATTCTAATAAGCTGATTTGCTGATCAAGAAACATTTCTTATTATTATCAATGTTGAAAACAGTCATGTTGCTTAAAATATTTCTTTAAAAAGAGAGAGAATTTTGTGAGACTTTTTTTGGTAATGCTGTAGGTAATGCCTACGGTTGCAGGTAATTTGACACTAATATAATAAAAGTTATTTCATAATAGGAAATAACAATAGATCTGAAAAAGAAGCCTTCCCACTGGGATATTAGATAATATAAAATGCTCTGGAGGGAAAACTTGATCTTCAGCATACATGTCCAGGCCTCCAGGGTCACCATTTCTGTTCCAAACAGGTCAGCTATTCAGAAAGATATAACACACACACACAAACATACATATATACTGTGTGTGTATATATATATATATATATATATATATATATATATATATATTTATATATATATATATATATATATATATATATATATTCCTGAACAGCACATTTAATTATCTCTAGCAATTACTGAAATGTTCATGTTCACTCAAAGTGTTCAAAAACTTTTAAAATGAGCAGCATTTTAGCTCATTTTATTCAAATGCTGATGTCAGTTTACAAAACTTTCCTTCTTAATAATATTCACAATCTATTCCTTTGGCATGAAATATGATTGACAGTTCCACAAGTACATTAATAATGCTTCAGGAAAACCACATCTCAGAGTCTTAAGCCTGAATGTTGATCCCTCACTTTTCACACTGTACTGTAGAACACAGGCAGATGTGAATTCCTTTTTATCACTTCAAGTTAACTGCGTATGGTTTTTAGTCATCCAAAACAGAACAGTTCTTTACAGAAGCTCACAATTCGGTGGGATTTTGTATTCATGGTTTGAAACCCTATCTACAAAACACTTCATATTTATTTCACATAAGAAATTAATGCTTTATGATATAAAACCTTATAAAAATTAATAAAAGTGTTTCAGTCATGAGTTGTTAACATTGCATATATACATGTCACGTTCCTAGACAATTTTAATATATAAAACGAATGTTGTCCGTAACATTCTAAAGCCCTGTACACACTGTATGATTTATATTAGTCTAATTGCTGCTCATCAGACTGTATGAACATGTTTATGATATGTTTTGGTGTCAGTGAGCTGGATTTACATTTGGTAATGAAATGGTGACTTGTATTGACTTGTATTTGACCACGACTTGTATTAAAAATAAAATATAGTGGGGAAAGGATGTGGTGGTGTGTATCAAGTGGTTTGTTGTCATCACACTAATTGCAATCATTTACAACCCTCAAACTGTTCCAAACCTGTATGAGTTCCTTTGTCAGTGGCTACCAGCAACTGTTTATTTACCAACATTTATTAAAATATATTATTTTTTGTTGAAAAGAAGACAGAAATTCATACAGATTTGGAACAACTTGCCCCAACTTTTTGGGGGAAATATCATCATAATGGTTCTTCATTGGACAGTTGTAAATCGTTTGTGGCTTAACACATGACACTAAAGATTTTGGATCACAGGAATCTATTAGGATTCACAAAATTTGTCCAAATTATGGCTAAAATAATACAGTATGCACCAGGCTTCACATGTGGGAAAATCAAATTAAGTTAATATTAAGAATTATGCTAAAATTATGAATTGACTTCCTTTACATGGTCTCAAATATTGGATAAAAATATATAAAAAATGATATTCAATGAGAAAAAAAAGAAGGTAGGGCATGATTTTCTCCAGATTTGGTTGGACATTGAAAAGGTTTTGATGAAAGATTATGAAGGCAAGCATTGCATGCAGAGTGCACCAAAGAATTCATCACAAAAACACCAGGAACAAGTAGCAGTCACGGTTCATTTCAATGTTATGCTGACTCTAAAAGCATGACAAGTTTTAGAATATCATGACAAATACAGTCATGGCCAAAAATATCAGTACACTTGGTAAATATGATCAAATGAGGCAATGAAAATTAATCTGCATTGTTAATCCTTTTGATATTTTATTTTAAATAAATAAATAAATCACAAAATCAAAACTTCCATTGGATATTAAGAATTTAAAATGGAGGAAAATATAATTATGAAATGAATGTTTTTCTCAAATACACATTGGACACAATTATTGGCACCCCTAGAAATTCTTTAGAGTAAAATATTTCTGAAGTATATTCCCATTCATATTCCCATTTCGAGCACTACAGGGCGATTATGAACATGAAATTATTCAGCCATTGCTTCCTGTTTCACAGAAATATAAATAGGAGGGAAAACAAAGCCCAAATTCCCTTAATCATCCATCAAAATAAGAAAAACCAAAGTATATATTTCTAATGTGCACCAAAAGAAAATTGAGCTTCACAAATTAGTGAAATGGTTTTAAGAAAAGAGCTTGAGCAGTGAAAATTCCCATTTCCACCATCAAGGCAAAAATTCTGAATTTCCAATCAACAGAAAATGTTGAAAAATGCCTGGAAGAGGAAGTGTGTCTATATCGTCCTAATGCACCACGAGGAGAAGAGCTGCATAGCTAAAGACTCTCAAAATACCACTGATGGAGAACTGAAGAAAATAGTTGAGTCTTGGGGTCAGAGTTTGGGAGGATTTCAAGAAAAATTCTCCCTGCTCATCCAAAAACAAACTCCAGCATATCCAGTTATCAGACATGACTGGAACTTCAAATGGGACTTGCTTCTATGGTGAGATGAAACTAAAAAAATTAGCTTTTTAGCAGCAAACACTCAAGATGGGTTTGGTGAACACAGGGATAAAAAGTACCCCATGTGTAAAACGAAATATTCTGCTTTATTTTTGATGGTGTGGGCCTATATTTCTGCTGGAGGTCCGGGGAACCTTGTTCAGATAAATGGTATCTTTGATTCTATCAAATACCAACAGATAAAAAAATCTAAACATGAAGGACTCTGTCAGAAATCTTATAATGACCATGTTTGGATCTTCCAACCATACAATAATCCAAACACAAACCTCAAAAAATGGGTCGCTGGGCACAAAACCAAGCTTCTGCTATGGCCATTCCAGTCCTCTGACCTGAACCCTAAAGAAAATGAGTGGGGTGAACTGAAGAGGAGAAGTACCAAAATGGAGCTGGGAATCCAAAGGGTCTGGAGTGATTTCGGATGCAGCAATGGTCTCTGATCTCTTTTCAGGTGTTCTCTAACCTCATCAGGCATTATAGAGTTATATAATGTTTATGGGGGCTTCTCAGACATTTTTAATATAAGATGCCCAGCAATCCAGAATTTTAATTATTAATAATTTTAATTTTAATAATTATTTCATTTTGAATCATCGTGTAGGAGTCTATTTTTTTTTCTTGTCAGGGGTTTGAGAGAATGTTCAGAAGTCTCTCTCAATTGCAAATATCATGAGTGTGTCTATTACGCAATCAATCCATGCATCGATTCTGACCGAAGACACTGAATAGACATTGCGCCTAAATGCTAGTTGGTGAAAAATGTCAAACCCCCCTGGAGACAGAAAAAAATCAAACTGTCTATTTTTCTCTAACACAAACAGTTCTATGGGTCAATATTGATCTGAAGCTCAGTGTGAAGCTTGAATGTGGAAAACTGAAAATCCTTAAAAGGTGGACATGTTTTGTATGTATAAAAAATGGGTATACAGGTATGGATTAAAAAAATACTTCTGTGCGTTTTCAAAGCATAATAAAGAAAAAGCACAATAAGGATGGAAAACAACAGCATTTACCATTGCGCCATTAGAAACGATTTTGACTCTGAAATTGCTAGTAAATTTCACAATTAATAACAAAAAATGCCAAGTAACAGTAAATTAAATGTAAAATATTGAAGGAAAGAAAGAAAGCTTCAAAGTATACAATGTTTATTTATCCTCAAGTTGTTCCAAACATTATTTCTTCCCTATTTTTTGATGCCTCATTTCTTTTATACGAGTGTAATGGGCTGTCAAAATAAAAATGGCCAAAAAAAAGTATTATAAAAATACGAATTGTGCAATATATTCCAAGTTTTCTAGAGCTACACAACAGAGCTAAATTATTTTGTTATAATCTGGAAATTAAAATAAAGTTATTCATAACACTGAATTACTTTTATTTTCTACATATATACAAGAAATAATATGCAAGTTACCAATCTATTTTGTTTCACACAGATTCAAGTATTAAATTAATGTCTTCAGACTGAGTAAGAGAATAATAAGTAGGAGTATGTGTGGGTTTGTCAGAATCTGTAAGTAGCTGAAAAATAATATACTACATCCATTAACTTAATTTTAAACGTGTAGATTTAAGTTTAAAATTCACATATACAAAACAAAAGTGCATATTTTAGGTGCAATCACTGCATTGTGTGTGTGTGTGTGTGTGCATGCAATATTCAAATAACAACACCAACTTAACTGAATGACTGGCAAACCAGCTGCCATTTGTGCACACACACACACACACACACACACACACACACACACACACAAACATTACTCAATCAATCAAACTGCCCAAACTTTCATGCTTCGTTAAACCACCAATATCAATGAGGCAGAAAACATTTTGTGTGTGTGTGTGTATGTGTGTGTGTGTGTGTGTGTCTGGTCGCAGGAAGACATCACACAGATTTGATCGAGATTATTGGTGAAATAGGATTATTTAGCCAGCATTTCAATAATTATTTTGCAAATGTTTGCATCTGTAGATGCTAGAGCTGTATCAAGACAGTTTGTGCCCCAGTATTTCTGTTTCCCTTAGCTCATTGTGACAACCCACGATACAATGTAAACACGCCTAGTTACAGAGAATTAAGCATGAGAAAGTAAGTGATTCAGACTGTATGTGTGTATTTTCAGTGTTTTAACAGATGTTTGGATAAAATTGAGCTCAAATCACAAATAATTCCAGTAAAGCAAAGGTCTTATATTAACACTGCGTATTTTCTCTCTCTCTCTCTCTCTCTCAGACACACATGCTCAGGTCCTCAGAGCTAAAGCTGTTTGACTGGATGGATTCAGCTTATCCTAATATAATCCAGTTATACACAGGAGGTCTGACACAGGCAGACATTACAGGGCTTTGTATTATTATTCATTATGACTACTGTAAATGATCGGATTCTACCAATAATATGTCATAATGAAGTGGCGGGTTTATGTAACAACAAAGACATAAAAGCCATTTGAAACAAAGCCCTTCATTTCATCAGTATTATCTTTTAAAATGAGTATATAAAGGGTTTTTTAACCTAAAACTTTATACATGTGCTCTGATGTTTAAAAAAAATCAGGACAATGGATGCAGATTTCAAAGACATTGTTCACCCCGAAATTAAATGATAGTTTACTCACATTTCATATCATTCTAAACCTAGAATTAAGAAATTAATAAGACTTCAATGTAGGCATGTGACATTCTCATTCAGTTACAATGAATAGGAACAAAAACATTTATGGTTCGAAAAAGGTCACAAAAGCCTCATAAAAGCGTTTTTTTTATGACTATATTCCATGTTTTCTGACTGAAATGATACAATAACAAAATGTCAAATGTATTCACTGATAATCTTTCCTTCCAGTGGACCATTAACTGGTGATTGGGACCAAATAATTAGGCTAAGTATTGAAGTTGAACTCAAGAAGGGAAACTATCAAATTCCTGAACAAATAAATGAGAGCACTTTTTATGAACCAGATTAAATGCTTAGTTGAAAATATTTGACAAAAAAAAAAATATTGGTATATAGCACAAATGGGTCCAGGACTGCTAAGTAGTGCCTATGGGTATATACGTTGAACAATATACAAAAAAATAAAAATAAAAATCAACTAAATAAACAAATAAATAATAAATATACAGCCTAATAGAAATGAATACGTTATTACTTTTTTAATTCCATTTAAAATAAACGACACACCTAAAAGTACAGTATAGTGAGAAAACAATAATCATTTAACATAAAAAATGGAATCTTTTCCAAAAAAGAGATTTTACACATTTATTTTTCATAGTGTAACTTGGGTTTTTATACATTAATTTAGCTGCATTTAAAAATTTAGGATGGAGATCATTTGCATGAGGAATATCATAACTGGGGGTCCATGGTACCTAAAAGATTGAAAAGCCCTGGAATAAACTACAATATGATTTGTTATTTTAAACTACAATATGATTTGTTAAGTTGCATTTTAAATAGTTTTTGCTAAAGGTCCTGTTCATTGAACAGGCCTTGGAAAACCAAGCAACAAAATGTCTCTTGCAGAGTGCCATAGAAAAAATACAAGCTCACATTCATTACAGAGTAAAATGATACCAGTTTTATTATTATTATTATTACTATTTTTAGTTGATCTACTCCTTTAAAAATAAATTGAGAGTAAAAATAATCTGGCAACATGCCATGCAAAATTCCAACAGCGGTAATAGCTCTTTTAATGACTTTTTAATCGACCAACCTACACATACACACTCTCTCTCTCTCACACAAACATACACACTCACTCACTCTCTCTCTCTCTCTCTCTCACACACACATACACACACATACACACACACACACACACACACACACACACACACACACACACACACGAGCAGTTCATTAACCTAAATCAAAAGCAACTGAGATTGCCCTGTTTATTAATTTTAGAAGCTGGATGGGAGAGCAGATATTCACACAGACTTCCAGAGACCTCTTATTATGATACAACATAACAAAGCAAACAACTTCTTTCTCCTGCCCACCTGTTCCACTCAGTGAATCCCAGCAGCGTGTGCTGTGTTTTTATTTTTTCAAACTCGACGCTCCTCTCTTCTCAGCGCCGCGCGACTATAACTTCCGCGTTGGCGTGTCCCGACGTCACGCGGAATGTGAAGCAGGAAACGCGGATGTGTTGCGCTTAATCTGCATCTACAGGTATTCACACACAACTCTCTTTCTTTACTTTTTGCATTCTTAACAACACAAGACGACGTACTGCTATTTTTAATCATGTGTTTTAAAAGCCGTCAGTTTAACCTCGGTGACTGGTTCTGATAGGATTCGCTTAATCCGTATGTGTGTGTGTGTGTATTTGTATGTGTGTGATCCAGACGTGTTCCGATCCATATGTCAAACCCAGCCCCCCTTTCAAGCTGATCTGATCCAAACGCAGTGCATCGGGCGCGGGTTGGACGAAACCGAGTGGAGGAATGCCTACCGGTAAGACCGCCGAACCCGAGCCCGAGCCGGTCACAGCCTCAGCCCTCTGTCATTAACTTAAGACGGTTTATGCTGCAAATGTTGTGCTGTAGTGTGTATGTGAAAATGATTCAGTGTCATTAGCCTACTGGGGTTCTGCTGATCTCAGCTCTTCTCTGCTACTTCTGCATCAATAGAAAAAAAGCACAAAAAGTACTAAATGGTATTGCCATTGTTTTGTTTTCTTCTAAGTATACAAAATTGGTATTCAGAGTATTCAAAATATTCTGGATTTGTTTTGGTAACTAACCTAGATACATGAAAATGCGAATCATTCGGTAGTTCCATGGTATTCCCAGAGTTCACACAGTCATTGACAATGCAGTCTTTTTCCCCCATGATCCCATGCAGGACAATGAGTCACGTTAGGCTCTGTCGAGGCGTTGGCACTGATGCCATAGACCTTGACAGCAGGTTGCACTGGCATGTGATTTAGTGTCAGCATAAAATCCTACTCCACAGGGTCCAAGATGGACATCTTATGTAATGTATTTGGAGGTCTCTGATTTTAATGTTCCTGAAAAGCATATGAAAGTCTCCTGAAACCAAGTGAATTTGTTATGCTTCATTCTTCAGTGTTATTTTAGAATCATTACGATTCAATTGTAGTTTTTATTATTATTTTGAATTTGTTTTTCACACATTTTCTGTTATTTTAGCATACAAAGTTAAACTAAATAACAAAGTTTCTATATATCTATCTATCTATCTATCTATCTATCTATCTATCTATCTATCTATCTATCTTTTTTTTATTGGTGTTTAGTTTGATTTGATTTTTGTCACCCATTTAGGTTATTTATGGTATTTGTGATTTGTTCTTTACTTTGGATTTTGTTGTGGTTTTTATTTAAGTTTAGTTTGGTATTTGCAGAATAGTTTGGTGTTTAATTGGTCTGTTTTTGGGGGGGTATTTGTTATAAGATTATTTTGGTGTTGTTGGATTTAAAGTCAGTATGAAACATAATTGGGATCACTTTTTTTCTTCTATTGTGACATATCTGTTTGAATTCTTCAGTATCTGTTTGAGGCACATTTAAAGCCACACTGAAAAACATTCGCTCACATGTGACCACATGTACTGTAAGTTTATTCTATATTTATTAAGCAAGATGTGACAACTTTTGTATTTTATGTCAACATTCACATTTCACTTTACCACAACATAGTCCTTCCCACTTTCAGCTGTGCAAATTCTATTCTGTTTTATTCTAATGTTTTGGTGTTTTTAATTGTTATTGGCTGCTCTTATATTTGGTGGTAGAGAGATTTAGTTTGCTTGTTTAGTTCAACATATAGTATAGTTTTATATGCCATTTGTGGATGTTTTGGTGTTAATTAGCTTGCAAGATTATTTTGGTGTAATTTTTAATGTTATTTTGGTATTGTTGGATTTACCATTTTTGATATGTTGTTATTAATCCATTGTCATTACTCGTTTGGTATTGATTACATTGCGATGGTTTTGGTGGTTTAATTAAGCATATTTTAGCCATTTGTTAAATTTGCCATATTATTTTTCCTGGTGTTTGGTGTTTTTTTTTTTTCATCATTGTGTTTAATTTTTGTGACATTGTTTATTTTAGCATGTAATATAGTTTTATGTGCCATTTAGTTTGCCATTTGTGAAATTATTCAGAGTTGCATTATTTCGTCAGAACTCGTAATGTGTAGTTTGACGCAGTAGACCAGACACCCCTGAGGGTTATTGCTGCTGACGCTCTGCACTCAGAAGAGAAGTACAACAAAAATACACACACACACACACACACACACACACACACACATACTGAGAGTAGGGTGACCTCTCCACTGAAGTACAAACACAACTCCCACACCCCTCAGAGGGAGTATGATAACCTCTCTGCTCTGACACACACACACACAGTCTATTTCTGGGCAGTCAGGACCCTGTAAGACGAGCCCTTTATCCTTGACATGGGATGAGAGGGGAAAATGGAGAAAAAAGTGATTCTGTAAATGTTTTGCGGCTGCATTCACAGTACAGGCCTATTTCCTTGACACAAATATGACTTATTTTTCGTGTCTATTTACATTCACTTAAGACATCACTGACTATGTTATTAGTTCTTCACAAGTTCACCCTTACATCTAATCTGAAAGCAAATAGTAAGCATATTTTGGCGTGCTGTACTGGGGGAGGGGTCCGGGCCCGGAGCATAGCCCAAACCCAAAGAACTCCCCCTATACCTAATTTGGGATAAAATTGATTATAAGTGAGGAGTTTGGGTGGAGCAGGGATGCCGAAAAACTGTCGCAGGACAGGAGGTAAGAAGGCTGGATATATATATATATATATATATATATCTCTCTATATCTCATACACACTTGTTGTGCTAGTTAAGATGGTTAGCTAAACGAGATGCACCTGGGCCAAATTGGATGATTATCTGATCGTGCTCCTCCCGAACTTTGTTAATAAAACCCCATATAGTTTAGTAGTACTTTAACAATTTCATTGTATTGCATGTGCTTGACTCTAAAATGTCTTGAAGATGTTGGCAAAATATTGCAAAATCTGGCACGTCAGTTGTGTCATGACATTAGATAAATAACTTTTTCATTGTTTCGTTGATTGCTCTGATAATATAACTCACGTGTAGGTCTTAGTATGCGTTAACTAAACTTGCTGGAGCGTGCCGGCAAGTGATTTATGTCTGACCAGGCCTGTCTGCCATGTTAGCTAGTGATAAGGAGTCTAGTCTGAGTTTGGTTCAGTTCAAGTTCATAGTGTGAATCTTGTTCAATCACAAACAATCATGTTTTTAAATCTAGAGCCCATAATAATAATAAAAAAAACTGGTCAACTACATAGCTGTAATTACTATAATAGAGGAAATAATTATTTTAGATAAATAATTATTTTGGAGGACAGTTATTTATTAATTATGAGGACTTATTATTATTATTATTATTATTATTAAAGTTTGCACACCCTTACTAGTTTCTGTTGGCACCAAAGCATTGGCAAAATCTCAGTTTTGACACAGGAATCATTGCCCAATATTATAAATCTTACTCGGTCAGGTCTAAATAATCAAGATTTTGGAATGAAGAGCACATAATAATAATAATAATAATAATAATAATAATAATTTTGAAAAAGTTATCTGATTTAAATAAAGAGCGTGTTTTTTTTTTTATTATAAATTTTTTATTATTATTTAACAACAACAGTAACAGTGCTTATTATTATAAAATTTGGTTAAACGTGTTGTATGATGTTGCTAAAAATAACATTATTTTGTGTATTTGGTATAATGAAATGTGGTTTAAGGTAAAAAAAAAAAAAATTCACATACTGTACATTTGTTTCTTTTCTATGCCCCGACTTTCTTATTGCAATGATTTTTACAAAGCTCATCGTTCTGAAAAACAAGGCGTGCTCTGATTGGCGAGCTACCCAATGCATTGTGATTGGCCGAATGCCTCAAGCGCATGACGGAAATGATGTGTTTCCCGGTCAGAAGAACACCGGTGTGACAAGACAAAAACTATTTTTAATTGGAGAAACAAGAAGCACTGCTCAAAACTCGCGTTTTAATCATCAGTGGCAAATCCTTTACATATGTAACCCTACTTACAGACTGTGAGTCAGAACAGCTGGCATTGTACTGTAGTCCTCTCACCCAGGATCAGGAAACAGTCCTAAATAAAATGTGCTGCACACATCTGAATATTTGGGTTGAACTGTTCTGGAACAGTGCTGTAAATACAACTTAACCACTGATTTCTAGTTGTTTCCTCTTTTGGAAGGCCAAACAAAGTATTTTCGCTTTCACAACAGCGAGGAGGGAACAGCGAGAATCAAAGTTACACCTTCTTTCCTTGCATGAAAATTTGGGTGGTGTTATGCTAATTTTCCCAAATCGTGATACGTACATGTGGAGGCAAGTTAGAATGAGCCGTTTTAGGAGGGCGTGGTCGAGTCTTAACTTTTATAAAGAATATCTCTTTGGATTTGAGACTTAAGTCTTTGAAACTTTAGGGATCTTATCTATTCACAAACAGCTTGTAACACTCCAAAGAGAAAGGAAAACTTGAAATCCCATCATGTGACCCCTTTAAATTATTGAATTTTATAAGAACAAAAATGGAGCTCAATTCTTCTACGGAGGACTTGAGTTTGCACACGCTTAACAGTTTCTGCTGGCAGCAAAGCATTGACAGAACTTAACTTTGGATATAGAAGTCATTGCCAAAATTTACAAATCTTATTTGAGCCAAATAATCATGTTTTTGGAATCTGGAGAGCATTAATAAAAAAAGAAAAATACATTTCCGTTCTCCACTAAAATACAGAGCACTTTTTATTATTTTTTTATTTCAATTAAGAGTAAACACAATGATTGTTATTTTAATATTAAATGTAAAATTATTTCTTATTTATTTTTCCAATAAATTTTTATTTATTTATTTTTTTTACAGAGGACTTGAGTTTTGCATACCCTTAACAGCTTCATCTGGCAGTAAAGTGTTGGCAAATCCTGACTTTGGATACAGAAGTCATTGCTTGCTAGTTTGTAGTTTGCACACTTTGCTTAAAATGAGAACTGCTGTTTCAATGTGATTTTGTGCCTTTTTGTTCTTTTAGCTAATATCTAAGCAGCATAAGATGTTAAATCTTTCTCATATTGCAGTAAAAATGACTATGTCAGATAATTGCAATATATACTTTATCGAATATAAGATGATATTGTCATTTAGGTTCAGTCTGTTCAAATTTCAGTAAAAAAAAAAAAAATCAGAACTGATTGACCGTGTAAATGCTATTGAAGTGCAGGGCACAATGACCACCCTCTTTCTCTCTTTCTCAATCTTTTCGCTTCTCGTTCTCTCTGAAGGAGCTTTCTGTTTATCTCTCTCTCTCTCTCTCTCTCTCTCTCAAGTATCTCTCCCTCTCTCATGGCTTTGAGATGATAATGTGGACGTTTGCAAAGCAAAGTTTGATCTTCTGTTTTGAGTGAGCCAGAGAGTTTGATCTGTGTGTTTGATCTGTCATCTGTTTTGTATTGGTGTTCCCCGCTTTCCTTTCAGCAATGTCTCATTCATATGCGCAGTGGACGACGTGCTAGTGAAGATTCAGTGTGAGGGAAAACATCAAGGGAAGGCGGTGGTGTGTGTTTTGTGTTGGTCAAGAGTGTGCGCGTGCATGGTGGCATTATTCGGTCAGATGCTCGTGTTGACACTGCAGTGAAATTTTAAGTGTGTCAAAACACCAGCATCATCAGAATTAAATACTGCACATCCTCTGTCCTCATACAGATGCGTGTGTGTGTGTGTGTGTGTGTGTGTGTGTGTGTGTGTGTGTTATAGAATATGGTTAGACTTTCTGCACTGTACAGCACCTAGAGAGAGAAAGATAGAGAGACAGAAAGAGAGCGATTGTCTCCCAGGTCCAGTGAGCAGACACAGACATGGACTCAGAGAACGCTGATGCTGGTAGGTCTGATCCGCGTGTGTTTGTGCTTGTTTTTTGTCCATCTGTCCTTGATTTGCTTGATTTTAAGGTAATTTTACAGCTTATATAATATACAGGGGATATTCAAATATACAGACTAACAGTTGAATATATCTTCAGTGGAAAACATTAGGTGAAAAAGCTGTCATATTTGACAATTGACTAGTTTATAAACAAGGCTAATTTTTGGCCATTTTGAGATCATTTGCCAATAACAGCCATTTTTGCCGATTAATAGAAGTGGTAGTTCCCACTTGTGCCAAAGATGTCTGTGTGATTGTGAATGAGTGTCGCAATGATAATTCAAAGTAGATTCATTATATTTTAAATGATTTAAATGAAATTCATTTTAAATTGCATTTTAAAGCTCGCTCACAACATGCCAAAGATGTCCATCTGAATGTGTATAATTGTACTGGTGATAATTCAAAGTAGATTAATTTAAATGCATTTAAATTCAATTAAATTTAAATATAATTTGAAGCTTACAACACACTCTCAGCATGCTAATATATATATATAACCGGTAAAATGGAACATAGAACATATTGTGGAATATAGAAGGTTTGGAATCACAGATTTGGGTGATAAATGATGAAATATGACATTCAACAGACCATGTTTGCATTAATATTTCACCAGGCCATGAGTCAGCTACCCTTTAGCATTGCATTGAACATCTTGATCTTTAAATATTGGCTTCAGCCATTGAAAAACCATACTGGTCGATTACTAATTAGTAGAACATGGAATAAGAGAGAAAAACAGAGGGAATATGTGTTTGAAACAACATATTTATATACTGCCTGAGTAAATGCCATACAGTACATGCTTCATGCCGTTTCATAACCAATACACAGTATGCAGGCTCGCACCATTATATTTAGTTTGTAGTCGCTTAAATGATCACTGCCTGTCATATTTTTAAAACCTAGAAGTTTGGAGGCATTTGCATTGCATTATGGGAAATTGTAACTGGGTTAATGATCTCATAAGTGCACAGCAAATGTGCAGACAGAAATGTTACATTTTGCTCAGATGTAAAACTGGTCGAACGGTAGCACGAGATAAGTGGTTTCCAGTTTCTTTCGCTATCTTCTCCATTCCTTTTTTCACTTCGCATTGACTAGCTCATGCATATCTTGTTATTTGCCCTCCACTCCATCGACCCATGCTGGCAAATATAGCACAGTGTGTGTATTGGTGTGTTTGGGAGAGAGTATTTGTGTAGACTCTACCTGTACTCTGTCAGATGGCAAAGGATTATGGGTTTTTACATCATAGACTTTGGTCTACAGTTTCAAATAAGAACAGAAAGCCCGATATATACACACACTTAAGAAAACATACACAGATGAATGGTCAGAGGTTAAACTCAAACATTCTAGTTAGAATATTTACTGTATTTGAAATCTTGTGGCGGATTAAAATAATCATTTTACTGCAATGCTTAGAAAGTTGAAAAAAACAAACAAATATAAATGTATTTTTGAACTTTCTTTTTTTTGATTAGTTTACTCCCACGGGTTGTTTTGTGTTTTATGTTATGTGGACACAAAGGTCTTAAAGTTCTGCCTTCATTATTGTGCATCATGGTCCGTCTCTAGATAGATGGTAATTCTGTTATGGCAGCTTTTTCTCGGGCTCTGCTCTCGCTCTTCAAACTCTTAAGCTATTTCAGGTCCTCATAAGGTTAAGAGGATTTTCTCTGCAGGCGCTGAATCAATCTCTTCATTTCCCCAGACGGTCTCATGTTGGCAGTAATGGGGATTCAACAGGCACCAGTGGGAAGCAGGATTTGCACCCTGCTCTGGGGTGGCCTAAACAGGGTGAGCGTCCCCTGCTGGCCGTGTCTAATCTGTTACGATATAGAGCTTTCCTCGTGGAAATGTAGATGAAAAGGAAAACAACAACTTGGTTTAAGTCAATGCCCTTGACGTTAGTAGTATTTATTTATATTGTCTCTTCATTTGTGAATGACAGTTTTACCCTGCACTTGTTAACTTGTTCTGTGTTTTTTGAAAATTTAAACATGTGAAATCAGAATGGACCTGCATTGGGAATTGTCGTTCTGTTTGCTGAATGATCACTTGTCCTTTTTAGACCCTACTTTTCTGTTGATTTATGCATCATTTATGCCTTTCAGACTGAAATATTTGGTTCTCTGTGATATGTAGGCCAGTATGTGGTTGTGGTAAAATCTGCTGATTTGTCACTAAAAAACATTATCAATCTAGCCAACCACCTCACAGGAAATTTTGTAGAAACTGTAAATGTCTTTTGATATTTAGTATTTTGATAGTGTTATAGAAACAAATGAATTCATGTTATTCCATCATTTTCCAGAAGCTTTTCTGAATTTAAAGCTGACATAGAGGGAAACTATAACACATTATAGTAATTTATATAGTCAATTAATAATTTATGCAATTCCCATCTATTATTGTGTGTGTGTGTGTGTATATATATATATATATATATATATATATATATATATATATATATATATATATATATATATATAAAATATTTTTTTTTTTACTTGTATGTAATCTAGATGTATACTAATATATACACTCATACACTCAGTGTATATACATGTGACACTGATTCACATTCATACTAATATAAACGTGTGTGTGTGTGTGTGTGTGTGTGTATATGTATGTGTATATATATCTAATAATATGTATTATTTATTTTTAACATTAATGTTCAAATATATATTAGTCTGAAAAGAAGAAATGTTGAAAAAAAAAGCGTATTCTCGAGAAAACCTTTTTGTGCACATTGTGAACATTATTCTAAACAAACAAGTGTTTTATAGATTTTCATCAAAATATGAAACTTTCTACTGTCTGCTGTAAACAAGGTCATTTGGGCATTAAAGTATTATTTGAATTAAATAATATGCACCAGTTTTTACAAACCAATCAACTTCAGTCTCACCTTTCAGTATTTACTGTTGATTTTTTTTAATGACTTTTAAATGCGTAATTTTACAAAGTTAAATGCATCAAAAAAACTTTTCCTTTCATTTAATATTATTTATATTTGTATAAAAACATTTTTTAATGTAAAATATTATTCTCTCTGAGTCTGGTTCTGAGTTCTGTCTGTCACCTCATTGACAGAACACAGTAGGCGTTACTTCCATTCATCTGTAATTGGTTAGCTCTCCTGCCAGTCTCAGTAGAGGGCGAGTCCTCTACAGGTATTCAGTTCAGGTGTGTGTCTGAGTCTCAGACCAGGGTGGAAGCAGGACGCAGAAAGGTTGCTGTTCTGACCGGGTTGAGGGGCTCTAAAGGAGTCAACAAAGGTCAAAGGTCATGATGAGGAGGTACAGGCAGGTGCCGCGCTCGGAAGCTGACGGGACCTTCAGATACAGACACACCTGGGAGAGGAGATCTTTCCTTAGCAGACTTGGTATCTATGTGTGTTTATTTGTGTGCGATCGTGATGATTAATACAAGCGTTTTGCACACCCTTTGTTAGTAAGACTGTTTATGCATTTGTCACTTTGCTGTAGAGCTCAGCTCACTCACCCGCTCTCTTTTGCTTCTATTTATTTCTCTCCCTCACAGCATCTTTCGCTTTTCTGTCTTTCTGAAGTTGGATCAGGTGTTTGAGCTGATAATGGCGGCTCCTTTTTCCACATCTCACTTTACAATCCCTGCACACACACACGCACACACTGTCTTTTGGCATATACACATGCATTTCAATCCAGATTTATTATCAATGTTGGACTGGATGAATGAACAATTTCACCTCTAGCTGGTGAAGGGCTGTCAGTGCAGTGTGTGTGTGTGTGTTGAATAATATGAGGAGTGCGCATGTGTTTGTGTGTACTGGCTGCTCTGCTGCTCTCAGATTTCTTCTTTGACTTTTTTTAATAATTAATCAGCCCTTCAAACTGTGTGGCATCATCCCCCCACACACAGACTGTAGTTTGCATTGAGCCTTTCATCAGTGCACACATACAAATTTCATCCTGACAGCTCATTTTAATATCATGCATATGTAGATTCAGAAGTTCTTATTGGCTTGAGTGGGTGAAGTCTGAATGTATGTGTCAGACTGCTTATGTTGCATATCTATCCTATCTCATTAGGGCCATTCTTGACACAGTGCAGTGAAACGCAACAGAAAGCAGGTGTCACGAGGCACATTTGTAAAAGCTGAAGTTTATGTTAACTGAACAAACATTCTTTAAAATGTGATGCTATGGCAGGAGATGGTTTTTAAAAAAACACAAAAAAGCTAAATAATTTGAAATCCGTGCAGACAGATCACAATCATTTGTGTTCATGCAGACTGAACAGAAAACATATAAAGTTGATTTTAAGATGTCAAGGTTGTCTATCTTTATTTTGTTCATATAAAACTTCTTCTGTCTTTTCTCAGGAGTGTGTGGATGTTGTGGTCCTCTGCGGCCACGCTACAAGCGTCTAGTGGACAACATTTTCCCAGAGGACCCCAAGGTAACCTATCACTGAAATAGATGGAAATGCAAGGAATTTCTGGAATATTAGAAGAATGGAATATCCATCCATCTGAAGTGCATAACATCTAGGTTTTGTAATATAATTATACATGAGGCATGCACAAAACTGAAATAAAAATAAATTTGAATGCACACACACAAATGCATATACAAATACATAAAGTTAGATTTAGATTTAGTAATTATATTTTTTCAAGTATGTTTTATTCTTTATTTAATCTGTGATATCTTTACATAGTTTTAATTTTCCATTTGACAGGATTATTCATTTGTTTTTTTTGTTTTTGTTTTTTTACTGATATACTCTTGTTTATTGGCTAATAGCCATTATTTTAAAATGGGAAAAATTATGGCCTGTGCAATATCTCACTGTATCATCTGTATTTATACACACACACTTTGATATATTAATTATTCAGTAACTGTATACACTATTAAATGTTAAAATTCAGTCAAATATTTGATAGTTTGGAATGTATTTTATCTTTACGTTTGATAAGACTATCATACTGATAGAATCTTGTTCATTGGCAAACAATGGATACTAACTGTTTATCTTAAAATGGCTAAAATTTGTCCTGATCAGTATCTCGCTGTATCATCTGCATCTATAGATTCACTGAAGGAGACCGTAGAATTCTGCAGTCAACAAGTCTTGCTCATTTACATACGTTTTTGACAGATGCTTTAAATAAATGCTTCTTTAAATACCATTGTTATATCAAAGTTCATGCACTGGGATTCAGACACATTCAGGTTCTAGTGCTGTGATCAAAATATATTCTTATCGGCTCTTCTTGTCCTCCGAGACCAGCTAAAGTAAATGCCATGCATAATAAGAAAGAAGCCATTGGACTATCAATCTGAATTTAAAGCACCGTCGACTAGCAGCTGTTGCTCGTTATTCACATTGTTGAAGAGAAGTGTCTTGGCAATGTTATTATCAAAATGGATTATTAAAGCCTTAATTTTGACCTTTGACCTGTTCAGCAGTTTTTTGAGAGTGTAATATACACCAACACACACTGGGAAGGTTTTTAACCCTGCTGTTACTCCATATTCATCACATTAACATTTAGCTCTGTTGATAAGAGGGACACACACACACACACACACAATTGTTTTCTCTGAAGGCTAAGTGTGAGTAATATTCTCATAAGTTGGTGTGACTGTTTCAACCAAAACACACACACACACACACACACACACACCGAGAGAGACAGATTCCCTACAGTCATGTTATGTACCGTACGTTAAAATCGTGTTAAGTTAATTAGCACTTCGTGAGCTTCAGGAGTTTATGTTTCTTAAGGGGTTCTGGGTAACTTTCTGTTGAATAACACTTCTTATATTCAGTAGAAGATATTCCCTGTAAATATTCTACTAAGTCTTAAAACATCAAAGATTTTAATACTTTCAAATAATATTTCTACTTCAGATCTTTTTTTAACTAAGAAGTCGCTAGGTACAATTACAAACCAAAGTAGTTCAGAATAAACTGCTAACAAGAGTATTTATAAAACTGCTCAGAGTTGATTAATATGAAACTTTTATTACCAACAGTAGGACATTTTCTTTAACTGGGAAAATGAACAAGAACTATAAATTAATATACAGCACAATAATGCATCTACTGTACAGACACCTAAAAGTCCAAGATTATCGCAGAAAATGACAGTTTCTGGTAAAGAGGCACATTTTCGTGTAAAGTTCCAGTAAAATAGTAATTGTATTTCACAATTTATAGCTTTTTTTTTTTTTTTTTTTTGGCAGGATGGACTAGTGAAATCTGATATGGAAAAGCTGACTTTTTATGCAGTGTCAGCCCCAGAAAAGCTGGACCGTATCGGAGCGTACCTTGCAGAACGCCTCAGCAGAGATGTGGTGCGACACCGCTATGGGTAAGATACGCATGATTACAACCATACATACAAATATTTCCCACATTGCATTTAGTGCCAATGCAGAATTATCTTTGATATACCTGCTATTAATGAGTGAAATTTTGAGTATGTTGACTATACGTAGTTTTTACTGTCTGTAAGATTGTACCTGCATTACATTTATTGTTTGTTTGTTTGTGTTGTTTTTCCTTTAATAAAAACCTATTTAGCTTGTGTTCCTTATATTTAGTTTTTTTTTTGGTATCTTAATCTGATAAATATTCTACATATGTGTTCTGGATAAAAAAAAAAAAAGTGATATGATTAGAAAAATATATGAAGATAATGTACATGGAGGTCAAAAGAAGATGGCCAAGTTGTCACATCAGATCAAAACGTTGTTCTTACAGTTTTATTGATTTTGGACCTTGATTCTTGGTGTGTGTGTGTTCAGGTACGTGGTGATAGCGATGGAGGCGTTGGATCAGTTGTTGATGGCGTGTCATTCCCAGAGTATCAAGCCGTTTGTGGAGAGTTTCTTGCACATGGTAGCTAAACTGCTGGAATCCAGAGAACCTGATTTGCAAGTCCTGGGCACCAACTCAGTAAGTTTGTGTGTCTGACTGAACAAACCAGCGAATGCAAACCTACACTCTTCGAAATAAAAGTGCTTCAAAAGATTCTTCACAGCAGTGCCATAGAAGAACCATTTTTGGTTCCAGACAAAAAGTAACTGGAACATTTTGGTTCCAGTTACCTTTCTATATCCTGAAGAATTAAAAAAAGGCTATTCTATTGCATTGTGAAGCAAGAGTGTAAATCTCTGCAGGAGATGCGAGAGGTTCAGGTGGAAGATGAGAAATGCTTTGACTGTTATTCTGCCATTTATGTTATGGTGCTTTTTTTCCCCTTTTATTCTCTCTTGCGTAGTCTCTCTCTGCTCACTCAATTTTCTGCTGTATTACTCCTCATCTGGGTTTTTAAAATATGTTCCCAGCATATCTGAAGCGTTGCAAATATTCTGCTGCAGTGAATTGTTTAGTTGTTTTAAACAATGCATCTGTTGCAGACCGAAACTACATTTCTCAGTCAGGCTGCGTAAACTCACGTATTATTTAATGTCCTTCCAAAGGAAGGACACTCGGAAATAATCACCGTATTGACTGCTTGAGTGTATTAGCATAGGAATGCCCACATCATTTAGCATTTAGAAACTTTCCAAACAGAAGCTAGTGAAAACTGAAGTTGATTAATGCTTGTTTAATTCTGAGGGTCAGACAGAAGGTGAATATGGTGAAAACTGAATTATGGCTGTTTTAATAGACTTTAGTAAATAAAATGCTACAAATATCAATTATGTACCCTAACAGACAATGATTCACACATGCTGTATGCACTTGAACACACAATCTTGCTTCTCTAATGAGATGTCACACTCTGGCTGATATCAGTAACTTCCTCTGCACATCATGGGAGGGAAATATCACCTTCACTGCTTTGCATGGGAGTGTTTCTGAATCTGTTATTGTGTGAGAAAAGATTGGGTGTGGTTGTGTTTTTCTGACATAATCATTGTGAGTGTTTTTTTTCCCTTCTAGTTTGTGAAGTTTGCAAATATTGAGGAGGATACACCATCTTACCATCGCAGATACGACTTTTTCGTCTCTCAGTTCAGTGCCATGTGTCACTCCACACACGAGGACCCTGAAACTCGCAGCAGGTGTGTGCATTAATTTGTGTCTGAGGTTATTTCATGATGTGCTGTCAGTAGTTTTTTATTATATATATATATATATTATAATATAATATAAAATACAACCCCAATTCCAGAAGAAGTTGGGGCATTTTGTAAAATAGAATAAAATCAAGAATCTGTGACTTCTTACTTGTCTTTAAATTTAATGTAATTGACAAATTCAAATGTAATTGACAAAAGTATTAAGGTAAAGATTTCCAAAGTTTTCACTGACCAATGAAAATGTATTTTGTAAATATGAACAAATGTAGTTTTTGACGGTGGCAACACATTCCAAAAAAGTTGGGACAGAGGCAAAATAAAAGTGAAAATGTTATTGAATATCGACGTTAAACTGTTTTGAAAAGATCACAGTAAGCAGGTGAATTGGTAATGGGTCAAGGCATCATGTTTGAGTATAAAAGGAGCATCTCAGTCTTTGCAAGCAAAGCTGGATCATGGCTCATCACTTTTGGGCAAATTTCATGAGAGAAGTATAAAAAAAATATCCAAAATCACATTTCGCAATGCAAAATTGCTAAGAATTTAGGTCTTTCACCAACTACCTACACATAATATTGTGTAAAGAATCAGGGAATCCCGAGAAAATCACACTACATGTAGGGCAAAACAGGAAACCTCAATTTCAACTTTCAATTTACTTGACTTTTGATCCCGCAGACGACATTACATAAGAAACCGTCATGCGGCAGTGTGAAATATAGCCACATGGGCTCAGGGGTACTTCAGAAAATATTCTCTATAATTTACCACAGTCTGCTGCTGCATCAAGAAATGCAACTTGAATATCTGTTACTGTAGGAAGAAAAATATATATTAATTTTAGGTTCTCTGGGCCAGAGCTCATCTAAGATTGTCAAAAAGACTTAGATGAGTCCACATTTCAACTTGTTTCCGGGAAAAAAGGATTTCAATTTCTCAGTCCCAAAGACCAAAGGGACCATCCAGACTTTTATTAGCAACAGAAGCAAATCATATGTCTGTCATGGTATGGGGGTACAGTTGCGCAAAAAGCATGGGTGACTGGTTTATGTGCGAAGGTACTATTGACAGGGAGGCATAAATTGGGATTGTAGAGACCTATACTGCCATCAAGATTATGTGTTTCATGTAAAATCCATGGTTATTAGATCAAGACGATGCCAGCTCTCATTTTGCATGTGCTACAATGGTAAATCAGCATATTAGAATTATTTCTGAAAGATCATGTGACAATGAAGACTGGAGGAATGATGCTGTGAATTTGTAAAAAAATAACAGTCTATAAATGTTTATGCATTTTTGCAGTATTTATTTATAAATATTCTCCCCCTAAAATGCATTTATTTATTTATTCAGTTAAATTTGTTTTAATTTAATAAACAAATTAACTATTTAAGGAAAGAAAACAAGTACATATTTAACTTTTTTTTTTTTTGTTCTTCACTTGCCCAAATCTAGATGTGAAGAAGATTGTGAAGTCATTATTGAGACAAGGTCTATAGCATCATTTGTTTCCAGCTGCCAACTGTGTTAGGAATGCAGTCAGATTCCTATAGTTAAAATATGACTTATTTAAATACATTCTAGACCACTAGAAGTATTTAAGTACTGACACCAATTATGTGTGCATTATTTAGCGTTCGTTTATTAAGTGTGTTTAACATATAATTGCTGTAGGATCCGTGTAGCAGGCATTAAGGGTCTCCAGGGTGTCGTCAGAAAGACCGTGAATGATGAACTGCAGGCAATCATCTGGGAACCTCAACACATGGATAAACTCATCCCCTCCATGCTTTTCAACATGCAAGATAATGAGGACTCTGAGAGGTACAGTACACACACACACTTGAGAAGGCAAAATCATTAAAATGTTGATGCTCAAGGTGATATTTGCTGTTCAGCGTCGTCTTGATGTTTATTTATTTATTTTTCTGTGCCATGCACTGAATAAAACCACCGTAACACCACCAAACACACAGAGAGACAGGGAGGAAGATCTTCTTGATAAAAGAGCTTTGGAGGTCCACATGTAGAGGGCAATCAAGGATATCTGATTCCTTTAAGGTTGTGTGTGTTTGTGTGAGAATAAAACGTGAGTGTTTCTCAGATAAGGGCCCCTTGTGCGCACAGAATACTTAAGTTTAATTGCCTGTTTGTGTTTTTGAATACGGAACATCAATCATACCCTTCTGCCCTATAATCAGGAACTGAAATCCGATCAGGTGCATTGATCAGTGGTTAACAAACCCGGGCAAGCGTTTGATTGATGTGTGTAAGCTGGTCGGGAATGACATTTAACCTGCTAATGTAACAGCAGATGCTTTCTCATCTGAAAGCTCTATCTGAATATATTAAAATGATATTTTTAAATGTTTCATTCAATTAATTATTTACTGTAATTACTTTCTAGATGCATAACTGTAAGTATATACTCTAGTTATAAAGAGTATGCTCCGAAGTTGCATTTCATCTGCTAAACTATTTATATTATTTTGTAGTATACCTTTCACAATATGTGTGCATAGAATTAACAGACTTCCTACATTACCTAAAATATACAATATATAACTAGTGCATACTGCTCTGAGTGCTGTCCTACAATGCATTGCATTGAAGTTGTGAAATTGTCTCTAATACTGTATGACTATTAACCATGATTTGACAACAAAAACTTTAAATTGACTTATGTATATTTGACATAAAATTAGGTTAAAATGCAAGTTGGTGGATTCTGTTTGGCTGTCAGTATTTTATCATATAAGCTAGAAAACAAATCTGGAAAAAAAGGTATTCCAATTATATTGTTCTTGTGTGTCACCATTGTTAAAGCTGTGGTGTTAAAAAATATCACTTGTGATTGCGATTTATAAAAAAAAAAATCTTAAGATTTTCACTGTTCTAGTCTGTATCACTGCACTAAAATAATAATGATACCTATTACTATTGTAGAATTTCAAAATGAGCTGCTCTGAAATAGTGAAAACACTGGATCATGAGCTGCCTGCATATAAAAAACACAAGTGCTGCGCTTCACTCTGGAACATGCAGCCCATACATTTATTTATTTATAATTAAATTGCACCCTTTGTGATTTGATAATCTCACAAAGCCATATCATGATTTAGTTTTTTGGGGGGGTTAATTGTGCAGCCCTGAATCATTATAGTTGTTAGTTGTTATCCTTGTTGTGAAAGGCCATGTAGTAAAATGATGTTACCGCATTCAGTTTATAAGCTGCTGCATACTACTTTACAAACTCTTTATTGAAAAAATGCAGGGGATATACAGTATATACTGTGAAGCAAGCAGTATACAAGCAGTCCTTTACAAAACATTGCCACTGTTTGGGGTTGTTGTGGCTCTGATTAGATTGAATACGTTGCTATTATTAGCTCCAGAAAACATGTGCACACCACTGATGAGTGTGCGTGTGCATAGTTGTATGCTTATTTCAGCTTTTCAAGGTCGTCAGATTCTGTTAATTGCTTTCCATGGGCTGTCGGTGAGCCGAAGGGACAAATAGTGTGTGTGTGAGAGAGAGAGAGAGAGAGAGAGAGAACGAGAGGTGGCTGGGTTTCTTTCCAAAAGGTCTTAATGCATCATTTAATACACTTGTGTGTTTGACATCAGAATGCAGAATGTGAAACCACACACTGTAAACGACAGTTTAGTATATTGCATTACTTATGTGTTTGTTTCTCTCTCTCAGGGCTGGAGAGGAAAATCCAGCTTCACTGGCGGAGAGTTGCTTTCGGGAGTTGCTGGGTCGTGCTGCTTACGGCAACATGAACAACGCCGTCCACCCTGTACTGGTGTAAGTACCATTGGCATGCTTAGACACCATTACCCAGTGCTGTTGTTTGAACTGTCACTTTGGCAACGGCAGTGGTTCACTCTCTATCCGCTTGTTAAGTTGTGGTGTAAGGAATGTTGTTCCCATGTCTAAGCCTCTACTTGTTTCATTTGAGAATACTTTACAGACGTTCATGAGCTCATGTTACACATTTAAGCATTTAAAAACTCTCATACACAAATATTTTAACGATTTATAAAGGATGAATCAGCCTCTGGCCATCTGAGATTTTGTGATCACGGGTACCATGATCCTTAATCTTTCAAACGCACACTTCTTGACCGAGAGCTATTGTGACATTACTATTGCAGTTGAAACTTTTATTTTTATAACTTCCAGTTTTTGTTGCTATGGGAACCCCAGTATCATGGGATTCACTTTTGATAGGCTTTGATTTAGTTATTTGCCTGAAAATTAATTTAGGCTAAGGTGTAGAATCATTGACCCGTAGCATTAATGATTACTTGGCACTTTTATACAATTTTTAATTGTAATCTAGCCATCATTAAAAGGTTTATATTTCAACAAATAATTGGTGTAGAACATAATTATATAATTACAAAGTTAATATAAAAACTGCATATATGCGCAGGGTAAATGGTTTTTAGAAATCCTTTTTTTTTTTTTTTGATAAATGGACACTTTTTAATTTTGTTTTGGAGTTTCAGTAGAAATTAATATTGTTGCATCACTAGTGAGTTTAGTTTTATCATTTTATTTGTGCTTTGGAAGAATATTTATGAGCTTGTCATTTCCTCCGGTAAGCTGTCACACACTTCACACCAAAGCTTTTACATGCCCTAACTGTTTATTGTAATTATGGCAGATTAATATCAATTCCATATTCAATGCTTTTTTTTTTTTTAATAATGCTTTGATGCAATAATTGACCCTTAAACATGAACTTTTATCCTTCAAATCATACTGCATGTGCTGTGCTGAATACCTGCATGGTAAAGGCAGGTACAGATATCTGCTAAATATTGGTAATGTACCATTACAAGTCTGTGATATTTCATAGAACCCTGTAACACACACACAAACGCGCAGGCTACAATATGTGTGGCTGTTTCAGATTTTCAAGGATGTCAGTTTCTATTAATCGCATTTCAGGGTTGACTGTGAGTGGAGATTGCAAGAGAAAATTGAAAGCAGACAATACAAAGGTTTTTTTTTTTCACCGTAGTTCAGGTGTTGTATGATCTTGATGAGCTCTAGTCTCAAATATGCACACATACTCAAATGCGAAGGGTGCCAGAGCTCTTTGAGACGCGCAGATGTTTTCAGACAAGCACACAGCGCGGTGTTAGCCTGCGAGCTCAGGTGTCCAGACACTGCTGCTGCTGCTGTCAGCCGCTCGTCTGCTTCCTCTCACGCTGTGGGCATGATGGGATTCATTCATTCCAGTCTCAACACAAACATTATGCAGAAAATGCAAGCAGCACCCAGATGGCTCTGTTTTGTGTTCAAGGAATTGTTGTGATCTGAATCCAGCTGTTCTGCGTTTTGATTTGTGTTAAAGGGGTTACAGATGCAAATATGTGTTTGCTGTCTGCACACTGACTCTGCAGCCTAGCGACTTTCCAGTCTACTTGGTCATATTCCCATTCATGTTTTTCCCCGATTTCACATCTTCAGAAATCAAGCTATTTCATAATTTCAGCTTCAAAAATACCATTATTTGTTTTATTCAATAATAGATTTTTTTGCAAAAACATATAATAAATTAAAGGATTTAGGTGGAATTTGTACTTATATCATATTACTGCATAATAATTACACATTATAAAACGCATAGTTCTGGATCTTGGTTCTGATTGGTTTAGCCATGTTCGAAGCTGTTGTTAACATAGATATGTATAGATTCTCTATTCGACCACTCCGGATACGTTGCGGTGTCCGCCATTTTGGAACGGTTAACTTGACGTCATTCACCATAATAATCAATGAATATTCAAATATATACAAGTGTATAACTTGTTGTTGTAGACACACACAGTCAACGCACTTAAAGGTTCGCAGCATCGCAAACTGTTCCAAAAATGGCAGGTGGCTGATGTATATATATACAATACCACAATTGATTCTGAGGAACTACATTATTTGGGGAAAGAATAATGTTTTTATTAATATTATTACACTTTATTTGGTCTGTTTTATTTTGTGAAACCTTACTACACATTTGGAATAACCGTTTTATAAAAGCAATAAGCCCCATAAAGCCATAGTTTACAGTGAATTTATAACAGCTAAGGGGATTTTTAATTACACCCCTTAGCTGTTATAAATTCACTGTAACCCACAGCTTCTTGGGGCTCATTACTTTATTTTAACATTTTAAGCTGTTTATAACCAAACATTCGATACTGAATTTAGCAGTGTTCCAAATTAAATGGACTACATGGACCGATGATATTAGATTAAAAACGCTCCCATAATTTGTGAAAGTTGAGTTGCGTTGGTGAAAATTATTCATGTCAATGCGAATGGATTAAGCAAAGGTTCATTTTTGCAAATTAAAATTAATTACATGCATGATAAAATGTAAAAAGAATTGTATCAACTTGTTTTCATTAAATTGGACCAGCTGCAATATATATCAATTATGTAAGTAGACAGTGCACAATGAATGGAATATTGATTATTCTTATGCGGCTGCAATTAGTTTAGCAGTATTAAATATTAAAGTACAACTACATGTTTTAAATGTATAGATCTCTTTATCTAAAGAACCTGCAGGTGAATTTTCGGCTAAACTTGTGACTGCACTCATAACTCAGTACTGATTTTATATCATGCTTAATGGGGTCATATGATGTTGCCTAAAAGTTAAATTTGTTAAATACACACTAAATGCAAATTCTGTTTTGTAGGTCTGTCTGTCAGTGAGTTTAACGGCGGCTGAAGGTGAAACTTTAGATTCAGATTTGAAGACGAGTGGCTTTGATTTTGGCCCGTTTGTGAATGAGCAGTTCTTGGCTTGACTGCTCTTGACCTGGTCTCCATCTGCAACGTATTACTATTACAATTCAGACACATGCAGCTGTGTGTGTGTGTGTGTGTGTGTGTGTGTGTGCGCGCGGAGACTCACAGGGCTCATTAATGAGACTGTTTTGGCTCATCTCAGTCATTGGCCAATTAGCGCTGAGTAAGACGTCTGTAAAAAGAGAATATCAAAGCACCAAAGGGCTCTCAAGTACGTCTCTTTCTCTATCACACCGCCTCACCTTCTCCATCACATCTCTCCGTCTCTCATGTCCCGCTCTTTCCTGATTAAACCGTGCGCTGTGTGCTCTGTATTTCTTAAACTTGTGTGAGATTTTAAGGGAACGTTAAGCTCCAGGGCAGATATCTGTACCTCTGATAACACACAAAGCTGGTGTTCGGGGAGACAGACAGACAGAGAGAGCTTTTTTTTTTTGGATGGAGGGGATTTCAGGCGTCCTAAAAATAGCTTGCATCGGATGGGGGGTGAGATCAGATTGACGTTACCATGGCGACAGCAGGAAGGGAGACGATGGTGGCATAGAGGTTTTAGAGTTAGATCAGACTGCGGAAAAGAGGAGAGATAAAGGTGTGGTAACAGAATTTGTGATGTGGTGAAGGAATGCTCAAGTTTTCCGCATCACAGCTGCTGTTTAGTGGAAGCACCATATCTGACATAACAGACAGCGCTGCCAGAATTGACTCCAAAGACCTGTATAAAAAATCACAGACTGTGAATTTGGTCGCCTGGCTGTGCATGAGGCTTTAAAGACTCAAACTAGCTTACCGATGGAATTTGATTTCCGAACCTGTATAGCCTTTTTATTCTGGAAAACATAAAAAGACATTTTAAAGAAGGCTGGTGTCAAACTGTATTAGTATTCATTGGTTTTCAATGTATAGATGAAGAAAAATTCAGGCATTTCTCAAAATATCTTTTTTTGGGTGGACAGGATAAATATAGTCATACAGTTTGAAAGAAAATGCTGGTAGATAATGACCAAAATTAATTTTTTGGGTGAACGATCTCTTTAATAATGAGCTGTTTTGTGTGTGTGTGTGTTTGTTTTCATAACTCCCATTTTTAAGTATTAAACTAATACAGTCGATATTCAGAACCACTAACCGATGTAATTTTCCCAAATCGTTTATTACACTTTTTTTTTTTTATCCTGTTCATACTTTCACTAGGGTTGCCTGGTCTGCGAAACAGAACAAAATCCCAATTGCTATTCAAAACTAGACTTAAACTAGCCTAATAATGTTTTCCCTCCCTCCTGAGCGGAGTAAAAAAAAAAAAAATGCTTTTTACATATTTTTAATGTGGAAATACCCTTCTTACATTAAAACAGAATTTTAGTTTTTTTTTCTTAAGACATTTTCATTTTAAGAAATGATTCAATGATTAAGTTTGTTTCCTTGGATTCAAAAAAAATATCCCACATTTAATAGCTGAGCATATTTACAGTAGAAACCTTGTCGGTAAACTATGAGGGCAAATAAATATATAAGATTTAGATTTGATGTGTATTTATAGGATTTTTTCTTTACTTCATAGAAACTGTTGAATTACACTTTAGTATGATGAAAAAACTGTGACTTCACTAGTCTGTGAAACTAAATTGAGGGGTGATTGTTCAATCGAAATTCAGTAGAGGAAATTATTTTTCCTTTGTTTTAAATATATTTTTTTTATATTTTAATGGATCTTTGTAAATTTAATTTAAAAAACTTGAAAAGAATGAAGAATCTCTGATTGATTGAATCTGATGATTTTCATAAATTGCATAAAAACATCCAAACACAGATCCTACACAGATTTTCATTTAAAAGGGCTAAAAGCTTGTTTGTGAAAATTGTATAGGGCAAAGGTTACTTCATTACTTGCTTACATCAAATTGGTCAGAAACTTTTTTTTTGTTTGTTTAGCAAAGGGTAAATTCTGCAGATTTAAAGATAGCAATTTTCACATTTAATAACATGTTTCATATCTGCAATGAAATCTGACATTAACTGACCCAAACATGTTTTTTTTTCATGCTCAAATGGCATTAAAAGCATATATTCCACAGGGTTTCGTACAAGGTGCTTAAAGTGCTTGATTTATTTGAAGAACTTGAATTTGACTTTTTGAAAATTAAGTCCTGGAAAACCCTTGAAAACAGACATATTTTTGAGAAGGTACTTGAATTTATAAAGGGCAATATATATGAAATCAATGTTATCTTTTTTTTTTTCCGTCTGAGATTTTTTACGCAAAATTAATGATGCAGCGCATCTGATATAAATACAGAGCTGTTTCGCCGGGGCTTTTAGCAGTGCACAAGATATCTGTCTAATCATTTATTATCTCGCTGATTTATCAGTAGACATTTATTGATTATTCAGCTTTTGCAATTAGTTAAAAGATTGAGTTATACATATTCTAACAAATAAAGTTAATCACTTCAGCTTTTGAAGGTCATATTTTGTAATTACAGTTTTACAATTAATTTATACAAACATATTTGCCACACAAAATGAGATGGCAGAAAAGCTTCTTAACTCTTATTCACCCTTTTAATTATTTAATTACTAAAATATATTCATATATTCAAGTCATAAGACGTTTACATTTTTGGATAAAACAATTTATTTTTTGGATACATTTATATTTATAACATAATTTCTCTTAAAATACCTTATAGGGTCATGATAATCAAAACAGTCTTGAGCTAGATAAAGCTTTGATCTCCGCAAACCAAACTTCAACTGTAATGAAATGTTTTATATTTCCCCACTAATAAAAAGATTTTATCATTTGCTAGCTCCACACTGAAGAGCTGCTTTATAACAGAAAATAACTGACGGTTTTTCAGGTTTAATAATACTATAAAGCTGCTTGATTTAAGGCTATTGCATAAAGTACTAAATAAATAATAATAATCTCTGTAATGAGATGTGTTTTAAACCGCTGCCTTTTTTCACAGCAGTTTTTGATGTGTTTATTTTGTTATTGAGAGGAAAGCGCATGGTATACATTTACATATTCATCCAAACGCCGCTCCGCAGCCTCAGGTTTGGCTGCCTTTGCTCTGAAGCTCTGCGTCGTCTTCTCTTGAATTGCATCAGGAGAGCTGAATCTTGTGCTACAGTGCCAAACTGGTCCAACCACGCTATTGCAGGCTCTGACATTAGGTCATATAACATAAAATGACTACTCGACAACAAAAATGTTTGTCGATAATGTCGACTAATCGTTTCAGCCCTAATTATCACACATCCTTGTGTTGATAAGGGGTGATATAGATCATTTCCCAAGTGTTTGATACAGCATTCATTCTTCAGGTCAATCATCTATTCATAGAAAAAAAAAGCGATAACTTTGGCATGATATCCTTTCAAATGTTAAAGATGCCAACATCATTGCATGCTTTTGTGCTGCACTTTATTTGTACCATTTTGTTTCATTAGTTTATTAGAATTTGAAAGATAACAAAATTGTTTGTTTAAACAAGAAAAAAAAGTCCTGGAATTTCATTTAGCAGTTTCTTTACAAACCCTGATTCCAGGTCTCTAGCGCACATCCCTAGATGCTGATTGCTATTTGTTGATTGGCTCCTTTCCTTAGAAGGCTTTACATATTCCTTCATATTACACTTTGCACTCTCTCCCATCCATAAAAATACAAGTGAACTATCCTGGTGGATATGGATAATCATATAATCAGAAACATGTCTTATAAGAGGTCATTATACACACCCTTATTTTCCTGCAGGCATTTAGACAACCATCGTCTGTGGGACCCAAATGATTTTGCTGTTTCCTGTTTCAGGATAATCATGTACTCAATACAGGTAAAGCAACCAGATTCTCTCTTCATCTCTTTGTGTTAATCCTGTGTGGCCATTGCAGCATTTAATGATAATGAAGAGTAAATTGACTTCTACAGCATGTGTAATGAACTGTGTGTGTGTGTGTGTGTGTGTGTGTGTGTGTTTCAGGCCCAGCATTCTCACCATGTGATCCAGCAAGTGTTGTCTCACCTCGACACTCACAGTAAGAACACCCCACGTGTGAGGGCAGGTATCGTTCAGGTGCTGCTGGAGACGGTTGCCATAGCAGCCAAGGGCTCCATCGGTAAGACAGTACTGACCATCATCAGCATCATGGTTCCTGCATGGTTTGTGTTAAGGACATAGATGATAGCTCAAATTGTATGGCTTTTTGAGGAGAGATGTATATTTCTGAGCTATAGGACTTAAAACAGCTAAACAAGTCCAGTAGACTCAAACAAACCGAGGGCTTGTGTATCATGGAGATTTTCATGTTTTGGATGTGACTAGCAAGTATTCATCTTAGCAATGTTGAGTTTATTTATTTGTTTTTGGTTAACATCTACGTTACATTTACTCTACCAAAAATTTTTGGGGTTGGTAAGATGTTTTAATGTTTATTTGATCAAAAATACTGGAAAAACTGTAATATTGTGAAATATTACAATTTAAAATAACTATTTTATATGTGTATTTTCAAAGTGATTTATTCTTGTGATGGCAAAGATTTTTTGTCTTTTAATGTCACACAGTCTTTCAGAAATCATTTTAATATGATGATTTTGGGCTTAACAAACATTTCTTGTAATTAACAATGTTTGAAACCGTTGTTCTTGTTCATATTTCTGTGGAACCTGTGACTCCTTTTTTCAGGATTCTTCAATAAGTAGGAATTTCAGACGAACAACGTCTTTTTTTGTAACATTATAAATGTATTTACTGTAACTTTTAATCAGTTTAATGCTCCCTTGAATAGAAGTAATTGAACTTTACCCCTAACTTTCAAACGGTAGTGTTAAAATGTAAAAGTTTACATGTTGCTCTTTTTTTTCTTATCCTGAAATCATTGTTCATTTCAATCTTTTTTTTTATGTCATTCTATTTCGTCTTTTGCTTGTGTGTCAGTCACTACAACTACAAACAGATGCCGAAAACAACAAACTACATTTCCTCTTGTCATTCATCATCTCTTCTGATGTTCATTCCTCATTGTCTTTTATTCCTTCCTGAAATCTGATTTCTGTCACAGGTCATATTGCTCATAATCAAAACAATGCTTACACGTTTCTCAGTCCGATCTCTTCTCCACCCAATCTGTGGTTGGGTATGTTAACTAACACGACTCTCACCCAGTCAAAACCTTCAAGCGGTCAATAAATTGGCATCTGTATGATGAACTAGTGAACTCTTTAGAGTCCCGTTATGTGTAATGATTAATTGACAATGTTTATTTGACAAATGACTGAAGGTTTTGTGGGTTTGTTGTGTAGAGAAACTACAGCGCCCCCTAGCAGTGCTCTATAGTTTCTGCGTCTAGTTTGATATTTCTTCTAATATGGTTATTAAAGGAATAGTTTCATTGTTCAGTGTTTCGTACCTGGCAGAAGAAGACATTTTGGTAACCAAACAGTTACTGGTAGCTGTTGACATTCATAGTATTTTTTTTTCTTCTCCATACTATGGAAGTCAATGGCTACCAGTAACTTTGGTTACCAAAATATATTTTTCCTGTATTGAGCAGAATAGAAAAAAAGATACAGGTTTGGAAGAACACAAGGGTGAGAAAATGACAGAATTTTCATTTTTTTGGGTGAACTATCCCTTTAATATCATATAGTGCTTATTCAATAGGTCCTGGCAGAATCTGTGGTGTTTTAAGCATCTTCTGTGCTGATTTTGAAGGAAAATCTGCACAATTCTGCATAATTACTTTTGTGCTGTGTGTCTGTTTATTCTCAGGTCCCACAGTCCTGGAGGTGTTTAACACCCTGCTGAAGCATCTGCGTATGAGTGTGGATTTTGAGCTGGGCGACGGTTCCCGCAGGAACTCTGCGAGCAGCCTTTCCTCCACCCGCACTAAAGAGAGCGAGGAGCGGATTGTCCAGAACGCCATCATCCAAACCATCGGTGACAGCTTGACGTGCTCACTAAAATCTGACCTTTTGTGAAGTCCAAATACCGAACCAATTCAATAAAATGGATTTGTGTGTGTGTCTAGGTTTCTTTGGAGGAAATCTTCCCGATTATCAGAGAGCTGAAGTGATGATGTTCATTATGGGAAAAGTTCCTGTTTACGGCACGCCGTGTCACACGCTGGATACCGTCAAGATCGGGTAGGACAGTGTGTGTGTTTCTGCATTTGTCATGGTGGTTGTAGTGTTTAGTGAAAGTTTCTTGAATCCTTGATTATGGCACTGATTGCACACGTTACACTGACACAAGCGTATTTGCAACATGCAAATGACTTGTAATCAGGGATGTCAAAAGTGCATCTTCAGTGAGTGTAAACAGACAAATCAGACAACTCAATATTGCGGTTATAGATAAATAAAAAAAATTCAAGCACTGTTTATTTCATTTGTGTCTTTGTTGTTTTTATTTGCTATGTATTGTACAGCATTATTATTTACTTATCTTTTATAACTGGGGGAAAAAACATAAATTAAATGTTGATATAATTAAGAAATGTTAGTTTTTATCTACTTTAATCATTTCTAATAATAAACGTGATTTGTCAAATAATAATAATAAACATTTGTCAGATTTCATTGTCATTGCTGTCGCTACCAACTGCTGAAATACCTTCTATACATTTACTCTTTTGTGTGTGTATAGTATGCAGATAGGAATCCAGCAATTGTTTGCATAAAAATTAAATCATCTCCTTTTTCTTTCTCAGGCATCAGGGCACTAAGAGAATACAGGCAATGCTGTTAAATTCTCTCATTATGGTAAACCTAATTACTTTATTTTCATGTGTGTGTGTGTGTGTGTGTGTGTAAGGTAGTGATGATGAAGAGAATCTAAAGGTGCGATCACATTTGTCGTTGATCCCTGAATTTTTGCCAGTAAAATAATTTCAGGTTATGGGTTTCAGTAGGAATCTATGCCGTCTGTAATTTCACACGATGGCGAAAGATTTCCTCGTGAAAATTTTGCATCAGGTTCAGTCAGTCAAACGTCACAATTTGTCACATTGACTAACAGAAAACTGCTCGGTTAGAAAAAGTGACTTCTGTTTGAGGTTCATGCATCTACACTATTGACAGCTGACAACTGACTCACTTTGCCAGAAAAAAATTGCATGAATGTTGCTAACATGACTGCACCTCAAAGGGATAGATCACCCAAAAATGAAAATTCTGTCATTAATTACTCACGCTCGTGTCTTTCCAAACCCATAAGACCCTTGTTCATCTTGGAACACAAATTAAGATATTTTTTATGAAATCCGAGAGCTCTCTGACCCTCCATTGACAGCTATGCAACTACCGCATTCAAGGCACAGAAAGGTAGTTAGGGAATTGTTAACATAGTCTATGTGACCTCAACCGTAATTTTACGAAGCTACAAGAGTACTTTGCTGCAAGGATGTGCTGCAGCTTGTTTACAAGCAGAGGAAGATGCACACGTGTGGTATTCTCATGAAAAGCTGCGGAGACTGACACAGAAGAGAAGAAACGGTTGAAAGTTTATTAGAAGTTTTGTTCTCACACAGAAAGTATTCTCGTAGCTTCATAACATTACAGTTAAACCACTGATGTCACATGGACTATTTTAATGATGTCCTTACTACTGTACCTTTCTGGGCCTTGAATGTTTCAGTTGTGTTGGTATATATGCAGGGTCAGAAAGCTTTTGAATTTCATAAAAAAAATATCTTAAATTGTGTTGCGAAGATAGATAGGTTCACGGGTTTAGAATGACATGAATGAGGGCGAGTAATTAATGACAGAATTTTCAGTTTTGTGTGAACTATAAGGCTGGTATCAAGCATCGCTAGTCATCATGACTAGTGAACATATATTAGACTTGCCTTCTGTCTCTGAGCTTGTTAGTAAAAATCTTCCACATCCTCCTGAGGGAGTTTCTGAAGGTTCCTAGACAGCAGACTGCACGGATCATAACATCAGATCACAGCCGCCTGTGGTGCTTGGTGTCCTTTTTCTTCTTTTTTCTAATGTCCAATTTTGTCTTTAGTCTGGTTTATGGCTGGTTTTAGACAGGGCAACATTTCAGGCGCCGTTGCCCAGCAACAGGCAGGAAATGGGCTGCAGGTTGAGATATACAATTGTTATTTTGGATGTCAACAGCTTTTGCTCTCCATCTCCCACTGCTGGCCAGTTCCACAAGTGCAAATGAGTTGCTAGAGTTACTAGTGTGAATATGTACTGTAATAATGGTGCTGTTCATATCTGGTGGATTTATTCTGTGTGTATGTGTAGGTTACGTCAGGGTTTAAGTGTAAAACAATGTGTGCTGGCCTGCCCGTGTCGTTTCTGGAGCCGTTGTGCTCCATCTCTTTGATGGAAGACAGTGAACTTCGGCAGCTCGTCTTGGAGATTCTGCACAACATCATCGATCGCCATGACAACAGAGCCAAACTCAGAGGGATCCGGTATGGATGCACACATAACACCCTGAAGTGAATGTGCGAAAACTAGGCTGTCAAAAGTTAATGCGTCAACACCTTTAATTAATTTAATTATTGAATACTGTTTTTTTTTTTAATGCTGTAAATACATTTATTCAATCAATTTGACATGTAAGCGTTTCATTATGTTCAGCGTGATTTGTAAAACCTGATTATTGAGTGGAGCTGCAGCACAAGTATCATGATTCCTGCAAGCCTTTATGAGTATTTATTCGTTTTTATGGGCTATTCATTTATAAAACAATCTTCATTTTTTGCTTTTTTTTTTTTTTTTTGTAAATAATTTTTGTAACATGAAAACATTATTTACTCAACCTGATGTTGTTTTAAAAGTCAGTATGGGATCTTTCCTTTATAGACCACAGTCTTTTTTTATTTAAGAAAGTAAATGTGGACGAGGTCTAACTTTAAAAAGTACACAAAAGTTTTACTTGATTGACATTGACATTTTTATATTTTGCATTAGATATTTTTATATATTATATATTTGGATTATATATATATTTTTAAAGTTATTTTGTTGTGCTTTTTTTTTCAATAATTCTTTATATTTTTATTTCAGTTATATTAATTGCAGTGCTTTTACTTTAACATTTCATTTCATTTTCTTGCCAGATTTTTAGATTTAAGATAATTTTTTTTAGCTTTATTCCAATTAACGAAAACAACTTTAAATGTTGAATAGTTTATTTAGCAATAATAACATAACACTGGTGCCAGCAGTTTTAGGTGAGAGTGTGTTCTGATGCACCAGAATGAATGCATACTGAACCATTTCCTTTGTGTTTGTGCACAGGATTATTCCTAATGTAGCTGCTCTGAAGATCAAGAGAGAAAAAATCTCCAAACAGGATGTGGTCTTCATGAAAAAGGTACAAAACAAACACAGACGTCACATCTGCACACATGTGGAACTGCAGCCCTTAACCTGTTGTTCTCTCTCTCTCTCCCCCTCCCCCTCTCCCCAGCATGGGCAGCAGCTATACAGACACATCTATCTGGGCTGTAAGGAGGAAGATAACGTGCAGAAGAACTTTGAGCTGCTCTTCACAGCTCTGGCATTGATCACTATTGAACTGGCCAATGAGGAGGTGATGATTGATCTCATGCGCCTGTCCATCGCCCTGCAGGTATGCTCCCCTACAGTGCATTGACAGTCATTCATTTAGCAGACGCTTGAATTCGAAGACACTTAGCAGTAGCCATTTCTCCTAGTTTTCTTATTTATTATGCTAATCTCTGTTTTGATTGGCTGAAGGATATGGTCCTGGCTAATGAGGAGAACATGCCAATGTTTATTCGCTGTGGAATCATGGCGTTGGTCGCTGCATACCTCAACTTCCTGAGTCAGATGATTGCAAATCCCCCTTTCTGCCAACACGTCAGCAAGGTAAATGTGCGCACATGCTTTGGCACACACACATCCCTTTACAAACAATATCCTCCTAACTCCTATCTTCCTGTCAGGTGATTGAGATGAGAAATCTAGATGCTCCGTATCTTCTGCCTGAACACGTCTTCAGGGAGAAGTGTGTGTGAGTATTTCTGAGAATGTGTTTTTACTAAAGGACTGTATCAATAATCAGCTGATATTAAAGATTTATTTTTATATATTGATATCATTAATTATGCAGGTGAATTTCCTCTCATTTTTCATTACCTTGTCCTTCATCTACAAATCTTTAAAAACCGTAATAAAGCTATTAAATGTAATCTTTAGCTGAACTCAAAATAAATAGAATTTTTTTCATGCTGTACAATCATAATGGTGTGTTTTCTGAATTTATTTGGAGCCTTTAAAATGTTTGTTTTAGATTAAAATTTTCATGTATTTAGTCAGAATAGTATTGAGCTTTAATATCAGCCATACAGTAGCTTAAATATGTTGGTTTTATTAATGCATAATAAAAATGTCATAACTCATTCCATGTTTCTTTCTTTGTTTGTGGATCAGGCTCCCAGACTCTTTAGACCGGGACGATGTTGGTTTGTATTTTCAGACGGCTGATCTGGCAGAAGCTCTGTCTTTACCTGGATATAATGTAGAGAGACTGTCCATACCGTACATACCCCAGGTTACAGGTAATAAACAATATTCTGTATATATATATATATATATATATAGCAAGCAACCTTTTTTTTCTGCCTATGAAATTACTTTTTGATTAAGCAATTATATTGATGAATATTATAACATTTTCCTGTCCACTCAAAAACCACAGTGGGTAAAATAAATTCTTGTCCTGTATTTTTTCTGATTGAATATTTCATTTCAGATGAAAATGTCAGATTATGAAAATAAAATGGTTGTGAATGCTATTTCATGCTGTCTTGGAGAACAAGATATATTTTTTTATATATATAAATAAAAAATCCAAAAGAGGCAAAAGATGTGTAGAGTTCTTCATGCTCTTTTGGATTTTATATATATATTATTTGGGTAAAACTTTACTAAATAATAATTAAGTGACACTTTAATGATAATATTTATTACATTAAGTAACATTAACTAATGGAACCTTATTGTAAAGTGTTAAAATGTATTTTTTATTAATTAATATATGTTCACAAGACTATGTTAAATTAAACAGAAAAGCAAACAGGTGAGCATGATTTTACATGGTAGCCAATATAAATAATTAATATCCATTTCCTTACCCAAATCCTGCTTTTGGACCAGACTCGGTTGCAAAATCACATCACTCTGTTCCTCTGAAATGATCTTTATCTATATGGTGTAGTGGTTAGCTATCTGTGTTGTACGTTGTCGATTGTCGAGCATGATTGACATGATTCCAACCTCAACACCTCTGATTGGCCATGGCATTGTAGAAATCAACAAACATGTCTGTCATTGTCTACATTGCTCACCTCTGTGAAAGTGCATTGTAAAATCAAAGCCGGCCTGCTGCTGCGTCTATGTCTACTATCAGAAAGTCGTATCTAGCCTGCAGATTTTGGCAAGTAGCAGTTAACAGATTTTGGATTCCATCCAGTCAGAGAATATGACACGTTTGATATTTTGAGCTGATTTTAGAATACACATAGTTTTCATTTGTCAGGCATATCCTACAAATGAAGCACATTTTTCAGCGTGAGATGTATGATGGCTAGTGTTTCAAAACCTGAAAGTCATTTTGAAAGTCATGTAGTGTATTCCAGCCAAGAACCTGGTGCTACAATTAATCACCAAGTCCCTCTAAATCTCTAAAATAATACTAATACTAACTTCCTGAAGATCTTTCCTTGTCACTTGTGAATTCACCCGCTTCATTCTCTGTTGCCTTCTCTCTGTCTGTGTGTGTTTGCGCTGTAGTCCTGTACACAGTAGGAAAGATTCTGCACAGATGCAAACAGACATCCAGAGGTACCATCATTGAGTTAGTGAGGACACCTGTCCGTGTGTGTGGATAGAAAGTTGAGTTAATAGCAAGAATATGTAGTTAGTTTCTTCCTAGCCCAACAGTGTTTTGTTTCCATAGATGAATATGTAGGCTTCCTCTACTCCATAGAAGCCGTGACCGATTTCCTGTAGCTCCTGAATGTGTTGTTGAATGAATTTCAGCATTAAGATGAAACGTATACCAAGTATATTGTGTAATGAGATAAATGAGTCCTGTTTAACTTGATTGGTGTTTTGTACGCTGCTTTCATCTGGACGGTGTAACTGGTAGGTTAAAGGGAGAACTCGCATCGGTTCGAGCTTACTGTTCAGTAGCTTGGGTCTCAGGGAGAGTGCTGATGAAGTATCATTCGACTTTTTTTGGACCTGATTTTCTACCGATCGCTGTAGACCTGCTGCACTCGAGAAAACCTTTGAATAGAGGGTTTATTTTACACTTAAATATGATCACAGATTCCTTTTTTACATGTTCAATGCTGATTTGTGTGAAAAAATATATTAAACATATATTGTATAAAAATATAATGTATTAATTATAATGAAAAATATACTTGTACTATATATAAATATGAGTTTATTTACAAAAACGGATAATTCATAAATCATGTTTTTGTGTTTTATTGTTAACTGAAGTTTGTTTGATATCAAATGGAATGCAGAATAAAAAAAAACATGATTTTTTTTTTTAACATTCATGTATACATACACACACACAAACACACACATATAAATATACAGTATATAACATTTAACGTTTTATTATTTTCTTGTGGTGTAAACTTTAAACAGGAAAACATGAGAGGGATGTTTTGATTGAATGTTAGTGTATATAGTTTTCTGAAATGAGTTGGTTTACTTCTGATGTGTCATCAGCACTCCTGCCCTAAAACTCTCAGTTTTACTTATTATTTTTTCTTTTGAAACTTATTTTGCTGTGATGGCAGCCTGTGTTTGTGTGATTTGCATTTCCTTCTGTTTAATAATGCTTTCACACTGCTTTGCCTGAACATTACATTCATTAAACATGAGCAGTCAGCGAGATTACACTGGCTGGCTCTGGGATATTCACCTCCTTTCATGAATAAGAGGCGAATTAAACCCATATATCACAAATACTGGGTTTAGTTTAGCACAGTTCCACGTCGAATCCATGCATGATTGGATATATTTCAGTCCTTAAAACTTTGATCATTTATATCTTCGACTTTTGACCCACAGAGGAAGACCGACTACCCCGTAGGAAGAGTTTTGTCGACACTATTTCTCTCCAAGTTGACATCCTTTCCAACAGCTTGCCCGATCAGGTACACTGGACATAATTAAATCATGCTCGAGTTGTTCATCATTAAGAGTTAGACTAAAGAACATATTTATGTGTTTATCCTGTAGTCTGAGCTTGCAGAGGAGATCACATTTGAGACCCTGAAGAAGGCCATCGGTACGTGTGTGTCAACTCTGTGTTAGTGTGTGTTTGTACTCCGTGTGTTAGCGTCTAATGTCACTCCATCACTCTCAGATACCACTGGTCTGGAGGAACAGGAAAGAGAAAGGAGAAGGCAGGTGATGGAGAAGTTCCAGAAAGCTCCGTTTGAGGAGATTGCCGCCCACTGCGAGTCCAAGGTACAGCTTGTGTGTTCTGCCAATCAGCTTGTTTGCATTTAACACAATTGGAAAAAATTTGGAATGTTCCAATATGATTTTAAATATTTTTAGCCCACTAAGCAATATATTGGCATATATACGTACACTAATGTTCAAAAGTTTGTGTTTTGTTGTTTGTTTAAGAAAATGATTGCTTTTATTCATCAAGGACCCATTAAATGGATGAATAAGTGACTAAGACATTTATAATAGTACAAATTAATTCTGTTCTTTTAACCTTTATATTCAGTCTCCTTAAAAAAAAACTATACATTTTTAACATTGATAATAACAAATGGTTTTTGAGCAGCAAATCAGCATATTAGAATAATTTCTGAAGTGTAATGTGACACTGAAGACTAAATGTAACGTTGCTGAAAAATCAGCTTTGCCATCACAGGAATAAATTAAAATTAAATGAAAATAGAAAACCTTTATTTTTAATTATTAGATTTATTTGACAATATGACAACTTTACTGTATTTCTGACTACATAAATGCAACCTTTCAAAACCAATGATGACAAAGTTTCGAATTGGCCAATATATAATAATATTAGATATAAGTAAATTTTATGTTTTTGTATAGTTAGTTTTTAAAACTCTACCAAACTCTGAATTGAATAAATAATGTCCTGTCAAGGTGTAAAAAATATGGGAGTTTGCTTGAACCTTTTCTGACTTTTCCTAACGAAAAAAAATATTTTTAAGTATATTGGCTTATAAAGTATAATTGGTGTAAGACTGTGTTGTGGGAATTTGAAGCCCTTGACGCAGCACAACTTCCTGTGTGTTTTCAGGCCAGCATGCTACACGATCGCTTGGCTCAGATATTTGAACTCACCATTCGGTAAGTTGACATTCCAGAAAATATTACACTGTTTGTCATCTAAAATTTCAGCTTGAACTGATACTTGATTGCTTGTATTGTTTTGTTTCTGATCAGCCCTCCCCCGAGCCCTTCGGGCACCGTGACGGTGACATCAGGCCATGCCCAGTACCAGTCTGTGCCAGTCTATGAAATGAAGTTCCCTGACCTCTGCGTGTACTGAACCACGATCTTTCACCTTAACTTTGACATGTGACCACTGACCTTTATGACACTTTATGTTTGGTCCTGTGACCTTGAGCTCACCTAAACCACTCATCTTCTTTAGGCACCTTTCACTGTATGTCACATACATTCATGTCCAGCAGAGAGAAGGGGTGCGAACTGGACAGGCGCTTCATATTCTGGCTTCATATAGAGGCTATTCTGCACCGGTCAGACGCAGACTTTACAACCAGCTGTCCAATCATACACCAGCTCTGTAGAATCATGTGAATCTTACGTGTGTGGTTTCCAGTTTGATTCTTGCACTAAAAGGCAGCTCTAGGAATCAAACTGAGTCTTTTAAACACTTGATTCTTCAGCTTCTTAATGTATTGATTCATAGGAGTCATTTAGAAAACAAACCTAACCCTAACTTAATAGCTAGCATTAGCTTAAGTGCTAGTTTATTTTCATTAAATCATTTCAAAACCATCATCAGCAGAGAGATTTTGAAAATACAATAAATTTCAGATAACTTGAATCTCTCCTAAATAAATGATTATAATGTATAGTATAGACTATTTTTGACCAATATATATAAACTGTTAGATGAAATGGTTGCTGATAGTTACAAAGTGTTATTTGTGTTCTGTTTGCATGGCTTAGCCAATGTTTCACTGCAAACGTTTGTTAGTGTAGGCCTTTATTAATATACAATTAGCCTTTAACTTCGATGTTGTGGATGTCAAAGGGGCTTTTGTTCACCCAGAGCTCTTAGTGATCACTATGCTCTCCATTTTGCCTTCACTGTATAGAGATACCAAAACATTTTCTTTTCATCACCAAAGAGCTCCTCCCATGATCTTTCTTTATGGCCACACACAGCCAATCAGAAACTGAATTCCCTTTGAGGGCGGGAACATCGCAGTGTTTTTGAACTCAAACCTCAAAACAGTTTCTAGAAAAATGATGGATATCAGTGATAAAATGATCTGCATTCATCAACCGGCGGTTTTTACATTGAGCCACATGGGTGTTCAAATGTGTTTTCTTTTTCTTTTTGCTTTTCGGGTAACTTTTTTTTCATCTACCTTGGACAAAATGTGTCATGCTGAATTCTGACGATTTATTTGTGACTGTTAGATGCTGAAATCCTTTGCTGGGAATGTTTCACATCATCTGTGCTTCCTGTGGTGAGAGCTGTGATCAATTTCAGTTGCGTTTAGCTGGTAGAAACGTGTCTATGCACAACCGTTTAGGACATTTTGGCTGATTCTGAGGTGCTTTTCATGGATTCTGGGGGTTTGTTGTCATATGGTTGGCTTGTCTTTGTATTTTGAATGTATTTTTGTGGATGGAACTGCAAGTGAACGGTCAGGTGTTTATTCTGCAGACTTATGGATGCAAAGCTGTTGCCAGTTTTTTAGCCTATGAAATAAATAGTCAGACTGTTTGTGACCAGAGACTTGCACTGCATTGTGGGATTTGTATGCACAAAGTATAGAATGTCTTGAATTATTTAAAGGTAAAACTTCACAGGTGGCTTGTTCTAAATTCGCAGTGGGATCGATTATTTGTCTCTTATAATTTCCATAATATCCTGCATGACTGCAAGGTGGAAGATCTTCTGATCTGTCCAGTCTGTTAAAGGACGTGTTTTGAAGTGTTAATGGAAGGATTTGTTGGGACAAAATGTTGGTGGACAGGAAATAGTCAGTAACTGACCTTTTGGCTGTTGTGTTTTTCTCTCAGTAACTTGCTGAATTTCAATAGAAGTTGCTTTGCGACAATGTGTGTAAAATGCTGTGATGAAATCAGGCACATTATTTCTGTAAAAATGTAAGATTACAAATCATTTCTAGAATAATGCAATATATTTTTAGTGTAATATGAAATAGGAAACATCTGTAATGCACCTTTAGAGATGTGTGTGTGTGTGTGTGTGTGTGAGTGTGTGTCAAAGGGATACAAGAAGTCTATTTTCTGCATGGCGTTTTTGTTTTACATCAGTTAAGGGAAATCTTGTTAAGGGTCTTACTGTAACTTCAAATATCATTTTTAGTTTAATTCACAAGATATGTTTTTATTTCCATCCATAAGTGGAAGTTAACTGTACTTGTAGTAAGTATCACATGGTTTGTCTGAAACTGATCTTAAATTGTGTTTTATCTGTAACTCAACAATGAATTTCTGTTTCATGTTTGTCTGTTTGAATGGGAGAGAGGTAAAGAATAAGATGCGTTAGGTTTCAGGTCGATGGTAATGTGTCGATATGGAACAGAAATGGTTTTGTAGTCTTCTGTGTGAAGATAGTCCAGAGGACAGGCGTATGTCTACATGCATCATGCTAGATTTCAAATGTGTAATGGTACGAACCTCTGCAGTGTTGCCGCAATACATGATTATAGAAGTTCCCATGAAATCTTGATGTTAATTAGCCATATTCAGGGTCACTGACAGTGTCTGCCACATTAATGTGCAATGAGATTTTATGTACGAGAACTTAGTCTTAATAAAGATTTTGTATTGAAATACATATGGTTTCTGTTATCTTTTGTAAATTCTCATCGAAGAAGGCACTTTATATAAATATATCTTTATAAATATATCACTTTATTTAATCAGTTTAAATTCAAAACATCGAAGACTATGATGCATGCTTACAATTGTATCTAAATTAACTTTTAAATCTATTTAAAAAAATGTATTATTTATTTCACATTCCAGAAACTTTTTTTTTTGCATTACATTAAAGGCGGCTTCTGAGAATTGGGTTAAAATTCCTAGAATGTTTCTACAAATAAGCTTCTTGTTCACTTTATGCAATGATTTAGGTTATTTATTTTTATTTACTTATTTTTTGTGAAACATTTCTTGATATTTTTCATGAGATTCACCTAGACATATATTGTTTTTTGGCCTTCTTATCATTTGTGATTTAATTTAAAATAAGCTAAACTAAAATAAAATGTTAATATAAGATGAAAATCTTAAAACGAAAATAATTATTTTTTTTTCTTGAAAAAAAAAAAAATCTAAAAAAAGTTGAAGCTGATGCATAAAAATTACTAAATGAAATGAAAACCAATTTTTACATAATAGATGCCTTTATTTTTAATTACACAGACATCAGTTAAAAGGGGATAAAAAAAAATACTGAGAAATATAAAAATGTAACTGCTGGCATTTATGATCCAGCATACAAACAGTCTTTTATTAGGTCAAGCACCAGCAGAGGAGGAGCAGCAGATCTTGGGTGATCTTTTGTGGTCGCTAGACTCTGAGTGAGCTCAGACTGAGCTTAACTTTTCATTAAATGTGCATGACATCCTTTCTGACTGATTCTTCTCTTGAGAGCTCCCTGAAAATATCAAAATTATAGAACTACTTCTCCAATTCTTCTTCTTTTTCCTCCTCCTCTTCCTCTTCTTCCTTTCCTGGCTCCTCCTCTTCTTCTTCTTCTTCCTTTCCTGGCTCCTCCTCTTCCTCCTCCTCCTCCTCCAGTTCTGGTTTGCTGTGTGTGGGGTTTTTGTCGAGTGCAGGTGTGTGTGGCTGTTTGATTGATTGGTTCTGTAAGTTCATTTGAGGCCGAGCTGGGGTCTTTTCATCGCTCTCCTCGCTGGAGTCCTGACTGGCTGATTGTGTTGAAGAATGAGGCTTATTACGACGGCACGGTGGGCGGGGCCCAGAACACGAGGAGGTGACCGAGTGGTTGAAATGGGAAGCCGCCATGCACTCTGCAGTTGATCGATCGCAGACGCACTGCAGTCGATCACACACACTCACACCTGAACCTGACACACATACACAACACAATCATTAACACAAAACTGACCTCCGTAGAAAATGTTTTTGCATGCATTATGTGAGTGTGATGCCATACATCGAGGCTTTCCATTGTGGCAGCTGATGTGTGCGCTGAGTTTTCGGTTTTTCCTGCAGCCCAGAACAACGAGCTGCTCCAAACAGCACTGCTGCAGAAAACAGCACCTGACACAGAGACACGTCAAGGACAGACTCAGGACACTGTACACTCAATAGCTTGCACACCCTTAACTCATTTTGTGTTTATTACGATCTTATTAAAGCTTTTGATTGCTTAAATGCTTGATAAAAATAAAAGATTGATTTCTTTATTTATAGCATATACATAGTAGATTTTAGTGTTTTTTTTTGTTAACTAGATATAGAGAGATTCAAAAGTTTTTATGTTTTTGAACGTCTCTTCTGCTTACCAAGGCTGCATTTGATCAATTACTGTATCCAAACTTTTGATAACTGCTTGTCCTAACTTAAACAAAAGCATTTTTTTCCAATGAAGATGTGTGTGTTTGTGTGTTCTGACCGGTCCATCTGGTCCACTGGGTTTCCTGTCCCCTGCTGTCCGCAGTAGCAGCCGTAGTGTTGATACTCATGAGGACAGCGTCCGGTCAGACAGTACAGCATTTCTCCCAGCGCAGACATGTCCCTCAACACCTGACCGGATGCACTGTACTGGAGGAAAGAAGTGCTGCACTCTACAAACACACACAGACACACAGATTAATGCGACCAGACTCCTTTGATTTTGCCATTTTGCATTTCTCTCATAATTTCTGTGGCTGTTTGTTACTTATCCAATATAAGTATGTTTGCATGCATAAAAGTTTGATTTAAGCTGTACTAAAGCATTAAATTGACTTTTTAAATTGGCATGTAAACTGTTAAGTCTGACTGAAAATAGACCAGGCAGTTCTGTGCAGTCAGACTAACAGACCTACTGTAAGTAATGCAATTGTAGCTTGACTTATACAAGTTATATATACAAGAATACAGGCAGAACTGTAATTTTTTTTCACAAAGATTTGAGGCTTTTTTGCTTTTATAAGTTTTTCTAGACTAGTGGAAAGAAGTATGTATGTAGCTATACGTTTTGTCCATTTCTCTTTATATTTCTCACCTTCAGAGTCTCCTTGCTGCTGCTGCAGATCTGACAGTCCAGCATCCTCCAATAAAGACCAGGCAAAGAGCGGCGCCGAGCGTCTCCGGACCCGGTGAGACTCTGGGAAACACACACACACATACACACATTGATTTCTTTGGAGTACAGACAAATGTGCAGGAGTGTTTGGAGAATAGCTTAACCTAATTTACCCAAGCAGGACAAGTTCTTGGATGAACATCCTGCTACAACATTACCATACCAATCAACCGACTGGATTTTAGGAACAGGGTTATCATCTACCAATAATTTTTCTCTGATTTCACAAACAAGTTTGGACTCTTTTCACAGTTCTGGGGTTTTCAAAGTGAAAGTGGTCATAATTAGATTAACCTCTATAGCGGTGAACAGAAACTACTGTACCACAAATATTATTTTTGAGCCCCAAGTTTGCTCCAGTATCAAGAGAAAAAAATCCAAAATAGTGTTTCAAAGACAAAAGATTTTTAGCAAATTTGTCATCACTCCTTTATCCGTTTTATTGGAAACAGCGTTAACAAGTTTTCTGTAATTTAATGCCAAGTTAATAAAACAAAAGCATAGTGTTATAAATCAAAATGTGATCCTGGACCACAAAACCAGTCGCTGGGGTATATTTGTAGCAATAGCCAAAAATACACTGTATGGGTCAAAATTATAGATTTTTCTTTTACACCAAAAATCATTAGGATATTAATTAAAGATCATGTTCCATAAAGACATTTTGTAAATGTCCTACTGTTAATATATTAAAACTTAATTGATAAGTAATATGCATTTAATTTGGACAACTTTAAAGCTGATTTTCTCAGTATTTAGATTTTTTTGCACCCTCAGATTACATATTTTCAAATAGTTGTATCTCGGCCAAATATTGTCCGATCCTAATAAACCATACATCAATGGAAAGCTTATATATTAACTAAATTTCTAAAAACTGCCCCTTATGACTGGTTAATTTTTTTAAATGAAGATATATAAAATATTGCAAGGTTTACTATGAATATGCGTCATCACATCCTTATATCAATCTAATTGACGATTTTCGCAGACTGTTGAATCAGGAACTCATCTTGCTTGGTTAAATCATATTGTTTTTATGTGAATTGTCAATATTACCGATTTTCTCTGATTCCTGTGAGCTGTCAGATGGCTCATTCTCTTCCTCTTTCTCCTGGTTCTCTTCCTCTTTCTCCTGCTCCTCTTCCTCGGTGGACTCCTGCTGAGCTGTAGTGGTCAGTGACGGTGCACGATCCAGAGCAGGAGGTTTTTGGGGACGAGGTGTGATTTCACCAGCAGAGAGGCCTGACGTTGTGGGTTTGTGAGGAGCCGTCGATGTGTTCTTGTGGTTCTTGGTTGGTTTTGCAGCTGTGTGAGCTGTCGGTCTTGGTGAAATGCTGTGAGGTTTAGGGAACAGTGCTGGAATGATCCACGTGAATGGACTGACCTCTCCGAACCCGAATGGGGTCACAGTAGTTTGGGTTTCCACCGATACATCTTCTTCTTTATCACTTTGTAGATATTCCTTACTTTTTGTGTTGGCTTGTGTTTGAGTTGTCGGTTTGGTTGTGCTAGAGTCGCCAATTAAATCACTCTGTTTATCTTCCTCACTCTTCTTCTCCAATATCTCTGTTTCCTCACTTCCTTTCATTAATGTGCGCTGCACCAAAGTAGTTGCAGCTACTGTGTGTTTATTGGTAGCTGTTGACAGGGTTGTTTTGTGATGTGAGTATTGATTGGTTGTTATTTTAGTGGGTGTGGTCATCAGAACTATAGAAGGGCTTTGACTGGCTTTTGTTGAATGTCCTTCTGTGTCTATGTCACTCTCTGTCATTTCCTGTTCCTCTTCTCTCTCCTCTTGTGACTCATCACTCGTTTCCTCTGTTGTGATGTGTAAAGGTGGGCTGACATATGGTTTGGCGACGTAACTTAGGTCATTAGTTGTAGTGTGTGTACCGGATGTGTGTGTAGTATGTGCTGGTGTGTGTGTGACAGATTTTAAAGTGTTGCTTGCAGGTGACTGAAGTGCGTCTTCATCACTCTCGTCGTCCTCCTCCTCAGATGATTGTGTGTGAGTTGTTGGTGTTGTGTGGGGTGTATAGTGAGGAGTGTGTGTGTTTGTGTGTATATCTGGTGATTCTGTGACAGTCTGTGATTCTGTTGTTGCTGTTAGCGCTATGTTAGTAGTTAGTTCACCTGTCATAAAACCAAAATATTACAGTCAGAAAACATGCTGAATGTTATAATGAGGTCATTTGCAAATAAATTTTCAGTAAATTAAATGCTCACTGTTTGTGCTCCAAACCATTGCATTGTGGGTTGTAGGGCTTTCTTCCTGTTTGTCTCTGCCCGGCTCTTTTGTCGTCAGCACAGCAGTAGCTAAAATACAGAAAGTGGATTTCAAATATTTATTTATATATTATAATAGTTGTATTATTTAGTCTTCATTGATTTTCATTATACAAACCAAAACATATGAAACATCTTTCAAAATATCTTCTTTTGTACTGTTCAGAACAGGATCGTTTTTTTTAGGTAAAACTACAACTAAAAGTATGATTTTTTTATTTTTATAAAGTTTAAATAAAACATTAAAGAAATTTAACTTTCAAATGTACACATAAATTAGAAATGTTGCCTTGGTCAACTAACAGAAATAAAATAAAAGTTAAAGATGAAGTGTTCATATTACTAAAATTAAAACTGAAATAAATATAAATTAAAGCTAAATAACTATAATAATTAAAAAGAAATTCAATATATATATAAATAATGCTAACATAACACTTGTGACGACAACAGAATCTCATACACTCTTGGAAGCAAATGAGGGTGAGAAAATGATTGATTAACTACCTCTTTTAATGTGGTTACACACATTGCATTCATTTTATATAATTTTTGTACTAAATGGGTTTTGCCTCTGATACTTAACGCTCTTATTGGACAATTTATGCCATTGGTTCTTGATTTTAGGCTATATTTTTAGTCACTACATATAGACTTTCTTTCTTAATTTTAAATTGCTTAATTAAGAATTAGAAAAAGCCAGCATCTATAAAAAGTAAAGTAGCAGAAATGCTAAGAGCCTTGCTTGAACTCAAGCTGTGGGGTTTAAAGGCTTGTTGTCATTTAGAATAATTTGATCACATTTGATCAAGTGTTTTTAACAGTGAGCAGTACTAGAATTTCAAAGAAGTCCTTGATGTACTCTACAAGTTGAGATAAATTTGTTTGTGACTAGCTAAAAGCTTAGGGGTGCTCCGATCACGATCGGCCGATCGTTAATGCGCATCTCGTCAGTAAAGCCGGTTTTCTAATCAGCGGTTAATTCCATCAGGTGCGTGATTTCACATAGAGCAGCTGTTACTACACAGAGCCGTTGTTAACTGAGAAGATGGGCCAATAAACGCTGAAAATTAACGTGATTTGCGCATCTTCTCTATTAACAACGGCTCTGTGTAGTAACAGCTGCTCTATGTGAAATCACGCACCTGATGGAATTAACGGCTGATTAGAAAACCGGCTTTACTGACGAGATGCGCATAACGATCGGCCGATCGTGATCGGAGCACCCCTATAAAAGCTCAAAATGCATAAATCAAGGCAGTGCATCTGAGGCTGTAACTCAGGCTGTAGAAAACGGGACACTCTTACCATCCTCATATTCCACTGCCTCCTCTCCCTCTCTCTCAACTATACTTCCTCCCTCTGAGTTTCTGTCCATTTCTCTTTCCGCTGCTTCATTCTCCTCTTCCTCTGGACCTGAAGACGAGGTTCAGCTTAGATCAGTGAAGTCTTTAGGTAGCTGAGGATTACTGGAGTTCTCAGAAATAGCGATGTGAGGGGGAAATCACCCTCTGGGCTACAGAAAAGAGTCTAAAGATAAGTTCAGTGAAGCGCTTTACCTGACTGATATATCCCAGGGTACTTTGTGCTCTGGATATTGCTGCTCTGAGAGCCGTTAACCAGCACCAACTCATTGTTGAAGTTAGTCATAGTCTCATTCAGTGTGCCATTAACTCCTGAAGAAAAAGAGTAAAAGAGGGAGGAATTTTTTATGATCTTTAAAAATATCCTAAAAAACAGAGTGTATCTTTTTCACTAATAATTGCTAAAGGTTTCTCATCTACACAAAAACTTTTCTTATGCAAAATTTCAGCTGGATTTAGAAAGCATTTGATCATATTTATTGTAATATTTCACCACTAATTATTTGATTTAATTTACGGTAAAAACAGTCATATTGTGAAATATTATTAAAATTTAAAAGAACTGTTTTCTATTTGAAAATATTTAAAAATGCAATTTATTCCAATGATGCAAAGCTGAATTTTCTGCATCATTACTCCAGTCTTCAGTCTTCTCCAATAACAAATATCTCATAATATATAAATGTTATAAATGTCTTTATGGTCACTTTTGATCAATTTAATTCACAATTCACAATTCATAATTTCCTATATAAAAAAAATTCAAAAGGTTTAGATTTTTTTTATATAGCTAAATGTATACATGTAATTTTATAATTATTTAAAAACTGTTGTATTTATTTATGTTTATTGGTATATTTGTTTATATTAAATGACCCTGTATTTTTTTGCATTACCATAGAACATGATGTCCATGTCGATGTCTGATGGAGAAAGCTCCGCCCTGTCTGAGACACAAACCACACTGTTAGATGATCAGCTAAACTAAATCTCTCTCTGATTCTCATATGTTTGGATATTCTATTATTTCCCTCAAAAATGTTTTTAAATGGCTTGGGCCGATAAGTAGGCAAGTCCCTTCATTAATACTAGAAAGTCAAGTCATTTACAGTATACTGTATAAAGCTTTCCAGCTATTACAGATATAGAGGCAACAATGAAGAGAGAGAGAAAAAAAAAAGTATGAACCCATGAACTAATGGGTCTAAACAGCCTCACCTGTTCCATTGACCATGTCACTAATATCGGTATCATTATCAGGTAAATCCGTCACAAAGGGAGAGTCTGAAAGGGACATAAAAGAGAGATAAAAACTATGTAATGTAATATATTTTTCTGAACACACCTGCTGTTACTATACCTGTCTGTGCTGTGATTGGTTGGTTGCCTCCAACCTGTTTTGTGACTTGATGGTTGGAGCTGATGCAGTCTATAACCATCTGATCACAATGACAGAATCCTTCCTCACAGAAATCCAACATATCTGCAAACGATGGATACAGAATTAAGGTCAATCAACTGTTTTCTCCACTTAATAGTGCAACTTAATCATGCCATATAAATACTATACTGGTTAGCGACTCTGTAGACAGCACTTTTGTAGGCCGAAACCCACAAACAAATTAGCATTTCAGCACTTTTGGTTCCATTGTCTTTAAGTCGTTGGGTATTTTACATATGCCGATTGTAGTTAGGTTTCAAAATTCTTAGAAGTTGAGTTGTTAAGATTGTCATGACGAACTAAATGTTTCAAAATTATACATATTTTTTTTTATTGTCACAAACCAGGGTGATTTAAAACCCACAAAATGATGTTGTCACTACAGCACTCTATATATGCATATCATACAAATCTTTTTTATCTCTTAGTTGGAAAAAACGTCCTTTTAAGGCTCTTTGAAAAGCTCAAATCTGCCATGAAAAAGGTTTGAAATATGTGTACCACAGCTGGAGTTGTAGCTGCAGGTGTAGTTGTTGTATGTTGGTATCCTCCGACTGCAGTTTCTCTCCTTTAGCTCTTGAGAACATCTCCAGTGGGTAAAACAACACCTACAACACAATCAATATTATTTCATTTATTTATGTATTTTTATTTATAGCAGGCCTACAGCTTCACAGAAAATAGGACGGCAAAAGAAAAATTAAAGGAAATGAAAATATTATGGTCCTCTGATCTCACCATAGATTATTCTTGCACATGTGGGTGTATGTGTGTGCCTTTATATAAAATCATATTTAAATGTGTGCATTTATATTAATATATGCACTTTAATATAAAGTGCGTGTTTGTTTGTTTTTTTGCACACTTCACTGCTCTGCCTGTTTTTATTTTTAATATCCTTTCACCAACTGCATAGAGAAGCAGCTAAACAGGCAGAAAGAAGGGTGAGAGCAAGAGATGCGCGCGGACTCCACTGTGAAGTTAATAAATCCATTTAAAATCTTTCTACCCCCTCCTGAGTCTAATTTCATCCGCTTCCCATCTCTCACCGGTCGAGTGTGTCGGCAGGCTGTACGTGTTTGCGCGCGGTGTCCCGTGTGTTTGCGTTGCTGCAGTAATGTCCGTGATTGTCGATGTCCGCGGGACAGAGTCCGGTCTCACACCGCAGACTGACCGTGAATTCCAGAACTGACCGCAGGTCATCAAACACCGCGTACAGCCAGGTGAACCGCACCCCCAGACAACCTGGACGTCAAACACACACACATATTTGAACGAGTAATATGTGATCCAATTATATATTAGATTACACACATTTTATATAAATAAAGTGTCCGTTATAATTCTCCTGGTCATTTGATTGCTAAAGGAACTCACCAATCAGAAGCTCGTCAGAACTGAGGTCACTTGCTTCTGGGCAGAAAACAGCAGTGCCATGAACTGCACAGAGAAAAGTTGATCTTAAATATCAGTGTGTTATCATAGATCATTCAGAAGTTATCACCATATCATTGCAATAAACTATCATTGCAATAAGAGTAATGCAGTGTACTGTTAGGCTATGTCAACAGAAATATTAGCATTTTTGGCCCCAAAAATGGTAGGAAATCATAAGTAAATTAGACTGTCTAGCACATAATACATAGGCCTGTTTTAGGTATGATAAAATAAAAACTTTTCTTCTTCACGCAATATATATATATATATATATATATATATATATATATATATATATATATATATATATATATATATATATATAATATATATATCTCATCTCAAATTATCTCAAATTTTTTAATATAATCCAATGCTATGGAAGTGATGGCCCTCTTCATTGTTCAGTATACATATATTTTAATTGTTAATTTGAAAAATCTGAAAGAAAAAAAAAAAATAAACTCAGTAACACAAAAATATTTTTTATCACTGAATACTTACTTTTAAAATAACTGGCAAATAAAAAACAGTATTATTTTGAAATATTCTTACATTTCTTTCTTATATAGTAGCCTATAAATGATTTATCCCTGTGATGCTAAAGCTGAAGTTTCACCAGCAATTACTCCAGTCTTCAATGTCACATTATCCTTCAATCATTCTAATATGCATATAAAAATGGTATGAACTAAAAATAATTATGTAAATTTCAGTTCCAAGGTGATGAACTCACTTTCACCTGAACCTTTGCTCCTGACAGAAGAGTGTGTGCATATTCTCACCTTTCTGCAGGGTGAAGAGGAGAAAAAGATACAGCGGCTTCATCTTTATCTGCTACTAAACAATCAGTGGTACCATCCAATGTTCCTATTCAGTCCAGCACAGTGAAGAGGCCAAACCAGAGCTTCAGCAATCGGAAACACATACATCCAAACTCGGTGCTTTGCAATCTTCTTCTAATGCAGGTGCGTGTAAGAGATGAGAAAATAATCCCAAAATGAACAAAGGCCTATTTAGGACACTCTAAAAGGTCAAAGGGCAAAATGCAGGAACTACATACTCTTTAGGTTTGTATCAGGTCACACATGAAGAGATGAAGTGGGATCACACACACACACACACACACCCCTTCTATAGTGCTCTTTTATGCAGGGTAAAGGTCCTGACCCCAGCTGAGAAATGACCTCCTCAAACAACTGACCATTGTGTGTGTGTGGACAGGAACTCAGGTAAGGATCAAACAGAAAGTGGGGGTTGTAAATCATTCTTTGTGTCCTTTTGGTTTCTATTGAGTATGAAATAAGCTACTGCTAATAAGGCAATATTCGAATAAACTCTAAAAATACACAGCACGCACAAATATTAGGTGTATTAATCCATTTTTAATAACACTGAACACATTTTAGTAATACCTCTCAGTACTGAATATTTAATGAACATTTCTCCGAACTCGTTCACCATTTTAGGGGTATTTATTTCTTTCAGATGATTTTTGTGTTTGTAAGAGTAACACTACATCAAAAATCAAACATGGTAAATATGTTTGGTTTTATTTATATTCCGAGACAAAGTGCAATTTAGACACTAGATGCAGAGACTATACAGATTCAATGACAACAATGCAGTTCATTGTTTAACAAAACCCAGTTTCTCTTAAACATACTGTACATAAATTTCAGTTCAGATGGTTCAGATGTCTGTCACCCGCAAATGAACTCGTCTTACATCTTCACACACATTCTTGCCAGACATTTCTGTTTCAGATCTGAGAGAGAGAGAGAGAGAGAGATTGTGATTTTCTTAGTAAAAAATTGCTTCAGTATGAACTTTGAATTGAAGTTAAAACATGTTTGTCATCGTAATCTTTCATAAAAATGTAATATGACAAATTAAACAAGTCTCTCCTGGATAAACAATAATTTACTTTTTTTTTTATTGTAATTTTAATTTATTTGTAACATATGCAGGAGTCCTATTGAAATTCCTATCCTATCATGATAAAAAAAAAAAAAACATTTACAAAGAATTATAACTGGATTTTTTTTTTTTTTTAGCATTTTTATTGCTTTTTTTTCCTAATAAGATTATCATAACAATAGAATAAATTGTCCTCTATGACATTATAATTCACATAAGAAAACCTGTGTTGCTATTCAGTAGCAAAACATTCCAATACAAGTAAAGTTACTATAGAGAATACTCAATATCTCAGTGTCATCCTGTAGGACATTTTATTCTTATTTGATCCCATTAGGATCTTTCAGGACTGATTCCAAATTCTGTACATATTCCTGTAGGATTTACCCTTAGATGACTGGTGTATTATTAGTGCTTTTCTGCTTCCTCAGCTCATGTCTGACATAAGAAAATTATATTTGAGGATAGTAGTGTGGCAGGTAAACAAGGCACTATATGTGGCCTCAAATGCCCCTTGGAGTCTATAAACATGTTTAACAGCAGCATCCTGTGACTTATTCTTCTGTTTCACCGCTGAAGACACACTACAATCAAGTGTCTGTCTGCAGACTATTTCATCTAATTCTATTTTTGTCCAGCACAAAACACACTCTTCACTATCATTGAGACCGACTTTACACATCATTAGTTTCTGTAGGAAGAATGTTTTAATGGGATCACACACACACACACACACTTTAATGAGTACAGATCCACATGCAGGTATTCTGACACAGACACACACAGAAACAAATTCTTTAATGAGTGAAGACCCACATGCAGGTATTCAGACACACAGAAACAAATCCTTTAATTAGGTTGCAGTGACCTGTGTGTGTGTGTGTGTGAGAGAGAGAGAGAGGGGAAATGATTAAATGATCTTAGTCATTCACTCATCAAGGAAAACATCCATTGTCTCTTTGCTCAGACACACGTTTAACCACAGCCAGCAGTAGCTTTAAATAACCCAGAGCAATTCACTGAGAAGCTCTAATGAAGATATTAACGATAATGATAATAGTAACGACCCTTTTATGGGATATTAAAACTTCAGCCGCACTAAGAACAGGAATAAAACTTTGTTAAACTACAGTATTGTAGAAGAAATGATAAATGGTTTTCAATAATCTCAAATTCTTTCTGTTGCCACTGATGATTTTAATGAACTTTTAGTGAAGGTCTGTGATGTATATCTGTATATGGTAATATGATTGTATATTGTATTATATGATAGCTTGTTTTGATTTGTTTGCTGTTAGGGTTAGATTAGATGTTGTGTAACTCACTTTTGGAAAAAGTGACTCTCCTCATACGACTGCAGACCTCTGCTGTGTGTCTCTCATACCAGCGATGGCTATCCACACAATATCTGCAGAACAAAATATTGACTATATTGTTTATACCATCAACAATATTCAGAATACACATAGAATTACTGTCTTACTCCACGATACTAATCATTTTTATTAACAAAACTGTGAATAATGTGTGAATTTATTTCAGTGGCATCCAGAAGTCTGAGACCTATACAAGCCCATTTCCGACACTGGAAAAAAAAAAACCTTTATTGCGACTTTTTCTCTCACAATTCTGACTTTTGTTTTCAAAAAAATCTGAGATATATACTTGCAATTGCAAGTTATAAAGTCAGAATTGTGAGATAAAAACCTCATAATTGCGAGTTATAAAGGCAGAATTGTGAGATATAAAGTCACAATTGTGAGAAAAAACTTGCAAATTTGAAAAAAAAATTAATTATGAGTTTATATCTTGCAGTTCTGACTTTATTTCTCAGAACTGCGACTTTGTCTCTCTATTGCAAGTTTATTTCACACAATTCTGAGAAAAAAAGTGAGATTTGCAAGTTTTTATCATGCAAATCAAAGAAAAAGAGTCAGAATTGTGAGATAAAAAGTCACAATTACCTTTCTTATTTTTTATTCAGTGGCGGAAACAGGCTTCCATAGAGACCACTTAATGCTTAAAAACTCTTTTGATTTTAACTTTTGTAAAATGTAATATTTGAGTGAAAAAATAATGTTCATTACTGCCTTAATGACAGCAGCATGTGAATTCAAGATAATATATTTTGTGTGTTTCAGTTTAAGTCAATGTCACAAATTTGTTAAGTGACTTAGAAATATTGTAAAATCTTAAAACTGTATTATACATAAAAAAAAAATCTTGGTTTATTAACACACTTTAATTCTCAGACTGTCAAATGTGAATTCAGACCTTTTGGAGCCGACTGAACTTCCAAGTGTTCTAGCATGCATCTCTATTATTTATGCCCATCTTGTGACTTTAAAAGACAGCCTTAACAGTTGTTGAGTGTTAGTGCAGTGCTGTACCGCTGTAACGCTGCTGCTCTCTGACTGAATCCTCTGCACACACACTGAGAGTAAAACTTGCACAGCTCAAGCACACACGGCTGCAGCTTCACTGAGCTGATGGTAACCCTGCTCCAGATCAGCTCCTCTTCAAGGGTCTCTTTCAGCTCCACATTCTCACTTGCTTGATGAAATAGCTCTATTCTCCATGGACATCCTGTCAGGAAAAAATAATATCACAAAAAGAATGAGGGAGGAAAATAAACATCTCCAGAAATGTAGAAAAGAGCAATATGATAAGTTATAATGTAAACTGAAGTAAACTCTCCCTGTGAAAAAAGATAATGCACCATATGAAAGGATTTCAATATTTCCAAGTGCTTTTTGAAAAGGAACATTTGCACAGCACATTGCTGTGCTCTGTTGGCTCTATATCGATATTTAACCTTTTATATGAATACTTTCTCCAGAAAAATATACAGATACTACTTTAAGTAAGACATTTGTATGCCTACCTAACATAAAGATAAACGTTTCATCAATGCCACTATCGTGTAGGTAACTTTATTTTATTGCAATTGTGTACATAGTGTAGGAGCCAGTGTTGGTGAGTAACTACTTACATGTAATAGAATTTTACATGTAATAATAAAATTACAAAATAAATGTAATTGTAATCAGTTACAGTTACTAAGAATTTTTATTTTGATTAAATTATTACTCTAGTAAAAGTCAAACAGATATAGGCCCACTTGTTTTTATTTAGGGATGCTAGTGGTGCAGAAATGATGTGCTTCACCTGTGAGCAATGCTGTAAGATGCTACAGCACCTCAGTGCACAGCTGCACATTTTACATTAGCTTGTGGTGCCATCTAGTGGTCAACTCTATTTTAGTTTGCAGGAATAAATGTCCACTTAAGGGGTCGATGAGGGCTCTCGTTCTTTCTCTATGTCTTCCACTCTGAATGGGGGCACCTGTATTGAGAGCTGTTGACATGGACAGCAGGAAAGCAGCTCAGTTGTCTATGATTCATAGCGTGCATATCCTGTATCCTCTTTGTGTTGACTCGATGAGACAGACGTAAGTGTGTATATATTGATTTTTAATGTGCTTTTAACCTTCCTGACCCAGACAAATCAAAACAATCTCCAGGGAAAATAATGGACTGTTGCTATGGATACTATCAGTGGCTCTGGCCTGACTCCATTCAAATCAAATCATTGTCATGGCAACAATAACATTAACCCTGCTCGGGCACCGCTGTGCCGCCTTGCCGCTTTAACAGAATAAAAGGTCAAAAATGTCAGATTCCATTTTGCGTGTGTGTGTGTGGTAATGGAGGGTCTTGCCTGGTTTCTCTGTATGAGATACTTTAGAGAGCTGCTGGATGCCTGTCGTAGTTGTTTGTCTCTGCGTTGGCAGTGAGATTGTCACGGTCATCATTGGAGCGATGGTATTTGTGGTTACCGTTACAGCGTTTGGCTGGGTGATCACAGCAGTTGTGAGATGACCAGTGGCTGAGGTTGTGGGGGTCGTCGCAGTGACAGTAGTTTCAGGAGCTGCTGTTGATCTAATAAGAGGTGATGATGCCATCGTAGAGGTTGGTACTGTGGAAATAGTACAAAATCAAGCTGTTGAAGCAGTTTTTGTCTCTGAAAAGTCTCGTTTTTGTCTGCTTCAGCACACCAAACTCCTAAATACTCAAAATACCTCTGCTCCTGTGGGAATCTGTACTGGGTTTCGGCCACAGTAACAGTTCACTGGTGTTTGGAAGATCATGCCACACTACTGTAGATGTAAGACAGGGCTCTTATTGGTCAGTTTATATTCTCTCTCTCTCTCTCACACACACACACACACACAGACACACAGACACAGACACAATACAGTGTATTGTATCATAGCTAACAACAGACACTCATAAAACAATAATATGCTTTCTGAACTCACTTACCAAAGGGTAGCAATGGGAATGTCATGTTACCTAAAGGAAAGCAGGAGAAAAAAAAATCATAGAATCTAAATAATACATTTCTAAATGTATAATGCAATGGAGTAATAAATGTAAGTGTGTGTGTGTGTGATTGTACCTCTGGGTATTTCTTCTGTGATGGTCTGATTAAACAGAGGTCTGACTGAGCCCATGTCCCAGAGCTGAGACAGATCACTGTCTGAACACATGCCTTTATTTTAGTTTCAGTTTTGCTTTTTTTTTTTTTTTTTTTTAATTACATTTATATATTTTGATAACATGGTTCATTTAACACTTAACATAAAAAAACGTGCATGAGAGCAGGAATAACTGTCAGTAGTAAAGTTATTTAGAGTGTAGGCCTACTTATTTTATCTTAAATGAATTCAGAAATAATATCTTTCTTCTGCACTTTTGGTTTAATAAAATAATAAAATAAATTGTGCATCATTTCAAACATAATTCTCCAAGTTGTTTTAGGCAAGGTCTTTGGACTGATACGGAAACAGTATTACTTAAATCTGCATTGCTATTTTCTACATGCTTTTGTGAAAGGAAGTTGGGGTTTTGTAATGAAAAAACATGAATAATGGTGACAATTTAAATTTTGGGGGTGAATTATGCCTTTATAATGATTTTAATAATAAACATTAAAGCTGCAGTTTGTAACTTTTTTGTTGTTGTTAAAAATCAAAAATATGTTACTGAGCAAGTACCTAAGACATAAGTGTTTAAAACTGTCTCCTTACCTTGCCCAAATTCACCACAGTAAACGTACAACAATGATTTATAATTTGAGTTGTCAGGTCCGATTGCACAGGAAATTTACATCATCTTTGTCTTTATGTGATTGCATCGTGTCCACAAACAAAAAGAATGCGGTTTGGCTATAATACAGATTTAGAGAAGTGGAGACCAGAGAAAAACTAATGCAGAGATGTTTTTTCTGCTGTCAGGTCATTTCAGTGATTCAGTGGATAGCCAGCATTTGCCCATTTCTTCGCCTCTTTCAGATATGTACAGTATGGAGCTTCCTTTGTTTTTTTAAATTGCACTAAGATTATGCTAGTTATGAGTAATTTTGACTGAGGTATCTTAGATTTAAAACATCAGTAACATGATTTATTATAAAACATTTGCATTTTCATTTGGTCTGAACAATAGCTTCAGATAAAATACGTGTTCAGATTAAATTATTTTCGGAGATGAGCAATTCAGAAGCACAACCCACATATAAAAATACCTCTGCAATTTACTTGCATTTTTACATTTATATATTAGTTAAAATATTGTAGGAAATAAAAGAAACGTGGCATTTATAATGAAAAAAATCACTAAACTTTTGAGGATAAAAAAAAGTGTATGCATACTCAAACTCACCTGACTTTCCAGCCATGACACAGATATAGATGCAGTCAGAGCTGTTCTTCTGACTGACTGGAAGAATAATGATAACAGAACACACAAACAGACACAATGACACTGATATAGTATGTTAGGAGGACCAACACTACAACATTATAGTACATTAGTGCAATGCACTACATTGCATACAGGTGTGTATATGTGTGTAGGTGATTGTAGTTGGTGTTTTACCAGAGAGGATAGAGCTGGACTTAAATAGTTCTTGCAAGTAACTGGTGGAGTTTCCCATTACATCCAACAGGATAGCTGTGAAATCTGAAAAACATTAAAGGGATTATATAGATAGATAGATAGATAGATAGATAGATAGATAGATAGATAGATAGATAGATAGATAGATAGATAGATAGGCAATCAGCATAAAATGAAGGAGGTTTTTCACCTGTGAGGTCATTGGTCTTGTTTGTCAGACAGTAACAGTATCTCAAGGGAAATACACTGCTCTCAATGTCCTGAAAGTCTGAGACTACACACCCATACATGTGTACATGACGCACAGATACACGCATGCAAACACACACAGAATTACATATCATATTTGTGCCATACTGGTGATGAAGTTACAGTATGATTTGGCTGTGTGGATAAGGGTAGTTACTATTATAGACCAGCAGTGTGAGCTTCTGGAGAGAGAGTGAACTGTGTGACGTCACACTGAGTAAGGAGAAAAGATGCTGTGAACCTGAAAACACAAGAGTTTGAGATGTTTGTGTGTGTGTGTGTGTGTGTTTGTGTTTGTTAAACACACTTTTTTTTGGTCTATTAAAGGCAGAATAGGTGATTCGGTTCATAAAAATTTTTTAAGTTACATTTTAAAAAAAAATGCACATCTCTTCTTCACATCTCCATAGATATCACTACGTTAAGTGGCATACATTTATTTTTATATATTTTTATTGTCTGTGGAAGGCATAAGGACCATAAAATGTTCGTCCAATCAAAATGTTTGGTCCGAACATTATGATAGGCTGTCTTGCCTGCGCACCCTGTTTCGCGCTGACATGATACATCATCAATGTGTTCCAGCGAGAATGAAAGATGTATGTATTATTGTATTATTGTAATGTTATGTGCTTTGTACTGTAGTGTTTTAATAAGGTAGTCCTACACCAATGCAATCTCTTATCTTCCTCTTAGCTTTCTTGTGTTTTGAAGGAAGTGTGGCTTTGCAGTGATTAAACAGGGAGGGTGGGGTTTTGCTGTCAAAGCTAGCTTGCTATCGCTAGCCTTAAGAAATCACCTACCCTACCTTTAACAGAATATACACACATACTATTGTTTCCTCCACAGAATGAAAAAAACAAATGCAACTGTATTTTTTTGTGAGAGATAAACCTAGAAATGCATGATACTAAATAAAAGAATGACCTCAATTACCTTTATTTAAAACAATAAAAACAGAGAAATTGCAAGTTTCAAATTTTGTAAGAGTTTGTCTTACAATTCTGAGGGGGAAAAAATTATGAGAAAAAAAAGGTACAAATTGTAAGATCTAAAGTTTATAATTATGTGAAATAGGCAGAATTCTGAGTGAAAGAACTCGCAGATAACTTTGGAAAAAAAAGTGACGAAGCCATGGTGCAAAGTTTCCAAATGGTTTTATTGTGACTTTCATATATTTTAATTAAAAAAAATCAACCCCTGGGATATAAAAGTGCCATAGCCAAAAAAAAAAAAAAAAACTTACTTGTGTGTGTGTGTGTGTGTGTAATACCTGGTTGTGAAGCATTGATGAGTGTGTTGACGAGTCCAGTAAGATCTATGGAGGCGGGGTCAATGTGCTCTGCTGGGATCTCTGGGTAAATGAAGATTACACTCTTTATACAATGCTAAAGGTATTTTTTGATCTACAAATCATTCTTTACACCCCTGTAAAATGCTCCTAAACCACATACACAGAAGCGGACCCTGTACACATGAACATCATTACCAGGTTTCACCACCACATTCATCATTTCACATGCACCTAATCATTAGGACTAAATGCCTGAGCAAGTAAAAGCATTTTAAACTCTTCATATAAAAATATTACATTGATTCATGCACTTAACAGCCTATCTGTACTTTAAGAGCTCTGTCCTGTTCAGATGATTGTTTCTGATTGGTGCTTGTCCTCCAAGAGAGACTCTGATTGGTTACCTGTTGACACCAGGAGCTCTCGTTCTTCTGTTCGGATCAACTTGCTTTGTCTTATAACTGAAAAAGACATATTATTTACCTCTTGACTAGCAGATATATTAATGCAAAGTTTGCCTTCTTTATTATACAGTTACTTACCTTGTGTATGAATAAGGAGCAGTGTTACTATGACAAAACATATTCTGATCCAATGTTTTACTTTGAGTTTAACCATCTCTGCAAAACAAACACAGTAAAAACACAGCTTTCATATTCGGAACTGTTTGTACCTGAGTAAATTACATAGCCTACAAGAGTGTGTATGCACAGTAATAAGAACATACATTTATGCATTGAGATTTCACCAACAGAGCTGATGTTGTGCTGCCCTCTACAGGTGAGTAATGCATGTGAACTGCACTGCCAAACATTTTGTCCATTTACTATTTATTCAGCGTCATATATAAAATAGCTGTAAATTATGCAGAAAATATGCTAAGACAATAAATACTCCACAATGCTTAAAAAAGATAGCTTTTTTTTTGACATACATTCTATTAATTGTTTTCCACAAATATCACACACACACACACACACACACACACACTATATTATGTTTGCCAGGGCTGCATTTATATGATTAAAAATACAAATAAATATAGACTTTTTTCCTCTCTGGTTTGGACATGTTTGCTAAGTGTGACAAGATTTCACGCTTCAAATTAATCTCCACAGAGAGTGGATCAGTCACTGCAAACCCAATTAGCCTGAATCAGCGGCTCTTCTCTGGCTCTGTACACAGACCATGATGTTCACAAGTTAAAATGAGTCTTTCACTGCTGAACAAATATCATTAAAGATGAAAGACTTCATTAGTAGCGCCACAACAGCACCAGCTCAATCCTCTAGAGAAATTTAGCTACAAAAATCCTTTTAACACCAGCCTGGAATAGCTACAGAAAATATTTCTCTCAGATTTTGTTTAAATATGCCTCAGGTAATTCTAATACAACTATAGACAGAAAATAGACAGATAACTAGAGAGTGAAAAATAATTTTCAGAAGTTTATTATTTTCATCCGGTTATTTTTCTAGGCATATTTATCATTTGACATGGCAGACAATTACCGCCAGTGAAATCGACATAAAAAAATAAACTAAAGTGTGTCTTTCGGTAACTGGAACTATAAAATTAATATGCTGTCATAAATAGATAAATACTTAAATACAAAAATAAATACACACAACTCACTGATTATTATATATATCTAAAAATTTCCTAAAAGACAGAATTATTCATGCCAACTAAAATTACACTAGAAATAATCAAATTAAAAAGGTTTAAGCAGCATAAAAGTTCACACTGTATATAAAGTGCCAGGAAGAGGAAGAGTGTGAACTAAACAATCAAAAAAACAAATCCCACTCACCTGCAGAAGAGAGACACAGACACTGCAGGACACAGACAGCCGTCTGCTCGCTGTCCGCTGTCTCTCACACACTCACACACAGAACCAGTAGGGCATCATGGTCCCCGGAGAGGGCAACAGGCTGTAATAGCCCTCCAGTGTGTCACCTGAGCTCAGCTGGCAAACACAGAAGACTTGCTCTCAGCCCAACACACACACACACACACACACACACACAGATACTCTCACAGATATAGAATCGTTCTCTTTCTCTCTCACACACAATCACAAACAAAGAAACTCTCACAGATATAGATTCTTTCTCTTCTGCTAAATGTAACACACAGTTATACAAACTCACACACATACCGGTTTCACTATAATGGTTTCATAAATACAATGTCAAATGACTTCAAACATCCCCAAAGCCAATTTAAATTTTATTTGGCTGAATTAATAGTATAGCCTATTTTCTCTTGCAGATGTAGCTCTCCAAAAAGCCCTTAAGTTGACACTTTTGGCTACTCTTTAAATACGAAAATGCCATGTCCTGTACACTAAGCCTCTCTTCTCATGCACATTCTGTTTGGCAGCGTATGGTTTCTGGGACAGCGCAAGGCCTGGGAAACTCTGTTGTCCTGGAGACCAAGAACTAGGCAGAGGGCCATTCCCACAATAGCCCCTCTACTTGTGTTTGGCACAATATTTCCAGCTATATTCTGTTATTGCGACTCTGAACTCAGTGACTGGCTCTTTGGTGACCAGGAGATGCTAAATGTACAGTAATAAACCAGTCCATTAATGAATGGTTTTGCTTTCAAACCATTCCTTCTGGCTAAAATTCAAGTTCTTTATCCATAATATTTATTGCAAAATAACAGTGAAGACATTTAAAAAGTTATAGTTTTTCTATTTTCAAACAAAGTAAATAACTTTTAAAAAAATAGATATTTTATCACAGACATATTAAGCACCCTTACGAAAGGAAAATATATTTACCAATATATTTCTTAAAATATATTGTGATATATTGTAATATAATATTTTCCCTTTTTATTTTCTAATATTTTATATGTTTAAATACATAGAATAATATATTGATAATACATATATTATATAACATATTGCAAAATATACAAATGATTGCCGCTTAAAAAAATAAATATTAAATCCCATATATAAGACTATATGCCTAATATTTTACATGATATTTTCCAATATACTGCAATATAGTTTTGTTTCATAAGGGCAGTTACCTATATAATATTGATAAGAAATATTGAGCACCAAATTCAGCTTTGCATCATGGGAATAAATTATGTTTAAAAATTAATTAAAATAGATCAGTTATTTTATCTTTAAAACATGAAATATCTTACAGATCCCACATCTTTGGATGGTATTACATACATTTGTGCAACAATAAACGTCATATTTAATAATAAGTAATAATGTAGCATGACTAGTTGTATTCTAAACTCTTGTTTTCAAATGTAACATTCCCCAACAACACTGAGTTAAATGCAGCAGCATCTGTCTCTAAACAAAGGCATGATTAAGGACTTCTAATTAAACAAGAAAAAACTGCAATGTATATTTTAATATATCTTTATTACTAACTGGTGCAATTTGAAGATTTAACATAAAAAAATCAAGTTCGTCATAACATTTGCATATTATCTCATCAAATTAAACTATTAAAACCTGGCCTTGACCAGAATGTAAATAAAGATTATTATTCAAAAACTGGAATGAATATAAGAGCTTAGAAGGCCACTAGTGTGAAATCATTTCATCTGAAACCAAAAAGTAGAGAAGGAAAACATAATTTGTTGGGTTTTTAAAAGGAAAATACACAACCGAATAGGTCCTAGGAAAATGAACAGTTGCTTTACTGATACCACCGAGAGCAAAACGATTATGGATGGCCTAAAAAGCAAAATGATGGAAGGATTGATTCATGATGAAGAGAACCTAATGACCGGCAGAGAGGGACTGGAGCTCTAAAAGGCCAAGGCACAAACAATAAACAGCAGTGTATCTGTGTACATCAGTAGTCTGAGATCAGAACAGACGGTAGTCCGAGAGAAAATCAGATAGCAGTCCTTACTTTCAGAGAGCAGGTGAATAATTATAATGGGCAGCTGTTTGGTCTGAGATAATAATTGACAGTTTTTAATCCAAGCTTTATTGGGCTGATTTGTGACTTATTGTGACTGATTGTGACTCATTTTTCTAGTTTAGCTGGTTTAGCTGAGAATAGTAATGGACTTGGACTAGTTTGAAATAAAAAGTTAAAAAGTTGTCTGTAGTGTTCATTCTGGGATAATGACAACAGTATTTGGTTTGAGATCATGGTTATTTGAGTTTATCTTGTTTAGTCTCACGATCGCAGGATTGTAGGATGGTTAAGGAGATAGTTCACCCAACATTTACTCAACTCTCGTGTTGTTCCAAATTTGTATGACTTTGTTTCTCACTAATAGAAAGATAGTTGGAAAAAATGTCTGTGTTTTGGACCCAACTGACTTTACTTGCATGGACAAAAACATTTTTTATTTAGACAAAATATCTTTTGTGTCCACATTTGGTGAACTATCACTTTAAGCATCTGACACCATATTAAACCTAATTGTACTGCCTTGACCTCATCATAACCCCAGGCTTATAGCAGACAAAGTAACAGAGAAGAAAAGAATGTAAAAAAAACATCCATGGTCAAAATTACTAATAAATGAAAAAAAAAAAAAAAACTAATTTCCAATTTATGGCTTTTTCTTTCTCTCTATTCAAACTCTTTGTTGTTACAGGTATACAGATATTAGTACTAATATTAGTGCAGTTTATCTTAAATTCCTAAATTCAAGTTGCAAAATTATATTTGCAAGGTTTACTGAGCATCAAGTCACCATTAAATCAGAATTCTTCATCCAGGTGAATGAGATGATGAGGGAAACCATGTTAAACGACGCAGACAACACTGACTGGAACAACACGACCAGCTGTTCAACACTGGACTTGACAAATGACTCGAACCTCAGACTGATGAACTTGATTTGAATCTTGATATTAAATATTATCTTGATACTTGATAGTCAGTAAATTTCGACATTGTTAATGGTAAAATAATTAATTCGATAATTAAGGGAAGTAGATATGCAGAACACATAACCAGGGGCAGGATGGTAATAGTGAACTGAAACAACAAAAAACTGAAACTATAAACAAATAGTTTAAAATAAACATGAACAGAAATTCTAATAAAAAATAATAATAATGTTTCCGTTATTTTTATTTAGTTTAACTTTGTACTTAAAAAAAAAAAAAATTCAATTGTAAAAAAAATCATATATGACAAAAATCAACAAAAACCTGGGGAAGTAAAAAATGTAAAATATAAAAAGTAAATTCACATTTGAACACCGAATTTATGAAGGATCTGTTCAATGCGAAACCATTTGGAAGACCTAAGTATTTGTTTTGGAGTAAAACATTCAGTAAGTGTAACTATTAATTATTGTAATTTGTTAAGTAAACTGGTCGATGTAAAAAAAAAATGATTCTGCTGTCTAAGGATAAAGTTTGATAATTTCCCATAGTAAATTGACCCTGGAACGATCCGTGCGATTGATGTAGGGTTAGTGTAAGGAAACTGTAGTTGTCATGGGAACGCTGGTCCCACAGTACAGTGGCAATACTCTTTGAGCCGGCCAGTAAATGTCCCGCTCACAGACGGGATGTGCTCATAGTTTGGATTTAGGCCAAACAGTTGAGGAATTCCTAATTGAGGCTCTGCTTTTGGTCCTTAAATGGCTAGTGGTGCAAATATGACATGTCCCACAGTGCAGTTCATGCTGACCGGAGTAAAAAGCTTTGTACAACCTGCAAAAGGAACTAAAAACAAGCTCAAGATGTGCAGAGAAAGAAGCTTCATCAAACCCAAATATTCGAAACGAAAGCAAGTGCAAACCGGAGGAGATGTCGATACATTTAGCTGCTCCGTGGATGACTCCTGCAGTCCATGCATATGAAAAGATGTGTAAATAGAAAAATAAATGTTTACAAAAATGGCATAGCATCTGTTGTGTTCGCCTCCCTTAAAGTTCCCAGTCAAATATAACCACACAGTCTTGATCTGCCAAGTGCGGTGTCTACCACTAGAGATAAAACGCATGCATTCCATGCAGTGCTCTTTGCTTTGCAGGGGTAAAGCGTGACGTGGATACATATTTAGATATGACGAGTATTATGTCTGTGTCGTGTTGTGCTGTACAGAGTCTAGTCTTTAGAAAGAGTGAGTGAGTGAGTGCGTGTGAGTGCGTCTTTAGGGTGGTGTTCCCCACGCTCCATCGGAGTGGAACCCGTCTCCGGTGGATGAGGGTGGAACAGGTCCGCTGGGGGTGAAGGGATCAGTGTCTGTATCCGTCTCGCCCTCGGCTAAATAGCGCCGGTCGCAGCCCCAGCTCGACCCCGCTGTTAACCCTGAGGCCTTGCCCGTGACCTCCTCTTTCTCGGCGGAGATGCTGAATCCGCTGGGCGAGCGTTGCAGCTCCTCGTGAGTGACCGACAACAGCGACAGTGGCGTTCCCACCCTGCGGCCTCCCGACTGGCTGACGTTGGAGGACGGGGAGTGGCTTGGCAGTGGGCTGATGGGCAGGACGGTCGGTCTGGGCGGGTTGGCGTCGGAGTGTGTGTAATGCGGTGTGTTGTTCGGCGGCGGGCCGTAGCTGCAGTACACGCGGTCGCCTGCGACGCTGACGGTCAACGTGGGGTCGCAGCGCTCCATGGTCATGTGTCCGGGGCCTGTGAGGTCGGGTTGCATATGCATGTCCACCAGGAAATCCAGTTTCTTCTCCATGTCTTCCACCTGTGAGTGAGGCGAGGACAGTGTTGAGCAAAACAACTTTAGATAGGCCACACAACCAGCTGTCAGATTGCAGTACCTGTCTCTCAACCCGCACAAATCTACCCATCATGCTTTGGTCTTCGGGATCTGGCAGGCTTGCTTTGGGAAGATAGGACTCGTGTCTAAGAGAGAAAAATGGAGAGGGAATGTAGATCTGAGGAAAAGGGTATAAATGAGAATGGCTGCATCTAGTTAATTTAATAAAAATTATACAAAATTATAAATGATAAATGATATACCTGCAGAGCTCTTCATTCAATATAGGGATTTATTAGTCATCATTATTAAATAAGGTTGCGGTTTTATTAGGATTATGCTCCAGCAAAAATAATATTGTAGCTTGTTTAATATATACTCATATAGTCTTAAACATAATAAAAATAAATATTTCTTAAAGTTTGGTGAGCTTTTACCTAGGTGACTGCTGGGTGGGGTACGGAAATGGTGCTTTCTGGGGTTTCTTGTGTTTTGGAGTGAGAGGTGGTCCTGGTGTCAGTATCAGATCTAGTCTACAGATGAAGCAAACAAGCAAATATCACATTATTTTTACAGTTAAAATGATGCAATAAACAATTTGAAATGGAAACATTTTATATAATTTTATAATCATAAAGTAATTTAAATGTTTTCTATAATATTTCTTTGAAAATGTGCATGTGTATGTTTAATGTGTGTGTGTGTGTGTGTGTGTGTGTGTGTGTGTGTGTGTGTGTGTGTGTGTGTTACCGTGTCTGTAGATATTTGATTCTGGTGAGCATGTCCAGGTGTCCTGCAGAATACTGCTCAATCACATCCTTGACATCATATGGCCTCAGAGTCTCCTTAAAACGCTTCTTACTCAAAAGGAATATTATGATCCTACAAAACGAGAAAAAAATCGAGAAGTTCTTTAAAGTCTTTTGTTAGTTGCTTTGGATAAAAGCATCTGCTTAATGCATAAATGTAAATGTAATGCTCACCAAGGCTGCATTTATTTGATAAAATACAGAAAAATATATAGACATATTTGGTGTGCAATTACAACTGAAAAGTTTTCTATTTCAAAATATTTTAATTATAAATTATTCTGGCGAAGACAAAGCTGAATTTTCAGCAACCAGTCTTTTCTTTCAGATTTCATTGTAATATTCTGATTTAGTTCAAAAGTAATTATTATTATTATTATTATTAAAATATTTGGAAACAATTATAAAAGAACGAACAAATGAACGAATGAAAGAAAAAGAAAACAAACAAAAGAATGAGAATTAGAAAAATAAAGAAAGAAAAATTGTAAAAAGATCACAAGTGGTTTTTAAGGGTTATGGACACGAGATTTAATATTTGTGTACCGCAGCGCTCTTATGACTAATTTGAGAGTTGGAATCATCTCCTCCAGCAGTATATCTGGCGGGAAGCCCCTCTCCTCAGGAGTGGGGTCAGGCAGACCTCCTGTATCTACAGTGACACAATAAAACAAGATTAGATTAATTGCATTGGTATACATATGCATTTATAGGAGTATATATATTATTTTAGTGTGTAAATTGCTAAGAGTGTGTATTTATGTATACTGAGTATGCATATTAACTGTTCAAGTACTGTGTACTGTTTTTTCTAAGTATGCACAAGTTAAAAGTTAAGTACTTTAAAGAATTCAGCTTGAGTAAATGCATCTTCAGTATGTGAATGAGGTGTGTGTGTTTGGGAGTGTGGCATACCCTCAGAGCTCTGTCTCAGGGCATAGGCCTTCATTCTGAAAGCAGTTCGGAATCTCTCTCTGTTACTGAACCCTGCTGGTTTGCCCTCTTTTGATGGACTCTCCTCAACCACCTCTGCTGGCCCGCAGTTCCCTGACACACTTTCAGGATTGGCAGCAGGCATCATCACACGAGCCCTGACCGTCGACGGTCTCGGGGTCGACAGCCGCACACGTTCCAACAAACTCAACTTCTGACTGAAGAAGAGACAGAATAAAAGATGAGTTGAATCTCAGAGCTCTGAACACATTTAGCATTCTTTATCATTTTGTAATTCTTATTGAGTGTTCCTCAAAAGACAAAACAGAGTCTTTGTCAGTTAGAAATCAGAAATGGGAGAGGAATGGATGATAATAGTGTCATAAAACACAGGTCAAGTTAACAAAATATTTTTTTTCCCCCATTGAAATATGGTTTATATATATAAACTTTATATATAGACTTCTATTTCAAATAAATGGAAAAATGTAAACAACTCTTATAATAAGAAGAAATATATTTCTTGAGCACCAAATCATGTTATAATGATTTCTGAATGTCGTAATGGCTGCTGAAAATTCAAAAATAAATTTACTTTACTTTTCTAGTTTAATATGAGTATGCAGGCTGTAGGTATAGGCAAAGGTGAACAGGGCCCTCCGTAAGAGCTAAAGCCTTGGGGAATCTGTTAGTCTTAATGCGGCCCTGCACACACACACACACACACACACACTCGCTCTCTCTCTTCCTGCAGGAGAAACTGAACCCTTCCAAAGAAACAACGCAGGGCATTCTCTTGTGAAGGGTCCCCAAGGATGGACACACACACAGTCTATGTGCTGCGGCACACACAGTATCTCTTGAGTACAGTGAAAAGAAGGAGATTGAAGTGGTGAGAGGGACTGAAACATCTTGAAATACTCCACAATTACAGCTTATTACCAACCATTACTGATACAACACTTTCCCACACACACACACAAAACACAATCTGTCTACAGTCGATTCAAACGGTCTGAGAAGGTTTTAATGATTGAAAATGACTTTGTGTGTTTATGTGTGTGTGTTGTAGATTCATGGGACATACAGGAAAGCAGTGAAAACGTGAGAACAGACAGGAAGAGAATCAATGCATAGATTTCACATGAAAAAAAATGAATGGAGCATAATATCACAAGCTACTTAATAGCGTGTGTATGGTCCAGTTTCTCCATTTCGGACTTGTTTTAGTAGGTCATTGATAATGTCAGGCTGCAGGTTTCCCAGCCATTTGGCTTTGTTTGTAAGTGTGTGTGTGTGTGTGTGTGTATTTGTACCAGTGGGTCAGGTTTTGCTTACATTGTGGGAACAAAATAACTGTAAATGGATGTTAAGACCTGAAATGAACTGCATACTAGACAATGTTTTAATAAAAATGTTGAAGTGCAGAAAGGTTGTGTGAAGGTTTGGCTTAACGTATCGGTCAGGAAATGAAGTCATAAGGAATCTGATTCAACTAAGCTAATCCATAATTGATTCTTTTACTGAGCACTTTTGTAAAAGCAACTCATTCTTTCAATAATTAGTTTAACTAAACAATAATGCTAAATAATGGATTTTCTTGCAAACTTTTGTGTTCCTTAAAAAAAAAAAATGTGTTAGCTTTCCTATGATAAAGTTTGCATTTGCTTGCAAATATTTAGCATTCTCCTGAGAAACTTTGTGTTCCCCATTAAAGTTTTAATCTTTCACAAATATTTTTCTTTCCCCTGAGAATATTTGCATGCCCTTGCAAAACAGAAATAAGAGAAAAAATAATGAGAAACAGTGCTAATAGAAGCAAATACATTAACGAGAGAAAACAGACATTTTGTGAATGCATAGTTTCTTAGGAGAATGCAATACCTTTGCAAAAGAAGCCAAGTTTTGTGAGCGAATGCGAAAACCTCTATAACAATATAATATCTCTGTGTCCCAATATGGGCTCCATATTCTGGTAACTTTTATTATTTTTATCAAAAAATTTAACTCTGTAGGTCATATCTGTCAGTCATTTCAACTGATTCACTCAAAAGAATCAGTTCATAAGAGTCATTTGTTCCTGAATGGGACTATACTGGACTAAGAGGACAATGCAATAGAAATGTGGACTTTCTATTTGTTTTTATATTTAGACATTCAAGAACAGTTAGCAAAACCAAACATCAAGAAAATGAAGAACCAGTTCAGAAGAAAAAAAACAGTTCTTGATTCCAACCCTCAGGTGGAGAAAAGGCATTTTTTGAAGTGAACGCAAAAGTCTTTACCATAATATTAGAGTAAAAGTGTGCATGTACTGTATGGTTTGGTTTCTCCATGTGGACTTGCTTGGTGGGTCAACAGTAGGGATAATGTCAGGCTACAAGTTTCCCAGTGTATGTGGATATTCGCGCAGGTGTGTATTTGTGTAGCTGTGTGTTTTGCACTAATGTATTAGCAGTATTAATGTGTAATCTGATCTCTGATCTGGACTGAACATGGATTACAGGTCTCGGGTCAGGTGCTACAAACAAGCCCAGCACTCACTCAGTCCAACTCTCTCTCTGTTTCTATCTGTAAATCTTCCATCTTTTAACAAATGGCCTGTCAGGCCAGTGTCCAGGTCAAGGACAACTGATACTTATTATTATATACGCAGTCCATCTTTGTCATGGCTCTTCATGCTTAGATCGCTAATAACAGTTCCTATCATTTTCCTTAGTGACACAGACGTCACACATCCAGTCGTCCATTAGATTCTCCCACACACACTCATGTTCCCTCTCCCTCGCTCTGCTCTGACACCGTCATCTATCAGTGATCCATAATTCACTCTTTTCTAATGGACCCGGTAATATCACATATAGAACTACTGTCCACGTGTCCCCGAACTGAGAAACGAGCTCTCACGATCTCTCTCTCTCTCTCACACACACACACACACAGGAACGCACTGCTGGTCATTACGCCTCTGGCACTGAATTAATGGAGGTGGTGGTTATTAGGAGTTATTTAAGGAAACACATTTCGCAGATTCATTAATCTCACACTTCCCAGAGATGCTGTAAATCTTTAAAATAGTGAGCGAGAGACCGAGGGAATGAGAGAGAGTGACTTACCTAGCCATAACCTCAAGAGGCTCCTTCCTGCAGGTGATAGAAACAACTCACGTTTAGTTTGACCAGATCACATTTGTGACCCTGGACCACAAAACCCTTAAATCTTAATTGTCAATTTTTCAAAACTGAGATTTATACATCATTTAAAGTTTTCAAATCATCTGAAATTTTCCAAATAAATTCTTAGCAATGCATATTACTTATCAAAAATTAAGTTTTGATATATTTACGGTAGGAAATTTACAAAACATCTTGATGGAACATGATCTTTACTTAATATCCTAATGATTTTTGCCATAAAAGAAAAATAATTTTGACCCATGCAATGTTTTTTTAGCTATTGCTACAAATATACCCCAGCGACTTAAGGTTTTGTGCTCCAGGGTCACATTTATGAGTACAAAACTCTCTTCATTTGCAGTGTGTTTGGGTATACACTTGGACAAAAGTATATTCATATAACTGGTAATATTGGTCAATAATTCTGTGTTTAATCTTTTACATACCAGAAATTATTAAACAAATCAACAGAATGAGGAAGGTATAGTTTGCTTATCGGTTGCTAGTTATAAGTTACTAACTGAAATCACAATGCCAAGTGTCAGTAAGGGAGCAGTATGAATAAATGCTGCATTAAAAGGGATTTTAAAGAAGACTTTTATTTTTATATTTAATAATAATTACTATTTGGACTTAGATTTAGATTTATTTCAGTTTTTGTTTTTATCTATTTCAAGTTGGCCATTTGTTTCAGTTCGTTGCCAAAGCAACGTTCCTATTTTCTATTTAATGTTTTTCTTGAATATTTCAATCTTATTTTATTTTTGTGTTATTTCCGATAATGGAAATGTATTTAAAAGTTTTAGTTAATAGTAATAAATAAGTCTTGCTCCCAAACTCATTCATTAATTCATCGAAGGCATTCTGTCATTTTTGTGTTTTTTGAAAGATTTTTTTTTAACAACAAATAAATTACATTTATTACAGTAGTGTCCACTTTTTTGGCAGGGCTCTTAAAATTGTCAAATTGACCTATATTTGTATAAATTTGTCCCTCTCCCGGATAGTCAGTAGTGATTATCTGAGACTGCGTTAATTCTAGAAATAATCAAACAAGCACCATATTTGGCACTGATTTACTGAAAGCTAATTTCACATTTTAAGAAGATAGAAATCTGCTCAAATCTTGCTTATTTTACTCTTATATTAATACACTTGTATTCAGGCTCCAACCAAATAATTTTTACAATTAGGATGGAAAAGGAAATTGTCCACGCACAGGTGTGAGTACCTCCCTGTAACCTCTAGCAGATCTCTAGATGATGCTGTCTCTGCATGCAGACACACACACACATATGGAAATAAACAAAATAAATGAACATTAAAAAGAGATGCATGAGAATAAAACAAGTGAAATCTGTCATGAGTATCTGTGAAATCATAAAACATCCCAGGCATAACATGAAATCATGATGATGACCAACATAAAGGCAAGTCCTTGTAAACTAAAATATATTCAAATGATTTTTTTTTTGAGCAATGTGTATGATACCTGAAGCATGGCAGAGAGATCACAGTTTCATAGAATCTCCATGTGGCGATGAGATCGTCTCTGACGGGGTTGGTGGAGTAGTATCTCCATGCAGCCTGAAATCAATATTCAGTATTGAATATTAAGCAGATGTGCAGTTGAGGAATGAGCCTAAAGGGGTGAATTTAATGCTGATTTAAGTTGGTTTCTGGTTACCTGTATTAATGAAGCTGCAGGATTTCTGCGTTTCTCAAAGTGTTTCTGTCTGTGCTGTTCCTGAACTTTCAGAGCCAACCCAGAACCGAGAATACCCTACAAACATAACCAGACTTCAGCATAAACTGGTAGGCTATTTTTTAAATAGCATACTATCATACCTAACCACTTCCCAACTGAATGATGTTACATTTACATGTAGTCATTTAGCAGACGCTTTATCAAAATGAGGACAATAGAAACGCTCAAAACCAGCAAAAGAGCAATAATATGCTAGTTCTACAACAAGTCTCGGTTAGCCGAACGCAGTACATGTAGCAAGGTGTATATATATATATACAGTGGGGATCGAAAGTTTGGGCACCCCTTGCAGAATCTGTGAAAATATGAGTAATTTTCAAAAAATAAGAGATCATACTAAATGCGTGTTATTTTTTATTTAGTACTGTCCTGAATAAGATATTGTACATAAAAGATATTAACATTTAGTCCACAAGACAAAATAAATGCTGAAATTATTAAAATAACCCCACTCAAAAGTTTGGGAACCCTTGGTTCTTAGTAGCTACTGTGTTCTGTTACCTGATGATCCTCGACTGTCTTTCTGTTTTGTGATGGTTGTGCACGAGTCCCTTGTTTGTTCTGAACAGTTAAACTGAGCAGCGTTCTTCAGAAAAATCTTTAAGGTCCTGCAGTTTCTTCAGTTTTCCAGCATCTTTGCATATTTGAACCCTTTCCAGCAGTGACTTTATGATTTTGAGATACATCTTATCACACTGAGGACATTTGAGGGACTCAAACACAACTATTTAAAAAGATTCAAACATTCACTGATGCTCCTGAAGGAAACAAGATGCATGAAGAGCTGCATTAAGAGAAAACTTTTGGAATTTGAAGATCAAGGTAAATTGTACTTAATTTGTGTACCGGGAAACATACAAGTATCTTCTGTTGCTTACGAAGGGCAGAACTAAATTTAAAAAAATTATATTTCAACAAAATTTGGCCATCTTCATCGTGTTCAAAAGTTTTCACCCCCCAGCTCTTCATGCATCTTGTTTCCGTCTGGATCATCAGTGAATGTTTGAATCTTTTTAAATAGTTGTGTTTGAGTCCCTCAAATGTCCTCAGTGTGATAAGGTGCATCTCAAAATCATAAAGTCACTGCTGGAAAGGGTTCAAATATGTAAAGATGCTGGAAAACTGAAGAATCTGCAGGACCTTAAAGATTTTTCTGAAGAACGCTGCTCAGTTTAACTGTTCAGAACAAACAAGGGACTCATGCACAACCATCACAAAACAGAAAGACAGTCGAGGATCATCAGGTAACAGAACACAGTACTAAGAACCAAGGGTTCCCAAACTTTTGAGTGGGGTTATTTAATAATTTCAGCATTTTTTTTTTGTATTGTGGACTAAATGTTAATATCTTTTATGTACAATATCTTACTCAGGACAGTACTAAATAAAATATAACATGCATTTAGTATGATCTCTCTTATTTTTTGAAAATTACTCGCATTTTCACAGATTCTGCAAGGGGTGCCCAAACTTTCGAGCCCCACTGTATATATATATATATATATATATATATATATAAGAAAACAAGTAGATAGAATAGAAAAAGAATAGTGTTAGAGGCCTTTTTTGAAAACAAGCAATTAGAAAACAAACCAGCTTCAATGCTTCAAAAAGTACCTAACCAGAATTTGCTTACATTTTTTTCAATAGAGTTAAGTCTTGGGAGACTGATATCAGTGACTGATTTGCTGTTCACACGACACTGTGTAGTTAAAGATGCAAATAAGGAGTTGTGTCAGTAATATTTTGTATAAAATGAGTGAATAAATTCAATGTTTGCAGTATAGTTTTTGTCGAGCTAGAATAATAACTGGAAGCAGATGCCACTGTGAGTTACAAATGGCCATACCTGCTCTTACGTTAAAAATAAGGTGGATAGTCTCGCAATCACACTATAATTTGTTAAAGCACAAATTCATTTTAGACAAAAAAGAAGCTGTACTCACTGCTGGAAGAGCAAAAAACGACACACCAATAAGAGCGAAGGTCCCGGCCAGAAGACGCCCTGCCCACGTCTTTGGGGTCTTGTCACCGTAACCGATGGTTGTCAAGGTGATCTGACACAAGAGTGAAATCATATGTCATCAGTGTGATTAAGGCTAACACGGCTAAGAGGCTATCAAAGTACTTGAGCTGTAAAACCATTAAAAAGGTTGCATTAATGGAGCTGCTTTTAGTGTCACAAAGGTGGTATAAATGGGGCTGCTATAAAACCATCACAAATGGTAGTGTTAATGGAGCTGTCGTCAAAAGAAATGCTGTGCATTTAAAAAGAAAAACGCTTTTGAACTTGTGACACAATGGTTCAGATTTTCTTTTCTATTAAATTTACTTTTGGTTTTCATCATGGAGGAAAGCTTTTAAGCATCTCAAAAATGCTAACAAAATGTATCTTAATTATAATTGTAGAGCTGATTTTATTCAGTCAAGCTACAGTATAATATATGTGATCCTGGAGCACAAAACCAGTCTTAAGTCGCTGGGGTATATTTGTAAAGATTGAAAAAAAAAACACTGCATGGGTCAAAACGATCGATTTTTCTTTTATGCCAAAAATCATTGGGATATTAAGCAAAGATCATGTTCCATGAAGATATTTTGTAAATTTCCTATCATAAATATGTTACTAATATATTAGTAAAATATATTTTACTAATATATTTTTTTATTAGTAATATGCATTGCTAAGAACTTTATTTGGACAACTTTAAAGATTTCCTCATTATTTCGATTTTTTTGCTCCCTCAGATTCCAGATTATTCCAGCCAAATATTGTCTGATCCTAATAAAACAAAGTTTATTTATTCAGCTTTCAGATGATGTATATATTTGCTTTTACACATATTTGCTTTAAAAATAATAAGGAGAAGAAGAAGATTTAAAAAAAAAAAAAAAAATAATAATAATAATAATAATAATAATAATGTCAGCTTGGTACAAACTTTAAAGTGGCCTTCAAAGTGTATGAATTTAAAAAATGAGCATCTCAAAAAATGATGGAGTATCAAAAAAATGGTGCTACTGTACAATAGAGTGGTGGAACTGTATATATATTATATATAAATATTCTAGTCATAGATAGATAGATAGATAGATAGATAGATAGATATTTACTTCCTTATATCCAAAATCTGAGTTTGCTAGCTCAGTTTGAATTCATTTAAAAGGCATTCTCAAATCAACTTGAAGTTCTGAATGCAAGTGCAGTGTGTCTTTCTCACCAGTCCCCACCAGAGGGCGTCTGCATAGGTGTCAAAGTCCTGTGGGGCTGGTGTTGTTGAGGGGCCCTCGCTGTATGATGGCTCTACCGTGACATCATCCTTCTCAACCAGGTACACCAGGAAAGAAGCCAGGATCAATGACAGGAAGCCGATGTACCACGCTGTAATCAGTTCCTGACCGCACACACAGCCGGGAAACACACACACACACACACACACAGCAGTACTGAGATCAAACATCACCAGACACTGATATCTGATTGTTTTTGCTTGCGTATGTACTTTGAATGTCTGTGTATCGCAGACCATAGCATTTTTGAGGAATTACTGTGTGTCTATTTGGGATTGTGTGCACATTGCCGACCCCATGGGTTTATTTGAGCATGCTTGACATGATTTGAACAAGCAAGACGTGCTCTTAGATGTTGATCAAGAGGGAATGACCTGTTGGCGTACATCACATCATGTGTGAGAATACCTTGCTGTGTGTGTATATTGCAGATCCCAGCAGTTTCCAGGTACCTCCGCGGCGGTCCATTCGTAGCATTCGAAGGATCTGCAAGAAGCGCAGACTGCGCAGCGACGTGGCCAACACATTTCCCTGGTTTCGTACAGCAACCACCGGCACCGAAGCAATCAGTACAAAGATATCTGACAACACAGAGAACATATAGCCTCTTATGCTCATTAAAGCTGCATGTATTTGATTAAAAAATACAATAAAAATAGTAATATTGTGAAATATTATTGCAATTTAAAACAATACAATTTTATTGGAATATATTTTACAATTTAATTTATTCCTCCAATGGCAAAGCTGAATTTTCAGCATTTTTACTCCAATCTTCAGTGTCACATGATTCTTCAGAAAAGATTCTAATATGCTGATTTAATTTTCAAGAAACGTTTCTTATCTTCAATGTTGAAAGCAGCTGTGGTGCTTAATATTGTTATGGAAACTGTAACACATTTTTCAGGATTATTGATGAATGGAAAGTTCAGAAAACAGCTTTTATTTGAAATAGAACACTTTTGATAAATTTAATGTGTCTTTGCTGAATTAAATGACTTTATTTAAAAAAAACTCCCAAATGTTTGAATGTAGTTGAGTATGTGCATACTGTGCGTGTATGTTCCAGTGTGACTGTGTTTGTTTGGGTCAGTGTGTTTAACTCACCCAAGACACACAGCGGTTTGCGGGCGAATTTGAGCCGTCCTCTCCAGCCCTTATATCGACAGCAGCAGCCGGCGGCCCATATCCTCAATGCAAACTCGCCTCCAAAAATAAAGATTGTAAATGTCTCCTACAGGACGAGAAACATTCAGTCACATTCCTCTCAACCATTCAATCTCACAGATTATGAACAGAAGGCACACACTCACCAGAATCACCAGCCAGTGAGCCGAATCTTTCTCATGCTCTTTGAACGTTGTTAAAATTGACAGAATCAGGCATCCCAAAACAATCAGAAACCTAGAAATTCAGAAAACAGAGAGTGAGCAGGAGCTTCATTCAGTGTGTGGATAGATAGATAGATAGATAGATAGATAGATAGATAGATAGATAGATAGATAGATAGATAGATAGATAGATAGATAGATAGATAGATAGATAGATAGATAGATAAAAAGAGCTGTGGGGGAAAAATGGAATTGAAGATCTTTTTAGTTGCTATGGATACCTTAGCTGAGTCATGATAAAATCTTTTTTTTTTTTCTTGGAAAGACCTGCTACCTTTAGATATAAACGCTCATGGTATAATTTTACCAGCAGAGGGGGCTGGTGAATATACTTCCCTTCACACAAACACTTGCACACAAATCCTATTACCAGATGCTGAGCTGGTAAGGTTTAAAAGCTTAATTTTTTTACATCAGGTAATCAGAAACGTGGTGCTGCTGTATACTGTATAGGATGCTCATTCAATTTCCTTCCTGAATATCAAGCCGGACAAAGACGCATGGTGTGCTCGCTTACCTGGATGTTTAATTATGAGAACTGAAAAGAAACTTTGAATTCTGTCATCATTTACTCGCCCACACGTCTTTAGAAACCCATAATATGATTTGCATGCTCCACAAAAAAGACACCATAAAAGAAGCATAATAGAGTAAGAGTGAAGAAGACCATTTTCAGCAAAAACCAAGTTGGCATGAAATAAAAAATGATTCCTATCTATGTGATAAATCAATGCTTATCTTATTATTCGCCTATGTATGTCTCATTTTTCAAAACGTTATTCAGTCCAACACTTTCTTACAATCGACAGTAAGCTTACATTCAGATCAGCCTCCAACCAATAAACGTGTGTAATGATTTGTGTATGCATGTGACTGCCCTCAGATGCTGATTTCTGCAGTGTTGTTTTGTTACGTCTGGGAATCTAGTTGTACTGTGTGGCATCCAGCAGAGCACACATGCAGACTCACATATTTCCCTTATTGTCTCACTCTATTCATCAGTTGACCTGTTGGCAGTTTCTATGGTTTTACATTTGTTGATTATATCTGTGCTGTTTCCATGGTTACACATTTTCATCATACACACATATACACAGCCATACACACTGCTACATGCTCAGCATCTGGTCTCCAGTGAAAGCTTTTAGCATCAGCACACAATGAACCTATAAGGGTGATACAGCTCTCTCTCTTACTGCGTGTCGACTGAAGTGTGCAGGGTTTTCTTGAAGAGCAATGCTTCCCTCAACAGAACGATGGAATGCCACGACTCTCAGGGTGCTCTAAAAAAATCATGATGTTCTTAATGAAAAGGGCTATTAAGAAATAAAACTGCTCAACAACCTAGAATGTAGAGATGACTATAAAAAAATATGATTATATATAACTTATCTAGGCTTAAAATTTATAAAGCGAATGTGTTTTGAGATAAATATCTGCACATATAAAGTGTTATCCACACAATAAAAAATATTTTATTATTATTTAAAATACAAAAAATAAAACATAAATAATTTTTGCATAATTATTGTTAGACATTTGTGTGCCTTTTTTACATTTCACAGGCAATTTTTGGTTTGAGGTGAGCAATGCATATAATATTACATAATCAAATGTTTGCGAGGTCTATTATGTCAAAGCCTGAAAAATAATGGTGGTGTCTTATTTCATAATCAAATCAGATGACTGCATTCCAGCAACAAGATACATGTATCATATGTGATCAGCCAGCAGGCATCACTGATGTGTAACCGTTGATAGTCATGTGCTGATGCATTCATTTGTCTGAGGTTACAAAGTTGAACTCTGTGAGTTCAGTCATTTCTACAGCTTGGTTTCAATGAAAGAATTACCCAATATAGAGAATGACAAAAAACGAAAAGGCAAAGCAAAGCAAAAAAAAAAAAAAAAAAAAAAACAACAAGCAAACAAAGCGAAACAAAACAAAAAAACAAAGAAAAGGAAAACAAAAGAAAAATTGTGGAAAAATACTAAAACGTTTAAAAACACAATCCCCAAAAAAACAAGATACATAAGACAAAAAAACACAAAACAAATATTCAGCAACAAGTGTCTGATCTTTCTATAGGCATCATCACGTGTGGATGCTTTCATTTGTCTGATAAAGTTGTGGATGTTTATAACGAGTCATTTGTGCAGCTTGGCTTCATAAAAGCTCTTTTTGGAATGACAGGAAGTTTTAAAAGTTCCAGTATGTTTCCACAGTATATTAGACTCTTTTATCCAAAAACATCAAGGAAAATCTTATTGTTTATAAAATGATCCACTCAGTGCTGTTTACAAAGAATTGTTAAAGATGTTTGTTGAATATAGAGGTTGGTGAGAGCAATTCACACCAATCAATAGTGATTCAGTTGGTAAGTGGACACAATAAAATCTGGGATCATTTTATACTCCACAGATTGAACGCAACTATGCAGTGTGTAGTTTTTAACTAAAAACCAAATAAGACCATTGGCATGTAGAGAGAAGGTATATTTTTTTGAGAATGCATATTAAACACACGGTAAACATGATCAGTGCTTTTACTACTAATTAATCTTCTACTGTTATACTTTACCATAGAGGCCCAGCTTTTTAAATATTCAAAAAAAATTAATTTTGGTTACATATGAACATTTAAGGGAACATTCCATTGTATTATTTGGTAAACATTATGGGAATGTTATGTAAATGTTCTCTGAACATTCTGAAAAAAGCAGAAACATTTATAAAATGTTAGACGTATGTCCAACTAAACGTTTCCCAAAAATTTTCTATGAAAAATACCAGATAACTTTCAATTAACATTAACTTTACTGAAAGAACGTTTGTTCACAACTCAGAACATAAGCTGTTCCCGAGGGATAAACTCTATTCTGCAGAACAAAATTCTACAGTATTTCTTATTTCAGTCTCTTTTTGGGTCTAAAACATAAAGTTCAAGAGAAATGCAGAAGTGGAGGAAACCCAAAATACTGCATGCATGTCTTGGAACGAGAGGGTCTGTCATGGAAGCTTCCCTATACCTGTTTTCTGTCTTGGTAATGCTGTAAGAGTTATGTGTACATGTGCATCTAGGAGAATGTGTGTGTGTAACTTGTGTGGCTGTTTGTCTGATCGATGTTGAGGGCATATTGGCTGTAATGGGAGCATCAATACATGAGGTGAGTCATAACAGGACACATCAAACTTTATAATAGAACACACACATACACACACACAGCCATGCGGTTCTGCTCCAGAGCATGCTGGATACTAGAGTGAATTATTCTGTAGTACTTGTGAGGAAAAGAGAAGGAGCCAGAGAGAGAGAGAGAGAGAGAGAGATGTAGCACCATTAGAGGTTATTAGTGAGGTGGATGTTAAAAGCACAGTATTTCTCTGCTGATTTCAGGGAACAGCAGATTACAGCTCTCACCGGAGACCTGAGCACAAAGCAGCAAGCATGTGCAGACAAGAGCTTCAAAACCCCCCAAAATTGCTTTCCAGGTCTATTTAGTCTGATTTTAAAATACGTATGCTGCAGGGTTATTAGTATTATTCAGACAAACTGAACTGAAAATGTGCATTTTAGATATATTTCAATGGTTGTAGTTTTGGAAACAAAATGTAATGTTGCACAAAAAGAACCTAAATGAGAAAAAATGATTATTGTTATATGAAAATGTATATAGTGTACCTACACTCATATCAGCCCTGTGAAAAAGTAACTGCCATATTAAACCTAATATCTGCTTGGATGACAACAACTGCAACTAAACACCTCCAAAAGTTTGTTCAGAGCTTTGCTTGTCTCTGCTGGAGCAGCTCATTCTCCTTTGAAAAACTCTCTTTTAACCCTGACAAACTAGATCTTCAAGTGTGAACTGTTTCTTCACGTCCCCCATCCTCTCTATAGGATTCAACTCAGAACTTTAACTAGGCCACTCTAAAACTTTACTTTAATTTCCTTTCAGCCACTGAAATGACGATTTGAGTCCTGAACACCGACCTAAGCTCATGCTTGAGATGCCTGCTGTTGCTCTGGGAATTTTGAGACTTCCTCTTTCAGGAGCTGCCATGTTCTTGGAGAAATTTTTGTCCGGTCAACCACTTCTGGGAATATTCACCACTACTCTATTCGCAGGTAATGGATTGCACTGTGGTTCAACAGAGGCCAAGAAATGGACTTTGTAACCCTTTCCAAACTATAGTAGCTTAATGTTTCTTCAGTTTTTTTCTTTAATTGGGGCATATGAACATGTAAAAGCTTTGTAGTGAACACTCATCTCAAAAAAGGTTTGTCCATTTAAATTCAACATGACAGGCTGCATAAAGTCTGCCTGTGATAGTCTCCTAAATCTAACAGCCAAACAAGATTTTTTACCTTTTTTTTCTTTCTTTCTATCTTGATTTCAAGACCAATTCAGTTTAATTTTTCTCATGGGCAGTATCAGTGTTCTGTGAATTTTCCTAGTAAACAGGTGAAATGCTATAAAAACTGTCAGAAATGTAATGTGATAACATCCACTGAGATTAAACTGGAGAGTTGTGATTAAATTATAAAAAGTATTTTATCAAATATATAATAGTATGTATAAAATAAATATTTAAACTATAAAATATTTTAGTTCATGTCAGAAATGCAATGTGATAATACAAAAACATCCATTAGAGATATAAATAATAAATAATACGAATAATTAGTATAAATAATTATTTAAACATACTATTAAACATTAATATAAATAAAAAATGTGTATTATTAATATAATTTCTCTCTCTCTTTACCTCTCTCTCTCTCTCACTCACCATATATATATATATATATATATATATATATATATATATATATATATATATATAATAAATTAAATGTATTTTATTTATTAGCAAATATATGTAGATAGTACTGTTACAAAGCAACATTAACAAAGATACTTGTACCTTTTAGAGCATTTACATATCCCATCTTGCCTACTGCACCAGAATCACTCATGCACATACCAAACGCATATACTTCCACATTTCCATGTGCATAAGGTGTAATGTATGTGTAAGCCAAACACACAGTCTTCCTGTGTAGGTATAATCTGTTTGTTCACTTTTAGCTGTGGCTCTAATTTGGGACAGTTGCTGAGCAACAGAAGCTGTGGAGTACATCCCTGTGTCATGCTTTGGAAACACTCTGACACTTACTCCCTTATTTTTGTTTGCTGTTGGTTGCACAGCAACTGCTTAAATTAGAAGTGCGTGTAAGTGTGTGTCTGTGCGGTGAGGAGGCTGAGTGGTGTAAATATGCTGGAAGTGTGTATGTTCATCGGCAGACAGTTGAGCAGCCCTCCTCCGCTGCACAAGGCAATGTTACCATGGATACATGTCACATGACTGTGTGCTTGAGGAGGCAGTAAAGTGGCTATAGCAAATAAAGAGAGAAAAAGACTGAGATATATCGAAAGATGCTATTTTTAAATCAAATTAAATCCATTTTCTACTCCATAGAATACATTTGAGTGCTTCTGTTTGATCGGAGAAAACGCTTTAACAAGAAGAGTTTTTAAAAGTGGACATATCTAAAGAAACATCTAAAGACAAACTCTTCAGCGAACATTTGATTCACTACTATTAACACACTTTGCATGTTTCTACTCAACTATAAAAAAATCCTAAATCCAAATAATAAAATGCAACTAACCATATAACGTGCACAGTTAGCATCAGGCCAACATGGACAGGTTGCATGACTTGCTCTTTTCAAAACTAGCAATAAGATGACTGCAATTATTATAAAAATTGCTTGTAAGATGAACTATTGGCTATACCAACAGCATTAAACAGTCAATTTCCTATCCAGTCAGTGTTGGAATAATTTTGCATAATATTCATAAACATAAATATAAATAACATTGACCGACATCAATATTGGCCAATTGTTTCTTACTCCAAAAATATTGCTCTTGCCAATCACACTTTTCTTTTCTTTTTTTTCTTACAAAATATGATGCATTTCATAGCATTTTCACTTTTAACAAAGGTGAAGATCTTATTTGATCCAATTCAGTGGTATTAAATTACATGAAATAGACTAACTGAAAATATTTTCTCACTCCTTTTCAGATTTGGTTATTTAAATGACATTACTTCTTCTTGGCATTAAAACTGAAACTTGTGACATTTGACAGCTTTTTGTTATTTTGAGAAGTGCATTAAAGCACAGGGTAGAGTGGGACTTAAGGACATTTTCTTCTGTGAAGCAAAAGTTAAAAGTGTCCAGAACAGTTCACATAGTTTTAGTGACAGTGACATAAACTATAGACCAAGCATATAAACTGTCCAATGTTTTCATGTTATTAGGTAGGTAGGTAGCTGTACATGTGGGATGCATGTATCAACAAGATTTAATTTCACTTGCTCAAAGAAAACTACTCTAAAACTAAAACATGTACTACTGTACAAAATCAGTATTAAAAATATGATAATATAAAATCTAATGAAAAAATGCTCCAACATGCATTAAGAATATAAAACTAAAAATAATTAATAAATACACATGGTGATTAGCAGCATCAATACCAAATTAATGCACTTTTTGTGGCCACGTATAAGTACAACTATTTAAATAAATAAATCATAAATAGATAAATCATAAATAGATACAATTATTCCAGTATCCCCATCACGTTCTATTGAACTAGATCCAGTAAGATTGACAAATAAAGTTATTCTGAGTTCAAAAGTTAAAGAGTTTTGGTACAAATTTGTACCCCCCGGAGCCATGTAAAACACTTTTTTTTTCATGGATAAACTTTTTATTAAACTTCTCATGGACCGATGGACTGCAACACCCATTGAGTGGCATCAAACAGCTTGAAAGATCAAAGACAATTTTTTAAATAACTTGTCTTCAGGGTGAGTAATTTATGGCTTAATTTTAATTTTTGGGTGAACTAACCCAAACCTGATGCTAACGTGAGGTCATTTATAAATATATAATCCAAATATTTTAGTTCAACCAACTAGTTAGAATACATTTGATAGAAAAACAAAGGATGTGATGTTACAGAGTTACTACAGTAATAAAGCCATGCCCCCGGGGGATTTTATTTTATTTTTTCAAGATGCAGGGCTGTATAATGCAGAAACTTAATTAACTAATATTTGATTTTAAAGATGTTTTTACAGTTATTTTGCATAGCCACTGATGTCTAACGTAGAATCCTGAACTGGGTGTCCTGAAGCAAAACTAGAATACGATTAGAATATGATTTGGCAGAGCTTTTAGCTTAAATATATGGAAGAAATGAACAGATCATATACAGAACAGATCTAATAAAGAGCTCCAAACAGGAAGGAATCCCCTGATATCCTTACATCAAGCCGTTCACTTTTGACCATATTCACTACTTCACCAGTACTTTACAGCAACAAAACTTCTTAGAAAGGTGATGCCGCATAAAACTTGGAGCCAGAAAGCAGAATGACTCATGAGCGATCACTGCTGTGCTTTTGAGCAAGGCACCTGGGAGATTGTCCCTGTAATAAATGTTCTGTAAGCTGCTTTGGATAAAAAGGTCTGCTGAATGACCGCTTCTTTCACATGACAAGCAGCATTTTAGACTTACTGCAAGTCATTCTGTCAAAGTAGGCAAAGATTTGGAGCTTGAGGGAACTGGACCTGGTTGCTTGTCCAGTACATTTGGGGACTCTTTTACACACACAGACCTGACTCAGGCAGATATATATGTGTGTGTGTGTGTGTGGCAGAGTCGGCGCTCATGGCCTCATTAAACTCAGCAAGATCAATCAGTGGTAGATCATTTTATGCCTCCCTTCAAATGCTTCAAACGAATTCTGTATTCAGCAGGTTACATCCACCTATACAGAGAGTACCTACTTTTACTTTTGCTGTACTGATGAGTCTTTAGGAGTTTACTTTCCGGATTAATTAAAAGTTAACAGGTTTAGAAAATGCCAACATCTAAAGGAGATTTGCATTCAACCTCATCTTCTCCGTGTGTTTATCTCACCATAGCATGACATTCTGTTTACAGTTTCCAGCATTTACTAAAAAAAATGAATATAATTTAATATATAAAAAAAATTACATATAAAATTCTCTCACATTTTAAATATTTATCAGTATAATCTATAGTTTCTGAAAATCCTCCATGGGCCCTATCATACACCCGGTGCAATGCGACACAAGGAGCAGCCCATGTGTGTTTGCTAGTTTCAGTCCAGCACCGTTCACATCTCCCTGTTCAGCGCCACGTCGTTTAGTTAGCAAATGCATTTGTGCGCATTGTGCCCATGCTGGTCTAAAAAAAATGTGTGTTCAGGTGCATTGCTGGCGCATTGCTATTTTAAAGAGCTGAAAATAGACTGCGCCATAGACCAACTCAAACCTGGTCTAAAATCTGGCTTTTTCTTTGTTATTTAAAGAGCGTGTTAGTATAGGCGGGTCCACAACGCTCGTACACGCTTCTTATTAAACACAGGGATGCACAGCAGCACACAAACATGCCAAAAATTTAAGGATTGCAATGCATAAGAATTTTTTTGTAGGCTAATTAAATATAGAAATGCCTACATGTCATAATGGATAGTCTTCACATGTATCAGAATTAGGCTATCTATTTGCTTGCACATGAGCGGCTCCGTTTTATCTTGGAGACGCGTTCTGTCTTTGCGCTTGCCAAATTCCGCCGTGTAAATAGCAAATCCGTCATGGCACGAGCGCAACTGGCTCTTAAAGGGAATGGAAGATGAGACTCTGATTAGTTTATTGCATGTTACGCCCAAAAAACACCCATTACTCATTAAGAGAATAGGGACAACCTGTTTAAATAAAGTCGTTAAAATAGCAAAAGTGGATTTGGACACGCCCTGAGTGCACCTGCGCTGTGCGCTTTGTGTTTAGATCGTTAAAATGGGGCCCTATATGTTAAATGCATAATAAAACGTTAATAAAACATGAATAAATTGAAAAAGCTTTTTCCTTTACAATAAAAATCTATGTTTGGACACCACTGTCTTTCACATATCTTTTAAGTTACACAAAAGAAAGTCATGCAGGTTTACAATGATATTAGGGTGATCAGTAAAATGATGACAGATTTTTATTTGTATTTATTTATTTATTTTGCGGTGAAATATCACTTCAGTGTGTCATTCATATTAAAAAATTAATATATTATTGAAATACACTAATGAATTTCTTTGAATCTCAAATAATTTTACTTGTATTTCAATTTAAATCCAACTACAGTACAAACAATGTCCATTTAACTATTTTGCAATAAATATTAATAATACTAGGCTATTAGGCTAAAGATTTTATCAGCAAATTGCCATTTAATTCTTGGCCTCTTTTATGGGAAATGTCCCACTAATGAAAACAGACTATAGACATAAGATGACATGAGGACTGGAATATGTGAGTGGAGCAACACACACAAAATGCACCTTGCTTCAAGCAACATTTACTCTGCACTACTCACATATTATAGTGAGAATCTGTTTCCAGGAGAAAGCTATGTTTGCTTACAAACCAAATTACTTGTAAAAGCCACAATTCAGTCTTATAACTTATAACTTTGGTTGTTGCAAAGAATTATTGTTATGCACACCTTTTTGTGGATTCTTGTCTTTTTTATTTATAGATTCAGAAGAGAGAAGGACGTTAAATCATAAGAAGAAAGAGAGGGAATGTGAATGAGAAATGTTATATTTAAACTCAAGCTGTCCAGATGAGCACCATGTCCCGTGAGCTAACCACCTTCTCCAGCATATTTAATTCAGTTTGACAAACAAGCTTGCTAAGCAAAAAGAAGAACACATTATTTTGTTGGCACATATCTGAACACACACACACACACACACACACACACAGAGGGATTTCCCAATCTGACAGCACGCCATTTCCATTCTCACTGACTAACATAACAACCTGCCGTGATAAAATGATCTGTGAATTACAGAACTGCAGAGAGCGCACACACACAGCACGTGTGCTCACACAAACATATTTACACCTCCACATTCTAAGTGTTTGTGTGTTAAAGAAAGAGACAGAGTACACTGGCCTAGAGCTGTACATATATGACATAAATGGATTTTCCTTCACTTTGAGAAACAAATCCTTTAACCTTTAATCTGACTCAGAAGGTCACACTCACACACTTACACACACACTTGCCGAGGAGGCCAACTAGAGGTGAGGAATCACCATGTGGCCTCAGAATGCTGGGTAATGCAGTTTTAGGAGGAAGAGACTTTGCACCTTCTGCAAATGTGTGAGGTGATACTGCCGTTAGTGTTTTCAGTTTCATCCCACTGTAAAACTGCTGCTTAGGCAAAAGGAAACTAAAGTAAATCACCTGTTGCAACTGTAAGAAAACGAATTTACAAATTTTTATTTGAAATGAGTTAATTATTTGAAGCCAGAAACAGCTAGAATAGCATAGAAATCCCAGCTAGCAGTTGAAATGAGTACTGCAGGCCAAATTCTAAATATTGGACAGAGCTGTTTCTTCTGCCTGCTTCTCCTCAGACTCCACGCTTATACAGGTTGCCAGTTTGAGGACACACAACAGGAATGAGTGCAATTAACAATGGAAAGCTATGAACCTTAAACTGTAAGTTGATGAGTTGATTTATCCGCATTTTTATATTGCTCAGATAACAGAGCTATTTAGTTGGATGTCATGGCTATTTATGTTGGATAGAATCTATGATCTCTGGCCCAATTCATTTGCTAGCTTCCATGGCTGCAATACGCTGTATTTTCCACTAACTGGCAACCTGGGGTGTCAAAATCATATTGGGTAAATTGTAGATTATCTGTAAACACATAGTATTTTTATGCTTTAGTACAGTCAATAAAACATACTCCAGCTTTAACTGTATTATTAAATTATGAGCAGCTTGGGAAGTTTCACAGTACAATACTCTTAAAAAGGTAGTTGGCTACACTTTAGTAAAAGTAATTTCGGGGACTGCAAGATTTTTAACTCTTTCCCTGCCACTGACTAAATTTCAGTCATTTATGAGACTAAGCTTTCAATCTACTCCTTCTGTGTTTTGATAATTGTTCTGAATCCGATCCAGGCATAGTCTTTCACAAAAACATAATTTTTTCAGCTTTTTGTTCAAAATGTTGCTTTGCCCACATCCAAGCGATGATAAAATGAATGTACAAAGCTAGAACAAAATGTTTGTTTTTTTTAAACCAGAGGCTAAGGTTCTTTCTTTTAACATATTCATACAACAAATATTCTGGGGCTCATGAAAATTTTGTTAAAATTATAAATAAAAAAGCTGGTGGTGGCTGGCAACTTGAAAAAAAAAAAAAAACAACAACAACAAAAAACCCAGGTGGGGAAAGAAGTAAAAAACATAAATATCGATTACTTTTTTTAGAATTATAAACATAATTTGTCTTGAAAACAAATGCAACATATTTCGAATAAAGGGTTTGTTTGAAAATTAATGTGGAGACTGTTCCTTTAAATATACATTTGTTCTAGTTATGGATAACGGCTGGATCAATGGACAGAATGGATTAGGTGGGATCAACTCTGTGTTGAATAGGAGTAGACAGTTCTGTTTACTGTAGAAAGCTGTGAATCAACATTAATCAGCAGTGAAACTGGAAAGACACTGAGCTCCCCACTGAACCAGTCAAAACCTCCCCCACATGTCCTCTTTATCTCTACGGGTTGAAGGTCATACAGCCATCACCACCAGGATCCTAGATGTCCAACTGACCTTCAGTTATCGTTGCATTGCGGCAGCCACTCGCTACTAGACTGGTTTACTGCAACTCACTCCTCACTGGCCCTCTTGAATCCATACAGCATGTTATTTTATTAGTCATTCAGCTGACACCTTCTTACCCAAAGCAACTTAACAATATATTTATGACAGGAAACGCCTGCCCAGAGCAACCCTGGGTGAAGCGCTTTTCTCAAGGGTGAAATTGTGATGGAGGATACCAGTAGCTCTCCACTTTATGAATCAATCCACATCAACCTTCAGATTACCAGCTCAGATCTTAAACCATTAAACTGCTACCTCCATCCCATTCGGAAATGGTGCAGCTTGTCATATTCAACCTCCATAAATTCTGACGTTATGTATTTGCTGAGCTCCTTGTGTTAGTGTGATGTAGCTGCCAGTATCAAATTCCACTTAGAGTTTCTAGCCAAGAGTGCAGGCACTGGCCTTGGCCCGTTACCCACAAGCTATGATCAGATCCTACAACTCAGTCCAACTGAAGGTTTTGACTTCACATATCCAAGGTAACATAAGTGCGTGGTTTCATTTAATCATCATTACCCTGACTTAGTCTGCTTCAACCATTATTCATACATGGCCTGACACCTTTCCAAAACTTATTTTAATGAAGCACATGGAAAGTTTAATTAAGCCAGTGACTCTTCACAACACTAACGTCACCATCTTAATCTTCAGAGTAAATCAGCCTTATGCGTCAAGCTGACAGCTTAATCTTCTGTGTGTTCAAGAAAAGCGTAATGTTCTTTCGTGAGATAAAGATCAAGGAATTTCTGCATTCTGAGATATGCTTTACAATTCACTCTTGTACGTTGGTGGTCACTTATCAATAGCCAAAGTCAAAGTGAGAACTCAATGCTAAAAATCAGACAAATCCTGTCAAATTTTAAAGAGCAAGTATAATGGACATATGAAATAAAACCCTTTTTTTTCTTAAGCTAAGCAGCAACATCTATATCAGCAACATATATATGTCAAGGGATGTGTGATGTGAAGTGACATTCAGCCAAGTATGGTGACCCACACTCAGAATTCGTGCTCTGCATTTTACCCATCCAAAGTGCACACACACAGCAGTGAACACACACCTGGAGCAGTGGCCAGCCATTTATGCTGCGGCACCCGTGGAGCAGTTGGGGGTTTGGTGCCTTGCTCAAGGGCACCTCAGTCGTGGTATTGCTGGCCCAAGACTTAAACCCACAGCCTTAGGGTTAGGAGTAAAACTCTCTAACCACTAGCCCACAACTTCCCCATCATACTAATACACTTAATTGTTGGTTTAAAAATCTACATGTCACATTTATTGTCCAACTACAAATATTTACACAAAATGTGTATTTTATTTAGAATTATTGTGCTCCTACATTGTGCTCAGTCTGTTTGGCACGTATGCTCTTTCTAAATGAAGTCTGTGAAGCTTAGCAGATAATTGCAAAGCAGAGGGCTTATACATTTCTGACAGCAAAATGGAAATATTCCATGACATTCTAACATTTGCAGACAGAGAGTATACCAGTAACGTGTAAGTAATGCATTAAAGGAAAATGGCACATCTCAAACACATTAAACAGGGTAGTGTCTCTGTCAGCGGCACACACAGCCTTTCTGTCAGAACATCTGACGGGGCAAGCCGCTTTAAACTATACATAACGAAACTATAAACTATACTGTCTCTTACAAGTTTTTAAAGCCCTTAACATAAAGCTAGTCACATGTTTAGAACAGATTGGATGATGCATTTTCTCTGCAGCAGCTCAGTCTGTGTCTTCCACTATATTCCACTACATTCTTAGCACCCAGCCTCCTATCAAAATACTGTATAGCGATATAAATCACCGTATCACTTAAAATAAAATTTTTCAATAATTATTGAAAATATCTATTCATATATTACAATATTTAAACTATATATACTGTATAATAAAGCAAATAATTGAAATGAATTACAATGTTTAATACTCTCTCGCTCTACATATACTATAAATATATAGTATGTGATCAAAAATAAAGAAACTATAATATTTGTATAATATTTTAAACTATGTGTCATATATGTTTATAGTGTGTCCACTCTCTTATAACTTGTAGTTGTGTATATACTTATTTATAGTTTTAAAGGGATTCTCCACCCCAAAATGAAAATTTTGTCATTAATCCCTTATCGGCCCTTATTGGTCGGTCTAAACCCGAAAAAGCTTTGTTTGTCTTCAGAACACAAATTAAGATATTTTTGATGCATACTGACAGCTCTCTGACCTTTCCATAGACAGCAATATAATTAACAGGATCAACGTACAGAAACATAGCAAGGAGATTGGTTAAAGACGGAGGAGACTAACTATTCTCGTAGCTTCGTAAAATTATACACTATAAACGTATACTAAACAATGAAATGGGTCACATACAGACATACATGCAAACAAACATACAGTACATTGTATATCATATGTGATCTTTAAATGATTTTGCACTATTTTTGTTTTCTTTTATTATTGTTGCAGATGTTTTTATTTTGCTCCATTGAGACTATACTAGCAATGCTGGAATTAACAAAAGCATCAATTAAACAACAACAACAATAAGGGAAGTCCCATCCTATGTTTAACATCTTAATTTAAGCCTTCCTCTTGATACACTACTATAGTATGATGGAGGCAAGCTAAATTATTAACTACAAATTGCTCCCAAATACACACATCCAGACACACAAACCACACACACATGCAAAAACACTTTTCAGCACCCAAAGAGATTTTTTAATCAATTATTCACATTAATATGTTGTGGACTAACCTCACATGATACAAAGGGCCTGGTTAAAAGCCATGATACAGTCTGAGCAACCACACACACTAGGGAAAAGCTGTGCTGAGTTGCAGATACTGTATGGTGCACATCCTGCATGAGGTATTAAGTACAATGGACAGAAAATGGGCCATTAATAATATGTGTTTGTGTGTGTGTAGACTACAGAGGTTTAATGTCAAGCTTGGGGCTTCATCGGCACTCTAATGCCTGACAAAGAACAATTTCCACTTAAACAGCATTAACATGTATTCTTGTCTTTCTAAGATAATAGTCACTTATGTGTTGTCTTTGCTAGGGCTGAATGATTAATTGCATTTGCGATAATATCGCGATTTAAAAAAATGAAATTTTTCAACCACAGAGGCTGACAAGCGAGAGTACAAGATTGTTCGACTTGAAGATCAATAGGTGTATGACATCAAAATATGGCGAGAGAAAGCATAAGGAGACATCCGCTCTCTTATAGCTCTCGCAGTACTTTGATGACACACACAGAACGGTCTAAGCAGCAAGTCAAAACACATCTTAGCGCAGTCTTCAGAGGAAGCATCAATTTACACAAGTTATCACGTTACAGTGTTTCCAAATGCATGGTTTGGGGAACCCCACCAAAAAACAGAATTTGATTTTTACCAGTGGACCTCCCTTGAAATGTGATTGGACTAGTTTTGAGTAGCAATTGGGTGGGTTTTGTTGTAAAAACCTGGCAACCCTGGCACGCTACACACATAAAAGCATATATATGAACGTACTTCAAAACGGCACATTGAAATTACTCAAGCAGTAACAGTGTTACGGTGCATTTCATTACTGAAGACTTCGACCCTAAGATAATATATATAATAAGGTTTTATACACACACACACACATATATATATATATATATATATATATATATATATATATATATATATATATATATTCTTATTTATTTAAAGTCTGTCTAAAGTTAACAAACAGTGTTTAAAAAGTGCAGTCCACATCTTTACATATGTATATTACAATGATTATTACAATGTTTATTACAATGAAAGTTGTGTGGTAAAGCAAAAGATTTATTTTTATATTTCTGTAATCTACTTTATTTTGTGTAATCTGTTACTGACTTTCATATCAATGTTTACATCAGGTTTATTTGTCAGTGCTTTATGTTGTCATAATTATTACAAGCTTACAAGGTTGGAAGTTCAACAAATCAGCCAGTATACTACTGTGATTGTAATTGTTAAATAAAAATGTCATTCATATCAATTCATGCATCACCTAATTTCATCGTAACATAGGCCTGGTCTACAGAAAAGAACATTTATATTTAATCAATCTAATATTGTGTTGCTCATAATAATACAGTATATATAGAGCTTTAAAAAATGCATTTTAAATACCAATCGCATTATTGTAAAAAAAAAAAAAAAAAAAAATCGCAATTAGATTATTTTCCAAAATCGTTCAGCCCTAGTCTGTGCTGTATAATCGCTCCACCGGTGCTGATTTCAGCACCACGGACAGCTCCACAGAACAGAGGCACTTTGTCAAGGCTGGACATCTTTACTTCAGTCTAGCACACAGCGTTCTTATCTCAGCACCACAGCGATCACAGACAGTATCTCTGGCTATACAGTGAGCGTATGGAACAGTTATACGACCACAAACGGCTGCTAGACAGCTATAAGTGCTTTGATTTCTGGTCACTCAGCTCTGGCGGTAGCAGTGGGAGGTCGTGCTCTGTTTCAGCACCATGGAGAGCTCAAGCACAAATTGGAACACATTATACACTTAAAAGTGCTCAATGCAAAATCAAAAATCTCAGAAAAACTGCATTCTTGGTCTTTAAAAGGCAAGCTATCATTATCTACATAATCAAACAACTGTAAATACATAACCTTCATAAACATTAAAGAGAACCTCAATATTCATATTAGTGTTCAATCAGAATTTTTAGACTTTGACATTTGCTTCTTTAATCTTGAATATTTGGTTACTTGTTTGTATACAGCAATTCCAGCCAGTAAACACAAATGGGATTTCCATATCTTTGCATTTAATTTCCTCTCTTTTACTAATCAGTTGTTATTAATCTTAGGGAGCTTTCTGGAGTTGCATTCACTGTAAAGCTACCGCTGGAACAATGAAAGTAGCTGTGAAAATAAGTTGGATTGAACCGAATTGTTGTAATTTAAAATTAACTGGGCTGTTCTCTCTATGTGTGGGCGCTTCTGGGTGTGAAATGTATCTGGGTTCACTTACACAAACGCGTGGTAGAGGAGCGCCCATCCTCGTGGTCTTTCGAGCGCGTCGTAGATGAGGTTCTGAATCCTTCGCTTCCTGATATTATTCCTCTTCACGGGACGTGTGTAGCCCAGGGGCGTCTTAGCGAGCAAACCGATGTTCTGTGAGCCCCGTTTAAAGTCTGGTTCCCTGCCCGAGCCGACGAGCAGCAGCGCGCCGTCCCGTTCCTGCCCCGCGCACTGCTCCAGGTCTGCGGCCAGCGCACTCTTCCGCTCGCGCGAGTCCTCGGCACTGTTAGTGGCATTCCTGGACCTGATTCCCATGTTCACTGCTCTCGAGCCTCGGCGCCGCGCGTGTGGAAGTCCGGGATGGGGCGCATGCCATGATCCGGACAGGGAAAGCGCGAGCTCCTCAGTGGTCGTGGGTCATTTAAGGACCTCTTTCAGGAATGGAGGCGCGAGGATGGGCTGTGGATTGAAAAAAAGCATTCAAATCTGTCAAAAGCACGCACAAACCCATACATGACTTTCGGTTGCCGAAACGGTTCTCGAATGTGCATCCCGATGTGAACGGAACAGCATACAAACAGAGTTTTACGCAGTACCATTCACCAACGAAACACCACAACCGACCGTTCAGCGAGAAACAAACGAGCATCCAGATTCCCGAGTCGGTTCTTCTAAGGGAATCTAAAAGAATACAGCGCGACGCTGTGATCCGATTCCCAAACGAATGACTCTTGTGAACCGATTCTCAAAGAATCAAAGAAATACTTGAATTACTTTTGGCACGTCGGATTGGAAATTAAACAAGAACCGTTCATGTGTTATATTATACGCATATGGCAACATGTAGTTAAATATACTCAAAATGATTTATGCAATCGATTATAGCCTATTTTGTTTTTGAAATTAGGAGCCTAATTAATACATCAGATATGTTACCATTTTATTTTTGTTTAGTAGCCTACTTTATACAGTAGCCTACACAACGACATAAAAGTCTGTAAAAAGTCATTTAAAAAGTCGTTTAAATTTTTTTTAGTAATTGTTATATTATGTTCTATCAAAATCTACAATATTTTCATCATTTGAGATTTCACTCTTTCCTAGAGTCTTCCGCGAGAATAGGCTACTAATGGAACCGCAAACGAATCGAAATCTAAACGCGAATCGTTGAATTGATTGCGATTCCCATATCTAATCGCAAACGCATGGTTAAATGGTAAAATGTGCGGTTAGATATGTCGATGGGCTCAAGAGTGCTGACAAAGAGCATCTGGTTCATGCGCAACAACACAATGCAACAATTGTACCGGGATGAGCAAAACACACGATGTCTGAAAGCATAAATATAACGGCGGTTCTGCTGTAAGCTGTACAAACACAAACGCACACGGAACTGCCTTACCGTATTTTCCGCGCGACCGCATGATTGCTGATTCGAATTGTTCTCGTGCTACCGTTGCTCGTTGAGATGAGGGAGGAGGCTCAGACGGTGCTTCAGACACAGGCGCGAGACAGAGAGCTTGTGGGCACGTGACACACTACTGACATAGCATCTCTGCGACCCAAAACTATCAAGAGTCTGCTAGAGATGCTTTAACATGAATCGCAAGGTGGAAGATAGCACACCCGAATTCCTCCCAGGTGGACTGCTGGTAATCTTAACCTAAATAGAGTCACAAGGTCCACTTCAAAGATAACACTTGTGTTTCTACTACAGTGGTTTTCAGTCCTGGTCCTTGAGAAGCATTGCATGTTTTGAATGTCTATCTTATATGAAACACCCAGTTCAGGTCTTAGATGATCTACAAATGAGCATATGACATAATTTAGGTGCATTATATAAGTGATAATATGCATTAGTCAGTGCTATATATTATGCAAGAAGCAGAAGGTCAAATGGGTGTCCAGATATATGCATTATTTATAAAACAGTAGGCAAACAATACCCAGATGATCTACTGCATCCGCTGAGATTCTGTGCCAGTCCATAAGTACAGGGGATTTGAAAAGCATAAGGTTTAAAAATTTGAAAGTGGATGGAAAAATGTTTGAGTGGCTCTTTTCCATAACAATAAAATCTTATAATCCCCTTCCATAGTTTTTATTAGTTCTTATATTAAAAACACAAACAAACAAAATGCAAGCATTACATGACACTTCAATTGACAGGTAATACACTTGACATAAAAAAAAATGTAACGTAAAATATGACATATAATTCTACTGTTCTTTTAAACAAAAGTTCTTAAATCACAGGGAATTCTGGGATGCAATTATGGCTCTTTTTTCACTTTCAAAAACTTGTATGCGTTGTCAGTTTAAACTGATAAAAACTCTCCGCTTCTATACAAACCCTCAGTGCAAGAACTGTGCATAAGTCTACACTCAGCATCAGATGGTTGCAGTGACATGTATCTCTCTCTCATTGCTTTGCTGTGTAAATTCCTCTTCTCACCCAGCATCTCCTGTCCCAGAAACCCTTTCTAATTTCTGCTCAGTCTGTCTCATACTGCCAGACTGGAATCTGCAGATGTGTCTGTGCTGTGCATAAAGAATAAAAGGGAAAAAAATATACAGGGAAAAAAATTCAAGGACATTGCACCTTCACTACCTGCCAAAATATTGTATGAGTTAAAATTAGTGGTAAATCTGCCTCTTCAACTTGTCTCTTTTAATCCCATTTGCAATTCAGCAGGTTTTTTTTAAGTGAAGGGAAGTAAGATATCAATGATAACAGCAAATAATATTCAGCATAATATGATGTATACAAGAACACATTTCTGGTGTTGGAGCATTTGAGCCTTACTGATGGGGATGTGGAGGTACAAACGACCAAAAAGGTTGGGAAACACTGCAATAAAGCACTCTCAACTGAAACTGAGAATCCCACAGGATTTCATTTATCATTAATGAGATTTACACTCTCTCTGAGAATTAAGTTTCTTAGGTTTCAAATCTCACACATCAGAGCAAATGAGAATATTTAGCTGACAGGGGTTTTAACAATACACTTGCCATGTTAACTAAGGTTTCTTGTTTTCCTTTGTGTGCATGTTTGTGAATTAGATTTAGATTTGGGGGAGTTGTTTACCTCATCGTTGGCATTTTTTAGTCTCTTTTGAGCAGTGGGAGTATCTGACTGCTCTCTGCTGAATTCCAATGCTTTTTACAGGGCTATTCAAGATGGCTGCTGAAACACACACACACACACAAAAGACCAGAGCTCTAAAATGATCCCATTTGTCCACAAAGGTATAAATTCACATTGTTAAACTCAAAAACCACCGAAAAGCTCTGCTTAAATACTGCTTTATGGGTTACTCTAGGGTGACCCCAGTACCACAGTGAATTACGGGAACATACCTGTAAATCAAAACACAATCATGAATCTCTCGGTCTTTCTGCTTATCCAGTCACCCATGTCATTTCAAATCCAGTCCTAGTTCTCTTTTGGGACAAATATGGGACACTCTAGGGTGACCCCAGTACCACAGTGAATTATGGAAACATCCCTGTAAATCAAAACATAATCATGAATCTCTCGGTCTTTCTGCTTATCCAGTCACCCATGTCATTTCAAATCCAGTCCCAATTCTCTTTGGGGAAAAATCTGTTAGATGCAGGTCTTAATTCCTCTCCCTATGGACACAGCCTAAGAGTATGGCTATAAATCTTTATGATTCATTAGCCATAAATTTAAGTGCTTATAACTTCAAGCAGCTAGGAGAGATACAGTTAGCTTCAGAACGACAGAGAGCGGCCATAGTTCAGTTTAGAGAGCCTATGCCACCACCATCTGACACACACTTCCCTCGGGACGGCAAGATCCTACGGCTACAGAAAGAGAGAGAGAGAGAGAGAGATTGAGCAAAGTGAGGATGAAAAAGACAAACCGATCAATAAAAGTGAAGCAACATCAAAAATGACCTGACTGTGGAGTTAGGCTCTTGGAAAGTCAGAGCAGACAGCATCTTCTCCTTGTCAGAGATTGGAGGAACAGCGGAGCCAGGGGATTTGAAGAAACAGTGTGGAGAGAAAGAAAAGAGAGAGCATCTTTGTCAGGGTGACAGGGGTTGAATAATTCAGTCTATGTCCAGCTGCTGCGTTAAATCATCATGTTTTATTCATCTGCAACAGTTTCAAAAACCTGACATTCAAATACATTAGGACAATAAGTCCTGATGTGAACACACACATCTGGAGCAGAATTAATTTTTGGTGTGCAGTTCTTAATGTGAAAAGTGCACTTGCAGCATATTTCAACCCAGTAACATTTTTGAATGCTTTTCACAAACGTTTCATTAAAGAAATTGTCAGACAAACTCAGGATTCAAAAGTATACACTGAAAATATGGGTTTCCAGATGTAGTTAAAATAATTAAAACAGAAATGAAATGATAAGAAATGCACTACCCTTCAAAAGTTTGGAGTTATTTATTTGAACAAAAATATACATATAGCAAACATAAATATAGTGAAATACAAAAATTTTCTTTATGAATATATTTTAACATTTATTTTTTCCTGTAATGGCAAAGCTGAATTTTCAGCTTTATTCTCCAGTCTTCAGTGAAAAATAATTTGAAAATGCTGATTTGATTATTATTATTCTCAACACCGAAAACATTGCTGCTTAATATGTTTGCTTTTATCCAAAGCGACTTACAATTGAGGACAATTGAAACGATCAAAATCAATTAAACATGCTTTTGTAGCATTATAAATGTTTTTTCTGGCTTTTGAATGGTAGTGTATTATTATATTTCGAAGTCAATAAATAATACATTTTTGTTCTTGTTAGAAATTCCTGCTTTTATTGAAACACAAGATGCTCTTCGGCATATCTCAAATCATAACATTGTTACAACATGAATATCATCAAGTTTTCCATAAACTTGTGAAGTTCATGCAGCTTGAGACACACAACCAAGACATTCATGTTCATTTTTTCAACTCAACTTTACACTCAATTTATTATGCTGATAATATAATTCATAAAGAAAAATGCTGTATTACATCAGAAAAGAAAAATATAAACCATGACTTTTGGCCCCCACTGTATATTTTTTAGAATCTGGTTAACCTGAAAGTAATTCATTAAAATCATCTCTACATTATGTTCCTTCAAGTGTAATGGGTTTACTCTATTCTTTGCAGTGTCTCTAAAATGGCTTTCATAAGATTTAGTCCAGCAAAGCACAGGGGTGTTTAAATGTCAGCAGCAATGTAAATTACTCATCTGCTGACAATAATTTTTAATAAAAAGGAAAATGAAACCTGCACAGCCAAGCTGCACACACCGATAATTCACTTAATGAAGACACAGTACAGAAGAGTAACACTCAAACACTGAGGAAAGTGGTGTACCTGCTGACCCTGAGTGTGAGCTGTAATGAATGTGCTTGTACTGTGATGTGATTGACCTTTGTTGTGTGTGAGCTGTATAAGGAATGTGAACTATAGGGTGAGTATATCTTCTTGCTTTCCTGAAAATAGAGATACTGCAGAGAAATGAGCTCATCTGTTGGCAGCTATGTACACATCTGACCTCTTCTGCACGAACACACACACACACAAAACAGCATTTACCTTCACAGGCATCTCCAACACATATCCACACATTCCTCCAACACAAAAAAGAAAAAAAAGAAGAAAAGAGGAAGACAGGGAAAGCAGCAGAACAATACATATGACTTTAAGCCTATGATTAGAAATCATGACTATTAGACAACTTAAACATAAACACAGGTAACAGGATAATAATCACTAGCCATGTGCAAGTGACCAGAATCTTAGCTTAATTTTTAAATTTTAGTTTTTGAAAGAGGTCTCCAAGGTGAGATGTATTTGATAGAAAAGAAAGAAAAAACAACAGTATTTTTAAAATATTATTACAATATAAAATAACTTTTCTATTTATTTTTTTATTTTTATGGCAAAGCCTGATTTTCAGCAGCCATTACTCCAGTCTTCAGTGTCACATGATCCTTAAGAAATAATTCAAATATGCTAATTTCAGGAAGTTTCTGAATTATTTGATAAATATAAGAAGAAAAAATTGAAGAAAAATTCTCAATGGTAGTTGCTTGTCGGGTGCAGGACCACTTTTTTCTTTTTATCTCAAAATGATGTAGTTATGCCATCCTCCATCAGGTGACAACACTTGTTCACAGTGACACTGAAGCTCTTGGTCACCTCAGAATGTTTATTAATTAAACACAATCAGCCTTGACAGTTTATTTTCCAGCAGAAATTCACTGTAAACTGAAATGAGCTGCATGATCACACTGTGGTCTAATGTTGAGGTGCATTATAGCTGATCCAAGTTCGTCATAATGATTTTATCAACATTGACAATTATTATTGAACTAAACTATATTAACAATCAACTGATAGTGTTGCCTTCCATAGAGCTGCTTATAGCTGAATTGAACTTGTTTCACAATTAATTAACTTTACACAGCTATTGGACTCAAATGGAATAAAATAAAACTGTATACAACTTTTTTAAGATTTACTTTACAGAATAATTCGAATTTATCTCATATTTGAATAACCATTGATTCTTAATATCAGTGTGAAGCTGCTTTGGAACATTCAGTATTGCATAAAGCACTACAGAATATAGAAATATGAATATAGAAATATGAGATGACTATGTATGGCCTGTTTCAGAAAGAACAAAGTAATTTTACACAATTTTATTTTAATGACTACTTGTAGTAGAAACAAATGATGATTTAAAATAATAGGGAAGAGGCCAGAAACATCACAAGCTGGCTTTTGTGGAACTATCAAAAGTAGACTAAAAATCATAACAATAAATCTTACACTTATGATATTCATAAATAAAATAGCTTCAAGGAAAAATAATTTGTGCAGCACATCAAAAATAGAAAGAGTGTCAATTACCTGAAAAAAAAATAATTCCACTGAGGACAGCTTCATTGATTATAATGGGAGCATGCCTCCTTATATCAGACAGACTTGACTGTAAGTCGCTATTGATGAATATTTGTGTGTGCGATAGAGAGAGAGAACACACTGAAAGTGAAAGATGTGTAGCAGTGAAATATTCAGCAAGATTTAATGAGACTGATATTTACTCATCTGCTTAACTATTAGTCTAATAATAAGAAACTGAGCAATTCCAAGAGGGTCCTCGTACCCCGGTGCTCGGGCCCTAATGAAGAGAACTAAATATATCTCACATTATTTCATCACACACACTTCCACAAGCTCAGCAGAGAGTGTGATAATACTTATTCTCTCTTGCTGTGTCATATCGTAGCATATTTTCTCTCTTACTCTCGCTCTCTGTCTTGCTCACATAAGTGGAGGCACTTCTGGATGGTCCACAAAGTCCTTTGACACAGGCCTCTCCTCAATGCCACAGCGCTGGTGAGGCTGCGAGAGCTGCAAGGGCTTGTGGGAAGACTCCTTTCCTTTGGGAACAATGTTGGCCAGACGCCCAGCCAGACCCGGATCCACCTCCAATAATTCACGCCCTGGCACTGGCCTGCAGAGAGACAGATCTGACTGAGATTGCTGTTTTGTTTAAGTAATTTATTAGTCTATAACGCTAGTCTAACTGTTCAGTCAGCACAATCTCTGCAAAATCAAAGTCGGTTTCTCTCACCTGCTCTTTGCCAAATCACATCCACCACAAAGATGCACCCTACATTTCTGAATAAATCTTACTGCGTTCTTACTGTGCATGATTCATCCGTGAATTACTTACTTACTTTTATATTAACAATAAAATATGCATAATTACATGCAAGTAGCCCTAAGCCGAACCCTAGTCCTAACCCTAACCAAATAGTAAGTACATGTAGTTAATTAATATTACTCAGTACTTAAATGTATAATTACACTGTAACAATAAAACCTTAAAATAAAAAGAAACGCAGAATTAAAATTTCCTTTTAATCTTTAAACATTTAAAACACTTTTCATGACAAACATGCAGTATGGGCAGAAAAAATAATGAATAAGGAATTTCTTATAGCTGGTCATTACCACAAAATATAGACATTAAGACAATGTGATCAGGACCTCAAGTAAATCTTGTATCACCCTAAAGGGATTTATTCTGTGGTAACAACTGATGCACTGCATCCTATGATCCTGCATATCATACGGTTGTGTAAATAATAAATATAGGTTCCTGAAATATTGATCTAAGTTAAAAATTATTTCATTATTTGGAAATACAGACACAGTAGAGTAATTCAATGATAGATATAAAACTATTACAGCTATGTGCAATAGGAACTGCCCAGGGCTGTGTTTCCCAAGCATAAGTAGACCGTACAACCACTGCATCTAATGCTTAGGAAAATGCAGCCCAGGACAACGGTCAGTTATACAGTTTCGTGGTCATTATACAGGAAACCAACATTTAATAACTATTTATTACCATTTGTGCAGTCTTTATGATTCAATAAAATCCAGTTAAATACATAAAAATCCTGCTATTATTTTCTGCTAAGTATTCTATTTCCCTTAGAAATGCATCATGTAGTAAAAATGCTGTTTTCATTCAATCTAATAGTTAATATGTAACCAGACCAGTGGTTCTCAGGTAGGGGGGCTCAGCAGCAAACTACCAAGGGAGGAGGGGTGCAGGATGACTTTAAATTATTAATATTATCTTACTAATGATTATTATCTAATCATACATAGATTAAGAAAGCTCTTGGATTTCATTAGAAATTTCTTAATTTTTGCTCTGAAGATGAACAAAGGTCTTAAAGGTTTGGAACAATAAAAGGGTGAATAATTAATGATAGAATTTTCATTTTTGAGTGATCTATCCCTTTACATGATAGCTAATTGTGGTTAATTCCCATTGAACAATGTTACCTAATCTGTTACCTAAAAGTGGTATTCTCCTGTACACAATTACAAAGTCACAAAGTAGAAGTTAATCACCTACATGTATGTGCAATAAAAAAAAATATATTTATTTGTCATTTCATCAGCAGCTGGTTGCTTAAACTCCCTAATTCATCTATTTAATGGCTCATTAGGGATCGTCAGTGTAGATTAAGAAAGTAAAAGCGAATGGAAAGCATGTTCAGTCATTGTCTGACAAGCACTAAGCAGTGAGATAAGCTGATAAATGTCTATTAATCCACTGCTGCTCTCCACAATCATCATGGTGTACCACAGGCCTCCCCAAAAGAACAGTGGTCCAGGCGCTGCAGCTTTCTGCCTCTAACACAGAAACACTAATTGGCCAGCCCCACCTGATAGCAGATATATCAGCCCTGACATCCTGTAGACTCAAACCGAAATGCTTGTGACCAACACACAGTAGGGCTTTATTTAGACTTTGTGCTAGGATGGGAATCGAATGATTTCTGGTGAACTCTTTGACTACACAATAAAACTAATAGCATATTATTTATAGTACAGTATCAGAGTCACTCTTTTTATTTCTGCTTCAGTCTCTCTCATGCTTTAAGAATAAATCGCAAAAAATTTCATTAGTGCGACAGCTGAAACCAGATTGGACTCTGAATTACTGATAGCGTACGATTTTAATGTACCTTACGAGCCAATCAGTGCCTCAGTGGGAACGTTATCACACACACAGATGATTTACAGAAAGTGCTCTGATTTCCTCAGGGGCAGGTACACAAACGCAGGTGCGTTATAGTGTGTGTCTGTGTGTGTGTGTGTTGGACCTGAGGGTCTCAGTAAATAATATCACAAACATGCATGTGTGTGTGTGTATATAAGAGCAAGTGCATCTGACCTCCCAGTGTGTCAGGAGGTCAAAAGTAATCAGGTTCAGATGATGTCATCCATCAGGATGGAGTCAGGGCAGAAGATTATGTGTTTGTGAGCGGAATGACAGTAACTGGTTTATTTGCATCTTATTTGCATTTTTATTAGGTCTTTAATGTTATACCCCAGTGTTCACTTACCAAGCTGATAAACCGACTGAAGGACACACCGAGAAACACAGTTGCACAATGGAATAAAACCTCAACAAACTAATTCCACAGTCACACGGGTTAATGCAAACATGCATTAAGACCTATTAGAGGTGCCTGCACACACACAAGGGATCTTGATCAGTGTGAAAGTGACCGCACAAAACCTCCCGCTGTAATTTGCAGAGAGAAAACGAGAGAAAGGGAGAGAGGTATATAACGAGAGATCAATTATAAAGCAGAAAAGCTTATGTGTTTATATACTGCAATTTAGTCTTTTAGCAAAGTTAGCTCCATAGCCACTTCCCTAATAAGAAGCTCATTGTCCCTGGAGTGACCTGCAATTGAGTGTTTTGCTCAAGGACACAACTTCGATTTTTTTGTCAACTTGAATGGATAGTTCACCCAGAAATTAAAGTAATGTCACCATCTTACTCAACCTCGTGTCATTTGAATGCAATTATTATATAAAATAATTCTTCTTTTTTTCCTTGGAATACAAAAGATATTTAGCAGAATTCTGATTTGTATTTTTGTGAAGCAGGATTTAAAACTAACCCAGACCCTGACCGGGGCAACATTTATGAGTGGTATCAGTAGGATCATAATAACACTGTTAAGACATGAATAAATGTGGATGTATGAACATGTTCACATTGGCAGGCAGTTGAACTGAATTACCTGGTCTCTTTCTTGGTATTCTGGTTACTGGTAACACTGGCCGGCCTGGCAGTGGGTTTCTTTAGTTTAATCTCTCCATGTGCCTACAAAAAATGCAAATATATGATAACAGGTTTAAGGTTAATGTTTTACAGTCTAGGTTTGTGTGAAAAAAAATGAATTGCAATTTAATAGGTAACTCTACTCCACTTTCAGAAAGCAATTATACAGCATATTTAGTTTGTTAGGTTCCCATTCCAGTTTCACTGCACTTTAAGTAGGTAACTGACATACATAAACACTTTTTTTTTACATTATTAAATGAAAATGTAAACTATATTAAAAATAGAAACCAGTCATCTTAAATTTAGCTGTGTTGAGCTCAAAAGAACCTCAAATGTTTAAACAGTAGTGTACCTTAATGTATAAGAAAATTATATTTTAAGTGTTGTAAATCCCCAACATTTCTTTCACATTTAGTGTCATTTTAAATAATATTTCTGACATCAGTCATTTATTGTAAAATATCTGGTGGCATGGCAAATTAATTGTTTAAATATACAAGTTTCCTTGCAGCATTATTAAAATTTGATAATAAAAGCCTATGCATAAAAAACAAGAAAATACTTTTTAAAAAATAGTTTTTGGTGAAGCAGAGCATGTCAGACAGCAGGACATGTCAAATTTCAGAAAGTACTTCACATTTTATGGCACAGTTATTTTGAAAGGAATGATTTTACCAGATATTATATTTAATAAGATTTCTCTTGATGACATTCATTCTGCACATACAATAATCAGTTATTTTATTTGTCAAATGCAAGCTGATATTTGACCTTTTCTGAGTTTGGATTCATTACACATCATAGTCAATGGAATGAAAACTGTGTTCAAAGACATCAGTAGGGTGTTTGAAAGGTGTGTTTCAGGTGTAGTGAGCTCTACCAGAGGCAAGATGAGGAGCAGGTGGCCGGTGGTTTGGGATCTCTGTGCTGTGCTGCTGTCGGGTTTCACTTCTGCAGGCAAAACCAGCTGGAATACCTGCGCACACACACACACTTTAATTAATGTGGGGTTTCAAACACTTGCCACTGTAAAAGTGATCTACAGTATCTCTAGTCATAAACGCATATCCATCAATACTGAGATCAGTCGCACACACATGCATGAACATCTGTCGTGTGGTGAGGCAAGAACAGTTACTTGTGCTGGTCTGCGGCAGATTCGTGAGCAAATGATGCAGAATAAAGAGTGTAGATTTACTGCTGGGTAATCAGATTTAAAGGTCAAACTCATCAGATGAAAGAGAGAGAGAGAGAGAGAGAGAGAGAGAGAGAGAGATGGATAGTCTACCTTTCTTTTGACGGTCACTCTCACATATGTTGGCTGAACATCCACATCCAGCAGTGAGGTGTCCATATGCCTATGGCACAGAAGAGACCAATGTGAGAGTGGATGCTGTTAGGAGAAAAGTTACTAAATGACATCCAAATACACTCCAAGTTTACTCAAAGAAAGAAAGTATACTGCTAAATCATGACTTGATCATTTTGTGCCGAGGACAAGAGCCAGCGTGAGTGAGTGTGTCTGTACCTGTAAACATGTAAATCCAAAAGCATGCAGTTGTTCTCATCCTCAGTGAGACTGAAGTCAAACCTTTGAGGTAGAGATCACATTCAATTAATATTTCCAAACTCAAGCTGGTACTGTAGTGTTTGAGTATGTATCTCTGTTTGGAGTGAGGTAGTGTTGATGAATGATATATACTGCATCTCTCCTGTGACCTAGTTTAGCCATAATATGTCTTGCTAGCCCTAGTATCATGTAATCAGACTTTTCACTGTTGGCATAAATTCTGGTCCACTTTGCATATTATTCTGCCCATACTCTCAGAAAAAAAGGTACAACTGTCAATGGGTGGTACCCCTTCAAAAGGAACAAAAATGTACACATTAGATACTAATATTTACCTTTGTTGTACTAAGATGTACTGTCACATTTAGGGGTAAATAGTGAACAAAGATGTACCTTTTAGTTTTTCTGTTTACTTCTGTTTATTTTAGTTTACTGTTCCAATGACCGCTTTGTATCTTTATTGGATAAGTAATTTGTTTGCATTGCCTCATTGAATTTTGAGCTCATGCCTGTTCTTGAGTATATGAATTTTGAATTTGTTTCTATGAATTTCTAGGGTTTCCATTGTTCCTTTTGGATGGTGGATTCTGGGCTTGTCCTTTTCCTTACAATTTAAAATGTGAGAGCTGGCTTCTGACTGCAACTCAATTTATTGTAGCCAGTTTTTTTTTCGTCTGTCCACCACAACACAAAATCATGTTCATAAGGCATCAAATTTTGCCTTAGAGTTCGTGACTAACAAGGTTTGTGGGAACAGAACAACGGAACAATATCCCATGCTTTTATTTTTTGATTTTGAGAAAATAATCAGCAAATGGCTACACAGGAGTGGTGTGTGTATGTGCGTTTTTGTGCATGTACTTGGGCTCGTTGACGTTCATCACTCTTCCATCTGCAGTGATCAGAGTTCTGAGGGTTTTGTTTTTAGGCTTCTCTCTGTACAAACACAGAATTGACTGCTGTAAGTGAAGCTGTTTACACAAGCTGTTTGTCTTTCTCTCCTATATCTCATCAAAATGTAAAAATTAAGAAATGGGCATCACAGGAGTATTTAGATGTAGATACCATTACAGTGATTTCAGTCCTCTTTTTCTTAGTTGGCAAGTACCTCTCTTTCTCTTTGGACCTCCTCTTGTCCTCCAGATGGCGATGGGCCTCTAGTCTGGATTCTGGAGTGAATGGGCATGGCTTTTCCCAAAATTCCTTCTCTTTATCTTCAGAATCTGTGTGAGCCTTGGAGCTTGATTCTGGATTCTGATGGGACCCATTCTGGTTCTCAGAGAGCAATCTGTGTGAAATAATCATCACAGTTATGGCTTTTCAAAGGAAAAATGCATAAGTCTGGTTTAAAGCTGATAACCCTCTTTTTTATGATACACCTTATGTTCATATTCACAGAAATGTCATCAAAATTAATTATAAAATTTTTTTGTGAATGTAGTTTTCAAGAACCTTCAAAAAGCTTTTCAAAAGGGAGTTTTGTGGTAAATCAGTATAAAACCTTTGTGTAAAGCCTGTGTAAAAAGGATCAGTTTCAGGGTACAATCTGTTAAAGTTCATCTAATGCAACCCAAATTGTCTTTCAGCTCTCTTAATTCAGTTATTCAGACTTCAGCTACCTTAAAAGACACTCACTGATTTATTTGAGGATCCTCCTGCTTTTCTGTTGTCTCCTTCAATCCACTCCTTTTCTGTTCCTCTCTTTTCTCTATATAATCCACCTCCTGTTCTAAAACACGTCTCCTCACTGCATCCAGTTCCTGCAGGGCCTGAATACGCTCACCTCGCCCAATTTCTTTCCCATCCAACCACTGCAAAGCACAAAAGACAATCGTTCATAAATAGCACAAGGCTAAAAATGTATCTCTATGTGTGTGTCATAGTGCAGTACCTGTATTTGAGGCAGACATGCAAGCACATACTGTCTGTATCCATGAAATTCAGTACAGGGGTTTCCCACCAGGTAAGGCTCTCTGAGATGAAGGTTCTGCTTCAGAGACTCTACACTGCTCAGCTTACCCACAAAATTCACTGTCAAGTCTAGTTTCTGTAAGCTCTCACAGCCTACACACAAAAATACATATATACAGGTGCTGGTCATATAATTAGAATATCATCAAAAAGTTGATTTCAATAATTCCGTTCAAAAAGTGAAAACTTTTTTTTTTTTCAAACAAATTACTAAAAACCATATAGACATGTTAAAAAAAATGCATAGAAACTAACAAAATTACTAAAGCTTACCAAATAAACAAATAACTTGTAATATACAAATGTATAATATAATATCTGGTTCTGTGAAAAGGTTTATCACAATTTGTTTGCAGATGACGCTACCACTTTTAAGTTTTTTTTTCTTCTTATATACCTATGTTTAATGTTATCCAAAGCAAGTAACAAAAAAGAGGCATCACAGGCAATTTAGCATATTAAATCAATAATAATATATTTATATCATATATACATATACTTTTACATAAAAATGTAAGAAATAAAAAAACTGAAACAGTTGGTAATATGTTCATATGCAATGGAAAAATGAAAAACAAATGTATTAATACAATCACCTTCTAAATTCTCGATGACTTCTATGTTGTTCAGTGCCAGATTTAGATACTCCAGCTTCTTTAGTCTGCCCACATTTTCTGCATAAACAGAATTAATTAAAAGCAATATAAATGTCCATGCATTTATTTGTTGTTTTTCCACTGATATGTACAGGAATGTCTGCTTAAGTTACCTATCTTAGGGATGAGATTGTTCTGTAAGTAGAGGATTTTGAGGTCTCTGCACCACTTGTCGATATGCTCGATCCTCTCGATGTCCTGCTGATGGAGGGAAACCTCCTCCAGGGAGAAGATCTCCCCATTATTGTGTTCTGCTCTGCGGCGGATCAGATCCTCACTGACTGATCACAAAACGAGGAAGAGAGAGGATACGTTTACCACCAGCTAAACCGCAAGACAATTTAGACTTTTTGTATAAAACAGTTTATTTGAGAGGAATTATCATTTATATACATAGTCATACAACAACCGCTTTATTATAGGTATATATTACAATTATTTTTATATTAGAAACAAAACACTTACTGCGGACCATGACTTGCTCGCGTCCGTGTGTTATGCGTTGCTATAGAAACGTGCACGCTGTGGAAACTCGTGCTTGTGTTTTTTAGGCCTTTTTTTTTTTTGAACGTTTATTCCAGCGAAGCAAAACACCAGAACTGGAAAATGATTCGGTATTTATTCCGACAAGAACAGTCTTAAGCTTAACTAGAACGCTGCAATCATGACATACGAATTAACAACCAGTAAAACGGCTTTTTTTAATCAACAAAACAGAAGCATTTTTGCGCTCTAGTTGCTCTGTTTATATTCAAGTTGCAACTCTGCCATCTAGCGGTCAATCTGAATAATAACAGTCAAAGAAAAACCAAAAATTCCAATACTTATGAATATTATATATATATGTTAAATAAATGTTTTATAGTTTGGGACATCGCCGTTGGTTGTGGGTTTGAGTCGCGGGCTGGCAATACCATGAGTGAGGTTCCCTTGAGCAAGGCACTGAACCCCCAACTGCACCCCGGCCACGGCATTATAAATGGCTTCCCACTGCTCCAGGTGTGTGCACTTTTGATTTGTTAAATGCAGAGCACGAATTCTGAGTATGGGTCACCATACTTGGCTGTATATCATGTCACTTTCACTCACAATTTTTCACTAACATGTGGCTGTGTAGCGGCCTGCTTGTGGACCACTGCCAACATTCCATGCAGCATGTGGGCCACATGAGGAATGTGGGGAAGAGCAGGGTTAGAATTAAAATCAACTGTGGCCCACATTAGGGCCAGTTTTGGTTTATATGGTTGGGTTACATGCAGCAATGCTAAGGCTTACTTTAGACCCAAATCTGTCAAACAGAACCGGACCGCCCAAATGCTGTTATTCCACACAGAATGTGGGCCGGCACAAAGTGTTGGATCTGGGCCAGAATTAAAATAAATGCGGCCCAAATTTGGTTTATTCAAATTTGGGCCTTCCTTTTGACTTGCTTATGGCCCAAATCTGGCAAACAGGAGCAGACTACCCAATTGCCATTATTCTTCACAGTATGTGGGTCAGGGCAAGGTATTGGATCCTGGCCTGAATTAAAATTAATGTGGCCCAGACCAATTCTGCTTTATTTGGTTTATTAACGGCTGACATTGGGTCTTCTTTTGGCTTGCTTGTGGCCCAAATCTGGCAAACAGGAGCAGACTACCCAGTTTCCATTATTCCACACGGTATGTGGGCCAGATGAAAGTGGCAGGTGTGGGCCTGATCTGGGCCTCAGAAATGTTGCTATCTGAGAAAGCACGTGCTGCATTGTATGCATTATCATCACAGTCAAACGGTTTCTTCGAATGGTCATTTACTCAGTTTTGATGCCTTGGATTAGAATGTGTTTATGTATTGCTTTAGTAGTAATAAGGAACTTGCATACACATTTTAACTGTGTATTTATGACAATACGATGATAACTATTGAAGTTTGTGGGGTCGATCCAAAGCAGAGCGTCATACTTCTTGCTGTTGATGACCGAGCAACATTGAGCCTCAGCATTTCAACATTCGTTTGTCCCAGGTTTAAAAAGAGAAAGCCTTGAGTGACTGGCCACCTGCACTCAGCGTGTTTCTTTCCACCCAGAGTCACAAACAGGTATGTGTAGGCTACTGGTATAATGTATCCAGAAGCCCAAACTAACCTCGTGGGATTCCACAGTCAATACCACCAAGAGAATTGTGTGTAAATATAAAAAATGGCAGGAACTGTGTTAATGCCTATGTGGCAACAGATCCATTGAATCCAGTTTTCTAAAGAATACAGATTAAATGTGTTTGATGAGTGAACTGTCCTCATTGTTAGAGTGTTTCCTGTGGTGAAACGCTGTATTACTGTATGCTGTATAACATACTGTATTCAAATTTGCCTTATATAACCTGCTGATATTGGTTAACAGAGTAGAATAAGTGCTAGTTTGCTGTAGGTATCTTTTAATACCTCCTGTTGCAAAATTACCATAAACTGTATAGATAAAATGAACATGTTAAAATTAATTTACTTAAATTGCTCTTGAGCCTCCTGCCCATTTGAAAATAAATCAATGACTGCATTTTACTGAAATACAACACATATAGTAATAAATCACTGAATGTGCCAAATTAGAAATTTCATCAATCTTGCATGAAGACAGTATTATTAATATTGATTGGACTGTTGCTGTGATTGGGAATGGTATCCAGTCATGCCATCCAGAGCTGTAGACTCCCTTCTGATCAGATTATAGAAAAGGAATTTTCAAGAAAATATTTTTTATGTTTTTCCTGCCCTCCTGAAGATGAATTAAGGGCTATGTTTTACTAAAAACAAATATGACAGAAACATGCATGTGACCTGTAGAGGAGGCCCAGAATCCCAAGCGACACCACTGTGTGAAGCCTCTAAACTTGCAGTGGTATACAGCTGGGTATAATTCAGTTCAAGTGGGGCATTGATTGTAAAATTGAATTAATCATGTATGTGACTTGTACATACACAGTGGAATATTATTTGTTTTATCACAGTCAATAGCAAATTTAATATTTCATACTGTAATTATTAGATTTTATAAGACATTTGTTTATTCAGAAATCTGGCTAATTATTTTGATGAGAGAAGTTCAGTATTGATTTATTGAATAAAAAGTCAAATACTTCAGCATTTCAGAGCTCTTATTTTTAATATGCAAATATCGATCATATTTATAATTTACACAGTTTTAACTTTAGATCCACAATTCAAACCCAGGATAGAGAGGCTGAATGAATGTGGTGTGTACTCTGTGAATGAGGGTCATTGTGTCAGAGACGCTGTAGAAGGACAGAGTTCCTGCACCGTGATCCACATACACTCCTATTCTAGAAGATCTGGAGACCTCAGCGGGATCAGTGCAATTCATTTGGTGATAGAATGAGCAGCAGACGTCAGAGCAGAACAAACTCCAGGACTGATAACTGCACTCAAATCCACACTCATTTCCCTGTCCCTTTTTGCTGATGCTCTTATATGACACTGATATACCCACACCACCACTCCACTCCACCTCCCAGTAACAGCATCTACACACACTCTCTCTCTACACAACACCTGTGACCAGCGATCAGATCTGTCTGGATGATCAGGATACAGCTGTTCTGTGTCAATGTATATAATCACTCTGTTCCCTTCAGACAGACATAAGCTTTTATTCACCGTGTTTGGATTGAGAGTGAGCTGACGGAAATCTGATGGAGACAGAACATACAAACCACGTGAAAATCAAGAAACTTAAATTTCAGTTATTAAAATAAAACTTTACATCTTACTTTTAGATTTTTATGGACAGTAAGACTATTTAGAAAGCAGGCTACATGTGCATGTCTCTGTTATTAACATGATAAAACTGATTTTATAAAATGTCAGTGTCTCTGTTGCAGAATAGAAATTAAATAAAATTCCTTTAGTTAGAGGTTTAAGACAAACAATTTAATTTGAGTGTAGAGGATCTTTGTTCACAAATTTGACTCGTTAAAAAAATAAAATAACTGATTTGAATACAAGATTGAAGATTTAAATAATTGATTTAAATTCTTATATGGAATGGGAAACTTGCTTGATTAACTGATATTTAAAAATATTTATATTATTATACAGTAATAAAAAAACTTAAACACTTCTTTATTCTTTTTGTACTGTATATTTGTTTTCTTTTTATTTATTATACAATTAATGAAAACACCTACTACATGTACTGCTTTAAGCTAAGATTTGTACTGTCATATCATTGATCTTTTGTTGATTATGGTTGCTTCCATTATCTTCATTTGTAAGTCGCTTTGGATAAAAGTGTCTGTTTAATGACTAACTATAAATGTGAATATTAATGGCTAGTTATGAGTCTATATGGAGCTTATTCTTATTTAGTCTCATTTTATTCTGATTGTTAAGCTTCATTATAGAGTGGATTAATAATTTTTTTAGTTTCTTTCTCTTTGTCTACCTGTGTGTGTGTGTGTGTGAGAGAGAGAGAGAGAGACTGTTTGTTTGTTTGTTAATAGTGACTTACATTGTAAAAACTCCTCCCTGGTCCTGGGTTCAGAGGTAATGATGTCAATGTATCTTACTATGTAAAACAACATAATTCACTGTATGAAGAGAAACTATATCAAAATTATGTCATATTCAGATGTTGATATGCTTTGTATTTTAATAAAATATTATATTATTGATATGCATACAGTACATGATTACGTAAAATATATGGATTACTTATTTCACTCATAAAAAACGGTTAATATTATTCCTTTACTAGATATCTTTTTCATCTCTTCTCTGCAGAAATGCTCCAGTTTCTCTCTCAGATGAGGGATTTACCAGCATCATCAAAAGAGACGTGATGCTGGGTGAGTGTAGATCCAGGAGGAACGAGAGAGACTAGAAACTCTACCCAGACCCAAAGACACAATAGAAAGACCAGCTAAAGAAACAGAAACATGTGATAGAAACACAATCTGTACAGCATGCTCTTCCCAAACCTGACACTGTTCTTTTTGTCAGATCTCTGTTACCTGGAGGAAATTGATTGTCTTTGTGTGAAAGCTGCTCCAGCTCAGTGTCTCTCCTCCTCAGGTCTTCAATCTCTTGCTCCAGTCGCTTCAGTTGTTCTTCAGCTCGACTCACTGCAGACTTTTCCTGATCTCTGATCAGCTGTGTCACCTCAGAGCGGCTTCTCTCAATGGAGCGGATCAGATCAGTAAAGATCCTCTCAGTGTCCTCCACTGCTGTCTGTGCAGAGCGCTGTTAGGACACACAGAGAGAGAAGCATCAGAATCAGTCCAGTTGTGGTGCAAAACATAAATAAATAAATAAATAAATAAATAATCAGATGAAATCCTGCAAGCACCACTGCAAGACACTATAGTCTGCCCCGACCCAGATTTTACTCCACAACAGATATATGATCTTGCTCATTTCCCAAAATGAGATTATGAAAGTCAACAGTTACTGTATGTTGTTTCAAGATCATTTGGAGTGATCACATCCTAAGCAAATGGTGACCAACTGTTGAATGGGGAAGCAGCTGTGGGACACCAAGAACCATCTCAGATGTTAGGTAGTCTAAACTTGTTTAACAAACAGACCACAGCTGTAACGACAAACCCAACCTCATTACATTAGGGGTAGTAGACTGTAACTGTATAAAAAGTTTGAGCTTGGATGTTGTGGGTTTATTCCAATCCAACGCCATTGAAACCATGTGCTTTGTCACCACTATGCTGCAATAAACATCTTCATCAAGATCTTCAACATCCTCATCACTTATTCTTACACTGGCTCCTCCTCACTGACTGACTGGAGGAGAGTCCTAACTGAGTCTGAAACAGCTCTTCTTCAGCAGACAGCAGATGTTCTTCAGCTCAAAACTCACCTTGTAATACTCTACAGACTCTCTCAGCTCCTCAAGCTCCTTCTGTCACTCCTGGATTCTCTGTATTTCCTCTAGATTTCCTTCAACTGTTTCTATAGGATTTAGAGTATTCAGTCAATATACAACTCATAACACATCCCTGCTTAAGAGAATATCCAAAGAATGGTTTGAAAGAAGAGCAGATAGCTCATAGCTGTTTCTCAGTCCTCTCTGCTGCAGCTGATACAGTGTCGTGGTTTTTGTGTTCAACCCAGATAACATTTACAGTGCTTTTAAAATAAACAGTGCAATTTTGTAGTCGTGTAGTGGCGTCCATTACTTTGTGTCACTTTCCTGGGTGAAATTCTTCATGATATTGAAAATGATTCAAACAGTAAGATTCCAGACAAACCAGACAGGACTTCATGGCTTTATATTTTCTCCCAGTACAGACGTCACACTCCACATCTCCAGGTTCAGTGTAACACTGAGCAGGACGAGCAGCTTGTAGCTTTTTTTCTTTTAATTTCTCCAGCACTTCAGACAGCATATTGTTTTCACACAAAACAGGTCTTGGAGTGAAGGACTGTCTGCACTGAGGGCAGCTGTAGACTCTCTTCTGATCATCCTGTAACAATAACTGTGTCCACAGGTGAGGCTCACTGGTTCCTTCAGTAGATCCAGACAGACTGGACAGTCCAATTCTTTCAGATACCATGAAATACTCATTTTGCAGAGAGACATGCACAGCTGCTTACTTTCGTTTTCTCTAAACTTTCCCGCGCTTTGTGTTTAAGAAACGTGTTCAAACGGTTTGTTTGAACTCTTTTACTTAAACTTTCTCTTGACTCTTGAACGTTGCAATGGAGTTTGAATGAAAATTGCGTTTTACATAGTTTATGATTAAAATAAAACAATTGCGATTTTAAATGTAGAAACGAAGAACTACAAGGAATTTTAACTACTGCGATTTGGATTACACACTAGACGTTTAAAAATATGCACTAGTAAAGTAAAAAACAACAATTTAAAGCTCTTGCTGATAAACGGAGTAGTGTATGGTTAAACGTCCTCAAATGATAGTGTGGTAAACCCAGCTGTAGTGTGCAGTAGAGGGCGCGCTCACACACTGTGGAATTTTCCATGTCTGCCTGTTTGTTTCCAAACGCATGAAGCAGCACGTTTAAACGCACAAACAGCTTGACACACTCTTGTTAGAGCATTCAAATATTCTTTCTGATTACAAACGTCAAAACAGCTCGAATGCACCCAGTATATTATAATACGCAGTATTCAACTGTCCGATAAAGCTAAAAATGAGCTGAAAATATCTGTACCTGTTAAGGAATTAGTTATGGTAACGTTAGTTCAGTAAAGAGAGAGAAAGAGGGGAATAAACCAAAGTAACGCTGAAAGATTTTTAACTTGTACTATTTTAAAGTATACCTTGCTGAAACCATCTTGAAGTGGGTTGAATCTTTCCTGGTCTTATGTGGTTCAAACTGGTCTCCCAGCTGGGCGGTTTAGCTGGTTAGAAAGCTGATGTCCCAGCTTGACTGTTGAAAAAAAGTGGTTAAAACCCATCTAACAGACCAACCTAACTAGGCTTGGAGATCATTCAAAGCATCGTATGGTGATACTTGAGAAATTGTGCATCACCAAATTCTGTGACGCAACAAATTCTTGAAGGTATCTGGCTTTAAATAGTTTAATAAAACTATTTTTTTAAAGCTGGAAAAACATAGATATCTATTTGGGGGACAGTCAGATGCTTCAGTTGTTTTTATACAACTACTGTACTTCTAAACAACACGAAAGAGCACTGTCTGCATTTAAAATAACTTATTATATATATATATTTACAAATGACGATCCCCATAAAGGTTACGTTTTGTCAGGTTTAGCTGGATTTTTTTTTTTTTTTTTTTTTTTGGTACACACATACAATTAATTGTGCTTTCTTAAAATACAGGTCTGACCATGTAGCAAGATCATATACATTTACAAAAATATTTTATTTAAAAATAGATGTCAGCATTCTGTACAGTGTCAAAGAAGGGAAGGGCATATACGTAATCTAATTTAGAGATTAACTGAAAACAAGCTATTTAAATATTAAACCAAATTAATTTTCTACCAGACATACAATAGAACATCACAGAAATAGAAATGTGATTGGCTGTAAGTTAAGATAAAGTTACGATGACTAGCATAGTCTGAGAAAACAGAAGATACACACAAACACGGCATCCTAACAGCTGAAATATGAGGAATTCTGTTCAGTTAATGCCACTTGTCTGATTTAGAGAATCTGCATTTGTATCACAAAAGCCTCTTTTCTTCTACGGTCATAAACACTGAAATACAAGTTACTGCGATTTAAGATAATATACAATATTTCATCACAAGCAACATTTGTGAGTGTGACAGCCACCTATTGTATCATGTTCACAATTCATAATGTTACACCTTTTTCCTTTGTCCATGCAAAAGTCATGTGCTGTTCCTCACGATATGAACTGGAGCACAAACAAAGCATTAAAGCTCAAGAGTAATTTTCTTGCCTCTAGCTTCACCAAATGGATTTGAAAAAATTTTTTAAACATGTTCACACAGGCTTCCAAAACACGCCATCCATCTTTCATTAACAAACAGATAGATCCGCCTCAAAACGACTGCATTGGTTGAGCCAATGTTGGGATGCTCAAACAAACAGAGCAATCAACTTACAAATAGTTAATTTATAGTCTGTCTCTGCATATTGATCTGGTAAAATGTATTTTAACAAAATGACTTAATTTTTACCAAGACATGAATCAATTGACATAGGTGTACTTATAGTACAAATTGAATAAAATGTATAATAATAATAAAGAGAGTTAGGAGTAGTCTTAAAGGGACAGTTCACCCATAAAATTAACATTCTCATTATTTACTCACCCACATGTAATTCCAAACCTGTATGACTTTCTTTCGTAATTTAAAGAACTGGCTTTGTCTTCACAATGTAATACAGTGAGGTCCAAAACTGGATCCCTCTCACTTACATTGTATGGTCAAAAAAAAACAATGAGACATATGTCAATGTCACCTTTTGTGTACAACAGGAGAAAAAAACGCATACAGCACACAAACTGTACATTTTTGGGTGAACTATCCGTTTAAACACTTAAACCAACAATAAGTAATCACCAACACTGTAACATTTCTTGGTGACATTTTAGGTCACTGTTAAATTCAGCCAATGAGCTCAAATGACTACTAATAAACTTCAAACAGTTCAATCTAATGCATAATTTCACTTACATAAAACAAAACAAAAATCTAGTGGAAAGGGTTGCGTTTTAGCAATTAAGTATTTAACACTGCACACATAGCATTAACTAACCTTATGACTTCCGGGGCCCTGCATTAAGTATTTTCTTTGTTAAAAACAAATTTCAAAATTCAGATTGAAATGTACAAACTTGAATGAAATCTAATTTACATGAAGAAAAAGACCCAATTTAAATGCATAATGTAATTTGTAGCGTTGTACATGTTTGCTGTATAGATTGTCGCTGATATTAATCCATCATTTTATGTTGCTTCAAATGGGTTTACAGTGTATTTTCTTTATATTACCTGCTAAATTCTGTGCATTCCAAAAATTACCTTAACACCAAAAATGCTGTTTATGTGTGCAGTGTGTAGCCAGTTAACATGACTACTTATGCCATTTCCTTTGCTTGCTCTGATTTCAACCTAAAAAAGGAAAATACATATTTTTACACACAAATCAATTAAGAGTTCCAGCTTTTTTCAAAACACAGAGAACACCAATAGTACATGCCCATCTCAAAATGTATGTGTGTGTGTGTGTGTGTGTGCGTCTGTGAGGTGCATCCTCAAAGCAACATTAGCAACTTCTTATGAAAAATTTGGCCAAACAGAAAAATGCAAAAATCCAGGCGATGCAACAGAAGAAGAGAAGAGACAGGTAGTGAATCACACAGTCCTTGCGCAGTGTTTGTGAGGGCTATTCTGGTTTGTGGCAGTAGATGTCTTTAAGAGCTTTGAGCTCCTCTATGAGAGTCTTGTTTTGGTTTTCCAGCACAGCGACACGATTCTCCAAGCACTTCACATATTCTTTCTTCTTTCTGCGACACTCGCGCGCTGCCTCCCTACAACACGTAGGAAAAGGTCAGATGCGAACATGCACATTAGTGCATTAGTTGAAGCACATGACTCAGGTGTGTGTGTGTGTGTGTGTACCTGTTCTTCATGAGGCGGACTTCTCTCTTGCGTGTGGCCTCCTCTGTGCTCTGCTGCGGGCTGTGCATGGCCCCTGGTGATGCTGCCATAATGACGCCTGGTGGTAAACCTGATGACGGGGAGCGGATCTGATATGCTGGCATGTCTCCTGTGGCAGCTACATGCAGAAATATACACCAAAATGCATTATTTGACAGATAATTGGGTAACATTTTAATTAATTATATGTTCATGTCTACATAGTAACATTAAAGTATTAGAAATTAAAATGGACAACAGTATATAAATGATAAATAGATAAACACTACATAACATGTAATAACTGCTGTAAAAAATAACAACCTTGTTGTAAAATGTTACCAATAAATGATGGTCAAAGGTGCATTTAATCTGTCTTCTAAGTCGCTGGGGTATATTTGTAGCAATAGCCAAAAATAGTCTCGGTCTTTGAAGCTGTCCAAATGAAGTTCTTAGCAATGGATATTACTAATCAAAAATTACGTTTTTATATATTTATGGTAGGAAATGTACAAAATATCTTTACTTAATAATCTAAAGATTTTTGGCATAAAAGAAAAAAAACTTATTTTGACCCATACAATGTATTATTGGCTATCGCTACATATATACACATGCAATTTATGACTGGTATTGTAGTCCAGGGTGTTTTTAAGATAGGATATACAAATTATCTTGATTTTTGCAATGCTCGTTCTGGTGCATAATTCCATGTTAATTTTAAATCCATATAATTGAATAAATAACAACAATAATAAAAATCATTATTTTATTATTACTTCCAAACATATGGAAGCAAACAGAGCTGTTATCTTGAGAAAACTGAATATAATAATAATAAAAACTATTATTATTTTTGCAATTCTAGTATTACTTAATCTGCAAGAGGATTAATTTGTAGCTTAAAACTCATAAAATAAAAAAATATATATCAGTGGTGATATATTCTTGATCTAAGACAACAAACTAAAAATAAATAAGTGTATGATTTATCATTATTATTGATTATATATATTGATATATTTAATCTGACCAATAAAAAGACACATAACACTGAATCTAACCAATCAGCTGTGACTTCTACTGTTACCAAGCTTAAAAAAGCAGATCTAATTGGACTCATTAGTTTAAGCAATAAACACAAAACAATAACAACAAGCAGTTATATAAAATACTTCACATCCACCCACACAAGTAACATTAAAAACACCTAATGCAACACTGAAAAAGCAAAGTGAAGTACTGGTGCAGTACAAACAGTTTTAAAGCTGCAATCAGACAATGTTCCCAGTGGTAAATGTCCTTCAACAAACTGGATATGCTTTGACTTAATGTGTATGCATGTGTGTGTGTGTGTATGTGTGCGTGCGTTTGTTATCATACAATGTGACAAAATGCTGACGTCACTATGTGCGTCGTTGCCCGAACCCCCACCCAACTCCAGCTCTCTCTCCGCCTCTCCCTCTCCCTCCGTCTCGGCTTCGGCCGGCTTCCAGGAAACAGACTGACGTCAAACAGAAAGCCCCTCCCTCCCTCCCCCTCAATTTCTAGCCACTTTTGTCTCTCTCTCTCTCTCTCTCTCTCTCAATGATTCATGTGTGTGAAAAGACGGGCAGATTTTGCATCCTGATTTCACAAAACACAAAATGTCAATGAGTGTGTTTATGACCAAGAAGAAAGTTTCAACCACATAAAAGGAAAGAACCAAAAGAAACACAAAAACATGTGACATTCTTCCACTCTCCATGGACTGACTTCCTCAGAATGTTTACAAACTTTTGCACATGATAAAACTTCTTTCTGCTTTTTATCAGCATTGCAGGAATAAAATACTGCCATAAACACTTATTAATAGTCATGTTTGCTATTATATTATTTTATTATAGTCTATTATTATATTAACTAAATTAAATCTTTTGAGATTGTTGACATTTTCTGCAGCCTATCTTCTATTTAAAAAATAACTAGCATTTTATAAATACTGCTGTTATTTTATAATGTTTATAATAATAACTACATTTATAATTATACTTAATATTGTAGTTACATTATTATTATATGAATGTAATATTATATTATATGTACACATATATTATATGTATATTAACTGAGAGATTGCATACAATATATGGAAAAAAATACACCACAGAATTATTTAAAATTTAAACTAAAATTCAACCAAATTAAATGTCCCATATTTACTTTTTTTTTTGATGGAAAGAAATCCTCCTTTTATATCTGTTGCTTATTTACCAAGTGAAAAAAGATTCAGGAATGCATTAGAATGTAATACATTAGCATCACACTGGCTTTTCCCTTATAAAACACAAACATACACTCTCCCTTCTCTCACCTGTCTCCGTCTCTTCCCCAGTCACTGCCATCTCTATGCTGAAGTAATCCAGTTGGGATTGTGTTTTGAGCGCTATCTTCAGTTTCCTCTGTATTTCCTCTTTCTTCCTTTTAGCTGGATCACTAATTGACTTTCTCCCTAATACACTCTTTCTGACTATCTTAGTTTTTAAGTTGTGACGCTTAGTGTTTTGCCTTTAACCCTCCCTCCCTCCCTCTCTCTCTCTCTCTCTCTCTCTCTCTCACACACACTCACACACTCTCTCTCAGTCAGATTACTATTAAGGGCATTGACATCACTATGACATCACAGCAGTCTCACAGGGAAATAACACACTGTCTCTGAAGAATGACCTCCCCACACCCGTGTGTGTGTGTGTGTGTGTGGAAAAGGACACTTTCTTGTAATTAAATATCCATCTAAAATTCATGGCTAGAGGAAAATTAAAACTGACTGAGAGAAGAGAAGAGAAGAGAGGAGAAGAGAAGAGAAGAGAAGAGAAGAGAAGAGAAGAGAAGAGAAGAGAAGAGAAGAAAAAAGAAGAGAAGAGAAGAGAAGAGAAGAGAAGAGAAGAGAAAAGAGAAGTTGTTGAGTGTGATGTATTTTTAGATCATGATGACGCAAAAGTATTTCAGCACAAACAAAAGGATACTGTGCCCATTTCACCTCATAACACTAACACAGGTATCTGAAATGTTACGCAAACACACACACACACACACACACACACTCATACGTCCTATCACACTGTTTACATAGGTAAACCAAATTTATCTCTAAACCATATCTGTTTCAACAGGTCTGAAATCATCTGTTCTGTTCAGTGCTGCAGTACCTTGACTATTCCATCCCTTTATTAATATCACAGTTTTAAAAATTCATTTTTAGTTACTTTACTTCACAAACACACACACAAACATTAGACCATACATCCTGGGAAAGAGAATTATCTATTTACTGCAACAACAACAAAAAAAGTTTTCACAAGTATGTTTTTCAGTAAAATAATGTAAACATGCATAAAATATTATACATTATATTATTTTATTTTTTTTAATTAGTTTATGAATTTAAAATATAAATTTAAAACAATAAATATAATTAAAATAAATATGAAAACATAACTCATTACAAATATTACAGATTGTTGTTAAATATTATACAAATTAGGTACTAGAAAGTACTATATTTATATTTATATAAAAACTATTTCTTACCTCACTAAATTTTGCATTTTTATTTTAGATAATTTATGCTTATAAAACAAGAAAAAAAAACTGTTTGCCCATAAAATGAGACACATGTAAAAAAGATAAAATAAAATCTACATTTATACAAAAATACTAATTATAATATATAAATTATGTTTAGATATTCTACTGGATAACAGGACCAAAATATCAAGACAATGATTTTGCATTGTTCAGTGCACAGTCTTCATATTAAATATGCCAGGGTATTGTGGTATGTTTATTATTATAGTTATCTAGGGTATTTATTAAAAGCTCCCATTCAAGGTTGGTTTTCCAATCAATAGTGAGTCAGTGGACATGCTGAATCCTTATCTTTGCAAATCAAGAAGATTTTCTACTGTAGTTTGTCAACGTCACATCACAACCAATTTAACCATTTTTTGTCTCAGTTCCAGCAAAGTCTGGAACTTCAGCACATGATAAAACACGTCAGGCAAGTTCATTTTTATCTAATAACAACCACAATGCAATGTGGGTTCAGTGTGCTTCCATGATCAGAGCTCAGTGTCAGCAAACACAGCTCGTACACACATTCGTTTCTGTGTTTCTACGTCTGTCAAATTACAACGTTTAGAAATGCAAAAAATAAATCAATAAATACATTTAACCTCCTCCTGCCTGCTTTCAGAAACAAAAGAAGGATTTTCTACTAAAAGCGTGTCTTACCCTGAACGAGCACCTGTCCAGCGGCGAGCAGTAGCTGTTGGCCGGGGTCTCCAGGCTGGGCACCGTACTGCAGGATAGTGGCCCCAGGCTGCGGTGTGGTGGAGCTGGGAAGAGTCAGAGCCTGGACCCCCTGCAGCGCCTCTCCTCCAGGGCCGGCCAGCTGTATCGCTCCACCCTGAGTGATTGCAACTGCACAGACACAAAACATTAAGACCGTTAGTCTTAAATCTGCACGAACACCTGTTATAACACATGATAAAGGGTTGGGAAACATTTGTGCACTATCTATGTAATGCATTGCTCTTTCGTACGAATGGGCCAGTGAACAACAAAACCCCTCATTTTAAGGGTAATTACTTGAGCTCATACTTCATGCTGCACAAAGAAATAACAGTTTGTGGGTAATGAGCTCAGACGTACTGTATTGCCCTGAGCTGGTCTGGTAGATTGACGATGGTGCCGTCACTGGAGCAACACTGGAGGTGACCGGGGCTTCTTCCTCCACTCTCTCCTCTTCCTCGATCTTAGGCACAGCAGGCACATCTGATGACAACTCATTAAGAATTTTCCTGAGAATACACATGTAAATAAAAATATTAACCTTATCTGACTTAAAAAATCTGTCACAAAATTTCAGGAAATTATGACAAAGAATATAATGCGTGCTGTGGGTATCTGGGTATTTTGTTGAATGATCTCAGGTTATGAGGTCATGTTAATTAAAACTATTAAAACGTACAGTTTTTAGTAAGTAAAACAAAGCTACCGTATTTTTCGGACTATAAGTCACACATAAGTATAAGTCGCATCAGTCCAAAACTACATCATGACAAGGAAAAAAAACATATGTCGCACTGGACTATAAGTCGCATTCATTTAGAACCAAGAACCAAGAGAAAACATTACCGTCTACATAACATAAACATTACGAGAGGGCGCTCTATGCTGCTCAGTGTAGACTACAGGAGCAATGAGCAGCACAGAGCGCCCTCTCCTGGCTCTAGACGGTAATGTTTTCTCTTGGTTCATTTCTCTTGGTTCATGTCAAATTAATTTTGTTAGTCGCAGGACCAGCCAAACTATGAAAAAGAGAGCGACTTACAGTCCGGAAAATACAGTAATATGAAATTAAATCTAAATATCACACGACAAATATTAACTTTGCAAACTAATTTTTAGAAATGTTGTTTCTAAAGGCTACTAAAATTATACTAAAATTACTACAAAAATTAAAATGACACCTGAAAACTAAATAAACGGTCATTCAAAACACTAATAAATACTATAATAGTTCATAAATAATGCTAACAATGTTGCCTAAGAATTGATCTCACCTGTAAGATGGTCGTCTGGACAGAATCTCTCTCCTCTTCTGAGGATCTGATGATGTTGTACCCGATCCACGAGTATCAACGGCTACCTGAAAACATCCAAACCCATATGTTTTAATGCCAACTGAGCCTTTAAAAAATTTTAAAAGCATTTGTGGAGGGGAAAAAGATCAGTTAATACTAGCTTTTTCTGCAAAGTTCTCACAGTGCAGGATATTCTATACATGACATTTTTTTAAAATACATATTTTGTGTGGTATTGATCACAAAAATAGTATAAGTTTAAAAGTTTCGAGGGTGCTTAGATATTGATGTACCTTGAATGTATGGGTGTACTGTCACTTTAAAAAGCACTGTATACATAAAAAACAGATTTTAGGTAAGTTGTTCTCTTTAGATGACTATTGTGCCAATGATCATGAGTCTTTTATCTCCTTCTGAGCAGATTTGTTTTGTCTGACGTGGGCTGTGTGTGTTTGTGTGTGAACGAGCAGATCAGATGCATTGACTCTCACATTACTCAAATCTCATTACTGTGCCATACAGCTACTCTCACTCTTTTTGTTTCTGTGTCATTCTGATTTTCCTTCACTCCATTGATGCCGGGATGAGTAAACGTGCCCTGTGATTGGCTATAACTCTAACGGCTGTGATTGGTCAGTCTCTCCAGGTGAAGGAACAGGTAAATGAATAACAGGATTTGTGCTTCAATGGTTCACAGATCAGCGCACATTTCAGTTTTATAAGAGTGGACTTTATAAATGGTAAAACTTTATTAAATGTATATATTTTTTAAAAACCCTGCATGTGTGTACCTGCACAGTTTGTATCTGAGGTGACTGGATAACAGAGGGCTGTGTGGTCTGAATGACTCCATGCACCTGCAGTGTCTGTCCATCAGACACACACTCATTCCCCTGAGAGAGACAGAGACAGACACAGACACTCTTTAGCCCAGTGTTCTAACTGTGAACTTAATCTATTAAAAATGAATTTTCACAATGAATTAAAATAAAGCTGAAATAAAATAAAACATAAACATTAGACGAAAAACTTTAATTTAAATAAACGTTATAAATCTGGCCTTGGCAACCAGAATTGTTTTAGTTAATGAAAAATGAAATTAAAATCAAAACTGTAGAAAACAATATATATAATTTCTTGAAAACAATTAATAAATATTAACTGAAATAAAATAAAATAATTTTATTTCAGTTCATTGCCAAGGAAACATTCTAACTTGACAACAAGTTTACCTTGAGATACTATAGTAATTTAAAAAATATATAAATAATAAACTATATATATATGACAGTATGACAGTAAAACAACAACAAGTTTTCACTAAAACTAAAATGATTAAAAAAAAAGAACAATATTCGTATATTTGAATGATTCTAATGTAACACTGTCGGCAAATTAAATAAGATACATTTAAGCAGAAGTCCTAAAATGACTAAAACTGCAATAAAAATAAATTAAAGCCTAATATTAAATCAAAGGAGGGACAAAATAGCAAAAGCATATAAAAATGACAAAAATTGCATTGCTATTAAATCAAAATTATTATTAAAACTAATTCAAATTATAAATTAATACTTAAATGGTATAAAAACAATACCAAAACAACACTTATTGTTTAACAACATCGTTTGGAATCACATTTTGCAGTTTGATTCAAACTCTTTTAACATTTAATTTGTAATATTGCAGTTTGAAACCACAAATCAACTACCATGGTATTACCATGTTTTTGGACAGAGTATCATAATAATACTATGTTTTTTTATTGTAATACTATGTTATTGCCCTGTTATGGTAATTACCACACATTACCATGTTAAGTATCCTGAAGATCCACATAAATCCTATGGTATATGAATACAATAATCAAACCATCTTATGGCAATAACTGAAACCAAGCATCACCTTGGTACCTCCACACTTTTTTTTTTTTTTTACTAAGGACTGTATTTCTTATAGTTTTCTGTAAATAAGATTTTGAAACCTTTTCCTGAGTTTATTCAAACATCAGTGCATTTTGTGTTTTGGTGTGTGGTGTGATTTGTGCAACAGGTGTCATATCTGTGTGAGGCTTGTACCTGTGTGTGTGAGTGAGTCAGAGTCTTACTGTACCTCACTTGTTACTTTCTCAGTTGAACTGGCTTCCTCTATGGTTGCAGTTTCCATGGCGATCGGCCTAGCAGCATAGCAGAGAGGAAATGCACAGTCAGCTCTCTGTAGACTAATAACACGTCACAAGATTTTAAACGGCCTACTGCATCCAAAATTTTAACCCAATGTTTACCAATCTAGTAGTTCAATATGTGATCCAAAAAACTGTCCTGCATTTGTGAGTGTTTGTGTTGAAATGTTCATGCATTTGTGAAACTTGAGAAGCAGTTGCTTATTGTGCACAGTGGAGGTTTTTATCTGCTGACAGTGAAAAATGGACGTTTACCCTCAGCTCATGTTATGATATGAAATATAAGCTTTTCCTAATCTTATGAAAAATTAACAATGCATGACAAATTTTTGGTTAAATAGAGGATTACAATTTTAATGGCATTTACTAATTGGGTTTTAGTAGGTAAGAAAGCTTAATATAGTATAAAATTATATTCTAAACTTAACTATTTTTAAATGCATCAGACAAAAGTGACAAAAAATAATAATAGTCTATATAGTTGGTTCATGATCAAAAATTGCGCGCGCACGAAACTGAGCAAGCTGTAGCTCAACGGCCGCGTGCACTTCCTCATTCTGTCTAAAATATTCTTGGCCAGTGCACAGAGTTCTCAGTTGTTCGGGATAAGCAGACTCAGACACTTTATGAGGAAACGTATTTTACTCCATTGCTTAAGTATGCTGAGATTATTCCATCTAGTGTTAAGTTTAGTTAAGGGTGTTCGCTTAACTTCTGTTCCCTCGCTGGATTGACAGAACAAACGCGCGCAAACTTTGAACAGCTCGCGCTTATGTAACAGCAAACGGTGGCAAGAGGATATTACATACATGATTGCAACATTCATAGCTCTACAAATAAATACAGAACAGCAGTAAAGCAACTTGCAACAAAGTTTTATGTTCATAAAGAAAGCTGTCTACTGTATTTATTTACATAACTTAGTCCTTGACCAAGCTGCGTCATTCTCCACAAACTCAATGAATTTTTAATATCGCCAGCTCTACATTTAACTTGACCTTTTTGCTTTGTGACTAAGGTTATATTTTAAGAGTTTTCGTTTAAACACTAAGAACATGAAATCGGTACGCTTATTCATTATTCGCAGGTTTCTTCTCTTGTCAACAGTAGTTTAGCGCTGTTTACAACATGAACCGCGTTTTAGACAGCTTCGCCTCGCTGCACATTTTATAATGAGAAATTAATTTAAAAGCAGCTACATGTTCGTCTTCCTTCGCTCATCTCCAGATCCTCTCTGGCGGCAGAACGACATGACAGCAATAACTTACCCGACTTTTACGTAGAGTCTCGTCACTCGTTACGGGTGCGGAGGAAGCCCGACTCGATGCACACGTAGAGCCCACGTCAGCTCTGATGATGCGCCTGGGAAATGTGGATATGCAGCCGGGGCCCCAACAACACACACACAAACACAGTGGGCGGAGCCGAGGGGACGCTGTCACTCACCAAATGCCCTAAAAACAGTCCATTTGATCAGCGAATCGATTTCTGTAGTATATTACTGCCTTTGAGGCTTCAATTTCATGATAATAGTTAGTCGAATTTAATAGTAAAAATCGTTTCAGACTTATCAGACTTACCACAAAGAATTATAGGAACAACTTTATACTCTAAAAGGAAATAATAAAAACCCAATAAAATAAATAAATAAATAAATGGGTCATGTTCCATTTATTAAAAATAAGCTTAAGTTTAAATCAAATAGAAATACAGAAGATTGATAATATAGCGCCATCTTGCGATAGAAGAATAGCATTGTTTCTCAGTTGTGACTAATGTAATCCAATGTCATATAATGTAATACAATGATAGATAGATACTGTAGATAGATAGACAGACAGACAGACAGACAGAAAGAAATAAAGAAAGAAAGGTAGATAGACAGACAGACAGAAAGAAAGAAAGAAAGACAGACAGAAAGAAACACAGACGGACGGATAGACAGACAGACAGAGACATAGTTAGACAGACAGAAAGATAGGTAGATAGACAGACAGAGAGGCAGACAGATAGACAGACAGAAAGAAAGAAAAAAGAAAGACGGAAAGAAAGACAGATAGATAGATAGATAGATAGACAGAGTTTTAGTTGTTATTAACTACTGCTACTTTGGAGTCACAATGTCACATGTCGTGCAAAAAAAACTCACAAGTCAGTGTTGATTGCATTTGTTGGAAACTATTTGCCAGACATTTTACTCTGGAAACCACACTAGCAACTCCTTACAAGTGAGACTGTAGACTCCACCACTGGGATTCAGCCACTGTTTGGGCTGATAAAGCAAACATGCTTATGAGGAGAAGAAGAAAATTGCTCTACCTTCAGCTCTGAAAAAAAAGACAAAACTCCATGGCTCTAAACATGCAAACATTGACTCACAGCACTGACCCTGTGTCTGAAGACTCACTAACTGTGGCATGAAAGTTGGTAGAAAAGTTCTCTAATAGAGTTTTCAGTAATGGATCTCCAGCATCTGGTCATAGTGCCTCACGTAGATCAAAGCATACGTAATCCTACAGCTGTTCTACTAAAGCTTCACTCAACTGGATGAGTAATCTGTACCAGGCCCTGAGTGTGTGTGTGCGCAGTTTCACTGCCCAATGCCACCTGCCCAGCATTTCTATTTTAGTACAGCTTGGCCCTACAAGCAGAAAGTTAAATGTGACACACACAAACTCATACATACATGCATAATTGTCCATATGTTTGGAAACCAATGCCAACATACTAATTCATTTACACACTGACCTATGGAGGACTAGGAAAGACACTTACATTACATTACATTTACATTTATTCATTTAGCAGACGCTTTTATCCAAAGCGACTTACAAATGAGGACAGTGGAAGCAATCAAAAACTACAAAAAGAGCAATGATATATAAGTGCTATAACAAGTCTCAGGTTAACACAAAACACGTAGCATGGGCTTTTTAAAATAATATAATAAATACACAAACACAATTGCATAATAAATGAAAACAAAATAGAATACAAAAAGATTAGAAAGTTAGTTAGATTTTTTTTTAAGAATAGAATTAGAATAGTGAGTGTTAAAGTTAGAGGGTCAAATAAAGATGGAAGAGATGGGTTTAAAGCCGATTCTTGAAGATGGCTAAGGACTCTTTGGGATGGCACAATCAAGCGACGTTCACTTGCAGAACAAAAGCTTCTAGAGGGCAGATAAGTCTGAAGTAACAAATTTATGTAAACGGGTGCAGAGCCAGTGGTAGTTTTGTAGGCAAACATCAATGCCTTGAATTTTATGCAAGCAGCTATTGGAAGCCAGTGCAAATTGATAAACAGAGGTGTGACATGTGTTTTTTGGGCTCATTAAAAATTTATCTTGCTGCCGCCTTCTGGATTAATTTTAAAGGTTTTATAGTACTGGCTGGAAGACCTGCCAAGAGGGCACTGCAATAGTCCAGACTGGACAGAACAAGAGCTTGAACAAGCAGTTGTGCAGCATGTTCTGAAAGAAAAACAAAAATCTTCACTTAAAAATAAAATTATGGAATAATCTATCAATTCAATACTTCAAACATGAACATTTAAATCTTTTTAAAGGGAAAAAAATAACACATATTTCATAAGGAGTTGGTCTTAAAATTGAGTTTTTAAATGCATTTAATGTGCATTTAATGGATATATTTATTTTTTACTAGATTTTTTTATTTTAAAAATGATTTATTAACTAATTATTTTATTTAACAAAATGTTATATAATTAATTGTAAGTTTTGAACATGTTTAAAAAAATGTTCTACTGGCTTTAAATTTGATTTTTAACATTTTAAATATGTATATTAATTCATACATTATTTCCATTATATGTTTATTATTAAACTGATATCTTATTTCCTCATTTTTTCTAATGTCACTATTTTATTTTAAAGATTTCATTCTTTCATTCATTTAGTTGTTTGATTGGTTGGTTTCCGTTTTTCAAGGTCAAGTCTTAGTCAAGTCAAGACAAGTCACAATATTTGGAGAACATACTTGTTCAGACATAAGGTTTTTAATTTGGAGTCCAAGTCAGTTTTCTTACTTGGAGTGAGATTCCATTCCTGCATCTCATAAATGTGATGGACCTTTACCTCCCACTAACCAAGCCCTCACAGAATCGGAATCAAAATCAGAAAAAGCTTTACTGCAAGGTGTGTTTACACATACCAGGAATTTGTTTTGATGACAGAAGCTTCAAACAAAATGACAGACATAAACTGCTATTCACATATGTGAAGACATGTCAAAAAAAAAGTAAAACGTGAATTATTAACTTTTTATTTAATGTAAAATTAAATTAATTGACGAACACACAAGTAAAGCTAAGCTTGTACACGGACGCTGACGCCTTGCGCTAGTGCCGGTCGCCCACCCCAGAGGGCGCAAGAAGCCAGTTTTCGTTGCTCCTGAACCGACTGATCACGGAGCGGTTCCCGTACAGAGATCCCAAACACTAAACAGGTGGTCATACACCGCCACACAGCGCCCGCCGCGATGAAACTGAACGGGTACCGATCGTAACTTACATTGAGCCGCAAAGGTGCTGAACCAAAGATTATTAATGATCTGGACACCAGAGCACGGGAGCCTTTGATCCCAAGTTCCCTTGGATTCGGGAAGGTCTACGGAGAGTTGGTAGCTATGAAAGTGACGGTGTGTTTCGGAAGAACTCGGGTCGTGGTTCCGTGCGGAGATGGCAACATTAAAGTGCACTCGCTCGTCCAGCAGGCCTCGATGCGGTACAGGAGAGCGATCGCCAAGGTGAGATGCTGTTTCTCTGTATCATCTGATTGTGCTCTGGAAACGTAGTTGCGCCGGTGAGGGCTACAAATATGGCGGTGTCGAGACGGAGTAAGTGAGCGGGGGAAGGGATTGGGACAGTCCGGGCACTTTAACTCTGGGAAGAATGGCTTTATTCATTAGGAAATAAAACGTTTTGTGTTTTTATCCTCATCTAGTGTGCTGGACATTCCCCTTTGTTCTTTATGTCTACGTCAGACTGCTGGAAGCCAGTGAGAAATGAGGCAAACGAAGTGAGAGAGAGCGAAGTTACTCCACGTTATTACTCTACTTTGGGACCCGTTAGAATTGACAGCCTTTACTATACGTAGTGCAATATCACGTACATTGACTTTTTGTTTACATTGCAGGTTGCTTTAACAGTAGCGTCCATATGCTTTTTGTGATGAAAATATGTCTTGAACTTTTCTTATGTGTAGCCTACGCGAGTCCTGCGCTTTGTTGTGAGCTGATGAGAGCTGCTGCTGCTAGGCTAACAGTGACAATCTATATGTCCTCTACTTGTTTGGTACATTTAAACCGTGCATTTTCTACACTTCAACAGGACGACGCGACAAAACCGGAACATTCTCTTTACGGAATCACAAAGCTGTACGTTTAGCGCGAGAGCTCACTGTCCGCGCGCATAGTTCCGGGCGTTCAGCTTCGTTGATTAGTTTCGTCGCGTCGCGGGCAGTGTGTATGGGGCTCTAGAAGTGCGCTTTCTACTTTATTACTAATTTAAAAAAAGTTTTACTCATAAAAAAAATAAGGATTTAAAGAAATATAATTACAACTATCTAGAAATGTCACTCTTTTAGAAAACGTGGTTTTATTTTCTACATACAGCGGGTCGACTTTTCATGGGCGCTGCCATGCAAGTTCAGCGCAAACTCCGCCCCACTGCCAATTCTAGATATTATATTAGTTTTAGCATTGTTAAAGACACACACAACTTTACAACAATAAAACAATTATTAATGCCTACCTTTAACCATAACATTAGGATTGATATCATAGATCTCATTAAGGGCGTTCATGCTATAACCATTAAGTTTTAATAATCATTCAAATTCTTTGAGATTATGGAAATCAAAGCTAAACCAATAACAACACCGAGGACTGATGTCGTAGGAATTACTTTCAGAATGTTTTTATTCCCCAGTTGAAAAATACTGACTGTCAATCAGAATCCACATTTAAAGAGCTCAAGCAAACAGAACATAAATGTAAACCGAGTTATTGTTATAGTTAATGTTCTTTTTGTGAATAGGCCTTTACTGTTTTTCTGAACTAAATCTAAGACGATGGGTCATTTATGAATCGTACATTCGTGTCACGTGACAAATGATCCGAAAGCCTCAGGTGAATGAATCATTTGAGTTTCTCCTGATTTATGTTTTGCTGCCTATATAGTTTATAATATCTTAATTTGGAATATGAATGATCAAATGAAAAATGTAATGTGTGCAGGGAATTTAGTCATTGAAAATATGTTTCCATTTTAACACCTGGCCTAAATTTACTTCTAAATGGTTTGAATTATGATTAATTTATTTTGAACTTGAGAGTCTCTGATCTTCCCACCACAAATCCATGAAGTCAGAACTTTTCTTTGACAGGTTATATTACATTAACAATAATAATACTTTTACAAAGCAAAAATGGATACACAGGTTTGATAAACAGGTTGGTTCATGTTCTGAACATAAACCTGTCCAAACTTTTTCCTGGCATGAATCACCAACTCGCAAAAAATAACTGCGATTGCATCCAGTAATGTCTGTAGATATATGTAGTATGAGATGGAAAACAAATTTAGATGTTAATCGCTTGGGCTGCCCTGTTGACCACCATTTGCACCAGCAGATCTCCCAGAATACCCCAAAGTCTGGTTTGCACCCGGGAGAAATCAGCATTCAGGATCAGCACTTAGACTAATAGCGTTCAATACACTGCTTTTACAGTTAAATGATCCGAGGCTCAGAGATTTTAGCTTGATATATGAGTTAAGAGAGCAGGGGTGAGCAAGACAAAAGCATGTTTGTTCACATGAATAAATAATTTTCACTTTTAGTAGCATATGAGCAGAATTGTTTATATGTTGTTTATAGGTGTTGCTGGCCACCTGTGAGCTTGTGTGTGTGTGTGTGTAGTCAATGATTTATTGTTAAATGAAAGTTGTTGCCACTGTTTGCGCTCTTAAAAAGAACATCTGTTAGTGTATATGTCTACGATGATGACAGCTGTTATGATGATGATGTAGAGTTTTATCGTGATGATATAGCATTCAATTGTGATGAAGCAGTTATAATAATCATATGGAGTGTTATTGTTATGGCAAATCAGATTTTATGAAGTTAAGGATGACCTGATGTAAAATTAGGCCAGTTTCATGTCAGCTGACCCCGACCGTTAATATTTCTCATGTTCAAGTATGCACGGTCAGTAGGCTACACAAACACCAACTGCGTATGCACAGGCTTTGTGAAGAAGTCCGCAGCAGGAAGAAGAGTTTATGTGAACTTTAATATGAATCTGTACCTCACATGGAACTATGGAACAGCTTCCGAACACTTGAAATATATGCACGAAAACATTTTGGTGATTTATAATGTTTTTGTGCCTTTAGTGGGGCTCAACAATAACGCAAAGTATCGGATGTGGATCGGTCTCGTCTGACTGATACCTGATCCGCAGAAAATGCCAGTATCGGAGCCGATACCGATCCCGAGTATCGGGTCAATGCATCTCTACTGACGGCACCCATTCACTACAGAGGATCCACTAGTAGAGCAAGTGATGTAATGATATTGAACCGCGCTTGTGAGTTTTGGAGCTAATAATAGCTAATATTATGCTGATTTGGAGTGCTGTTATTATGATGGTAAGTCAGTATGATGATTTGGTGTGTGTGTAGAGTGTTGTTTAGATGATTTAGCTTGTATTGTGATGGTGTGTGGAGTGTAGTTAAGAGAGAATGTTGCTGTTTTTACATTGCTTTATTACAAGGAAGTGGAGGGTTGTTGTGATGTAGATGATATGCTGATGTCCATTTGTAGTTTATATCGCAGGAAGTGGTGTGAATAATAAAGTACAGTGGGTGTCATAGAGAGAGATAAATACAGGCACTGAAACAAGGACAGTGTTTGTGAATGCGTCCTTGGTTCTGTTACATTGTCACACGTTCCATTTGCTTTTCTCTTTCCCCCAAATACCTCTGCTACTCTTTAACTACATTCAACTCACCTTTTTCTTTCTGTTCACATTGCTTTTATTCTCCTTCTAGGTTCTAGTCTTTCAGCTGCTCAGACTGCGGCTACTCTTTAGGCCAATCAAACAAATAGAGGTTTTGTGTGAGACTTTGAGGTTCGAATTTTGGGCTGATCTGTTGTATGTAAGTTTTGTATTTGAATGGAATATTTTAATTAAGATTTACTGAAAATGTATTCACCTTCAGGCCATCCAAGCTGTATATGAGTTTGTGTCTTCATTGGAACAGATTTGGAGAGTTTTTTTTGTTTTTTTTTTTTGTTTTTTTTAGCGTTACTACTATGGGTGCCATCAGAATGAAAGTCCAAACATCTGAAATAAGCATCACAAGAAGAATCCACAAGTAATCCACACAACTTCAGTCCATCAATTTAAATTTTGTGATTTGTTTGTAGGAAGCAAATCCATCATTAAGGTGTTTTAACACCAACATTTTACTCATGGACAAAATTAACATTGTCCTCTATCAATAAAATAGCTTTCTCCAGTAAACATTTAGTGCATTTAGTTTGATGTGAAAAAGCCATCCCAGCTATTTTGTTTACATGCATTTTTATGCTAAAATCTGAGAAATGTGTTTATAATATGACAGAAATGGATGCATTGCTGAATATTGGATTTGTTAAGCATGCAAAGGCAAGCGGAAGTAATGCGTGCTTCCCTCAGTCTGTGGTTCATGCATAAGTGAGTTCAAGTCAGTGTGGGAAAAGTCTGTAGATTGTTGTACAGCTGAGTGTGTTTTTACTTTGATCAGAGGACTTTATAAGCTCCAAATGAACTTGATTCTCCCTCGTCCCTGAGGGTGTCTGTATCTGTAATCTCTCAGTGATGTGATTGAGTAGATTGAGGGCTCAGCTGTCACACTGACACAGAACAAGAGTTACACAAGCTGTGGAAATGTTTCAAAAGCAGGAGCCTAAAAATTAGGGACTGTGTCCGATATAGAGCCAATAAGGAACTGTTAAAAAAAAATAAAAAATTATAATATATATAAATGTATGGTTGTTTCTGTGTTTTAAAAATGTCTGGGAGGAGCTTTGATTTGGTTGATTGTGTTTAATTGGTGTAGCTCTATAACAGGTAACTCCCTGAGGCATCATTATCATGGGATTCTTGGTAATTCCCAATCTTGACTGGCACTGTGCTCCAGGCCACCATAGGTTTTACTATAAAACATTTATTGTGTATTGATAGTTATATATAGTTATTGCTGTATAAAGAAATACAGAAACATTTAGCGCAAGTATAACCTGTAAATGTGGTTTGGAATCATCTGTCACTTTGAATCTTGTCTATGTAATGACTGTAAATAGTGTTTTCTTGAGCTTTGCTGCTTCACTCTTTTTTTATTGGTGGGTCCCCATATTTCTTAATCCTAGATTTGAATGAAGCTGTTGGTGTACTAGAGGATATTTTGGAAAACCGTGTTAGTAAGTTCCCTGCAGAGAACCACAGCCTCTTGCTGAACATTCATTGGAGAAACTCTCAGATAACCTTTTTAGAAAACTCAATTCAGTCTCGTTGGGAAAATGCGCTTGTGGCAAAACTGTCTGTGAAATATGTGACCCTGAACCACAAAACCAGTCTTAAATCGTTGGGGTATATTTTTAGCAATAGCCAAAAAAAACATTGTATGGGTCAAAAACATCTACATCGAATGGGCTTTTCTTTTATGCCAAATATCATTGGGATATTAAGTAAAGATCATGTTTCATGAAGATATTTTGTAAATTTCCTACCTTAAATATATCAAATCTTATTTTCTGATTAGTAATATGCATTGCTAAGAATTCATTTGGACAACTTTAAAGGCGATTTTCTCAGTATTTAGATTTTTTTTGCACACTCAGATTTCAGATTTTCAAATAGTTGTATAACAAATATTGTCAGATCCTAATCAACCATAAATTAATGGAAAGCATATTTATTCAGCTTTCAGATAATGGATAAATATCATTTTCGAAAAATGGACACATAAGACTGGTTATGTGGTCCAGGGTCACATATTACATTGCTTCTTGTACATTTTACAACATTTTCACAGTAAAATATTCAGCGAGTGGTGCTAAAAGTGTGTTCAGGTTTATCTGAAACTGATAAACATCATTCTGGCAGCGTTCTATTACGTTGGTTGTTGTACATTTTGTGCTAGTCAAGACATGAAATATCTGGGTAAATTGGCTCTATTGCACTGGAAAACAATGTACCATCTTCATTAAAACTGTACTCTAAACTATAATGTTAATAAAAGCAAATGTGAAATAGAAATGCATTTGCTGAAGCAGCCATGCCATCTCCGTTGCTTCAAGTCTTTAAGCCCTTTGAACATGACTCGTGTTTTTCTAGGAGTCATACCGAGTGCTCTGCATTGCAATTGCAATGCTGCACCAGGTGAGCTACCAAGCAAGTTTACTACGTCATATGGAGCTGCTTATGTGATGCAGACCTCAAACTGTATTAGTTTGCAAACCATGCACTGTGGGAACATGTCTGATGTCAAAACGTAGTATTGTGCAAGGACCTATGCAAAAATAAGTCTTTATTAATTAATAATCTGCTCCTCTAATCGTAATTGGTGTAAAAAGCAGTCAAAGCTGTTGGTGTTTTCCTGTAATTTCAGCTGGAAGCTGCAGTGAATTGTGTATTTAGGGAAATTCTGGAATGTTTTTTGCTACACAAATTAAAAGTGTTCACCAATTTTTGCAGTGTAAAATGTTGTAAACCCTATAGAATACCATTCACATAAACAGACCAAATAACCAAATTAACCACTTTATTAACCATTTATATTAACTAAAACTAAACTGCATGCCTTAAACCCTGCAGTCCACCACAAACACAGTAAAGTCTGTAAGAAAACAGCATGGACTGGACACAACTATGGTGTAATGTTCTCGGTAATGCTGGGGGTCACACATACTTAATTGGTTCAATATCTCTTAAAGTGACAGTGACACATTAAGATGGGCTGTGCAGACCCACGTGATTAAGTTGGTTAGTTGTCAGACATTCATTAAATGTCTGTTTGAGTTTTAAATGTCAGACTGACCCTCCATCTTCAGTTTAGGAAACACACACAACTTTGTATATGTGTTGTTGTGGTACTTCCCATTCACATTGTTTTTCTTCCTATAAGATAACCATGATTACTACTCTAACAAAAAATATAATGCTATTGTCATGTTTTTTGGTGGTGTACTATAGTAATATCATAATAATATTCTTATAAATACCATGGTGTGTAATGTGTATATAGCTATATACCTGTATGGCAATCACATGAATATGACATTACCTTTTTCCTCATCACATGAATCATGTATCTGTACTTTTAAACGTGTTGATAACTGCCTTTGCTGTAGATATGAAATAAAACCTCATTTAGTACAAAGATGCTAATTTTGACTGGTTTTGACAGGTTTTGCTTTTCTCATGAGTAAATTCAGAAATGTTAGTTAAACCTGTCCATGCAAGTGAACACAGTGTGTGTTTGTGAGCGTTTGTTTGTAGGTTGGTAAATTGTTTGTGCAAGTTGTTTATCTGGGTGCCAAGCTATTCTGAATAGCATGAGTTCCACAGAGGGGTTTTTCAGGCTGCACGAAGCTCATGGAGGACTTATTCCTCAGGCGACTGCTTTTAGCAGCACGGTTTTTGCATTTGTGTGAATCTCCTGGTGTGTGTGTTTGTGTGTGAGGGAGAGATGGGGGATTGTGTCTTTATATGGTAATATCTGTAAGTTCTCTGTCATGATATTTAAAACATCAGCACTAATGTCACTGGAATAGTCAAAGACGGCAGCTTTCTGCTGTAAGCAGCTGTGAGTGTGTGTATAAACATACAGGATTCACTGTATATGGGTGTTTCCTCGGCTGAGAGCAATTTTATGTCCCAGGGGTTCATTTTTACTAAAACTAACATGTTTCTTTTTGTGATATGAAGGTCACATAAAAACTTAAAAAAATATATATATTTCTGTGTCTTCATCCTTTGTTTCTTCTTTTCAAATGCTTTTTTTATGTTTTACAAGTGGGAATGCAGCACAATACATTGGTGCCCTATTGGTAACTTTATTGTCTTATTTTTCATGTTTTTAAATTTTTCGACTATAACTGCACATTATGATGGTGTTATGCATAAATTAATGTATAATTAAAGCAATTCATTTTAGTTTTTAATAGTTTTTAAAATGTATTTATACCAAATTTTGTATTCGTATTTATGAATACTGGCAAACAAATGTTTTAGTGCATTTCTTTGTCTTCAGTCTCCAATATAAAAGTCCATGATAAAATAGTTGCATTTTAAAAATGATAATAATCTAAACAGAGTGAACTAAAAATGTTTTAGATTTTTTTTTGAAAATGATTCTACATTTTGAATGTCCCAGTTTTGCGGTTAGTCACATTTTATCAAAAAAATTTGGTGAATTTGTCATATTTAGAAAATTTTTAATATTAAAAAGTTTTTTTTTATAATGTCTTTATGGTGCTGTTGAGTCCTTATTTAAGCTTGATATCTCCAATCCTCATTTACTTAGAATAAATAACTGGGAGATTCTTAAAAAATGATATTGTGTGATTCATGAGGAAAAAGTCGTGTTTTGATCAACCCGAAGATGAGATGCTGAATCTGTGACTGGTTTTACGAGGTTAACAGTCATTTTTGGAGTCTGTCCTTCTGCCTGCGGACCTAGCTGATGACAGATGAGTGCTAACGGACGGTCTATATTTAACTCAGACAAGGCATTAATGGATGTGACTTAATTGAGTCTCAGTGAAATGAGTTTGACTCGGTGCATGTGCGCGCTTCATGGGGAAGAACCTCTCAGATGGAGAGTGAGTTTATGGGTTCAGTGTCATCTGTTCTGAAATGTTGGACAAAGACACACAGAACGAAAGAAAATGCAGAAATCTGAAAACATGAGACAGCATTGTGTGTGCGTTATGTAAGAGTGCAGCTGTGCTACAGGGATTTGCTCTTCTGTGCTTGTGTACAGATACGCTTATGAAAGGGAGAGTGGAGCAAAGGTTCACAGATTTTAGTGATGAGATTTTAAGGGTGTTTTAAGCTTTGGTGTGAAGTTGGAATTAATTACTTTTTATTTGGATCAAAAAGGGTTAGTTTGTGGGTAACCAAAGAGTTGCTGTTTTTTCTTATTGTATATAAAAATTGTATTTACAAAAATACAATGAAAGTCAATGGGGACAAGTAATGGTTTGGTTACCAACATTCTTCAAAATAGCTTCTTCTGCGTTAATTTTTGTCTGAACGATTGTTTTAATTAATTTAATAACAATTGATGTATTTGTAATTTGCTGAGAAAATCCCCCTAAATGATAATAATTAAGAAATATTTTTGGAATGTAACATTATATCATTATTGAAATATTATTGATCTCAACTCACAAATGCATTGCTTATTCTGATAATGGGAAATATTACAGATTTTGAGGTTCAGGTTGGGGGCATGAATAATTAAATTTGTATTGTCTTATTTTCTTTACGCTATTTAATTAATAAATTGACAGGCATAATGTCTTTATTTCAAGCCTTTTGATAATATTAAGTCTTTATATTGTCCCCCTCGATCAGAGCATCTATTATTTCAGCCATATAGCCACTGAGGGAGACTGTAGCTGAAAGCATGGAATACATGAAGAGATTCAGAATAATTTCTGTGATGGTATTTTTTAAATCTCTGGACATAGTCGTGTAGCTGGTTGACTTACTTCTCAGTTTCTGATGTAATCACATCTCTTCTCAAACTGAATTCAAATATTCTCTTTTGAATTTTAATGTTTTCTTCCTGAATCAAATTGAATCAAACCTGCCACTGAATTGAATCTCAGTTATATTGAATCTCTTCGCGAGTTCAATCTTATCACATCTTCTGTCCAGGTGATGGAATGGAATCACATCTTGAATAAACATCTTGCATAAAATTGCGTCACAAACTAATTCATAACTCTTCTTTTTTTCTTTTTCTCTTTATTATTAACAAAAAACACAATTATACAAAGAGTTTAACACTATTTTGGTACATTAATCGAAACAGGACAATAATGATAAAAAAAAAAACACTCTTCTTAGAAATGAAGTAGATAGTTTTTGCGCTAATAATGTCACCTAGAGGTATGGCCCAATGTCAGTTATTCCTTACATATTTTACCAGTCTTATAAAAGCACCACCAGTGTTTACCCTTGTTTTAACCAGTTGTCTGTCTGTGTGTATTTTAGCAAATCTTCAAATTTTGGGTTGCATTTCTACCATGTCTCATTAAATTTGATCATTTAACATGTCAGTGTTGCCACACTGGCTAAACTGTCTGGCTCCGCCTGCTACAGTAGCCACGCCCCAAACTCTCGCTATTGGTTGAGCTGGAAAGAGATTGAGACTGATCTTAGCAGGCTACTTTAAATGTTTGATGGTGCCTGGGAGGCTCAATGATTACAATTTTGGGGAGATAAACCCATGAAAGGCATACTTATGAGGGATGTAACGATAAACCACAAGTCGGTTGAAAATGAATACAAATGTTACGATTTAAATTGGTTGATGTTAAATGAATCGCGGGGGTAGGCGTTTATATGAATTTATCTCTGAGGGGAACTGACTGTCTTTAGAAAAGTTTAGATGTTTTTTTCTTCATTTTGCAAGTAGTGTTCATAAGAGCAGCGCTGCTTTGTTTACAGCAGTAGCCAAGGAAACACTATATTTCTGCTTCGTAAGCGCCATCTGCTGTCAGAGAGGGAATCTGCATTCTTTTCCTTTTTTCCCCCAGATGTTTTATTTAGCAAAGTTTCACGAAACTAAAGTCAGACCATTCCATTTTTGCAGCATCTTGGATTGTCACTAAAATACAATGGTTGCCTCTTTTATTTCTGTTATTTATCTGTTTGATTTGCTATACATTTTAAAATTTCATTGTAATTTTATTTGACATTTCAATTTCACAAAGAAAAGTGCAGCATTTTGTCCAAGTAAAAATCTCATTTTGTGAGAAAAAACTGTGAGAAAATCACATTGTGAAATCAGCATTGTGAATCACATCGCATTGTGAGTTGAGTGAATCGTTACATCCCTAATATTTATAGTAGTCGGTTAACAGAACACATTTTGACCATTTTTTTATAATGAATGTCACCTCAAACCTGAATCTCTTTACAGAAGTGATTTGAATGAATCCTCTTCAGTCAAATTGAATCATTTCTTGACCTGGATCTCCTCATCAGATCAATGCAGGATCTTCTCGTTTACTCCTCATGAAATTGCATCGTGTTCTAAATGATTTCTCTGCAAATTTCTGTTTTCAACTCTTTAAACATTGCCAGCCAGCCTGTGAAAACATGCCAATGATCATGCTTCAAAATGTATCAAACAACAGTAAGAACACGTTCCTTAGCACTGTTTGTCACATTTTGAAGTATTTCAGATGCCCGCTTGCCTCTTTAGAGTAAACACACATTAAGCGGACCATGAGTGTGTGTGAGTTAGCAACTGCGAAATGACTCTTATTTCCTGTATCCTGCAGAAAGAGAGCCAGTCTGTTGAAAAGAGAGGCTTCATAAAGGCTCTTTCTCATGAAAACACTTTGCTCTCTGTTGGGGGAGACTGACGTTCCCTTGTTGGACTGCATGTTTGGGTTAACGGACATGTGCTTTCTCTGTCAGGAGACTTTAAGAAGCTTTATTAGCATCAGAAACGAGGGATTACATTACCAAAGCATTAATAAACATCACACATGTATACACCCACACAAACACAGTTAGGATAGCAGTGTAAAGTAAGTTTGAATATCAGGTTGCTGTGTACATGTCTCTCCTCCTCGGCTGCTCAATAAGACATAGGCTCTCGTATCAAATATACACACTTGTCTTTGACAGCACAATCCTCTCGGCTTACACACACGGGGCTTTCTGAGAGTGAACTTCTCACGTTACTGAACGCGTCCTCGTTTGGGATTATTTGGTTCTCTACTGAGAGGGAGAAAGGAATGGCGAGGAGACATAAAGGGACCTTTAGCTGGTCTGGTTTCTTTTGTGTGTGGAGAAAGACAGATTGTGATGGTTAGAGATGTGGAAGCATCACTTCTCTCTGCAGAAGAGACTCCTGGAGGAAAAGGGCTGGGCTAAGCAGGTAGAGTCAGTGCTGATTGGTTCATAACTGTGGTACATCGTGACATCATGATTTAGTTTGGCCTGCAAGTTACTTATTCACTGTAGTCTGTTTTGACTTCATGGTGAAACTCTCTTTATGCTTTGATGGTTTTTAAATAATTTATAAGTGTTGATTGCAGTTTTTCAAAACCCCTGAACTTTAGCGCTATAAAACCTGTACCATTTATGTTACAGAGGTGCACTTTCTCTTTTCTAAGCAGCTAAATGACCTCATAAAATCATATTTGAGGGTTCTGTGGCTGGATCATGTCAATAAGCTTCGAGATCTGAGAAAAAAAATACTTTAATATAAAAACTTTTCCTGGAAAACAGAACAAAAACATTTATGATTCATCCAGCACGACACATTTTTTGTCCAATAAATTATGAAAAAAATACAATAAAATATTTATTAATTTCTATTGTTTATTAATTTTTTTATGAATTTTGATATTAGTATAATCGGTATTAGTTGAATAATAATAATAATACAAATTAATGTACAACAAATTAGTAATAATATAATAATAGTTACTAATAATGATCATGGTAATTATATTATTATTATTATTATTTCTTTAAAATATTACATTAGTTTATTCAATTCATATTAAAAATTATTATCATCATCATCATCGTCATTATTATTAATAAATCATAATTTCGTTAATAATAGTCTCTATGTTCAGTTAAATGGTTTGGGTTCCTGAATAAATATAATAATAATAATAATAATAATAATAATAATAATAATAGTAATAATAATAATATTTAATAGTATAATAGTTTTAGTAGTGGTATTATGTGGTGAGTGGGGCGGGGCCGAGGGACGTGGGAACAAGGAGTGAGGCCGGGCGGAATGATTGGGAAATCAGCGACACCTGCGCCCCACCGCGAGTCCCACGTAGGAGAGGGAAGGATATAAAACTGGAGCGACGGTAGTGAAGGACAAGAGAGGACCAGGCCTGGGCTTTTAGTTGTGTTTGCTTTTTATTTTCGTGCATCAGTCGTCCGTGAGGGGCTGATGCGCTGTTTTGTTTATTTTGTGATTATTAAAGTTTCAATTGATTGTGCGCCGGTTCCCGCCTCCTCCTTCCCGATGAATATGGAGATTTTATCTTTACATATTATTTATGTAAGATAATTTAAATATTATATTATTCTTATTTCTATTAAATATTATTATATTAAATATTACATAATCATTTTATATTAAGCTTAATTACTGTGATTACCTTTTTTTTGTTTACTTCTTTGTTTTCTTGTTTTTGCTTTTGTTTTTGTAACTTGCCCCTGTCTGGAAAGTGCATTTCAGTTTTGATTGATAAATGTTTCTGTCCCATAGTTTGGTTCTCTTTCTCTCTATGGCTTTGATCTACAGTTGCTCTCTGTTGTCTGTGGCTATGTGCTGATCGTATTTGTGTGTGTGTGTGTGTTGTGTTCTGTCTATCTTGTTGGTGTCATGATGAGTGGTAATGACCTGTGTGTCTGTGGGTTGTCCTGTCTGATTCAGGTGCATTACCCTGAGTAGTTAAACCCTCATTATGTGTGTGTGTTTTTCATCATTGATTAGAGTATCCTGATGGAGTCTCTCTGTGTGTGTGTGTGTGTGTGTGTGAGAGAGAGAGAGAGAGAGAGAGAGAGAGGGTGTAGAAATACTTAAACTTAAGCCAAAGTCAAACAGAAGTTTACCATGTTCTCTCTGTGTGTCTCTCTCAGGGTGAAGAGTACTGGGTTCAGGTGTACCGGCTGGAGCATGGTGATGGAGGAATTCTTGACCTGGATGATGTTCTGTGTGATGTGGCCGATGACAAAGACAGAGTGAGACATGCTCTCAAACACACACACACACACACACACACACTCGCCAAACACTGCTAGCATTCTCTTCTAAAACGGGCATCGCTCCTGTCTGTTGCTTTAGTAGTATATATTTAAGTTACAGGTATCAGATGACTGTTGTCTTCCCATAACCATGACCTAATTTGAGGACGGTCTCTCACACACACACACACACAACACACACGCACACGCACACACTGCTTTAAACTCCAGTCATTCTTTCTATTGATATGTCACTAGACCTGTATGGTATCTGCATCTGCAGAAACGCCGCAGGTTTCCACACCATTCCAGCCTGCTTCATTCATAACACATTCTACACATTCCACTGCTTTTGTGTTCGTATTTGAAAATTTTGAGATAATTTGCTAATGACTTCTGCTCCGAATTAGACAGCTACCAATTAATTTTCAATCTTGGGTATTCAATTTTGCATGATCAATAATATTTCACAGTTTGATTGATTTTTTATGTAATCTTTAAAGATGAATTAATAATTTAATAACACCGTTGATTTTAATTTTAAGCACAAAATAAAATAAATATCCATTGTCATATTGCAAATTAAAATGTTGTGATGCCAATGACATTAATTAGTTTATTTATTTATTTATTTATTATTAGTCTTTGTAATGTTGTGAACATTGCTTGGGTCCCTTATTAAGAATATCATTAATATGATATAATAACAATACTAACAACAAAAAATTATTATTGTTATTTAAAATATACTTATAAACCATTTAAAAATGTAAAAACAATTGATTTGAGTTTTTAGACTTTTATATATAAATATATATTTTGACAGAATAGTGTAACATTTTATTTTTGGTCATTTATCAGTTAATGGCAATAATAATGATTAATAATAATAATTATTATTGTTATTATTGTTAGTGGTGGTGGTGTTATTATTATTTGGAAATTGTAATTGTATTTATAGCAGCCTACATAATGTGCATGTTTCTTTGTACTTGTATAGAGTCCCATATTAAAAATCTGTTATTCAATCATTATATAACTTAATTAAAAACTTTTTTAAAACGTAATTTTATTGTAGGTTTGTTTTGGCAATATAATTCTAATCCGGTATTGACATAACATTAACAAAATTATTGGCTTATTGATACAGAGCAGAATTTTAATATTGACGCATCTCTAATTAGTTGTACTGTACATTCAAAGTCATAAAAGTAAACAGTTGTGAATATTTAATGAGCAGAATGAATGGATGACTGATTAAAATGGCAGGAGAGCTCTCGGTTTTGTGCAGGGTGACTCTGCCCCCCTGTGGTCAAACACAGGCAGTACATTGCAGCATCGCGCTGACCCAGAACAGATGATATCGGCTTACCGAGACCACAGACACTTTGCTAGAATGTAGTTGTGTGTTTGATGTGGTGGGTGTGTCTGGGCGTGTGTGTGTTATTTTAGTTCTCTGAGTGAAATAAAAGACACTTCACATCTGAGCCTGAGGGAGCGTGTGAGATCATTCCACCAGGAAAACGCTCACACATTTATAGCTGATAGTGTCTAGTTTTACCTTAAAAAGGCCATACCTTCTGTCAGCCAGTGCACGTGTCACTTCCTGGTATCTCACACAAATTTACTGAATGACTCATGCTGCACCTGTGTTCACGGGAAACGCTGTCCGCAAACAGGAAGTGCTGCAGTACTGTATGCTTTAATGTGGTTTAGTGTGACTCATTCAACTTGGAATCACACAACAGCACAGAAACTAACACATGTGTTTTAAAAACTCTCTGTACAAATGTGGACTGTCTAATATTAATAGTCCATAACCAGTTTTCTAATTGTCTGCTGTAAACCATGGTCCATTTCAGGCTAAACGCACAAACCCAGGCAAACACACTGAGAGCAGGGTTATTAGAGTTTTGTGTTCTTAATTTACTTCTTATTTATTTTTTACATGTCCTTTCATTTTAGTTTTGTTTACTGAGTGCATATTTAAATTTTTTTATTTGTGTGTGTGTGTGTGTGTGTGTGTGTGTGTGTATTTATTTAATAGTTTTTAAGTTAAAGTATTTTAAGGTATTTTAACAAACAAAATTAATACAAATTGAAATATGTTTTGCGTTTAATTTAAGTATGTAATCTGTATAATTCAAATGTTTTACTTTTTTTTTAAAGAATATTATTTCTATATTTTAGAATTTTAATGTATGTTAAGTTATTGTTAAAAAATATAATGTTAAATGTTTTATGTGGTTTAATGTATTCAAAACTAGTTTGTAGTCATTTTGGTTTTATTTTTCTTTATTTCTTTGTTTTTGGAATCATACATTTTTTTCCAGTTTTACTACCCTTCAGAAGTTTGAGGGTTTTTTTTGTTTTTTTTTTTTGTTTTTTTACAGAAATTAATTCTTATTCAGCAGTGATGCATAAACTGATCAAAACAAAGTAAAAAACTATCAGTGTTTCAAAAAACGTCTATTTCAAATAAACTTTCTATTTGCAAATAACTATCTAGCTCAACCATTTTTATATCTGATGAATCTGATCAAAGGATTATGAATAAGCTACATTTTAAAATATTCAAGATTCAAGATCAACTAAATGAAAAAATACATTCAAATATATAAATATATTCTAATATTTCACTATATTACTCTCACTTTTTTACTGTTTTTGATCATAAATGCATTTTTGGGTGAGCTTAAGAGACTTTTTGTGAAAAATAATTAAAAAATAATTTACATATATATATTTATTATTATTATTATTATTATTATTATTTATTTATTTATTTTTTCACAGAAAATAAATTTTGCATTAATGGTGTGAGTGGATATTTCTTTATCATCCATGTTCTCTTTTTATGTACCTTGTAAAAGTTTATTAAAATGAAACGCACATTTCCTCTATTAATTGAACTAGATTATTACTTGATTTTAATCAGCCTTATGTTAACATGATATTTCAGTTGTATGCCTTTATATTTTGTTACATTTATTTGTGATGCAGTGCCTTGCCCTGTATATCTGGTCTGTAATGCCTTACTGCAGACACATTTGGTTATTTCACACTGTAGAACAATTCTACAAATATTTTCTGCTGGAATCAAACTTTTTTTTTTTAACCCACCAAAAAAAAAAAAAAAAAGTCAGTAGAGGGCACCAAAGATTCAGCTTAAACATGCATTCTCTCTCTCTCTCTCTCTCATTCTCTCTCTCTCTCTCTCCAGCACACTTTTATTTTTTCTCGTCAAGGCTTGTCTTAATGAACAATGAATCTGCTAAGGTTTGGCCCTCTGTCAGGTATTGAGAAATGCAAAGCTCTTTTATGTCTACTCTACCCCCTTCTGTGCTAACGTCCTCTATCCTCTACTGGACAGGAAGCGGTCATCGGTTATAAACAGGACGTTAAAGCATCTAAACGTGCTGCTTCTGGTCAGACAATGTACGTGTGGACGTCTTGTTTGTGTGGATGTTTTCCTCAAGGCTTGAGGAAGTGTGTGAGTGATGGCGTCTTAACAGGAAGTGTCTGTGAGTGGGTGCAGCAGTCAGTGTTGCGTTCGGTTCTAACCACATGATCTGGAGCGTGTGTGTATGTACATGCAGACTGTGACCAAGACTCCCCTCGCCACCAGTGGCCAGTTAATCATCGCATAGATGCGTTATATTTGAAGTGTTGTGAGCTGGTGTGGCCGTCTCAAACACAAACTCATTTCCATTAGCAACAGGCCTCATGAGAAACTGAAGCATTGAGCCACGAGAGACTGTTTGCTCTCGGTCATGCTGGTTTTACATGGGTTTAGGGGTGTTGTTAGGCACAATTTACAACAAAAGTACCTTAAGGTTGGGCATGCTTGCTTTCTTCTGTTGAACACAAAAGAAGATATTTGGTAACCAAACATTTGCTGGTAGTCATCTGTAGTTGTTGTTTTTCCTCCATGCTATGAAAGTCATTGACAACCAGTGACTGTTGGTTTACCAAGAAAGTAAGTCACACAGGTCTAAAATGCGATAAGGGTAAGTAAATGATGATCAAATATTTTTTTGGGGGGGTGAACTATCCCATTAAGGCAATCTCTGTGCTAATTCACTCTTGAATGTTGAAACATTGAGCAGATATACATGCCTATAAAATTTCTCGTCTGGGCAAATTTACATTAAATATGAATAACTGATCTTGGAAACTAGAGCAATACCATTTGTCCAATCTATATACATTTCTATATATAAAACGAATGTAAACTCATTTTCCAGTCACATTTTCTAGGTTAAATAAACATTGCTTACACTATCGGAAAAATAGTGTAAGCACATAGCCACAATTGTATTTTGTATTTTTACATTAACAATGCAATCAAAATTCTATTTATTAAAGCCAAGTATGAATCTTAAAAAGTTAGTGTTTTTAAGCATTTTACATCTACTCCAAAATAGTAACAATTTAAACAGTATATTTCGTTTATTAACTGAATTTTTCGGATCATCATTCATCAAAGCTTGGTAAATATTGGTCACAGACAGAGATTTACTTGAAATTTCACCAAGTTGATTACTCACTAAAAACTTACAGATCATTTTTATGCCATTGTAAGTATTATTTTGATGTAACAGAGTGGTTATATCTAAGAGTGTGAGTTGTTTGCCGTATTTTCCGGACTATAAGTCGCACTTTTTTTCTTAGTTTGGCTGGTCCTGCGACTTATAGTCAGGTGCGACTTATTTATCAAAATTAATTTGACATGAACCAAGAGAAATGAACCAATAGAAAAGATTACCGTCTACAGCCACGAGAGGGCGCTCTGTGCTGCTCAGTGCTCCTGTAGTCTACACTGAAGACATAGAGCGCCCTCTCGTGGCTGTAGACGGTAATGTTTTCTCTTGGTTCTAAATAAATGTGACTTATATATGTTTTTTTCCTCATCATGACGTATTTTTGGACTGATGTAACTTATACTCAGGTGCGACTTATAGTCCGAAAAATACGGTACTTAAAAAATGAGTCTTCCCATTAATGCCATTATATTGTTCATTCAGACTTATTTGCGAACACGCATAAACACAAGTGGCACGATTTATCGCATTAACCAATCACAGCCGATCATAAACAGTCATATCTGATCTGATCACGGCACACTATGGGAGTCTGTTAAAACTCATTGGGCTTAGGGGAGGTGAGAGAGATGCAGACTCCCGTTGAAACGCATTGCTATTGGACAATGTTGATTTATACATTTTTTAATATTACATATTGCAATGTTGGCATTGTTATATTTATATGTAAGGCTGAAGAGTTCCAAACTACCACTGGTATTAATATCAGCCTAAAAAACTGTGCGGTGGGAGCTTCATGGAATGTTCCAATGGCCAAACAGATGCATGTAAGTCTCATTTCACCAAGTGTAATGCCAAGCGTTGGATGGAGGTGTGTGAAGCATGCAGCCACTGGACTCTGGAGCAGTGGAAACATCTGCTTCTCTGTTTGGCATTCTGATGGGCGAGTGTGTAACCTGCCCCTGTCTATTCCAGCATGACTGTTCCCCAGTGCACACAGAAAGGTCAATAAAGATATGGTTGGATGAGTTTGATGTGGAAGAACTTGACTGGCTCGCACAGAGCCCTGACCTCAACCTCATCGAACACCTTTGGGATGAATTGAAATGGAAATTGCGAGCCAGGCCTTCTCCAACATCAGCGCCTGACCTCACAAATGCTCTACTGGATGAACGGCCAAAAATGACCACAGAAACACTCCAGAATTTGATTGAAATATATATGTGCTACCCACCACTTCTCGATACCAAATGCATTAACCGGAATCTGAAGGATCACATGACACTTCTTTGTGTTTATGTGCTGGCTGTTTTACAAAGGCTTTGAAAATTGCTCATCCAATCAGATTTCGCAGCTGTAACTGTCCAACAGAAGATAAACTGTGGTCTCCTCTCCTTTGGTCGGGTTCAGACTCATATGGTCAGTTATATGTAAACTAGGCTATAGGGCAGAGTGTGTGTGTTTGTGTCAGAGCGAGGTGGGTACAACAGATTGTGAAGCTCAAAGATCATAACCTTTTAAAGAGAGGAAATGAATATCCTCACAGGAAGTATACAAATGTTCTCCTGGGAACTTCCTGTCAGCACACTTGGCGCATACAAACCTCTGTTGACCTCCAGTGTTGTGTGAAGACGTGATTTGTGTTCTCGGGTCAGTGAGTTCTTGTTTTTAGAGCCATTGTGAAAGGCATGGAGGAATTTCTCAACGCCGCTATTGCTGGTCCGTCTGTGTGGGTATTTCCAATAATACATGAGATGTCATGTTTGTTTAGGGAACCAGTAAAGAATTACTCAACCTTATGAAGAACAGCACTGCAGTGTTATTTGTAATGCTATAGTTCGTTGAGGTTTGGATTATTTAAAGCTGAAAGAAACACACACACATGGATACACTCCAACTAAAGACATTCCTCACGTCTTCATGCTTCTTTCACCTTCTTCTCTATTGTTTTCCCGTCTGTTTTTCTTCACTGCGCTGCCCTATTGTTTCTGTAGTGGGGAAAAACCATGTACTTGTGTGAGTGTGTACATTTGAAATGATTTCTTGTTGGATGAACTAGCCTGTTTCTTGTGACCAATTAAAATGTGTTTCACCCAGTAATGGTTAATATGTAAGTGTATGCATATGTAGTTCATCATGTATGCATATGTAGTGCTCATCAAATGTGGATATACTTGATTAAAAATATAGTAAAACCATAATATTGTGAAATATCATTACAGTTTAAAATAACTGTTTAATATAATTTAAAATGTCATTAATTTCTGTGACGCAAAGCTGAATTTTTAGCATCATTACTCCAGTCTTCAGTGTCACATGACCCTTCAGAAATCATTCTTATCAATATCAGTGTTGAAATCATCCCCATGTCATCCAGGATGTTCATCTTTTTTTTTTCTCATCCAGGATGTTCATCTTTTTTTTTTCTTCAGTTGAAAATAAATAAAGGATTTGAAGGAAAACATTCCAGGATTTTTCCATATAGTGGTCTTAAATGGGATCCTGGAATGTTTTCCTCAAAAACATTCATTTCTTTCCAGCTGAAGAAAGAAAGACACAAACATCTTGAATGACATGGAGGAGAATTAATTTTCAGGAAATCTTTATTCTGGAAGAGAATATTCCTTTAATGTTTTTGTAGAAACCCTGTTGCTTTTTTCATAACATTTTCTGAATAGAGTATTTAAAAAAATAGCATTTCAGCATTTATTTGAAATCAAAATCTTCAGTAGCTGGTGTCCTTATGTGAATTTAATTATAGTAAATAATGTTTTTGTTTTTTTTAATTGCACATTTTTTATTAGGGTGCGGCTTTTGAGTTTAAAAACAATAGAAGTCTGTAATATGTCCCTGTTTAGATTTGTAAATTGTCTCTCTGTGTGTATGTGAGAGAGAGAGAGAGAGAGAGAGAGAGAGATTTAGTGCGAGCTAAGAGCAGATCTTTCTCATGGGAATCTGTCTCGCAGGTAAATAGGTTTCTGTGTATGTGCGTGTGTGTGTGTTTTCTGAACAGTCAGAGCTGAATCTCTGGCTGCACTCTGCTGTGATGTGAAACACTGAAAGACTCACTGGTCATGTAATTCTAACAATGCCAAGTTTTAAACTTGTATTATACAAACACACTCAAATAGTTGCGTACATGTCCATTCCCATGAGAATGATTTCAGACCCATCATGTTTGAGATAATCCACACTGTTCTTCTTCATGAAATTATATACAAAACAGCCATCATCAGTCATTTTCTAACAGACATAATCGTTTTAAGAAATGCAGAAGGGTCACACACACATCTCAGTGTTTTATTTCCCACGTCCAGGATTGTGGGTTGCAAAACACACTCATGAAAGCCTCCATCCATGTGGATTCTGGGTAGTGTGCCCTTCAGCAGCGCTTCTGTGATTGGTCCAAATCTCCATCAGTCTGTCCAAGCCTCAAATGCACTGAGTGTGTCCAACCATTACAGCCCACCCACTGAACCAGTGCCTCAAGTGTTATCATTCATGTTGACACACACACGCGCATAATTGAGAGCAGATGTTCACTTTGTAGCATAAGATGTTGCCTTCTGTCCCAAATACACTAGTGTCTTGAGGGACACAGTGATGAGAGCGTCCTGCTCTAAATGAGGACACCACACACACGCTCAAGCTCTCTACAGACTTCATAAAGCTACATGACTCTTGTACACAGCAGTAGCTATGTTTCAGAGTTTCCAAGGAATAATCAAGTGAAAAACTGGGTGTAGGTGATTTTTCTTGTCTTTTATGATTGTTGGCACTGGTCAGATTGTATGTTATGACCCCAATGAGTGCCACAATAATTACTTTATCAGGCCATATTGTATTTTGGCTAATGATTGAAAATGAAAAGTTCTCAAATGTAGTATCTATTTTAATATTTAACAATGTTATTTATTTCTTTGATGGCAAAGCTGAATTTTCAGCATCATTCTGATAGGCTGATTTGGTCTTTTAAGAATAATTTCTTCTTATCAATATTAAAAAGTAGCATTGTGTAAGGTTTTTTGAAAACAGTTTTTTTTTTCTATTTGATGAATAGAAAGCTTAAAAGAACAGAATTTATTTGAAATATATATTTTTATTTTATAAATGCCAAACATTTTAGCAGTAGTTTTTATTTCTATTTATTGTATAGTTTCTTTTACAACACTTTATCATGTATGTCATTTATTAACATAGGTTAATGTTCAAATTTACCACAAATCTAATATATCATTAACAAACAAGAATTAGATTAATAAATGATTAAACCATTTAAAACAATTACAAATATATATTTTCATTGTTTGTTAGTGACAACAGATGTATTAACTTTTTAACTAAGTTTAAGTTAATATTTTTCTTTACCAAAAAAAAAAAAAGAAGAAAAAAAAAATGTAAAGAAACTTTGCAGCAAACTATAAATTATACAGCTGTAACAGGCTGGAAAACAATGGTATTTTACAAGCCATTTTTACTATTTTGTCCAAACTTTATCCATGTTAGCCAGCAACACAGCATTATATAAGAATCTGCAGAATTGCCAAAAAAAACTAAATCTTTAAATTTGCAAGGCATAAAAATGGATTGTTAAGGATTGAAATGTAGTAGCAAACTGAAGCAAGTGAGCATTCAGTCAACTAGAACTCAGGGTAGACGCTGTCCTACTTTACATTTTCACTCTTTTAAATGTAAACACCTCTTTCTGTCTCTGTTTCTCATTTCAGTTGGTGGCAGTGTTTGACGAACAAGAGCCTCATGTCGGAGGTGACGGGACCAGTGCGAGTTCAACGGGCACCCAGTCGCCTGAACTATTCTCTGGAGAGCCATCTGCCTTCCAACCGTACCTGCCCCAGAGCGAGATAGAGGTCACCACATCCACGCTTCGAACCAGTAAGAGATAAATAAAGAGACTCTCATAAAGTTGTCTGGGTCTTTGAAAGTTTGAAATATGCCACTTCTGTGGAAATTTTGGTCTTTTGTGCCACTCATTGGTCTTTCTGTTTGACACAGACATGCCTTTGCATGTTCGTCGCAGTAGCGATCCAGCACTGGTGAACCTGACAGCGATGTCTCTCTCTGAGCCTGGTTCGCAACCCGAAGAACCTTCCAGAAAAAATCCCACACGATGGACCACAACCGCCGGCTTCCTGAAACCACGTTTCTCCACTGACACAAACAGTCTGGAGAGGAAGGTATGAAGCTGCTGTAAATCTCCAAACCTTTGTAGTGGATTAACATACATGACTTAAAAGGATATTTCACCCAAAATTATAATTCTGTCATAATTTACTCAACCTCATGTAATTCCAAAACCTATAGGACTTTAATTATTCTTCAAAAGAAGCTATTTTGACCTTAAATTGTCTTTACAATTATGTGTTATTTTGCAACTCATTGACTTTCATTAAATAAAATGAAACATTCTTCAAAATATCTTCTTTTATGTTTTTCATTATTATGAAATTCTTTTATGAAATTCATTAAGAAATTCATACAGTTTTGGATCAACATAAATGTAATGGCCTACTCTAATGCTTATCGAGTGCAGGTTCTGGAAGTCAAAATTCCATTCATTTTTTATAAGGTAAAGTTAGTGAACAAACTTTGATGTTGGCTTGGCAAATCCAAACCGGGGAAAAACATACATGAGTCTTTATGTGAGGACTATTATATGCACAATGTGAAAATAGATAACTAATATAGTGTCATTTGGATAACATTCAGTTATGTCTAACAAATTGAGAAATATATTGTCATTTACCATTAAAAATAAGATTAAAAAAGAAATGGTATTAAGTAGATAAGTTTTTGCATAGGCAAACAGATTTTTAACCCTAACTTTTAAACCTATGTAAGACACAGCATTTGTGATTTCCAAGGTTGTTAATCAATGGTATATGCTTTTGTTGAAGCCATCAGTTTGCATTATTTCAAGAAATATTTTAATAAATAACATCACCAAAAGAGCTCCGCGAGGAATACAAACTCCCATGAAGCTCTACAGAAAATTGAATCTAATAATATTTGCATATTTTGCAATACACTTAAAATATATTATTTCCATATAAATTTAATTTAAACTAATAACTTTAACTATTTCTCCATAGTTTTTTTAATCTGATTAAAACATTTATAGTGTTTGATGGTATTGTCTTTTTCCTCATTAAAGTTAAGTACACTGTCTCCTCTTTTTGTCCTATTCTCTAAATCATTTTTGCTTCAAGTAAAAGTTTGGGATTTTGTAACTCACTGTTGATTCATAGCTTCTTGCTCTTCAAAAAAAATAAAAAATAAAAATAAAAAAACCTTTTTGAAAAACCCTATGAGAAGGATGATTAGGGACAAAATACTTCCAAAACCAGTGCCACGATAAAAGGTCACCCTCCATGACATATCTATGAACATTTACTGTCATTTCTGAATGGTTCACAACCCCCCATCTCACAGTTAGAGCTCAATAAACAAAGCCGAGTGATTGGAGAGAATGTTGCACTGCTGTTTGTGTGTTAAATGTATTGTGTGTGTGTGTGGGAGTTCATTTAATGCATTTGCTGATGTGACCATCATTTCTCAGTCTGTTCTCTTCTAGCAGAGTAATGCTTACTTCAATGCTAGTCTTAAAACTCTCCAGACAGTGAGTTATGGATTTTGCTCACTCTTTCACGCTCTCTCTCACTCTCTCTCATCTTGGTTATTCCTTTGTAGTATGAGGCTTTGATTTATAGTTCTTATCCATCAGCACAGTTGCCTCACAGACCAAAAATATATTTGGGATTCATGGTGGCTTACTGTTATATTAAATTGTGATCTGACCATTAATGTGCATATGAATAATTATTATCATTATAACTAAAGAGTTAACAGTGTAAAAAAAAAAACTTTTTTTCTCTTCAGGGCCGAGGTGTCGACACATATCGTAGTCTTCCTCGTGATGCAGGTCAGCAGTCAAATCAGAAAGAGTTTCAGCGTGAAAAGGCCCGTTCCTCACTCAGCGCCAATCATCCTATGGTGGACCACTGGCTGGAGCGACATGAACAGGTTAGGACTGTAATGACTTAGATCTTCATATGTATATATTGCTGTTTAAGTAGGGCTGTGTATCTATAAATCACTATATAAAAACTAAATTGCAGTCTTTGTGATTTAAAATTCACACTAAGCCATTTGGTTTTATTTCTATCAATTGTGCAACCCTCATGTTAAGCGTCATGTTTCTTAAGAAATCAACATTTCAAAATTTTCTGCCAAGTACAGAAAGAGCATTTATTGAAACCAGGCTGTAAAAATTAATCATTGAACATCTACACTTTTCTGACGTAAGATGGATAAGTACATAAACAAAAAAATCTTCATTGTAGTCTACTTGGACAAAAGATACTTGGCTGGGCCAGTCATGGTTGAGTAATCAGTGGAAAGCTGGATAAATCCTATTATTGCTAAACCAGAGAAAATAACAGTAAAATGTGTGAAAGTGCATCAAACTTCGCCGTTTCTAGCTGTTTGTGGTGCCTGCCGCTCTCCATTTCCTTCAGAAAGATCCCAGTGTTAGGAAAGAACAGCTTAATTGTGTACATTTTTTTTTACAAGTTAATGCACATGTTTCAGTGTAGATTTTTTCGTGAATATGTCACCATGGAATGCAGACTTTGTAAAAAGGCTGCTATTAAAGGATGGCACACTTGAAAACTTTATTGGACTTGACAGCAAAACCACAGTCTTAGCAGATCAAAGCATTGTTGTTCGCTTGACATGTAAAGGGGATGTTTCTTGAAGGCACAGCACACTGATTCTTTACAGTGTGAGTCCTTACCCCAAAACTATTTGTAGCTCAATGCCTTATGTACATTAAAATGTATGCTTAAAAACAGAAATATCTAAAAAAAAAAAAACTTTATTAAAGAAACATGCCATGGCATTACTACTACTGTACTGTTTAAAAGAAGGGTTGTGTATGTGGTTTGAATGATGCTAATAAACTTAGTGTATTTGTGTTATATTGTGTTTTCTTGACTGGAATCGAAGAATAGTGAAATCAGTTGCATTCAGTATCTAGAGAGAGAAGAGATGTGTGGTGTATCAGAGAAAAGTTCCAGAGAGAGGGAGAGCTGGTGTGGAGGAGGGGAGTGTGTGTGTGTGTGTGTGTGTGTGTGTCTGTAATTAATCATAAAGGTAAAACAGCGATTATAAATCACTCTCAGCTTTAGACTGCTAATGAGATAAGACTATATATAGATTTCTCTTTTTTTCTCTTAGTTTCTCTCCAGTAGGTGCTGCTGTAGGTCAGTTTTATCTCAGTTATCAGTTTTTCTCTTCAGTATTCCCTTATTCTTTTATACATATTCACTTTGTCAGTCTACTAAGTGTGGAGCTGATAGATGAACATATGGACAGACTGATGGATGGATAGGTAGGTAGCCAGACAGAAAGACAGACAAGTAGGTGGGCATATATACGAGTAAATGGATAGATAGATGGTACATGGTACATGAAAAGACAAGTGGAAGGATGGATGGATAGTTTGATAAAGACTCAAATAAAATTAACATCAATGAAAAATCATACGATTTGACAACGTCATGTTAAACTAATTTAAACACTTTCTGCATCATGACTTAATTACAATACATCATCATAATGCCTTAATTATGCGTGGTGCATGCATAGTTCTGCCATTTCTGTGCTCTGAAAGGATCATTTCTAAAAATTGAGTAAAAAAAATAAAATGATCAGGGGCACAAGGCAGGAAGCGACTCAAAGAGGAGTAAAAAAAAAAAAAAATCACAAGTTAACCACTATGTATTTGCCCTTGATGTTAATGCAATATTTTGAAATAGCCTTTTTAGAACATATTAACTGGCATCATTGACACTGTGGAATGTTTTTGCTCAAGTTAACTGCTTATTTAATTTAACTTTCTTTTCTCTTGAATAAATGCTAGCTTCTGTAATGATTTTTTAATATCAGTTACATCACTGCCGGCTTTTAATTCACCAAAAATTGTCTAAATGTCTTTTGTTGTCTGTTAGACTATATTCTAGGCATTCTAGGCATATTGTTCATATTTCTCTCTCTTATAATACGTACTTGTCACTGTATATGTAACAGAGGCCAGCGTGGAGGTGCTGTACAGGCAAACCTCACATAGATAGACGGCTAGGTAGATGGGCAGAGGTGGATGGATGGATGGATGGATAGATAGATAGTAGGGCTGCACGATATGTCGTTTAAGCATTGATATCGCGATGTACGCTGCTCCCCAGCCCTTGACGATTGTGATTCGCGAAGAGTGCGAGAGAGAGAGTGCGTTTGCACGCGAGAGAGAGAACGAGAGCGCAAAAGAGAGAGCGTGAGAGAGAGAGAGCGCTTCAAACAACACGAACGCTGTCTTGCTCTCTCTCTCCCTCGCGCATATTAATCAATTGACACGATGGTATCGATGTTTAAATCATTCAAATTGAAAATGTAAATCTGCTCACCCCATTTTTGTTTGTAAGAAAAAATTTGATTTCAAATCGCAATATATATCACAGAAAAATAAAATATCGCAATGTCATTTTTTCCCAATATCGTGCAGCCCTAATAGATAGATAGATAGATAGATAGATAGATAGATAGATAGATAGATAGATAGATAGATAGATAGATAGATAGATAGATAGATAGATAGGTAGACCGAGGCTATATTTCTCTGTAATTCTCACCCTCTTCTTCTGGAGGACGTTCTGTTTTTCTTTAACCAGTTAATAATTGAAAAGTGTGATGGACTAAACGCTCCTTTGTTGCTTCTTTCCCCATTTCTTGTCATGCATAGCAACACCTCAGCAAGTTGAAGTGAGGCTCACCTAAATAAGAGCAGGAGTAACGCTCGAGCATAAACTAATAATTGACTGAATTAGGACGAGGTCTTTATCCTGTGAATGTGTATTTGTCCCATCGGGCTTTGCTGATGAAAGCATGTATTAATGTGCAGCTTCAGTGAGGGAAACCATGTGCGTTCAGTAGAAACAGAATGTCAAGGCTCTGCTTTTTTGCACAGTTCAGGAGAATCCCAGACAAATGCTTGGTTACTCAGTCACTGTGGAAAACAATCGCTGGTTGAAATATGCGTTTGCCAAGAGAAAGGTTTGGATCAGATCCGAGCAGGACAATGGTTTGGCAACCGTCTCTGATCATTCATTGGATTTTGTCAGAAGGCCAGCGGTGTCGTTCTGATTCAGTTATGCTGTCAAACACACACACACACACACACACACACTCTTGTCATATTAGACAGCTGTTATATAAGGAGAGATGGTTATGTCTGCCGTAGAGGGTGTATTTTGTATCACAGCTATTTTCTCCACTTCCTTCCATTGTTTTTTCCACTGTGTTACACTTTTGAAAACCCTTGGCCACGGAGGAAAAGAGTGATTGACCAACTGCCCTAGATAGAGAGAGATGGAGAGACTTAGAAACCACAGGGGTAATAGAGAAACAACTCAGGGAAAAACTAATCAAAACATTGAGAAAGAGAAAAACAGATTTTTCTTCAGCTTTTTCTGTTACTTTATTTATTTTTCTTTTCTTTTATTCTTTTTTCCCCTTATAACTTTTTTCTTTTCTTTTTTAATTTTATATTTAATTCTCTCTATTTTCTTTCTTTGCTTTTTTTTTTAATTTTCTGATTCTTTTCCTTTTTCATTTGATTTTCTTTTTTATCTTTTTTGTTTTTCCCACTTTTCTTTTTCTTTTCTCTTTTTTTTTTCTAGTTCTGTTTTTATTGATTTCATTTCTTTCCATGTTGTTTTTTTCTTTTCTTTTTTCTCTTTCATAGTATTCCTTTTTGTTTATTTTATTTATTTATTTTTCCTTTCATGTATTTTCTTATTCTTTTTTTTGTAGTTTGGATATTTTGTCTATTTTTTTTCTTCCAATTTTTCTTTATTTTTTCTTTTTAGTGTTTTATTATTCTTTTCTTTTTCTTTTTTTTATTTCTTTCATTGTTCCCCTTTTTTGTTCCGTCACTGCTCCCTTGAGCTGAATAATGCATGTAAACTGTCTCAGGTCCAGTCTTGTGTTTGCATCTAGAATTATGTGTGTGTGTGTGTGTGTGTGTGTGTGTATCATTTTTCTTTTTTTTTTATTACAGATTGTATGATTAGGTACAAAATAGTTACATTAGATGAAAACTACTTTCAAAGTTTTGCAGAGTGTATGCAAGAACAAATAAGTGTAGTCATGGATGCAGAACAAGGACATGTTGGCTACTGAAACTTTAATGTGTGTGTGTGTGTGTGTGTCAGTGGTTGTGTGGTGCTACTCAAATAATCAGGTGACACAGTAGTGAGCATGTGCTCTTGTGTAACTCTCACCTGATCCGTGGTGTATCAGGTGAAACATCTCAGCTACAAACGGAGAATGAATTCCTTCAAACTGTTTAGAAAAAGAAGAACTTCAGATCTCCCTGCAGAAATCTTCACCCAGGTCCTTTCATGTCATGTATACATTGTGATTCTTTTGTCATTTATTGATGTTACATTGTTACAATGTCAAATGTATTTCTTGCAGGTTTTTGTTGAGTGCAATGCATTGTGGGTTAAGCGGTTTTCTTCTTGTTGCAGGATGAGGAGGAGAATGGTAGGATTGAGCCAGTGGGACGTGCGGATACGTGTTTAGATCACATGGGAGTGAGATCGTTGGAGTAAGTACCACGCACACACACACACACACACGCTCTGACTGACAGCAGCGGTGATCTTATCTCTTATTTTATGCGAATCTCTCCTTCATGCTGTCAGTTTGATTTGCAGGTAATGAAACGTTTCAGCTCTTGAGTTTTATTGTAAGATATGACTTTTTTTCTAAACGCTGAGATCAGATTGAAATGTTTTGGATTAATCTCTCATAAACTGTCATCTAAACTCTTGCTCGAGTCTCTCACAGTTCTGTCTGTCACTTTCTAGATGTGATGGCATTGATGCCAAAATGAGTGTTTTTGTGTTAATCTTTGATAAACATAAGGACTTAAATGCTAGCACACATTTAAGACAAACTTTTTAGTCTTTATAGATGCATGACCAACAAATACAATGTTTATCTAGATGCAAAAGTGCAGTTTGTGTGTCAGCTGAATCATTCTGACTCTTTGCATGTTCTCACTCCACTCTACTTTGTTTTACTCCGCCTCCACTCATCTTTACATGGAACAGCATGTTTATTTTCTCTCTCTGATGGTTTGTTTTCTTTTTCCCCCTCGATCCTCCAGTGATATCGTGAAATTGGTGGAAGTGTCCAATGATGGAGGTCCTCTTGGTATCCATGTGGTGCCTTTCAGTGGACGAGACCGCAGGTAACAACCACCAAACTCCATTATTATATCAGTAAAAGGACCAAAAGTAAAATAAAATCAATTGTTTTTAGCTTGGGAAACACAACCACTGAACATAAACCATGCTCATGATCACCACAGCTAAAAACTAAAACATATTTAAACAAAAAATTTTGTTTATGTTTAGCTCAAATTGAATATTGATGCATTTAAAATTTTATTTTATTCTATATTTTGGTTCATGACATATTCTGAACCCAGCAAGATCTCTGCTTTAGTTTACTTGAAAGTCTGTCCTCTGCATCATCTGATGATCTGAGAGATCAGTGTTTGATTTGAGATTGACTAAATGTTTGTGTGACTCCTCTCCAGAGAGTCCATAAGAGTCTGTCCAGAAGAGATAGAGTATCTAAACAGCATCTGTATGTGAGCGGTCACCAGGCAAACTAATCTAGCTAAAAGCAGCTTTATATCTGTGAGCTGCATCTCTCTCCGGGCGGCGAGCTGCAACAGCAACAGGACGCAGAGTTATAAAGATGGAGAACATAATTTTTTTTGAAGAATTAGCTTTCGTTCAGAAGTGCTTTATGATGCTGCATTAGTTTCAAGTTCTTTCAATTCGATATCAATCAAATTAATGTTTCATTTCAAATGGATGACGCTTATGATTAAATATATAATAAATCTCAGAAATCTTTAGATCAAGTGTGTGTGTGTGTGTGTGTGTGTGTGTGTGTGTGTGTACTGCAGGACGTTGGGTCTGCTGGTGAAGCGTTTGGAGCGTGGAGGGAAGGCTGATGTCCAGGGTTTGTTTCAGGAGAATGACTGCATCATTCGGATCAACAATGGAGACCTGCGGAATGTCAGATTTGAGCAGTAAGACCTGACCTCTGACCTTTGACATCTTATGTCTACAGAGTGCTTGTTGTCCCTTCAATTCCTTACTCTCGTGTCATCTATTCATTTGTTCTGCTCATTTGTTTGTTCCTCCATCTATTCATCCATCCATCCTTCCATTCATCCATCCATCTCAGTCATCATTTATTCACCCATCCATTCATCCAGCTATCCATTTACATGGATCTATCCATCCTCATTGATCTATCCATCCATCCATAAGTTTATTGTTATCCATCCATCCATTGACATTCATCTGTCAGTCCTGTTTATCCACACATCCATTCATCAATTTAGGTTTATCCGTTCATCCTTTATTCATCCATCATCCATTCATTTGCATCCATCCATCCATCCATCCATCCAATTACATTCATTTATCCATCCATTGACAATCAGTCCTGTTTTTCCACACATCCATTAATCCATTTATTTTCATCTATGCATTCATCCATCCATCCATTTAGGTTCATCCATCCATCCATTCATCCGTCGACATTTATCTACCAGTCCTGTTCATCCACACATCCATCCATTCATCCATCTGTCTATCCATTTGTGCATCTATCCATCCATATCTGTTCATCGATCCATCCATTGATGTTCATCTATCAGTCCCATTCATCTAGATGTCCATCTATTCGTTCATCAATCCATTTGTCCATTCATCCATTCATTTCATTCATCCTTCCATCTGTTCATCCATTTATCCATCCAACTTCACATTTGTTCAATCGTTCATCCTTCCATCTGTTCACCTATCCTGTCCATCTTTCTTCTTTTTTTTCTGACATTAATTGAGCCTCCTATATTTTCTGTTTAGCTGTGTGTCTGATTAAAACCCATCCACTCTCACAAAAAATGTAAAAATAAACACTATATATATTTATTATATATAAAATTAAATACATTTTTAATGCTGAAAATTAATTGTAAGGTTTTGTTTCATAAACCTAAATGTTTGTGTGTTCTTGTTTTTTTCTCAGAGCTCAGAACATGTTTCGTCAGTCGATGCGTTCTCCCGTCATCCTATTCCATGTGGTACCATCCACCATGAGATCCCAGTACGAGCAGATATCCCATAATGAACACAACCCCAGAGCAAACATTGACCTTTCTGGACGTTTCAGCCCTGACTCCCTCACCAATGACCCCGTTGGTCTGGATCATGTCGCTCACCGAATGGCACAGCACAGGCCACACCCACCAAATAACCATTTGGACGCCAGCTCTCCCATTCATCATCCTGTTGGCCAATCAGGGAAACCTCCATCAGGTCACACCTCCTCTCCCCAAAGAGGATTAAGCCCCGCCCCCACACCCGGCTTCACCAAAAAAGTTGGGCGGAGACTTGGAATCCAGCTTAGAAAAGGTATCACTAAAAGGGTCCTGTTGCTTTCTGAAAATTTATAATAAACGGCTGTCACTTGGTAAAAAAAATGCACGTTATGCTGGTTGATTGCTGCAAATATTAATATTTAGGCATTACAATTTTAACACATTTCTAGCGATCAACTTCGATCATTTGTAGCGATCAAAACTGTGTCGACGGGATCTATCGATTCATTTTTCGATTTTTTTGCAATCTTTTAGCTCAGTCCTCAGCTGCACATCTGGTCACTCCCCTCCTCCACTATTTACCACTCACAATTTTATATTTTAGTGGGTTACGCATTTTTAATATAACTAATTGTACTAAATTAACTTGTAAAAGCTCTTTTAACAAATAAAATAAAATAAAACGAAAAAAACATTTTTATTGTAATGTTTTAATGCAGGTTAGTTTTCCTTTTCTTAATAACTTATGTTTGTTTGTTTTTGTTTTTATTAAAATTATTTAATGTGCAATGTGGCTGTGTTAAAATATGGTTTCTGCCCTGTTTATGATTAAGGCTGTGCTAATGAATCCAGATGTCTATTGCGGAGCATATTTCCCATCCTGCAGAGTCTGCTGCACTGATTCAGCTGGGAGAATGTTGCTCTGTTAACTGCCAACAGCTCCTTCCTGTTTGTGTGTGTCCCTGCTGTAAAGGTGTGAGATGTGAAATGATTGACAACGGTTGGCACAAGTCTTGGCACCTGTGTGTGGACAGGTGGCCCAGCGGGTGCACAGGGTGGCGGTGAGGTTACAGAACAGCGGTTCAGGGAGCGTTGCTAGGCAGCACCGCGTGTCAGTGTGATGTGTTTCCATACGGCTGTCTGATTCTCTCAGTGTTTTATTGGACCCGAGTTGCACATCGCACACATATAGGAAAGCTTGCAGTGTTCTTTTTGAAAAGTGTGACTGAATTCAACCTATGGGGCCACTTTCTCTTTCTCACTCTCTGTCTCTCATGCTCAGATGCACTTATCTCAGCCTTCTCACACAGCCTCTAGTTTCTGCACCTCGGAAGGTTTAAGCCCAGTCTGTTGGGTCGATAGGTCGTGATCTTGTGTTGCCTTTCAGACCCCATGTAGTCCAGGTGGCTTCTGTTCCAGTCCTGTAGTCTCCATCAACAAGCTGTAGCCTGATGTTTCTCTAAGCCACAAGCTTTGATGTCACTCACGTGCAAGCAGAGACAAATTCGACACAGAAAGCAGACTCAAAAACACTAGAAAAAAAACTAGAGCGCTAAATGCATTTAAACTATAGTCCTTTCAAATATACTCAGATTTTAAGTATGGAACTGACACTGAAATATTATGTAGCAGAATGGTACAGGTTACAGATAAAATATAATACAAATAGATGTAAAAATATATAATATAATATAATGTAATATAATATGATATAATAAAAAATACTGTTTCCAAAAACAGAGGTGATACATTAATAACAAAATCATAAATTTGTTTTATAAATATAATATTTGTAATAATATAAAATGTCAATAATATATATTTTTTTAAAGTTTATTTTGCATTTATGGTAACGCTCTACAATAAGGTGTCATTTGTCAACATTACTTAATGTATTAATTACCGTATTTTTCGGACTATAAGTCGCACCTGAGTATAAGTCGCACCAGTCCAAAAATACGTCATGATGAGGAAAAAAAACATATATAAGTCGCACTGGACTATAAGTTGCATTTATTTTAAACCAAGAACCAAGAGAAACATTACCATCTACAGCCGCGAGAGGGCGCTCTATGTTTTCAGTGTAGACTACAGGAGCACTGAGCAGCATAGAGCGCCCTCTCGCGGCTGTAGAGGGAAATGTTTTCTCTTGGTTCATTTCTCTCGGTTCATGTCAAATTAATTTTGATAAATAAGTCGCACCTGACTATAAGTCGCAGGACCAGCCAAACTATGAAAAAAGTGTGACTTATAGTCTGGAAAATACGGTAACAATAAATACATTAATTCATCATCTTTGTTAACGTTAGTTAATAAAAATACAGTAGTTCATTGATAGTTATTGTTAGCTCACAGTGCATTAACTAATTTTAACAAACACAACTTTAGATTTTAATAATGCATTAATAAACGTTGAAATTAATATTAACTAAGATAAGTAAATCCTGTAGAAGTATGTTCATTTTTAATTCATGGTAACACAAGGAGTTATGTTAACTTTATCGCTTTTTGTCAACCAGTTTACAAATTAAGGAATTAAGTTTTTAGCATCTTTTTTTCAAGATCAATTTATTTATTTTAAATATAATTTTTTTAATTAATGAATTTATTTTTTAATTAATTAATTTGCAATGAATTTAGTTACATCTTTTATTTTATATTATCCCCCCACCCCCAATCATTTGGCTTTATCAATAAGTGACATCATACCAGCAGACATGTGTTATGCAGCGTCAGATCTGTCAATTGCCATTTAACAGGGTTTTCATCATACAACACCAGTTTCTCGGGTTGAAATGGATGGGTGTATATATCCTTAGGTCTGTCTTGTAACTGTGTTCTCTGTGTCTGTCAGGGCCTGAAGGTCTCGGGTTCAGCATCACGTCAAGAGATGTCCCTCTTGGAGGCTCCGCCCCTATTTATGTGAAGAACATTCTGCCAAGAGGAGCTGCCATTCAGGACGGGAGACTGAAAGCAGGGGATAGATTGCTAGAGGTGAAAAGAAAATAAATAAATTTTATTTTATTTTTAATGATGAAAATAAATAAATAAAATATAAATATAAATATAGTCCCAAACGAGTGATGTTGTGGGTGCTACAGGTCAATGGGGTGGATCTTAATGGGCGTGGTCAGGAGGAGGCGGTTTCTCTGCTGAGGGCGACGCCCATGGGTGGAACTGTGACTCTTCTGGTACTGAGACAGGAGGAGGCTTTTCTACCCAGAGAGATGGTGAGGAACTGTCTGTGTCTCTGCGTGTGTTTGAGTGACAGTCAGTGTCTCGGTGTGAAATCCTCCTGCTAATGTCTTCATAAAACTGTCCATCTCTATAGCGCACAACATCTCTGACATTTAGAGTCTCACCACGCTTGTTTGACTAGTGGTGTGTGAGTCAAGGTTAAGTTTTCCAATTTCAAATTTTCCTCACACACTGTTTCCATTTGCATTTCAATGAGAGCTCTATAAAGAGGACTATTTATGTTGGACTGTTTTATTTCAGTTACCTTTTTAACCCATTTTTGAAAACATCATTTTACCTCAGTTCGAAAAGGGTCAATTCAGGTTAAATTGGGTCACTTTTCAAATTCATATCAAAGGCATAAATCCAATTGAACTGAATTGACCCTCTTTGATAACCCCAGGTGGAGTGATTTTAAGTTCCGTCTTAGGTTGCACTGTGTGCACGTTTGGTTTCAGAATTGAGGGTTTTCAGTTTTGCAGTATTACCATAGTCCTCTGCTTCCTCACTCTCTTTAGAACACAGAACCAGCAATGCAGAACACAAGAGAATGGGTAAGAACTGCACACACATCTTCACACCCGCTCATACATCTCTACATCTGCACACAGAGAGGTTCAGTGCAGTTGTTGTCAGTAATGTGCACATGTCTCTGATGTTCTGTAATGATCATGATCCAGCACTAAGAGTTTCTTAAAGGGATAGTTCACCCAAAAACGACAATCTGTGTACTCAACTTCATGCTGTTTCATGACTTCTTTCTTCTGCAGAACACAAAAGAATATATTTTTTGGAAAACAATCATAACCGTAACCAGGGTTTGAAAACGAGTGAAGTTTGGAATTGCTCTATTATAACACCTAGAAAGACAACTCATACACTAAAAACTTTAAAAGAGACAGACTTTTAGATGTTTGTGAAATATTTTTTTCTCTGTTTTAGGGGGATGTGCATTGTTAAATTAGACCTTATTTAGCATGACTTATGTTAAGTTAATCTTCTAGACTGGATGAAATAGCTTAGACTTCTTCATGGACAAGTGTTTGCATATTTCATTTCATTATGTAACCTACTTGTTCTACATATCTGTGTATAATTTGATAATATCATGATTTTCCTTTTATTTTTTTCTTGCCTTACCGAATGTGGAATCCTGTCAGCAATAACCTGTCTGTGGGCTTTTTTAATAACTGTCAGAGTTTTGTGCAGACGATGCAGTGTTGCCAGATATTGCTATGAAAACAAATAAAAACAAACAAAAATAATAATTTAAACCAGAATTTGTTCAAAACTTTTGAAAATATTATAAGATATTGCTAACTCTAAACTGTGCCATCCCACTTTATTAACTTTTTAAACTGTCAAATTAAGAAGAAAATACTTCTAATAGCCGGATCTGGCAACATGAGAAGGCAATTACTCGCAGCGACATATATAGTTCTCATCATTTTCACTTCATAAACACTACAAATTCTAGCATTCTGTCTAAATTGCAGATACATGCAGACACTCATATAAGGAGTGTTAAATTAGTCATTCAGAAAACAGATGTTGTTTTAAAACATGAACCATTTGCTGAGGCCCAGACCCCGGTGACCTCATAGCTGGCTACGACCATGAATACAATTAAAACCAATAGAGACCAGTGGTGTTTTTGTTCCCACTGACTTTGATTGCATGGGCATAAACATTTTAAAAACGTTCTTTAAATATTTTATGTGTGTTCTGGAGAAGGAAGAATACAGTCAAACAGATTTGAGATGATGTGGGTGAGTAAATTACTTCATTTTCTGTCATTTATGGATGATTATAAGATGGTTTACTCTCCCTGTACCTCAATCTGTATCTTTCTGCTGTATTAATAGACAAATAAGTGAAAATAAGTTTTACAAACTCACCTGGTTGTGATTATTAAATCTAATCCAAGTTATTTGATTTAAATTTGACTTGCACACCTTGAATTCGAACATTTGGTCTGTACAGAGCTACAGCTGTTACGCTTCAGAAACACTGTCAGTGTTAAAGCTCATCCTGATCCTCTCTTCTTTTTGTCTGTTTTCCTCTTTCTGTCTCTCCCATCGCTGTTTGTGCATTAACCTCTCAAGGCTGATAAGATCTGCTTTAACAGTGGCGGTCCAGAGAGCAAGAGAGAACTAAATGAAAGCCATCCATTTCCTTTTGAGAACATGTGTGTGTGTGTGTGTGTGTGTGTGTGTGTGTGTGTGTGTGTGTGTGTGTGTGTGTGTGTGTGTGTGTGTGTGTGTGTGTGTGTGTGTGTGTGTGTGTCAGAGGTTGTTGCATTAAAGTGAAGGTGATTAAAGCTCAATAAAGATCGACTTTATAGAGCAGTCACTCAGTAGATGGTTGTTAAAGCCGTCTCATCTCTCTCTCTCGCTCTCTCTCTCTCTCTCTCTCTCTCTCTCTCTCCCACACAAACACTCACGCACTGACAGCCGCTAACATGAGGCTGTCACGGGAGAGGTCAGAAGAGCATCAGACGTTATGGGTTTATTATCTGTGTGTCTGAATCAGAGAGCAGAGGTTTGGCAGGCGTCATTTCTCATTAAAGCTGCCATCCCCGCCTCATTTACATGTGCTGCATTTCCTTCAGAAGCAGGTGAAAATGGCAGCTGTGTGTGTCAGGGACATAGTAATGGACAGGAGAGTGACTAGAATGTAAAACTGCTAGTGCAGAGGTTCATAGTGTTTCAAGGTTTAATGCACACTGAGAGATAGACATTAGCTATCCTGTCATGTTTTCATGGGAAAATTCACCCAAAAGTGACAATTCTGTCATCATTTATTCACCCTAATGTCACTCCGAACCTGTGACTTTATCACACCAAACACAAAAGGAACATTTTGAAGAATTGCACTAGTGGCTCTTTTCAATTGAGGCTGCCTGAGAATTGCTCTTTTTGTGTTCCACGGAGAAAAGAAAATCATATGGGGTTTGAAACTACAGGAGGGTGAGAAAATGTCTTTGTATAGTCTCTGAACAACTAATTTGTAGTGTGTGTTCAGTCTAAGAGGTCACAAACCATGAGTGTCTTAACATGAAGATATTTAATTTTTTTTCTAATGAACCTGTTTCTCCAGGCTGTCCTTGTTACCCCGTTTTCCATCTCAATCATTATTTTGATAAAGTAAATGAAGCAGCCATTTGAAAATCAAGAAAACTACGTTTTATTGCATTCTATACATTCAATAATTACTAAAATGTCTTGTTTTCGTAGAAGGTGGAAGACGAGGAGTTGGTCTTAACCCCAGACGGGACGCGCGAGTTCCTGACGCTGGAAGTGCCTCTGAGTGATTCGGGCTCGGCGGGATTAGGAGTCAGTGTCAAGGGTAACAGGTCAAAGGAGAGCCACGCTGACCTGGGCATCTTCGTCAAGTCTATTATTAACGGAGGAGCAGCATGCAAGGTTCGAAATCTATACACATAAACATTTTTTTAACTTTTTTTATGCTTATGGCACAATTATTATTATTTTTTTCTTGAATGGTGTATGAATGATCTTCTTAATCTCACTCTCTGGCATAGGATGGAAGGCTGCGAGTCAACGATCAGCTAATCGCAGTCAACGGGGAGTCGTTGGTAGGGAAGACAAACCAGGACGCCATGGAAATGCTGCGCAAGTCCATGTCAACAGAGGGCAACAAGCGTGGTATGATTCAGCTGATTGTGGCAAGACGAATCAACAAGCGCCTTGAGGTAAAGATAGAAGAGTCAAGCAGATGAGTCACTGTTTAGTAAAGGTGTAAAAAAGTGCTTCATGTATTAGTTATGTAAATGAAATGAAATGAAATGTCTGTTCCATTGAACACATCTTAAGAAAATGTTATTAGGAATAAACTTGCTACATCTCAACTCTCCCTCGTTATTGGTCATATTTTGTCATGTTACATTTTATCTCCTCTAGTCTTGCTTTGTATTTAAAAACAGACCATTTCTTTCTCTCTCTAAAGAACATCTGATCCGTTTAAAGAGCAGGCAATCAGGTCACTGCATTTCACAAATTTATCCACAAGGGCTTTCAAAAGTATTTTCTGTCATTCTGAAGGGAAAACTATGATGGACTCGTGCATTTTTGTGTCGCAAGGCTATTATAGTTTGGCTGGTAATGATGGTAATTGTCTTAACCAGAGCAGGATCATAACTGCACAAGATTTTCCCATCATGCTGAGTGTTCAGTGCCTGCATCTGATTGAGACGGAGCCCACCAGAGCTGATTCTGACCACTTGGTCACCACAACATAAACCAAAATTTAAATAGCTGCCTGTTAAATCTCTGAAAAGTGAAATTCAGAGGTTGTGGGATTTTGAATCATGATGTTCTTCTACTTGTTCTGGTTTCTGTCAGGGAGAGAGTCGGTGCAGTCCTCGAGGGTTTGAGCGGACCCTGAGCCCGTCTCCTGACGACCACGAGCGGCGGATCTCACACTCGCTGTATGGAATCGAGGGGCTTGATGACAACCTGAGGCCACAAGCCAACACAAACAATCGTAAAATGAGTGCGTTACAACACCAACACACTTCTGTGTTAGCCTAACCTGGTCTGCTTTTTTAGTAACTTTAAGCTGATCTTTTCAAAAGCCGTGTGAAATGTCATTTTATATTTGTTAAATGTTTTTCTTTTTAAAAGATCAATCATATATGTAGCTAATTTTTGAGAAAAGCTTATATGTTTCAGTATATATGTAAATATACATCTGATTTTTAGTCAAATTCTTAATTTAATATTAGTGTTTTTAGCATCTTTATATATTTTAATTTCACTATATATAATAAAGTAATAATTTAAATGAATTAATATTTTTTATAATGTTGATAGATTAGACATCTATACATCTCCTTCAGATCAGCAAAAATGTTTGTTTTTTTATTTTATTCAAGAAAGTAATTTATTTGCATTATTTTGCAAGTTAACCATCACCAGATGCTCTCTGCAATCACATTTGAGCGCAGCATCAGGTTTCAGAAGTAGAACTGGCATCTCTGGGCTGCAGTGTGTAAGAAACATGTGGTCTAACACAAAACATATGAGTGTTACCCTGGACAAACAGATGCAGAGTTGTGGAGGTTCACTGAGAGCTCTCTGTGTGAGAGAGAGAGCCCAGCCGGAGCTGTTATCCTGCCTGTCAACAACTGAATCCACTCATGGGAAATGACAATAGCAGGGTGCCACACACAGCAGTGCATATGCTTTCGCATTTACTCAATATATGTGCAGAGTCATGCTCATACCATACCATCCATTTACACTCACACAGACAGGCTTTCACTCGCTCGCTCTCCCCAAGCACTCCTGCAGATAGATACAGACTCGCTCTGACCAGAATGTGACTGTGTGCATCAATTTAAAGCCCTGTTTTCAAACCTTCCTCAGCAAACGTGTTAGTAATGGGTTAATGTTGTTGTTTGTGTGCTGATTGGAGTTGTGTCTGCTTGAGTGAGCTTCTCTATGAGCATACAGCAGGTTAGTGTCTCATCTCCAAATGCTATGAAGATTGAAAGTTTTTTCTTTAATTGATTAGCGTATTAGGTATTTGTGTAGTGGAGAAAACTGGAATTGGTTTAGTTGCCTTCTGGAATTAAAAATCCCAATCGGTTTTGCCATTGCTAAAGATTTTTTTTTTAATTGATTTTTTTTATGATAACTTATAAACTTATACTGTGAACTATGAGGTTCTTAATCATAAGCTATCAGCCCTCATTATTTCAACTCAATTTAAAAAATGTAAAAAAAAAAAAAAAAAAAAACGATTTTCTAATTGAAAAACTACATTACCTATCATTCTGTAAAGAAATCTACAAATCTACTTCACCTATATTTTTATAGATTTTTTAAAATTTTCTTTATATTTCACTGTTTTTAATTCAGAAATGTATTTTTCAATGCTTTATGGGTTTGTAGTTCTTTTTCTTGCTAGAGCCATAAACATCACATTCTAGTATTTGTTTTTTTTCCTTCAAATTCAAGTTTATAATGTAATGTTTTGATTCATGGCTTATTGTGCTTTGATGAAACTTTTTTTTAAATCTCGATTGGAAAAATAAAAGTACAGTGTTTAACAGAAAAAGATACTCAAGAACCATTAACAAGCTAAAGAGTGTGAAGAGAGTCGTTTGGTTCCAGTGTTTCTTTTAAATAGGCACTTTGTTCCCAACATTAGTGCATTTTGTGATCGTTTACTGTACATCCCACTCAGTTTCACTTATTGAAGTATGTACTGGAAAAAAGAAAGTGTTTCTCATGGGCTTTATTTTAGACTAGGGTGGGAAATTTCTACGCAGATTAAAAACAAACAAGCTAACAGCACTATCTCTCTAAAATGCACACTTTCTCTTGGTATTTACTGGAAAAAGGCCCTTTTTTTCGCACGAGATGAAATAGAAAATCAGCCATGCAAATTGCTTCCAGGCTGTATGTAAGAGCAAGCAAGCATATCCAAGTGAAGTGGACTCTACACCATTTCTTTAATTTGTAAATCTCTCGACATAAAGAAAATGACACAAATGATTCGCTGTTGCTCGTGATTCTCTTTGACTTTGGCCTGCTTTCATCAAAAGGAGGTGATTTATTTTTGCATGAATTATAAACAGCATCTTTATTTTTACCATCTGCACATCATGAAACCCCCACCACGATCAGGATTAGCTGTATTACTTGATTACAGTGTAATAATAACATAATTTGATTGTCCCTACACCCCTTCCTGCTCTTATCTCGCTGTAGATCATTATCAGCTCTCGCCGACGGTGAACATGCCTCAGGATGACATGGTCATAATTGAAGATGACAGGCCACATGTTCTCCCCACCCAGCTGTCTGACCAATCGTCATCCAGTTCTCATGATGACATGGGCTTCGCTGTGGAGACACCTCAGCCGCCACCCTGGGCCCAAGAGCTTCCTGACAGGTAAATAAAAGTGGACCGTTTAGAAAGTTTTGTAACTTATTTATTGAATTATCTATTGTCTTTGTTTCTATTTCGAGCATCAACTCTCTGACTCTTCTGACGATCTTCCTGCTGTAATTGAGTCCATGGCCTTTCCTTTGTTTGTCACAGGAGCCTCGGTTATTAGAACACAGCCAAGGACTGAACACTGTTCTGTGATTTTAATCTCTCTCTTCCTCTCTCCTTCCCTCAGCACGTCCAGTGCTAATGGCGAGGAGGTGTTTCAGAGGGAAGGCTTTGGTAGGCAGAGCATTTCTGAGAAACGCACCAAGCAGCATGGAGACGCGAACCAACTTGACATCATCAAGACCCGCAAGTCCAAGAGCATGGACCTAGGTACTCTAAAGAGTAATCCTAAATTCAAGTGTTTGGTCCTAGATACTTTAAAGATCAACTTGAGACACAGTGCTTGGTCTTAAATACTTTAAACCTCGACCTAGAACACAGTAGTTAGACCTAGATACTCTAAAGGTTGGTTCAAAGTAAATAAATTCCCACCCCGAAATCTAATCCATTGCTCAAGTTACTTTCCACTCTTTATAAGAGCACTTCTCAGAATGTCTCTCATTCTGGGCATCACCATTCACCACTCCACCGTCACGAAGTCTGCACTGGTCTCCCTTGTGCATGTTCTTTCTAATCTGAACACTGTTTCCACTCATCCAATTCTGTTGGATGTTTCTCACTTACCTCTTTATCACTGAAATGGAGTCGGTGCCAGTGTGCAGACAAGGCATCCTTCTGCACATCTGCTCAGTGTTTCCACTGAATCCAGAGCCAAAGAACAACGTGTTTGACATTAGTGGTTCCCCAATTTTGAGATCCACAAGTTAAAAGGGATGAAGTATGAAACACATTATTCCCGCCTTTTCTTTGGAGGGAAATGTGTGGAATGAGGTCAGTTTGGGCACCGGCATGGTCTCAGTGGAAATGTGATGACTCTGAATCAGTAGAATCACTGTGGAAACATACCGTTTTGTTAATGAGCACTGACTGATTGTTTCTGTCATCTGATTTGTTGATGGTACCTGTCTGGTTGCTTGCTGCATGTTGAATGGTCAAACTAACCGTCCGGTCGATGTATGTGTGTGTGTGCCCCTCACACAGTGGCTGATGAGATTAACCTCACACACTACACAGAAAACCACCCAGGTAAGCATCACCACTCCTGCACACACACACACTCACTTCTCTTCCACACTGAAGGATTATTAAATCCTTGCCTGTTTTTCTTCAGTGCTGAGATTTATTTTTTCCTGCTGTTTCATCACTGATTACTGTCCTAGTCCCGTTTGTCACCACTCTCATACCCAGAACAGCTTAAAAAACAAGTTTAGCAATGAAATGATCCAGAGAGCACTAAAATACACACTTGATATTTGATATAAAAATATTAAAATGTATTAACATATAATATGTATGCTCATAGTGCCAGCATTTATTTGATTAAAAAAAAAAACAGAAAAATGGGAATATTGTGGAATGTTATTACAATTAAAAAAAAACACTTTTTTATGTTTTTTTGTGTTTTATGTGTACTAAAAAATATTCTAAAATGCAATTTATTTTTGTGAAGGCAAAGCCGAATTTTCAGCAACCATTACTCCAGTCTTTAGGGTCACATGAACCTTCAGAATCATTCTAATATGCTTAAAAAAAATAATTCTAATGGTCCTTAAGAATTTTCTAATTATTATAAATTAATTATTATTATATATATATAAATATATATATATATATATATATATATATATATATATATATATATATATATATATATATATATTATTGAAAACATTTGTGCTGCTTTAATGTTTGCTTTCAGAATTCTTTGGTTAGAAAGTTCAAGAGACCAGCATTTTATTTGAAATATAAACTTTTGTAACATTATAAATGTCTTAATTTATTTTATTTTTTTAAATCACTGACCCCTTTTTTCATTTTTACATATATTTTCTTTACATATATTGTTGTATTTTTATATATTATTTCCATGGAGGTACAACAGGTTGTGGTGTTGTAAAGCATTTTGTTCTGAAAATCGTATTTAGTCTTATCAGTTTTATTGTAATATTGCAGTATTACAAACGCATAACGGTGTTATATTTATAAATAGCAGGGGCGGTCTGACACGCTTCAATAAGGCAGCGCTGCGTGATGAAGATAAATTCATGCAATCTTTTCTGGCCTCCACTTGCATTCATTTATCTTCATCACTTAATACAGAAACACATCTTCACTTCTTCATGGCTGACTAAAAACGATATCAGCTCATGCGCGCACACACACACACACAAACACACACTCTACATAGCGTTCAGATAAATGTAGCTGCTTTTATCAGGGTTCCAGTTGAGATTTGTGGCAGACAGACTGCATGCATGACTAAGTTGAATGTGCTTTGTGGTTTAACTAGCAAACTCTTCCTCAGGCTCTTCCTCACATGATGTTGGCCCGTCTCTTGGCCTAAAGAAGTCCAGCTCTCTGGAAAGTTTACAGACTGCCGTCGCTGAGGTGACACTCAACGGCAACATGCCTTTTCACCGGCCACGGCCACGCATCATACGGGGGCGGGGCTGCAACGAGAGCTTCCGAGCCGCGATTGACAAATCATACGACAGGCCAACAGCCAATGAGGATGAAGAGGAGTGCATGGACACATGTACGGCTGCTTCTGATTGGCTTAATCAGCGAACGCACTAAAATTTTGTTGTGATAACGGCTGTTAATTTGATCTGCTGGTTTAACTTTTGCTGATAATGACTGATAATAACAGCTTTCCCTTTCTGTTTTTTTTTCTGTAGTGGAGGAGGACACTGAAGGAAGCTCTCGATCGGGGCGGGATTCGGTTTCCACGGTAGCTGATCTCACTCCGCTTCCCGTCACCGAGCAACAGCTGATCAATGGCAACCAGCCTCAAAACGATAAGAAGAAAGAAAAAGGGGGGAAGGACAAAAAGAAGTTAGAGAAAGAGAAGGGTAAAACAAAGAAAGGAATGCTCAAGGGTCTTGGAGAGATGTTCAGGTAATTAAAAGCAGATCTGAACAGCTTTTTGTGTCAGATAAAAGAGACTAAGAAAAATGATGATAAGAGCGCAGATGAGCCCAGAGCACTTTTTTTTTCATGTCCTTAATTACCTCAAAACCCAACAATAGAATAAAAAGCCTAGTGAGCTGCCCACGACGCATCATAGGCGTGTTCCAGTCTCAAAGACTCTGCCAACAGTAGGCAGAGCAACAAAATTGGTGAGAGATGTGAATTATATGAAAGAAAATAAGTGGTGTTTGGACAGGCAGATCTTACCGGCACATTACTAAGGTGGCAGGTTGCAGTGCTATTGCAAAGGCGTTCTGGGTGGTTTCTAGTGTGTTGTTAGGTGGTTGCTAGGGTGTTCACAATTCACAGAGTTTCTTAATTATTCTATTTTCTAGTTATGACCTAAAGTTGCCTTAGCAAGCTTCATGCTGCCTCATGACATAAGAAGGCTCTCTGCCAAAACATTACATGTCTTTGATGATTATAATCCCAGAATGCATGAAATAAATACAATTTGATTATAAAAATTAAAGGGGTGGTTGATTTCGATTTCACTTTTTTAACGTTAGTTATTGTGTAATGTTGCTGTTTGAGCATAAACAGTATCTGGTTAAAGTTCAATGCACATGGAGAGATTGTCTTTTGATATTACGGCAGTTTAATGCCTACAAAAATCAATTTGTAGGGACTACAACAAGTTACTTCCTGGGTTTGTGACATCACAAACCCTGATAAACCCCACCCCGAGAACATGCAACGAAGTGGGTGAGGGCATCTTCTTTAGAGAAGGGGAAGAGTAGTTGCCACTCTGTAAAAACTAGGGGTGCATGGAAAACTCTATTCGTTTATGAATCGTGGTTCTGTCTTCTAACGATTAATATAGATACACAAGATTCCAAGTCATTGTTCTAAAGCAGCGGTTCTTAATCCTCTTCCTCGAGTCCCTTGCTCTGCATTCCTCTCCCTTTCTCTTTCTCTTTCTCTCTCTCTATCTCATTCAGATCTTCAGCTCCATAAGTGAACTGTGTTCCAATTATACATTTTGTGTATATAGACGGAGATATTTTTCACTATTTTTCACAGCCATGAGAAACGTTAAACATGGGTGAAGTTTCCGTACTGTTTTAAAGCTTTAATCAGGATAAAACCATATATTAAAAGCTAACATAAGCAGAAGCATTCACACATAACAGCGTATCTAAACATATGAGACAACAACAAACAAACAAAAAAACATACCATTAAGAGCCATGCTTACACAGGTTCTGCACGATCCTCTTCACTAATATTCTCTGTGCCTCATTCAGGATCAAATTAAATATACCATATTTTCCAGACTATAAGTCACACTTTTTTTCATAGTTTGGCTGGTCCTGCGACTTATAGTCAGGTGCGACTTATTTATCAAAATTAATTTGACATGAACCAAGAGAAATGGAAACCAATAGAAAACATTACCTTCTACACTCGCGGCTGGAAACGGTAATGTTTTCTCTTGGTTCTAAATAAATGCGACTTATACTCAAGTGTGACTTATAGTCCGAAAAATATGGTAAACAAGGCTATTGTTTACAGTACAAGCGGAGTTCATGCACTGAGGTGAGGGTGGGATGTTTAGAGGTGCTCTGGTGGTTTAGCAAATCACAACACATTGGCCCAGTTAACCAATCAGAGCCTATCACGTATTTCAAAGGGAGGGGCTTCATAAAAGCAGGAAATCTTTAGCGGAATTGAATGAGAAGGGTTAGAGCAGTATAGAATAGAAGTGTTGATAGAAAATATCTAACTGAAAATTTTAATTTTCTGTGCTTTCATCATATAACAGCTAGACACAATATGATTAAAATTTGATTGAACGTTGTTATGTTTTTACCATTTAAAAGTTTTTTTTAAAGACGTCTCATGCTCACCAAGGCTGCATTAATTTGATCAAAAATACAGTAAAAAACTTAATATTGTGAAATATTGTAAATAGTAGATTAACTTTATATATATAAGAAAACTTTTTATTAATGTTTAAAACAGTAGTTGTACTGTTATATTTAAAAAAATATAACTTTTTACCAACTAAATGCATTTTATTAAAAAAAAAAAAAAAAAAAAAAAAAATATATATATATATATATATATATATATATATATATATATATATATATATATATATATATATATAATATATAAAATCTTACTGATTCCAAACTTTTTATAAATAGTGCAGTGTACAGGTACTATAGACAGTAGGCAGCATCTCATTAGAATTCAAACTTCCTGTAATAATATTAAATAATTATGGGATTGTAATCTAACCATTATTATTGATAGACTCAGTTTTTTTCTGTTTGTGTGCTCTGTGGAGTGACAGTATGTTCCTGAGCTCTAGGCAGAATGGACAATCACATCCAAGACATGGAGGAAAAGTTTGAGTTTCCATCAAGTTTAGTGTAGAGGTACGAGGAGACTGGAGGGGAGAGAAAGCAAGAACGCAGCTCATTTGAAGCTTTTGAATCTGTCAGCAATAGATAAATCTTTTTTGAAAACGTTGAATATTTTAGCCTGCTTCTGGGGCAGTGGAGTGTTTTAATGGCTGTCATCTGCCTCGCTGAGCCAAAGATACCTGCTACATATTAATGAGCTCTCTACATATTAATGAGCTCCGCCGAATATCAGAACTCAGGTATACAAAGGTATTGGAACTCCTTTCAGCTTTCTCGCACACACTTCATTCCTCGCACTTGTCAGTGGAATATTAATGAGTCTATATGCTTGATAAAACAAAGATTTGCAAAGAAGACTAGACTTTTCATGCTCGCTGATTTGCAGAGTTGCAAAACAGTGATTAATTTGTTAAATGAATTAGAATAAATGGATTAAGAGCTTAACGGTGGTTTAATTAGAGGAGACAGGTTTAAGAGCTTTTTTCAGAAGCATCATGTCCATTACAATCGAAGGGAAACATGACTAGTATTTTGAATCAATAAGCTTTTGATTGCAACTTCCAAAAATGTATTTATATTTTTTTATAATTAAAATAAACTGTTGTTGGGCTTTTGAACAGTTAGTTGAGAAGAATGTGACATCAACTTTTGACGTGTTTGTGTGTGTTAAAGGTTCGGGAAATACCGTAAGGACGAGCGTCTGGATAGTCCGAAGTGGAAGGCAGAGGAAGCTCAAGCATCGGAGGAAGAGATGCACAGAATGAGACTAGAACAAGAGAGGTACACACACACACACACACACACAGAGAGAGAGAGAGTCAGTGCTAATCTTAACTATCATCAGCCTCTAATCAGAGGCATTTCCTGTCACTTTACCTGCGAGCCGTACCCACTTCCTCTAACCTTCTTCCTCAGTAATTGTTTCAGTCCTGTTGTTTGTGTCATCATTGTTTTAAAGCATTATGTTGCTTTTATATTTTGTGTGTGTTTGCATACTAATGCTTTAGCTAAGCCTAATATGTTTTAGTTGTTTCAAGTTCATTGTGTGAATGTTCTCCTGCAGGTGTGTGTATGTTCATGTTGTTTTATTAATAATGCCGCGTGAACCCCCTCCCGTTTTCCCTTCTGTCCTGTGAGACCATGCTGAGAAATCCCCACTCTTTCAATCTTTTTCTTAATCTCTCTCTCTCTCTCTCTCTTGTACAGACCCATTTATCATCTTGCTTTTGATGGGGGTTAGAAAGGTGTTTCAGTATGTTTTTAGGACCTATGAAGAAACCACTGATTTCAGGTTTAAAGGGATAGTTCACAAAACCCATGGCATTGTTCACTTATCTAAAAATATTTTTTTTTCTATACAATGAGAGTTAATGGGGTCTGAACAACATTAGGCATTGGGTCTTTGTCTTTCTGTTGTAGTGTATGTATATATAAACATGTACACACACACTCACGTATACTGTAAATGTGTATATATACATTTCATCATTCAGCGGGCACTTTTATCCAAATATGTATGTGTGTATATATATAATATATATACACTTATTTTCTACATTGTTTATGTAATATAAAAACATGCATTTTTATATATTCATGTTTAGGATATTTACATTGTATATATTTTTGTATGCAGTGTTGCCAAAGCATCAAGATACTGTACAACAAAAAGAGGCAAAATAAATAATGTGCTAGAAATCCTAATAGAACAATGTAATATTATTAACTTGTTTTATATATTAATATGTTTAAGCAAATTTATTTTGTATAGATTATTGCATACACTGTTGCCAAATCATCAATAATAATAATAATAAAAAATGCCAGAAATGCTAATAAAATAATTAATTTAATTTGAATAGAATTAACATTTTAACAACCAAGTATTTTGGTTAGTATCAAATGAAACTAAATTAAACATAATTCATTTATTCAGGAGTAAATCATGTTTTGCTTGTCAGGTCAAAAAAAATTCTTTTTTTAGTGTTCTATCCATCCTGATCTGTCCATTTTT